>NC_083634.1:13353000-13953000 GCF_963584025.1 Labrus mixtus | reverse complement strand
TGTTTCCTTTGACAGGAACAAAACAGTCAGGGCTGCGTCAATCTGACAACTTTATCTGCACCCTGTTGTGCCTCAGTACATACCCTGTGTGCCCGATAAATCTGAATTTATAACAAATAATATGAATCATAATCAGGCATTACTTATGAAACCTGATATCTTTAAGCCACACAGAGTGTGACAGAGTGGAATAGAATAAGAAAGTTGAATCTGCAGTGTTTGTGCACGTCTGCATGTGAGTGACTGGTACCCACCACATCACTGCTTATGCCTGTTATGCCCATGTTATCTCAAGATAGCAAACACACACATGCATGTATGTGGAAAAGTCACATGGTTATGCACAAACTGGCCCAGGATACTGAGCAGGTACTCCCTTTGTGTACATACCACAACTTTCCTACTGTACGAAGCAGATGAGGTAGTTGTATGCAGCACAGGCACGCACAGAGGCATACCTAAAGCCGAGTAATGAGATTTGTAATGTGCTTATATCTCTTCTCTCATTCAGCGGAGGGATTGAGAGAAGAGAGGGATTAGGCCTGTATTATCACACTCTGTGGAGGGAGGGACAGGGGCAGCGAAGGAGAAAGGGGTCATGAAAGAGGCAGAGAAAGAAAGTTCAGGCAGCACAGCATCCCTAAGTGTAGAGGAAACAGTCAGGGTGACATAGGGACAGGTACGGAGATGTGGATAGATAAACAAGGTGGGGGGGGGGGGGGGGGGGGGGGGGCAGAGTAGGTGTAGTAACTGTGCTCATCCCACTGAAGAGAGATGGCAAAGATCCAAATGACATCGTCACATCTCAGAAAAATCAAAACCCCTAGATAAGAATAAAGAATTAAGAGAAAACATAGTCTGGAGGAGTTCACTGAACGCTGAGGCGAAAAGGCAGAAAGTATTCCTGAAAGCCTGGCTGAGAATGCCATGACAGAACCTGTTAAGAATTCATAGGCCATTACTTTTCTAATTAGATTTGGTTGTCTAAAACACTGATTGCTGGCAGTCCATCGATGTGTAGAACTACACCTTGTTGCAATTATTATCTGGATTTATTTAATAGAGGACATTTAGAGGTTAATCACCAGATGCCTGTGAGCGAGCTTTAGGAAGAATGTCTAATAAACATGATGGACCGTTTCCTCCCGCCTAGTTGTGAGCTGTATTTCCATTTAAGCATTAAAAGAAGGGCAGTTTGAGGCAATATGCACAGCCTGTACACAAATGCACTCTCTGCCTTTAATATATTTTTGTTTATATATTCTCTCTAACCCTGCCTGCTTCTAGTTTGTCATGATTTCATTAGCTATCTTCAAACAGAAAGGACTGCGTTGTATTATTTTTTTGTTTTGGTCCATGGCTTTAAAAGGAGTCCAAAAGTCTTAAATGTGTCTTTCTGGAACCTGGAGATATCTCTCAGGTCTTCTCAGGTGTGTGTACTGTAAAGTTATTTTATGTCGTCTTTGTTGTTCTTTGCTTATAAAACCTTCTTCTTCTTTTTTTTTTTGTCAGTTGTTTGTTTCACACACCCCATAAAACTGTGAAGGAAAACAATTTCTGGTCTTAAACGGTTCGACCTGTCAAATGTTGGCAGGCTGTATTATAGCAATTATGGTTTAAAAAATACCTTAAAAAATAAGGAGTATCTTTTCTGAATTCAGAATAATTTGACACCTGTATCAGACATTGGTTTTATGTCATACACATTGCTTCATTAATGAACTGTTTCAGCACACCTGACTTTAATGAAGACCTAATCAGCAGTCCCACCAGGATCTGCCTATTAAAAGGTTCCTTAACACAAAGATACCAGACAGTTAAGCTTCTTCTTGGGAGGAAGATGTCGGCTCAGGACAGCGACAAGGCAGGCAGTTATTACTCTGAGATTATCGCCTACACAGATTGCAAATAAAGGGAAATACCTCTGAGCGCCGGGGCTCGCTCTATTTAGTCGTATTAGCCGCTAGAGCTGGAGGAGAAGAAGAGCAGACTGAGGAGAGGACCAGACAGGTGAAGAATGTCAAGGAAAGAGGTGTGAAGTAATATCAGCCTGGGAGAAGGAGGAGTGAAGTGAGTGCAAAGAAGCTGGGGGAGTGGGACGGAGGTGCTTTCAATGCAAAGGAAAGAGGGTGTCTGCGTGGAAGTGGGTCAATTGTCAAGCACAGCAACCGCTATCCACTTGGGACTTGCATCTCTTTACTATTCTTCGTGTTTTCTCTGCTCGATACAATGGCACTCAAATCTACTCAAACTCTGACTGCACTTCTCCAGGAAACTCACATTCATAGGCCATTGTTTAGTCGCTGTAGTCTCACTACAGGTGCCCTCATTTTCTCTCTTTTGTGTTAAGACATGCGTCAAAAACAGCACAGCTGGTAAAACATAGAGAGCAAGTTTGTGAGGACTGCATGGGAAAAAAAAAGTCGAACGTAACATTCATTTTTCTGTGGACAGATCTTGATAAGTTCAAAGTGTCAATTTGCTGCGGCAGTGTGATTTGAAAGAGCTCATTAAGTGTGTGAGCTCATTTTGTGCTTGTGCATATGTTGACCTATGCATCTGCATCAGTGTGTGTGGAGGCCATTCTGCGGGTGCTTTCGAGACAATTATAGCAGAGATCATTTGTTTTAAAGGATGTGGCACAACAATAAAAGGTTAAGAGCAAATACTCAACTACACAGAGAGTGAAGAAAGGGAGCGGGTAAGTGAGATGAGAAGGGGGGGGGGGGGGGGAGGGATTGGAGGACAAGCAGGCAGGCAGATATTAGCTCATTAACTAGTCTAATTGATCGATGACTGTACACTTCTCAGTAAAAACAAATAGATCCCAATTCCACTTGCGATGTTTTAGTGCCTCTAGTTGTGCCGGTGTTAAATTGCAGAAGAAGACCTTTTGTCTGCCTCTTACCAACTGTTCTCACATGCAGACTTTTTCTTAGCCTTAAGCTCTGGGTTTTTTTTTTTTCACTGCCAACATTATCGATTTGTTGCACCATGTCAGTTTCCATTTGTCTTCATTGTTTATATCTTCTGGTATCTATCTGGTTTTATTAGATTACCAGATCATCTTATCTAGAGCTGTGCTCCCTCTGAAACACCCAGTAGTCTTATCTCGTAATATCCGAGGGTCATATTCCATTATTTTCAGACCTTTAGTGTGTGCAAGTTTCTTCATGTGTGTTATGCAACCCCATTACTAACCACTTCTCTTTTTAAAAGTCCTTTATTCCAAGCCTAGCTTTGTATTCCTTTGGCTTGGCTAATATGTAAACATATTAAAAAAAAAAAAAAACAATATTATTTAGAACATGGACTAAAAGGGCGACAATTATGTGACATGGCAGTCTATCTAGCGTTACCAGCCAGATATGGAATTTAAATAAATACCATACTTAAATGTAGGGGAGCATGAAACCTCCTGATTTGCTGGTTTTGTAAGACAATGGGGATTTTAAACCAGGACCCGATAATGGTAGAATATAAGGGGTGCATGACGAGTGCAAAAGCAGACATTCTGGAATCAGTTCGCCCTGAGGTGGAAACCATTCAGTACCAAGCTGGTTTTCTTGTTTCACTGAACAGTAGCTACTTACTTTATATAGAAACCATTGCACATATGAGTCACTGTCAGCAGTAGAAATCCATTTTCACAAATCAGTGGGTGGTGTGTCTAATAAGCCAGCTGCTGCTGAGCTTATTCCTTTTTATAGTTGATCGGAATGAGCTGAGGGCGATTGGAACAGCAACGAGAGGAGATGGCGACCACCTCGTTAGCAGAAGTTATGACAAGCCCTGAACACGAGCCCGTGTGTTAACAACACAACTGGAAAGTGAACACTGTGTAAATAACATCAGTTTACCTGCTCACTTGGCGTCTTCTACTTTTGGAATTAAATTCTCGTCAGACTCTTGAGCAGTCTGAAGTCAAAACTCCAATTATGATTGGATCAGTAAGGGGGCTACTCATGTCTAAATAAATGCCAAAGTTAAGATTAATAACTTACCTGCACAATCAGAGATTCAGTTTTTAAACTTTACTCTAGATTCTGATGTTTATTTCTCACAAATTGTTTTATCTCATGATTAACAACAAACCTGTTTCACCTTCATCAGCCCTTTGATTCATTCTTCTATATTAACTTCCCACTGCACCCCATCTCTTTGTCTCCCAACTTTACTTTCAGGCGAGCCTCCTCTTGGCTTCCGGGACGTTTTGCTGCGCGACGGTCCCGAGGGGTTCGCTAAAGCTGTCCGTGCCCACCAAGGTCTGTTGTTAATGGATACAACCTTCAGGGATGCCCATCAGTCACTCCTGGCAACAAGGGTTCGCACCCACGACCTGAAGAAGATCTCGCCTTTTGTGAGCCACAACTTCAGCAACCTTTACAGCCTGGAGAACTGGGGAGGTGAGTTTCTAAATGCTTTCCTTAATGGGAGTCATTTGCATCCCTTATTGTAAACAATTTAGTTTCTGTACAGAACAAACTGAAGACTTTTGATGTTAGGCTAACTCGACATACAAGGCTAACATCTTCTTGCTATAACTACTTTTTTTTTTTAAAGCACACAGACATAAATGATATCAAGTTTATATATATATACATACACATTGAACTACAACTACTCCACCATTTTGTGGTCAAAAGAGTCTCGATAACTGAGATCAAACCTGTAATGGATGATCTCATTAAAGCAATTGTTTAAAAAAAAAGGCATGAATGTCCCTTCTTCTGATCCCTATCACTTTAATTAAACGCTTTGTGTGTGCGCCCCTGTGTTTTAATTTGTCTGAACAGCCATGCCTGTACTTTCTATTCTCTCCCCGCTCTTGCCGTAGATCTGTTTCATGTTTCATTGATGGGACTTGATTGCACTTCTTTTGTTTTTCTTTCTTGAGTCGTGGAAATCAGGTGCCATTGAACACATATCTCATGCCTCCATCTCCCCTCCAGGGAGTCAGCCTTTAGCAAGTTCCCTCAGAAGACAATGGCTGTACCTTTCCCCTGCTCTATAATGAATAGAAGGAAATCATGCATTATTGAAACTTCTTGGTGCATGAACAGTCAAATAGTGTCCCTGTATAATGTGCAATTACTGCGAAAATTGGCCAGAGAATAAAAAGATGTGCCTCATGTTTGAACAGTTGGCAACAAGACCAATTATCAACACTTCTCCATAATGACCCTATGTAAGACAACTGAGAACTGTTCTCAAAGAGTCAATTCATTTTTCTCATTTTGACAATCAAACACTTTAAACAGAAACATTTGTGGATGAGATGTGTCCAGTGAATATTTAATTTAACGCTCAATTATTATAAACCACTCAGAGTGATTGGGCTCATATTTGTAGTGCTTTGAATTGACGAGGGCAGAACAACACAAGCCTTCAGTGGATAGTCTCAGACAGTTCACTCACGGTTACATGGATGAAGAATGTCTGGAAAATAAAATAAACACAGGAGAGACTTTCCAGTGAAACCTCACCGGTGCTGTAACCCCTTTCTCAGATTAAATTCCTCCCAGTAGCAGATCATTATGCACCAGTTAGGGGGAAGCAATATATTTCATTACTGTGGGAGAGCACATCTCATATTAAGCAACTGTCTACTCATCTCATGTTTGAACTGATAAAAAAGGTTATGGCATAAGTAAATGAGTGAGGAGGGATTTCAATAGAAAGGGATTAAACACTTTCTGACTTCCATTTTTCCATACATCCAGATGTTATGATGAGACTGACCAAAGAAGGATGATGTGAATTCATCTGATTCACATGAGAGGAGTAACATTTAGAGTCGATCTTTGAGGAGCGACTTAAAGACCTGCGGTGAACTCAGCCTTTCACTCTGGAGGAAGTCACTGAATGGGAGCCAGGGACTCATTATACCGTTTGAACTGAGTGCTATATTTAAGGAGTTAAAAATGCTGTTCTCCATCATGTATAATAATGAATCACACAACCTCATGAGTGGCTGCTCCCCCTGTACTGCAGCATTTCACTTTGTCTAAACACAGACCTTGTTCTGTTTAAAGCTGATGTGAGGAGCTTTTAGCTGGTTATGAAACAGACTGAGAAGTATTAAGATGCCTCTTTATGACCGACTAAAGCAAAAGAGAACATCAGTGAGTTTCTATAGAGCTCTTTTAATGCCTGTAAACATTACTGTAGGAAGAACTTGGCCTTCTAATTCAGCAGATTTCTCTTTGGCTTTAGCTGCGTGGCAATCTGGAAATTCTTCGAAACAGACAGAAGACATCCTACGTCAGGACCATTTAGTTTAAACATTGAGGAGGTTAGGGTTACTCATTCATTTGCATCCCCCTCTACCCCACTTTCACTCCCTGACACACTGTCAGCAGGTGTTCTACAGGAGTCTCGTTCTGCTCGAGGTTTCTGCCTCTTAAAGGAAGCTCTTCCTTGCCAATGTATCTTTGCTGATTTTGCTCATGATGGATTCATGTTGGGTCTTTGAAAACAATACATAACAAAGAGTAACTCTTTTTGTAACACAAATAAAGATTGATTGATTGGAGTTTCCTGTTTTCTAAACTGAGAAGGCGGATTAAAAAGCCCTTAAACGTCTAAACCCTGGTTCCATTGAAGTGTTGCAGCCAGAGATGAATCGGCCGTGGCTAGAAACTTTAAAAGTAAAACTATGGGTGGGTTGTAATTAGCTCAAGTAGGAAAGATTCAAACCCACTTTAAGCCTGGTTTGGGCTGAAACAGTAGACATGTTGTGAAAAAAAAATAGTAAAGGCGGCACTTTTCTTCCTCATACTCCCAAGAGAATATTTTTCAGTACAAGATATAATTACGCTGAAGTTAAGACTCTTAAAGAGAGCATTTGCCGCACACAATCTCCGAGTAAACACTGCAGATGAAACTGGTCTGAACTGAATGCATGATAAAACAGCAATAGAAGAGTGGATACGTCTTCCTTTGTGTCTCTCCTCTAAACTCTCTCATAAAGCGCTAATGTTTGAGCTGCAGCAGGTTTCTAGTCTGAAATCTTCTGTCAATGAAAGCTGCTGAAGTTCAAACAGTCCTCCATCTTCATAATGTCAGAGGAAGTGAATGTGTGCTTGTCTGGCTCCCATTTAAACAACGACAGCAAGAGTACATCACGGAAATCGAATGTAAAACACGAGTTGGGGAAGTTTGAACATGACATAATGATTCTGTAATGCTCTGATATTGTGAGCTCAGAGTGTCTGTCTTTGAAAAGTTGTGGAGCGCGTGTGAATCACCAGAAAGCAGTGTAATATTCTGGTGGATCCTCTTGAGGCGTCAGTTCTTCCTGCATGATTTGATGATGAGTCACAGAAAACAGAATACTACTTTCTCATCATTATTTAAAACACCGTGAGGCAGGATCAATTCTAGAAAGAGGTATGTCCCTGAAGGCTTCCCGTGACTTTAGAAGTGCGCTTTAGAAAAATACTAATAATAATCCTTGTTTGCATATTCATATCGTCGCGCCTTTTGACACCAAATGTTTGAACGCGACAGTAAAAGTTAATTTCAGTTGACTGTTTAGACTTCGCATACAAAGAGTCAGTGTTTGACCCTTTTCATTTATTTAGTTTCAAATCCCCCGTGAGGATGCATTTGCTCAAGCTCCACATCTGAGCACGACCTGTAATCTTTCTTGAATGAGATTAAATTATTTACAGTCTTTGTTTTCTAATGGAAGCCAAGCAAGTGTACGTTTTCAGAATACAAAGCGTTTGTCGGTCTCTTGATTTCGAATGAGGACTTTGAGCAAGTCTCATACGAAGCATCTGCTCCCCGTCTTATGTTGAAACACGTTAAAACATGTAAGCAGAACATTCTTCAACAGAAAGGGCTTGAACGCTGATTACAGGAATTTGATAGTCTTGTTTTAGCAGTAACATTAAGAGAACGAGGAAGTAGTTGACGAGGTGGCAGAGGAGTCTCTTGTCTCTGTATATCTCATTGTACTGTCTGAAGCGGTGCTAACAACAGGCGCTGTTTTTATCCATTAAAATGCCCTTTTAACATTGAATTGTTTCATTTGAAGACCACGTAGCTGATAGTGATATTTAACTTTTTCCTTGTGCTCTGAACACATATTTCATGTAGAATTCCTTTTTTTGCCTTTTTTAAATATCTGTAGCACTCTCGTTTTGAAAGTATATAAATACAGTTTTCTTGCAACAACAAAAAAAAAAAAGGTATTGTCAGCAACTAAGCAACAGGAGCTGATCTCCAGACTTGTAGTGACATTGTGTGATTGACGTTTTTTAATACCTCTGCTACCTTTCTTTGAATAATGCGACTCAGCGGACTCGCTCCCCAGACCAGCGTTTTTTTTCAAACTTCACCAGCAGAGAAGCACATCATTGCTGGGGAGCTTTTAGGGCCACAAAGAGCTCCAAACAGCTCCTGCATCCACAGCTTGATACTTACAGATTTCAGTTACAATGGAGTGAAGTGGTCTTGCACTCCTTTTCTTCCGCTTAAATGATACGTTATTTATTGCATTGTTAATCGCTTTATGCAGCTGGCAAAGAAATATTTAGATTACTTTAGCGTTACACCTCCCCTTTCTGTTTCTTCCTTATTCAATGTGCCCTGCTGACTTGGTTCATCAGTATGTTGAGGAAGCTTGTTAATAGTGGGGTGTATCAAAAGGAGCTAAAACTCTGATGGTTGGGTAATCTTTCTAAATTACACAATCAGATGCACTTAAAAAACAACAACATCAAGAAGTTGATTTAAGTCTGCATCCTGTAACCTTACTTGTGCCGTTCATAACACAGACTTTGTCACTCAGCGCAGGCATTGTCTCAGGCTTTATCTGTATCGTCCAGAGTAACACAGGACATCAAACTATCGTCTTAAGAGGCTTCAGACTTCTCCTGATGACTTCATTTACTCTTTATTAAGAGATTGTTGTAGCCACTGACAGTGTCTCAGGATGTTGTCTTTATAATATTGTTTGTTTCCATCCCCACTGTTACCATGATCCTCCATTCACTCAGCCTTCAACATCCAAAGTTCCCTGATTCTCTCCATACCAGCCATGCTCTCGCTTCATATTGATTCAAGCTGCAAAACACAAATGAGAGTAGCATGCTGCCGTTAAAAGTTCAGCTGTAATACACACTGTCCCACAGTGACGGCTAGTAACTCTACCTTTTAAAGAGTCCCTCATAAATCACTGTTTGACCACAGGAGAAATAACTAGCCTTTTTTTTTTTTTTTTTTTTTTTTTGATAACAGCTCCCTTTACAATGCTTTTATTGCAAAGTGATCACAAATGGAGGATTTTACACTCTGCTGGGCTTAAATCACTTGGAAGCAAATAAATCACTGAAGGGGGATGACTGCGTGAGTATTGAACGATGTTTCGCCGACATATAGTCCCTATGCAGGAATCTTTTTTTTTACACAGGGGGATCTAAGATAGGGAATATTGCTTTCACATGTTTCTGCTGCTTAAAGGCAGAATGAATCATTGAAGAGATTAAGCCTGTGAAAGGCCTTTGAGGATTAAGCCCCTTCCTGATATAGCGTTCCTCCCTACACCATCGCGGATACAGTAGTTTGAAATGGGTCACATAAAGTATCTATATGGTTCCCTGTATCTGGGTAACAATGAGCACATTTATCAGATGCTAAAGCAGCAGATTGTTAATTACTGTACATGATCGTTCTGGTGTGAGCAGATTATTCTGCACTGCTCCGCTCTAATCAGCGATTCAGAGAACCTTTTTGTGTGTTTGAAGGGATGGGATCTTTTTTTTCCAGGAGAGGCAGACACATGAGAGCACGGAAGTCTTGCCAGCGAACGCAAATCAACCGGTGGCGAGCTATAACGAGCATCATAGATGACATAAAAATTGATCAGGAAGGATAAACTGTCTGATGCATCGGAGTAATAATTGCACACTTAAGCAAAAAACGCTGATAACTGCTGAAATATGTGTGTGTTTCTGTAACTCAGTGATTCAAATTATAGATATGAATCACTTTAATTCATCATGGGATTCCTTTATTGGCTCAACAGCATGAAATAAAAATGTATTTTATAGAACTTTATTTTCTCACCAGGGGAAAAGAGGATGGAGTAAAGACTTGGAGTAAACAGTTTTATTATTGAGTTTTTATATAACATACTTAGAGAAGATGTTACAGGCTCATATTTTCCAACACCACCTATTCTAAGAGACAGTTTCCCCCACAATAACTCTTTTTTTTCTTCTTTTTTTTCTCCCTCGCTGTCTTTAAACATTACATGGGGTGTTGAATACAATGTCGGCAATCGTGGGCGTTGCGTAAAAGGCTTGTTTCCATCTTTCCCTCTGATTTAATTTGGTTCATCTTCATGACAGATTGGAGGCTGCCTTTCTTCCCAAATAGACGCAGTGAATACCGCAGTGTCTGTGCCTAATGTTCTGCTATGTGCGACCAGCTGTCAGTCTTCATTCCTGTTATCAAACTATTAAAGTCACTTCTGCCATCCCGGAGGAGTTCCTCCCTCAGCATCCTGGCTCTCTATCTCACGTGCCTTTTTTAAAAAATTCATACTAATATGTTTAACATCAGATAGGGTTGCTTGAAGTTGTTTCCACTCTCGCCAGTAAGGAAAAGCTGACATCGACTCAAATTGAAATCAGAGGGGATAAAAAATTGATAAAGAGCAGAGTTTTTTCGGAGGCATTCCTGCCCCTCAAAGAGCTGGGAACAAGCTGCTGTGCTTTGTATTCTCCCCATGTCCAAATGTACGACTTCTCCCAGAATGAAATTTAATGATGGCACTGTTGGATCAGCAGAAAACCACTGGAGGCTTCAATATTTCTGGCTGATATGATAAACGGGTATGAGATCCGCTAATCTACTCCCCCCAGAAAGGGAAATGAGAGTTTGCTATCTTGTTTTTTTATTTTTTATTTTTTTTCCCTTCTCCACTGAAACATTTCGTAGATTTTAAAGAGACTTTAGAAGAAAACGATGAAAGTGTTAGAAGGAACAATGAATGTGCAAGTATCATGAGATTTTATTTGAGCATCCATTAGTGTGTATTACACTGCATGTGTGCCATCTGTGCGGGTTGTGTAATGGGATCAGTTTGAAATATTAGTTTCTGTGTCTCATATTGAGATCAAAGTCAGGATGACAGATGAGTCTTGAGATGACAACTGAATAAACCACCACCCTTCTCCCTGTGTGTGTGTGTGTGTGTGTGTGTGTAGGTGCTACCTTTGATGTGGCCATGCGCTTCCTGTCAGAGTGTCCGTGGAAGAGGCTCCAGGAGCTCAGAGCTTTGATCCCTAACGTCCCCTTCCAGATGCTGCTGAGAGGGGCCAACGCTGTGGGCTACACAAACTACCCTGATAACGCTGTCTTTAAGTGAGTCACTCACACACACACACACACACACACACACACACACACACAGACACTTCTACATCTTATACCTACAGCTTCTGAAAAAATGAAGAGACCACTGCAAAAGATACATTTTGTCTCAGGTTCTACTTGTATTTTAGGATTTGTGTTTTTACAAAATGAACTTATTTTTATTCTAGACATTTCTCCCAACTTGAAAATATAATATTCTTATTTAGGTATTTTAAAGTGACACGTGTTTAAGATGATATATGTTGAAGAAATTGCTAAGACTTGACTCCATACAATAAGACTCAGTTGACTCAGATGGCTTACGTTGATGAAAGTTGATGAATACTCGAGGAGACGTGATTCAACATCACACTTCTGTACTCGTGTCTTGCTCAGGCATCGCATATATCCTGAAAGACATTATCAGGGTCGTGTCACATTGACCCACATTGACTAAACTGTGATGTCAATAACACTGGAGTAGACAATAAGTCTACCAAACATCCTTGCAGATATCAGGAAGGACAGTTGACACTCTCTAAGCTGTACTTGGTGTTAATAACAGCTGAACTCTGTCAGGTCTGACTGACATTAGAGAACAGTGAATAAACCTAATGACATCTGTACATTATAATCTAAATAACTACAGAAATTCCACCACAACATATTTGTCAGACCATGAATGCAATGAAAAGAAGCTCATGGAGAAATTGATTACTAATGTTTAAACTAAGGACGAGAGTTCAGAAATCAATTTCATGACTCATCACTCTGTCTCATTACTGCTAGGTGACGCTGTGCCACTGTCGGGGCAATCAACACGTTGGGAGGCTTGTCAGTTTTATCACCAAATCATCAAGTAGAAAGTGTGAAGTGTACCTGTGTTGATATTCAACAGGCTCTGGAACAGAATGGCTTCCATCTGTGTGGAGATACTTGAATTGTTTTGTTTTTTTTGGAAATACGATGCAAAGACCTAAAGGAGAAGATTTAATCTAGAAGTTGGGAAACGTTGTCTGCAATAAAACATCCAAAGTTCATTTGATTCAGATTATTCACAAACCTATTAATAGCAGAAGCAGAAACAGAAATCATTTTTGCAGTGATCTCTTAATTTCATTTTCCTGAGCCGTCTCTGATCTTCTTGAAGCCAGCTGCCGCTCCCGCTCCGTCAATCATATAATTATCAAAATGATCCCTGACTGAGATGTCTCCATAGGAGCTACGTTTGTGTCCATCAGTTGAATACAGATTCTTTTTATTCCAGTGGCCTATTCGCAGTCAGGGCTATAGCATGAGTTGAATTTAAAACGGAAGAGAAAATGACTGCCATCTGTGAGTAACAACATGCACAACTCAGTGAGACCAGATGAGGGTAATTACTCCAAACAAAAAAGGGCCAAACAGCAGCAAGCTGAAGCCACGGGACATCACTTTTGGTGGCAGACGAGCGTTGTTTATTTGCCATACTACTCTATTTCCAAATGTTCTTTTTGTAATTGTACATTTTAGAGTTATCATTAAAGTAGTTGTTAGCATGATTAGGGTTCATCTTTTATTTGTTCCTCAGTATAACTGTCTGTAGTTAAATGTCAGATTTCTGTTTTGGGCGTCATTCATGACAAACATGGCTGCTCTGATAGCATTTACTGCGCGTTTCTTTTCTTTGATCTGTGAAATAGTTTAGTTTTTCTGTAGTGGTTGTATTTGTGCAGATCGTGATGTGTGAGTGATCACGGAGGCTGATGGTGTTGTTGTTTAGTGTTTTCAAAGCCCATCTGGGCAGAACAGCATGAGGAGCAGAACTGAACTATCCTTCTAACCCCCCAGTTAATATAATGGTTTTATCTGAACTTTCACTTTTGTACTTATCTCATTGGCTTTCTCTGATTTGAAACAACTTCTGAATGCTTTGAGATCATTCATTATTGACTTGATGAACTTTGTGTTAACAGTATTTCTCAGTAAAGATACGTTAAGCATAATTCATCTACAGTACATTGTAACACTGCTGACTTTAATACATGATTCTGATTGGACAATTATCACAGCAGCAGTCTGATATCCTTCAATGGCACACCGAACAAAAAAAAAAAACATTTGGTATGAAAAGCGATTTCCTGGGATGCGGCTCTAACCACAGATTAGAGCGATTATAGTTTCAGTCCACAGGAAGAAGTCTGGGTTTTCTCACCGTGGGGGGGGAAAAGGAAATGAAAAGAGGTTAAGATGCAAAACTGTACGCTGTTACAGAGAAATCTCCACAACAAAAAATCATTGTTTCGTGTGAAAGTGTTGCTTTCTTAAGAATGGCCGTGTAATACCTGGGCTAATGCAAAGTGAGCCGGTTTATATAGCCGAGGAGTTCCTCAGGGTGAGATAATTCCATTCCTCTACAACAACCTGCTCACCGTACATTAGCTCTTTCATATTGCACCTTCTCACACCTATTAATGACCTATTAATGTTATTTTTTACCTTTTTTTCTCCTTACCATCTCTTTCTGCAACATGAACCGTCTTTTCATGCAATACTCTCTCTTTGTATTTTAAATGTACTGACCATTTCACTGACTTTTTCCCCCCCCCTACATATGAATAAAATGACACATTTCACATACATAGTGTAATTTCTCCCACATGTAGAGTAAAGTGTTCAGATACGCTGCTTCCTCTCTTTACATACCTAAATGGTACACTGTACTGTAGCTGCATACAAACCACAGAACAGACACGAACATTGAATCAGGTCACTTTGGATGATGTTTGCATGTTGCCTTCCACCGTGTTCAGCGACTTGCACGCAATTGACACAGCATGGATACAGAAATAACCAATAATGCATTTAAGGCCATAACATCCTGTGCCTACACACATGCATATACACGCCTCAAATACTTTTCTAAATGGCTTCACGAGCTACCTCAATGATGTGCATGACTCATGTACACACACACACACACACACACACACACACACACACACCTGCATGCTGATTTACACACAAACACCGACAAGGACACACGCATGCAAAGTGTAATTCCCCTCACCCTGGATAAATTAGAAGTGGCTTTATGACTTATGCAGCTGTCCCCTCCTCCCTCTAACACGCAGACCTCCCCTATCCTCCCTTTTTCTCTGCACCCCCCCCCCTCTCCTATCATACAGCCATTATTTATCCGCAACGTTATGACTCCACTTTTTATACCTCCATTCATCTCTCTGCATTACACACTTCTCCCCTCTTCTTAACTCCCCTCTTTCCATCCCGTGTGCTCATCATCTCCTTCTCCTCCCTCTCACTCTTAGAGTCCCACAGGGGGAGCGCCATAGTACACAACTCTGATTAATGGCTTTGATCTGTTTTCCAGGGTCTCCCAATCCCATCGCTCCTAGACTCTCTCCCACCCACCCTCTGTCACTCTTCCGCCCTTCCGCTCTCTTGAAGCCAAATTGGCCTGAGCGTCTTCATTAACGAATCTGTTCAATTCTAATTCACCTCATTCAAAGTGCAGGTCACATGCCCAAGATAAATGTGTGCAGTACTCTACCCAAGACAAATGTCCCCAAGGGGACAATACATTTTCTCGTATCGTAATGTAACATATGTTTATGAAGCCTTGTAGATAGAAATAATAAAATAACTACACCTTGACGCCTTGTAAGGGCTGGGCTTTTCCTAACAGGAAAACGATTCTTGTCCTCTCACAAATGTACACAACAGCTTTGTTTTTTGATTTGCTGCCAAACAACATCTAGCTGTTTGGCCCTTGTAAGCGTCGAGGAGCTAAATAAATAGTGGACGCACAGACGTTGGACCAATAATCCTCTCGCGGCACAAACATTAAGTGTGTCTGTTTATTTGCTCAAACAAAAGCTCTCAGTGTGTGTAAATATCACACTCACAGCAACGCAGCCACTGTAAGCGCTCACCCCAGTTCTGAAAAACCTGATTAAGATACGGAGGCCAAGGCAATAATAGGAGGGATTTACCACTAGCAGCTTGGATAATGAGGCGGGTATACATTTCTCCGCAGTTATTGTGGGCTCCTGCAGGCTGTGTAAGCTCACTTTTCATGGCAAAAGTGAGGATATTGTATTTGCGCAGGTACGATGATCTTTATGACTGGAGATAGGGAGATGAATATAAACAGCTTATCCCAACCTGGATGTGCTCTATTATCCAGGATACACTGTGCATGAAGACAAACTCATTATATTTGTCTGAGTGATCATCCTGCAGTGCTCAGTGCTGCAGTTTAAGCCATGACAGCCTCTAACCTATTTCTGTCTCTGATTTGAATGTGGATTAAAAAAATGCATGCAGAGGAGGGTACATGCCGCTGGCTAACAACATCTCCCTCCCCCAGGTTCTGTGAGGTGGCAAAGGAGAATGGCATGGACATTTTCCGTGTGTTCGATTCTCTGAACTACGTGCCAAACATGCTGCTAGGCATGGAGGCTGCTGGGGCTGCAGGCGGTGTGGTGGAGGCAGCCATCTCGTACACAGGCGACGTCTCCGACCCGATGAGGCAGAAGTACTCGCTGGACTACTATCTGAAACTGGCAGATGAGCTCGTCAAAGCCGGGACGCACATTCTTTGTATCAAGGTGATGAAATATGAATAAGACTGAGTGTTTTTAAGTGTTTACTGCTGAGAGTTCCAGAAAAATATAACTTTTTTTTTTTTTTCCTTCACCGTGATAATCTGAAAATTCTGGCACGCTTTGTTTGCTTCTGTGTGCAAATCCCCACCCATCTGCCATCAGAAGAACATAAAGCCAGTTGGAAAGAATCTTTGCGAGAACTTATTCACCCTGGCGTGTTTACACACTTTATTCCACACATATCCACTTGTTTGCATGCGTGTCAACATAACAAGGGCCTGCACTAACTACAGCTAATCATTATGGCTGTATTACTTGGCTGGCGACCGTTCAGATCTGATTCATCTTGTGTTCATTTGATCTACGATAAGTACCATTTGGCAGGTGTGGCCTGGCTCAGACTACGGGAGTTTTGGACCTGTCTTTGCCCCTCCCTACAATATCGGAGGTTTCTGCTTCTTCTGGTAACATGAAGAAGTTTTAACATCCACTTCTAGACCTCATGAAAGTCAAACTCAACAGAGTCATACCGTCAATATCAAACTTTTTTCATTAATAAGGATGGAATATTTGAACAATAAAAGTAAATCTTTTGAATCTATGAGAGAGAAGGAGATAAAGAAAAAGTAAACTAGCATGGTTCTGCTACATGTAAACTTTGCACTGTATTTATGTTTGAGAATAACGTAAGATTTCAAGTTTCTTTGTGTTTGATGCAATTTGATTTTTGAATTATCTTGGTCGTTAAACTCCTGTAGTCCAACCCTCAAACTTTGAAATGTGAAAATATAAATTATGAAGGTGTTGGCATCATTTGAACACGTGGGCAGGCTGTTTTAAATAAGCATTACTGCCCATACTAAACACAACCACTTCTCTTACCATTATCTGACATTAAAATGCCATCATGTAAACTGACATGCAGTAAAAAATATATAATTAATTTGTTGACACTGAGAACAAACACGCCTTTCGATTAGCATTTATTGAAATATAAAAGAACTCGACACGTGAACTGTTGAACAGAGCAGAAGTTTTTTTTTTTTTCCCCACTTGCTCCCATCAACACAACTTGTATACTTGAGCCGCTTATCTAAATGGAATGGCCTGATAACACTCACATGAAATTAATTTCTTTATTCAAGCATGACAGAATATTTTCAAACGTGAAATGATAAACTCCCGCTCCACCCCAGTGCAAATCATCACACACAGCAGTGACTATCTCATAAAAGGCTTGCTCAGCTAATGAGGTTAACTTTTAAAAGAGGAAATGAGCAGCGTGCGTGTTAACTTCCTGCCGTGCAGTGATCACCAAAGGGAGCTTAACTAAACATCTAAGCTCCATCTGTGAATTTCTGTTAATATCAATTAAGCTTTAGGAACTGTATTCATCCTCAGAAGAAGTGTCCGTTTGACACCTTTTCTAAAAAATAAAGATTATTTTCTAAATGTGCTGAGTGGCTTCAATTTAACATGTTGCAGTTCTAACTTTAGTTAACTACTTTAGATTTTAAGACACATTTATTTATGGAGAATTTCAGTAGTTCTATCCTGGCTCTAATGGCTGAAAGAAGTTTTGGTGTTTGTTGTGAACATGTTGTTCTGGCTGTTTTTAACTCATCCGATTGGACCAAATGATCATCACATAGTGTTCTGTTCAGCGTTTATGAAGAGCCTCAGGCCAGTTCTGCATTCACAGTCCTACTAATGAGAATGAACACAGGTTGTTCTAATCAATCATGTTTAACTTGTTCCAGGACTCTATTTCCAAATTCTCATATGTTACAGAAAACACAGGATTAGGGCATAGAGATACAGGTTTAGATCTGTGTTTAACAGACTTACCAAAGATCCTGGACCAGAGAGCTTTAGAAAAGTTTAAATACCGTAAAAGAGAATATACCTTGTTGTGTATTTTTCACATTTAGATTTTTAAGCTCAATGAAAGCAAATATTCATTCACCCCCTCAACCCCTCTTCCTGAATCCCTTTTCTTATCAGGATATGGCCGGCCTTCTGAAACCAGAGGCCAGCAAGCTTCTGATCGGCGCTCTGAGAGACCGTTTCCCAGACGTGCCCATCCACGTGCACACGCATGACACTGCAGGAGCCGGTGTGGCCGCCATGCTGGCCTGTGCAGAGGCTGGAGCTGACGTAGTGGATGTGGCTGTGAGTGTTGATCAATTTCATTCTGAAGATTTCTCACAATGTCCAGGGACCAGTTTGCTTTTGATTTCTTTAAGGGTCCAATTATTGCATTAAAACATTAGTTGGAAAGTCAAGATGCTATTTAAATCATTTTTTTAATTGTCATTCAAGGGTGAAATATTTTCTTCTATTTGTCAGGATTGAAGCTTGTCATGTTTACTATTCATATTATATACCATATTGGATGCCTCGGTCATCCCACAAATATTCCTAACACATTATTTTGCCCTTGTTGCTGCAGCATTTTGAAATCTCAGTGAAACATCAGGAATGTTTTTCTGACTGTGTGCACTGATGCGTGCTGTCAGCATGGGCCATTTCATTGAAACATTTGGCCGCAAGTTTGCAGTTTGGACTGGATCAGCTAATCAGTTCAGGTTCCTGTAGGGTTTAGTTTAGAAACAACAAACTGTCCACCAGAAAAGCACTCCAAAAACGTGTTTGCATTGCCCAAACACTCACATTTTGAACATATGTGCACACAGATTTGCACCCTAGTAAACCGTGCATCCATTCTCCATGTAGATGAAATCTCACCACGCGCTCTTGAAATGAGGCTTTAAAAAATACTTTTTATCAAACACTATTCATAACTTTTCACTCGGTAGGTTGACTCCATGGCCGGGATGACATCACAGCCGAGCATGGGAGCCATGGTCGCCTGCGCCAAAGGGACCAAGCTTGACACGGGTGAGTCACATCAGAGTCAGTCAATGGAACCAGAGAACAGACAGTTTGGTTTTTTTTTGTTTTCTTTTACAATGTTATGGTTAAAAGGTGCATTGAAACATACCTTATCATTACTGCGTTATTTCTAAGTGGAAAAAATCAGGAGAACGGGTTGGAAAGAATAGGTGAAACCAAAATACCTTTTACGATCCACTTAAAGCGGTAAATGAGACAGGATATCTATTCGATTATCAGTCTTGGTCAGAGATTATTACTATGTGTCGTGCTGAGTCTCCTGATTCTCATGAGGTGAAAAAAATCAATGAACAGATCAATAAACGACAGAGCGCATCACTAATTACGGCTGTACGTCAGAAAGGCCGACACATGCTGCTCAGTGATAACGTAGAACGCCAATTATGAGAGGAAGGCCAACCCTCAACCCAGCCCAGGTTGACAAATAAGGACCGGTTTCACTTTCACCCTTGTTGTCAACAATGCTTGAGTGAACAGTCTTTAATCAAGTCTCTGAATTCCTGTCTAAAACCAATCTGTTCAAACCAAATCTGTCTGACTATAAGCAGCCATGACCGATACGGCACTTCTGTCTGTAACAGAATCGCTACATTTGGCCAGAGCTGCTGGTCAGTTCTGTTGCTGCTAGACCGGCCAGCTGCCTTTTAACAAAATGAACCATCAAATCCTCCTATCCACGCTCTCTGAACTTTGCATCTCAGGAGCCAGGGCATGAGCATTACGGGTTTTCGATGATTCTCTCAAGACCTCTTTGACATGTCTGCTTGTTACTTTTTGCTATCCCAACCCACCTTCCTCCAGTTTCAGGGATTTTATCTTCTCAGGAGGTCAGCACAATAAGTGGAGCGATGAATTTATGTTATGTTCCTTCTCTTTGGATTTGCTGTTGTCCTTTAGGTTTAGATAAATGTAATTTTAATCTGCCATGAGAAATCTAACTGACCGGCCCAGTGACCCTCTGCCTCCCCGAGTGAAAAATAAAGCGCCTGAAAACTGCTGCTTAAAAACTGAAAGTGTAAGAGACAGGCTAAAGGAATGAAAACTGATGTAACGCTTGCTGCTTAGTTATGTAGAGAAATGCTGCTGGGAAAACCGTTTCACCTCGACTAACTAGATGTGATAGCTCATTTCCATAATTCAGAACCCACAAACGGCCTGCTAATTTTGTTTACACTATATTCACAGTACACAGCTAATGTAGCATCTACTGCTTTAGTGCCGGATAACATTAACATTCAAAGCTGCTTGTTGCAGTATAGTGGCTAAATGCCATTATATTTTTTAATGGACAATTCCATGTGCGCTAGTTTTCTGCTTTGATGTAGGTACAAAAATGTCCCTTATAAACTCTGTTTTTGATAACCATGGTGTGTCAGCATATAAAATAACACTCATTAATCCCTACCACTGATTGATTGTTTTCTCATGAAGAAAATATGAGCCTTGATACCATTGAGACTACTACTATTAAGAAGTGTGTAATGTCCTGCTTTGGAGTAGTAAAATGTCTTTTGGGCGCCATGGAAACAGGCTTTAATTCTTTTTTTTTTTAATGTGTCAATAGCTATTGTTTAATTGTTTTTGTATTCAACTGTACAACCTAAACTGTGAGTTCTGGTTACCTTGTGGTTTGAGAGCACAACAGGCTCTATATCCCACCCTTGTGTTCTCCCTTTTGTTATGTGTTAATCAAGGTTCTGATGCTATCTCAATTAGCCCACCTTTCATGCGTTGCTGAAATCAATCGTGTTATTTACATGCCTATTACAGATGGCTATAAAAACTTGAAAACTAATTTGAACCTTCTCGTGACTTCGGTCTCCCTCACACCCCCCCTCAGAGAAAGACAATGCCTCTGATTGATCTATTGTCCTTCTGATTGGCCTTTGTTTCTGTAAACCTGTATGAATTTGTACGGGGCTTTCTTGAGTCAGAGAGTGTTTCCATAGCTCCCTGTGACCATCGCTCTCCACTGCAAGGTATAAAATCAATATAAAAAACTCTTCTGAACCAACCACTGAATCAGACCTAAAATACACTTTTCTCTTCTACAGCACCTACAAGACCTAATTTAAAAAATCTATCAACTTTAGCATATTTTGAAAATGTCCTTACCTTCTTAGCAGTATGATACATATCCCTTCACATGCCCTGCAAAATATATATATATAAAATATATCATTAACACTGAAAAAACAAACATCACTTCACATAAACCTGAGACAATGCATGCTTGGGTTTTTGCAAAATCTTTAAACTTAGTGTCCTGATGCCTGTACTCTGAAGCCTGTTCAACATACCAAGGATATCTTTTGGTGATCTGTTTTCAGTAACCCCAAAAAGTTCTATTGCCCTAAGCAATCAACATGACATCGGTTATTACGCGTTAGGTCAAAAGAAGGTTTCCAAACACATTAAACAGCTGCAGTTTGTAGCATATGACCATAAACATGAACCAATCTGCCCTCAGCAGATTTGACAAGGTGGATTAGAAAAATATGACTCATGTTAAAATGAAGGCCAGGATTAAACCAACTCAGCTGTATTTGTCAAATACATGAAGAATAACAGTCATAAAGTTGCACTGTGTGAATTCAAAAGTTCAGTCTAATAATATTTGAATTATTGTTATAGTTCAGCAACATTAATGCACGACACATTTAAAACTAAAACTACCTGTGTACTCTATTTACTGAATGTGTTGCTCATATCTTAAAGTTCATAAGATACAGTTACCTTACCAACCACTAATCCAGCTGTTAGACACAGTCTGGCTATCTGCACTCAATATAAACAACACCCTAAAAGCACCACTAAGAGTCATGAGTCATTGTCTGAAAAGGACATCAAACATTTACTGAGCACTTACTGAAAAACAAAGCTGTAACCAACTTTCAGTAAACATGGAAGTGAAGAGATGAAATGACTCACCAAAAAAAAAAAAAAGAAGTTCACCATCCTCCTCTGGCTCATCTCAATCTGTAAAGTTCTTCCTCTGATAATTTGATGCTGCTTGATCAAATGGTCCTAACATTTCCAAAATAAACCAAACGTTGGTTTAGCTTCTGTTTATTTATTTTTTTACCACAAAGGCCGACCCAAACAGCTGATCTGTAGGGTAATTCAGGCATGCAGTGTGCTTAGGTTGAAAAAGCACAGTGTCAAAGAAAAAGGCTAACATAAGCTTCATTCAGATTGATTAAATAAATATCCAAAGAGTTGCACTGTGTATCTTTTGTGTTAGTACTCGAGCCAGGTGTTTTGCTTTCACCTTCTACTTTGCATCTTGAATGATCTATTGATAAATATTTCATACAAACCAACCTCAAAAAAATCCTAATTTCACTTCACTCTCTCCTGTAACACTAATAACATCACCAAACAGTGATGCCCTAAATGTCCGGACACACCCTGGAGTACACCTCTACCTCACCAATGACGAGTAACAGAGGTTATGCTCCTTGCTTTTTTTAGGCCAGTTTCCTATTCTTTATCATTTATTGGTATCTACGTTCACTGCGCAAGTGGCCAAACAGACGCCATGATGTCACATTAATATTTGCAGTGCAGATACAGTGGTGTTATAAAGCGCAGTGTGACAATAAACATGAGCTCTTGCTGCTGTTCGTCCCTCAGGGCACCCTTCAGTCTGAATGGGTTTCTTTTCTAGGCTCATCTTTGCTGCGGAAACCGTTAATAATCACACAGGGAGAAAAGTGTCTGAGAGGAGGAAGCAAATACTTTAATAACCCATAAAACAACACAGCAACAGAGCCATTAAGACATGCTGTGTTCCAAGTATGATGTGTGATTGTGCTTCAGAAGGAAAAACATCCCAAACTCCTCTTCTCTCCACCTAAAAATTGAACCCGCAGCAGCGTGCAACAGGTTCACATCCATTCTCTGGAGCCGGCAGAAACCGCTCTGAACTGTGCAGAAAGCATGACACACCACAGCATCACAGGGTGAGAGACTCATTTAGACACAATCCAGTTCAGTGACACAGTGTCCATAAGTGAGCTCACAGTATCCAGGCAAAAAAGGAAGGAAGACAAGGTCGTTACTCAACCGTGAGAGTGTCATTTTATACGTGGAATTTAAATGTTCTACACTTGAGACAGTGATTAGGATGTTCCCCCGACCGCACACACACAGACGAGCATACTTCTAAAGTATCCTGATGTGACCCTGCTGCATGCATTATGCATACACATGCCGACAAACCCCTCTCACTTCCCAATTCTGTTACATGCTCTCTTTATTTCTTTTAATTTCTTGCTTTCTTTATGATCCCCCTGCTTCCATCTCCATTACCTATTTCACTCTTTTGTAATCATTTTTCAATACTTTCCCTCACCTCACTTTAGTTCCTGCTGTCCTCTGTCTCCCCCATCTGAGTTACAGAGCGGTAATCAGTGCTGTGCAGTGTTCTCTGCCTCCGTTATCTCCCTCCCTCTCTCTGCTTTCATGCTTCTCCCTTCACCCCCGCTTCTTTTTTTTTTTTTTTTTTTTTTTTTACATTGTCTCTATATCCTCCTCCTCCTCTCCTTCCCTCCCTCTCATAGGGACAAAGCAATTAACAGCACTTTACATGTCGATTTCACTCCCTCAGAGTCCCCGCTCAGAGTCCTCGCGCTTCTCTCTTCCACTCCCCCAGCATCTCCCACATTATCGCTCTAAACCGAGGAAATGGTGAAAGCAGCACTTCTCTGGTTAACTCATTCGTCTTTAAGCTGTCGGTTTATTAATTCAGGCAGCCAGTGTGCAAACATGTGCATCTTAAAGTCATACATATCACACTGGAGCAGTTGAACAATGATAAATATTCAAGCGGCCCTTGTGTTTATTTGACACAGCATTTACTGCCTATTCTCATCCATCATGTATGAATTTGATTCAAGAGGGATTTTCAGGTTTAGCTGTCATCAAACATACCAGAGATTATACTCACACGACACAAAGCATGGATATATTCGACACACTCACAACCGCTCCACCCAGAGAGGGAGGCAGGTGAGCTAACACATTTAGCGTCTGGTTAACCCCCCCCCCCCTCATCTCCTCATCTCCTCTTTCTTCATCTGTCTCTGTTCAGTTTCTCTTGTTCTCCTTGAATCTCCTCGTGTCTCATCTGTCTCCATCTGTGTGTCTTGGTTTGCTCTCATCGTCTCATCAACCACAAACTGTGTGTGTGGCTGTCTTTCTAGAACGATGTTTATCTGTGTTGCTGCTTAGGATGCCTGTACAAGTTTATAAACGCAAACATGTGTGTTTGTCTCCTGCGTTACCGAGTTTGTGCTACTAATGAGTTGTATATTGATGGCACTTTGTCACTGCCAAGAAGCCATCTAAATGACTGATAGAAGTACGTGCATGCGCTTCTGTGCCTGCAAGTCTGTGATATACACACACATGGAAAAGTGGTGCAGAGATTGATGATATGAGAGTTTAACCAGCCATCCAGAATAAACAATGCCCTATTTCCCTCCTGCATGTTTACCAAACAGCCGAATGCCAACATGTACAGCTTTTCTCCACATTTAAAGGCTAGCGGGGTTAAATCAACCTCTGAATCCCAGAAACGAAGTTATGTCATCACACTAGCAGAGAAATCATGTTCAAACAACTCAATAATGGTGATTTAGTTTTCTTCAATCATTTCTAATCAAAGCACTTTCTTAAGTGTGATGTTTGCCCATTTAGATCTCTCCTCAGGAAACTGGAGGCCTGTAGAAAGAAGATAGATAACTCTGGAAAATGGTTTGCTTAGCAGTATCCACCACCAAGTCTGTTACAAACTCTTATACAGTATGTGTCGAATTGATACGTAGCAACAGACACTTTGAGCTCAGTGAAGTACTGACACAGTGAGAGAGAGAGAGAGAGAGATATTCCAGTTGTGTCCAAGGTCTGCAGATAAATCTGAGGGGTCAGGAGATGATAAATGAGAGGAAAGTCATAAAAAAAGGTGTGATCTTTTCTAAGCTAAAGCTCAAGAACTGATGAGAAACTACATGTCAGATATACAGTATGTTCTTCAGAAAATACACGTATTACAAAATGATACCCAAGGTAAGTATGCATGTGATAAGTTGTTTCCCACATAATACACCTGCATCTCTGTACTTAGGAAGGCCCCAAAATGAAAAACATGTTCGCACATGCCCTTTCAGTATGAAGTCCATTTAGATAAGAATATATGGAGGATACTAGGAATACTTGCAGTAAGTTTTCTTGTCTACTTTTCTTCAAGAGTTTGGAGCAAAGATTTAAACTGGCCAGTATGTGTTAGTTCAATATGAAGCAGGAGCCAGCATCCAGTTATCTTTCATTTGAAAATGTACCGACAATAAAGGTAAAAACTCATCCATAAACAGTGACAGCAATTCATCCTCACTCCCTTTTTGTGCCAATTCGATGCATTTTTCTGATTGCCGTAAAAGGCTAAATTCGATGTTGAATTTAGACATTTCCACAACAGCTGCAGTAAAGTTTTACAACGTTTCCACAGATTTATAAAGAGTCAGAACTCTTTTTGTTGTGTTGGACTGAGTCAGGTCAATCTCATTTGGTAGAAACCTGGATCCGTCTGTTGTCCACTTCCTGAAATCCTTGTATGTAAAGTGCAGAGTCTGCTGCGATGTAGAACCACCCCGTCATTTATTCCTTTAAGCTAAGGCTGACATGTCACAATGGAAACATAAATAAATGCTACACAAATGATGCTCTCAAACAGACGTGGAAATGGACCTAATTACTGACTGGCTTGGCAGGCAGCTGGATTTGAGGAGAATCCACATGCACATTAATTTCACATTAATTTCACAGTAGCTCACTTCCTCTCCACGATCACAGGGGAAGCACACAAACACTCTTTAGATTCGCTTTAAGACTAAAAAGTAAACAAGCTTGTCACTGAGTTGTTTGTTTTAGGAGCTAAATTTGTCTTCATAAAATGTTTGTCATCATTAGCCAGAAAATCAATGTAGAGCTTTTTCTGTCAAGAATTAGCACATGTTTTTTCCTTTTGCAGTTATCAGCTTTAAAACACCTTACCTGGCTGCTGCAGAATATCATTAATATAAACAAAAAAATCTGTGTATGTCTGAAGGATCACAAAATATCACAGATTTACTAAAGACTCATGTGGGCAAAGTGACAAACACACTTACTGTCTGGAAGTAATTGACCTGCACTACAGTTTGGGTTTATCTAAACCTTTCTGCTGTTTAACCCATTTCAAGTCTAAAGTTTGAATGACTTAATATAATTAGTAAGAGTTTTCAGAAGATGAGCTTCTGGCAGATTATATAGCAGTAAATGTATCTGCTGACATTGGGGTTTCTCCTGCTGACTACTTTGAAAACGAGCACCCTAAGGTGGGCTTTTAATTCCTAACTTTTTCTCCCTATATTCCATGTCATATATATTCCTAATCTGAAAAAAAAATCCAAAATGGGTTTGTAATGATCACAAAGTCCTTTTATTCTTTGTCTTAAAAAGGCAGAAACTCTGCATGTTGCTAGTTGATTGACTATTATATTGATCTTTTTTTTTGTTTGTTTGTTGCAGGCATTGCTCTGGAGAAGGTGTTTGACTACAGTGAATACTGGGAAGTAGCCAGAGGCCTGTATGCTCCGTTCGACTGCACGGCCACCATGAAATCTGGCAACGCTGATGTCTATGAGAACGAGATACCCGGAGGACAGTACACCAACCTTCACTTCCAGGTACGCTGAATTATTCTGGTCTTTGTTTACTGTGTTCTGTGTAACAGATCGATCTGAAAGCTGAAGAGGTAAAAAAAAAAGCCATCTCTGGATTAGGTTAAAACAGAATCATATCAGTGTAAGACTGCGTTTATATTTGTTGAAAATGACTCGTAGTCAATCCATCTCTAAAGGATCTGAGCCCTTCTTAAACTGACTCAGGAAGTTGTGCATCAGTTTTTATCAGATTTAGTTTTTGAACATGCCTGCAGTGTATAGGCTTTGTGAAATATTTGTGTTTCTCTTTAGAGCTACAGTACTGCAAATGCAACAGTTATGGAAAAAAGAAATCAGTGACTGCAGTCTTTTGATGTTTACTCTTGATGTGTGTGTATTCAGTATTTTACAATCAGTTCCCTGATTTCTATGTACTGTCCTATCTCTCCAATAAAGGCATAAAAAGCCCCAAAAATGAATATTGGGAGAAAAAAAAATACATTGGTGCACATCCCGGAGTACAATGGTGACCTGTTCATATCAAAAAATAAATCTAAAAATAGTAAATCTAAAATCTGTGGATGTCATAATGTAAATTATAGCCTTAAATCACATGTTGACCCAGAATAAGCCAGAATGCCTTCACTGTTTATTCTTAAAAGAAATACTTAAAGATGAATTCAACTCGACTCATCCATGCTGTTGCTTGTTTCTTGTTGCTCATTCCAGGCTCACAGCATGGGCCTGGGAAACAAGTTCAAGGAGGTGAAGAAGGCCTACACTGAGGCCAACAAACTGCTGGGAGACCTCATTAAGGTGAGCATGTGACTTCTCAGTTAGTTTTACCGCCGACTTTATCTGACTGGTTTGGGTATAGCTGCCTGTTTCTGCTGATCTGCCTCTCTTTCTGTGCTTGACTGAGCCAAACGATCC
Organism: Labrus mixtus; assembly: GCF_963584025.1. Lineage (NCBI taxonomy): Eukaryota > Metazoa > Chordata > Actinopteri > Labriformes > Labridae > Labrus > Labrus mixtus. The sequence continues at coordinate 13,925,468 of NC_083634.1, read as the reverse complement.
CAGATTACGCTCGGTATATCCACTGTTCCCTGCTGTCCGGATTCACTTCCAGCCTTCACTGTCTGGTTGACCTTCCCTGACTTCCTCAGCCTCTGCTGGGAGTTTTTTTTGTTTTGTACTCTCTCCACCATTTTATAGACCTGCCCTTTTATTAGCCATAGATCATTTATTCAACCAAGGACATTTAACTTTTACTGCACAAGGATTTCTTTACCCTCAGACCTGCCTGGTCATTTAACTTTGGTAATTAAAAAGAAGTTGTTGGTTAGTTTCTATAACTCTGTATTCTGTTTCTTGTATTCCCCCACTTTGAGTAAATGGGTAGAAACTCCACTGAACTAGTTTTAGGTAGATTTCTGGCACATTATTCTGAGGCACAGAAAAGGAGCTCTTTTTACTAATTCTGCAGTCAACACTCCCATTCTCAAAAATTCACCTCCATCCAGCTTTCTCTTTTTTTCATTATCTTTCATTAATTCCTTTGTTTTCCCCTTTCATTATTTACCATCACAGCTCGGTAATAGATTCATCCCTCTTTCACTGTGTTCACGCTCGCCATGTAATTATTTTCTCCTCTATTTTGCATTCTCTTTCTCTATCAAGCCGCCCTGTTTTTGTTTTGTCTCACCTTTCTCCTTCTCATTCCACTGCTGCTTGCCCAGCATTTATTCCCCAGACATCTCTCTTATTTTGCTCTCTCTGTCGTAGCAGCCATGCTCCCATGGATTCCCTATTACTCTATCTACTCCTTTTTTTTTTCTCTCTCTTTTGCTCTCACTCAATCCTCCTTCTCGGGTTCCCCACCCTTATTTCTTTTTCTTCCCTGTTTTCCTCATCAATTCCACCCCTCCTCTCCTCTCCCCAAACTCTCGATCAATTCAATTAAGACTCGGTGGGCTTCAGTGCACAAGCCAATGTTAGCTTAATGTGCCTGCAGGTCCTGCTATGCCCTCTGTTGTATCCTGTTAGCTTGACAATGGCAGCGTCTCTCACACTGTTGGCTTGTCGATAAGGCAGAGGGAGTGTGCTAGTCAGATATAGATATAAAGTCCACACACCACCCGCCGTGCTGACAGTCAGCAGAGAAGCCAGGGTCTATACGATGAGTGTTTCTCCCACACATGAACATACACACACACACAGCAGTACAAAGGCCATATCTTAGCCGCTCAGAGAGCTGGGTTGAAGGATTGTGCTTCTCAGGGTCATTAATCTCCACAACACTTCACACCAAATGTACAAAAAAAATGAGGGATATTTACAGGACTGTTTTTTTTATCAAGGGAAACCAGCTCCTACCAAACACAAAATAAGACAAACGACTGTAATTATAACTCTTAGGAAAGAAAAAAAAGCTTCATTTAATCATCATTGGACCAAAATGTTTAACATTAAGAAGATTTCTTACTTTTCTTGACACATTTTTCTCATCACATGAGGGAAGAAATCAAGATATTTGTACAAGACGTCAAAGAATTGACAGAACAGTTGATGAGAAATGAAGGAGAAGCTCAGGCTTACAGGCTCATTAGCTTCTACTTAATTCCAGCTGACATCAAAGAAACTAAGGAGACGGTGTGACTCGCGAGATTTATGACGTAAAAATGTTCATAAGCCAAACTGTTTCTTAGTTTAATATTCTTTCCTAATGTGAAGCCGAGTCAATCTTTAATTTGTAAAGCGCCAACTCAAAACAAATGTTATCTCATGACGCGCTACAAAAAGTGCAGGTACTGTAGTATTTACAGAGACACATCATTAACCAGCAATTAACAACAAAGTTACAGCGGCATGTGAAAACTTTCACAGGCAGAAACCCCGAGAAGAATCGGACTCATGTTGATAAGCCATCTGCCAAAACTGTGCTGGGGCCGGAAAGTGGGATAAAGGGAGACGCAGGAAGAAGGACAGAGACAAACAGAGCATAATTATTAAGACAGATTTAGAGCTGCAATGTTGGTAATAATGCTAAAAGTGTGTGTAGTATAAGCAGTTACAGCTAAATATGATAATAGACAGTCTAACATTCACAACTGTTATTGTTTCTGTTAATTATAGAGTGAAATCACAGCACTGCCTGTTGAGCATCCAGTGCAAATTCAACAAATCTGCCAAAATTCAAGTGGTTATATTTACAACTGTGAGGCCCTCTTTTCAGAAGAATCAAGGTGTTTCACATAGACACTTAGTTTTTGTCACCATTAATGTTGATGTAATTATTCTGCTGATACATTTTGAGGTGAGAAAATGGTCCTCTGTGCCTCTCATGTAGACGTGTGTGTAAACAACAGCAGGGGAAAATGATGAGTGACAGTGATTGTTTGCTAGAGTCAAGAAGTTGAAACAGTCAGGGCTGAGTGATGAGGCACGAGGGGTTAAAAGGCATGGATTTAACCTCTGTACATTTAGAAAAACTACATTGAAAGGGAAGTGCAAAAACTCAGGTCATTTAGTATTCACAGGTTGTGGACAACTATAAGTGTGGTCAAGCCTGTTTGAATGTATGAATATACTGAGGATGATTTTTTTCTTCTCAGTGGACTGTTGCAGCTACAATGATCTGAGCTTCTTCATTATGTGAGGACTGAGGAGTTTTAAAATTTATTAAAGAGGCTCAAACTCACATATGCAAATTAGATTTTCTGTGCTTTCAAAGATTAAATATTCACCAACTTATCTTAAATATGTCATTGTTTTATGAAGGTAATGTTGTATTTACTCTTTTAAAATGGATGAGTCAGGTGGAATGAGGTGCTGCTCGTTCTGTCCCCTCATCGTCCCCCTGCTCACACAGTGCTTTTTCTTCAAGTCAATTATTATTTATATGAGGCCAGATAAATCACAGCAGAAGTTATTCTAGCTTTCTTAACATTCACTCTGGATAGTATGATTTAAAGAGACCTAATAATTCAACAATCACACTCACAGTCATCTTTTCAGGGAGCTAATACAAAAAAGTAATGTCTTCTGGTTCTGAAGCTATAATCGTTTTTAGCTAGAGGGTGTATTTGCTGAAGCAACAGAAAAATCAGACAAAACATACATGTGAAGATGCCTACAGGCGCTGATTTAATGATGTAATCTCTGAAAATGCTACAGTCAACCTCTCTGATGCACCGTAGATGTCTGTATGGATTGCGGTTTCAAGTCAATAACCGTCATACAATTTAAATGGATAGCATGAAGGTTTTACAAATGGTTCAGCTTAGCAGGGAATAAAGGGAAATACATATCAGGTAGTGCTCGTTCTGATTGTATGAGTACAGATCGTTCTTTTCGGGATGGTTTGGTCTATGCAATGCAAGAAAGCAGGAAGGAAAATGTCAATCACAAGTTCCTGGAGCTGGGGGATCTGTTACTCTGGTGAGATGAGAAGAGTAATATCACACTTCTATGTGTTGAAAGCCATGAGGTTTCCAAGCAAGCAGCAGAGACTCCAGACAATCACAACCGAAAACCAGGAAATGGGAGCAGCGTTCAATTTGAGAACTATTTCCACACACAAGTTTTTCACTGAAGTAAAGAAACCGGACTTAAGGTGTTGACTTAAAGGTACTGGTAGGTGGATTGTGTTCCCTTTTGCCAGGCTAGCCTTCCCCCTCTGCACCCAGTCTTTATGCTAAGCTAAGCTCGTCTCATCCTACTTACATCCTACATCCTCTTTTGCAAAAAAAAGTCCAATACTTGTTGAAAAATGTTTGATTGCTGCTCTAATATAACACTAAAACAAATGAGTTCACCAGTCAATCAAATAATATCTCCCGCCCATCAGTGTCAGCTTCATTTGTTTTATCATAAGAAGAGTGTTCAACTGTCTAGTTTGATTTTGGAAAACTTTCAAACTAGTATTTTTTTAATGGGAGCCAACTGCAGACGTCTTTCTCCTCTTCTTCTGCTTTGAACTTTTCTTCTTCCCCTTTTCTTTCATGCATCTTGATTTCTGTGAACATGGGCGTGTCTGTCTAAGCAGCCGAGCATGTTTTTGTGTGCGTGTGCTCTCTCTCTCTCTCTCTCTTTCTCCTTTAGCCAACTTACACTCTCACTTTTCTCTTGCAATTACAGGCACGTCTTCACTCTCCCACTTACCCACACACATGTCTCTTACTTTGAGGTGGAGCCCCCCTTCTCGTATTGCCCGTGGGGCTGCAGATGTCTATTGCACTTGTCTGTTTGCCTCTGTCTCTCCTCCCCTCGGTTCATTTGTCCAGCCCATCCTTTCTCACTCCCTTACTCCTCCTGTCATTCCCTTCATCACCCTGGCTGCCGTCTCTCCCTCTCCACTTTGCTATAATCACATCTCCACCACTGCTCCCTCCCACTTTTCCTCATTTCGATTACACTTCCTTCATGTATCCCTAATCTTTCTATTGCTTCTCCGCTCCTCCTCGTCCCCCTCTCTCCGAGTCTCTCGTTATCTCTTCTCTCTCCTGTCTCCTCCTCTGCTGACAGGTACCATTCTTCACTCCGCTCCTGGCTCTGTTGGCTACCATTATAGCGAGTGTACGTGTTGTGTGTGTGTGTGTGGTTTTTCAACACACACACACACACACACTCACTGAAGCACACAAACTGTTCCTGATGTTATAATCATTTACCCATTAGGGGAGTTCAGGTTTGGATACAGTTGTGTATCCAAACAAATAGTGGCAAAATAGAAAAGCATGTGACATACAAGCACATGTGAATAACCCCCCTTCCTTCACACACACACACACACACACACACACACACACACACACACACACACACACACTCCACTGTACCAGATTGCTGCTGCCTGTAGTGTGGAGTCATCGGGATCACTTTGGTTAGAGGTGTACATTAGTGAAAGTGAGAAAGCTGGACAGAAGGCATTAGCCGAGTAGGGTGAGAGAGAAAAGTAGCAGCAAGTAGAAGAGTCAGTCAGCATGGAGAGCTGGAGGTGGACCAGGATTTTAGGTCTTACGTGTTAAGTGTTAATCTGAGCCTGCGAGAGGGACCACATGAGGTTACAGACAAGAGTTAAGTGATGTGGGAGAGACACGCAAAGATCCCAGTGCTGAGTGCTTCTGCATGCTTGCAGAATTTAGAAAGGTATTAATGCTGCTGTCCAGTTATTCATGTGTGAATTCTGTCATATCATATTAGTAAAGCTGAGCTGGAATGAGAATCTACACAGAAAGCCAAAGTCCGCTCGATGTGTCTTTTCAAAGATGATGCGTACATTTATGATAAAAAAAAATGAACGATGAGCGGGATAGTTCAGGTCTCTGGATAGTTAAATCTTATTAATCAGACATGCTAATTTAAAAAACAAAAGCCTGAATGTTGCTTTTGTCCTTTAAACTGATTCGGTCAGCTCGTAGCTTTAACGGGATGTTTTTATATTATCGCCCAACAAATATTTGCTGATTCCATATTGAATAACAACTTTGCTTCTCGTATGGCCTATTTTTCGTTCAGAGGGTTCAAGGGGGATGACTTGCGTCGGTCCATCTGATGAAAGTGAAGCAAAATACGGTGGTTTTATTGTGCTGCTCCAGAAATTACAAGCATTGCTCTTGTTAATAGAAAAGCAACTCCACGGATGATTTCAAAAACATTAATGCTTCTTCAAAATGTAGTTTCATCAGCTTTTTTCTGTCCCAAAAAAAAAAACAACGAGGCACTTAATGACACGATCTTATCAGTGAGAGTGAGAGGGATCAGCGGTGAGGAGCGCTGAGCTGCACTTCACAGCAACAGAGGAAATCAGATATTTTCAACTCTGCACAACCAGGGTGTGATTTACTTCAGCCCTCGTCTACAAATGTAGAAAAGCTCACACGTCATGTGTGGCTCACACACAGTTCCAAATAAGATTTCCTTCTCCTCTCCTTGTGGCAACCCAGAGTGTTGGAGCAGGGTGATTCATCAGCAGAGATTGATAATGAGAGTTACACTCTTGATGTTACTGTGGATCCAGAAAGAAAGGTGTTGGCTGAAGGATGGAGGAAAAGAGGAACGGATGATGGAGGGAGGTGATTCATGAGGACGCGGGAAAGACTTAACAGTTTGACTTTTAGATCGAAGATGGTAGTTAGGAGAGTTGGAGTTGGATGGAGCATGACGGATGGTTCATGGAGACAACTAATAGAAGAGTTACAATTTTTAACTAGCAGTGAAAAAGTAAGAGAAATGGACTCTGGGAACAGAAAGTTTAAACAATGGAGAAAAGACAGGTTGGAGGTACATAAGGAATGCACCATCGTGTAGTTTCCTTGTGTTGGAGATAGCTTTGGAGTAAGTGCTTTTGACTTCTGTTCCAGAGCTGTACCAACGTAATGGTCTCTACAGGGGTTTCAACAGCCCATTCGAGTCCCTTAAGCTTCTCTGCAAACAGTCATTCTGTCAAAACAATGTATCATTATCACCTCTATTCACAAACATAATCAAAACCGAGTCATAGGTAGCGCAGCAGCAGGGAAGTGCTGAAGGAAAGTGCACGCTTGTTTTAATCAGCAGGAAGCGTTCCTTTCATGTGTCTTGCTGGGAAAGCGCTGATTTGCTTGCAAGGTTCCATTGAAAATGTGCCAAGTGATTGGGGACTTTAACGCGTACCCTTTTGTAAAAGATGTAGCTCATCACTGGGAAATTAATTGCGGTGACACAGTTTTTAAATAACTATTGCTGTGATAACCACAATGTAAGGCCCTGACCCATTTCACGATCGTCCAAATAGAGCTGCACATTGGGAGGAGCAGTTTCAGGTACCTCATGGTTTCAGAAGTAAGAGTTTTCAAATATCAGGAGAACTGAAACCAGATATACATCTTTAACCAATGTACATGTAATTATTTAAGGTGTATAGTGATTTCTCTGTGTGATCTGAGAGCTGCTTCTCCATAGCAATGGGGACAAAAGGCATTGATGATAACATAAAGAGAATATGTTGAGCAGGGAAACCATCAGAAACCTTGAAGAGGCAAATGAGAAAGTTAATCCATTACAAATGGAAGAAAATGTATTATTACAGTGATGTGGTTTCCTCAGTTCTTGATATGTTTGATGATGAAGAAATTCGCCGTTGAAACCTGACTTGCTTTTAAACAAAATGATTTATTAACAAGTTGCAGGATCACTGAACACGTCTGCCCAGGAGAGTCATGAAGCCAAATAATGATCTCTCGCGAACATACAGAAACTCTGGTACTTATGGACACACCTCACAGGGGAACAACGTATGGACATCTGCTTTTCAGGACCACCCCTCTCTATACAACTGTGGGGGTTTCTGTCTTAGATATATGCATGTCATAAACTCAAAGGACAACACAGGTCACAGATCCAATCTCTTGTCCAGATGTGGTCCCCACATCCTTAAAGAGTTAACCTATGTCCCAGGAATTTCAGACACTTCAGACACTTCAACAGCTTTATCTTAAAGTGTTTCATTCTATCCATGAACACTGATGCCTTAGCTTTATTAGCATTTCCTATCTCCAACATGTTGGAATGCAGTAATGCTGTCATCCCTGGAGACTAAAGACACAACTGACACACACACACACACACACACACACACTTGCAGTGGTTGGATTGTGCTTGTTCAAAGACTGCAGTGATATCAGGAGCTCAGCTAGCCTCACTTCCACTAAAGCCCCAGGGGAGTTTGTTGTAATCCCAGAGCAGCGTTTCTACCCGAGCACATATGTGTGTGCTTCACGGCTTCCTCTTGATAGTTTGGCATCACAACTATTTGAAAGAAATGCCAAGTTCTTTTATTGAGAAATTCTTTCGGGAATGTCAATTTGATCTATAGTTGCCCCTTCTTTCTTTTTTCCCTGCCAGGTGATATCCGCTCAGCTCGCTAATTGCCACCAAAATAGGCATGTTGTAGAGACGGGACCCACTCTTTGTTCCCTCTGCTCCTTCAGCTCTGAAGAGATGATAGAGTTTGAGGGTGTTTTCACACCTATGGCTCGTTTGCTTTGTTCCGAATCAGATGAGGAAGTGATCGATTTTGTGCATATTTCTTTTGGGTCATTTTTGTTCACACTGCAATATTTAACGCAAGGCCAAAGTAAATGTCTGTAAGCAGTTACGCCAAGGCGTCATTTCCCCACTGTGTACGTAAACAAATGGCGTCCGTAGAGGGATCTTGGTTTGACTTGCAGCAGCGGTGAGGTCTGTAACACTTGTTAGCAGTGCGATTGTTGTCTTCAAATATATCTCAACGCCCCCTTGTTTCAGAATAATGTGTCCAAATGATCCAAGTGTTACAACACCCTAAAACATCCTCTTACCATGAGCTGGGACACACACTCGTTTTCATTTTGAATATAGAATAGAAAGTTTATTACACGTGTAAGCTCAATGTGCTTTACATTGAGGATAAAAAACAAACAACAGTTATTAGAGAAATATGAGTTTGTGTCTCAAGATAATTCCAAATGTGTCTGTCTGTCTCTTCCCTCTATTGACCCCTTAGACATTATTTTTTTATAGAATAGGGTAGAAAGTAACCCGAGGATGGTTTTCAGTTTCATTTTTACTTTGTGTGGGTGACATTAATTGACCCCTGTTTCTCTGTAATGGCCCAGATTCCCTAATGGAAGTTAGAAAGCCATGACTCTGTCTCTCTTTATTATAACTGAAGACTAATGTGTGCATTTGATATGTGCATCAGTGTCCTGACGCAGTCAAGAGAGTCCACTTATCACTATTATGCTAATAAGGTCTCCTATTAGCATAATAATATCCCATTATAAATAATAATGAAAGAATGAATACATGTGAATTTCATAAAAAGTTGTCTTGCTCCTCTCTCTTCTTGCTTCATTTCCAGGTTTGCTCTGTTTTCACAGTGAAAAAACCCTGTGTACATCTTTCAGCTCATGGCTGCCAAATCAAGTGATTAAAGAGAGGATATAAATGTAAACATCTTTTCATTTTTCATCTCTCCTGGCCCTCTCTCCTCTCCGGGTCACTCGATACTTTAATCTGCAGAGACAGCGTCTTCATTAAAACCAAAACTCTGTCACCACTTCTCTCTTTTGGTGAAACCATTGTGGACGTGTTTCCACTGCACACCGCTGACAGGGAAACACAAACAGTGGAAACATTTTGCAAATGCTGCAACTTCTTGAACTTTCTGCAAGATTACACCTGAATAGATTCATGTGCGTTTTTCTGATGTCGGTTGGATTAAACAAAGGCAGTGGTAAAATAATACAGAAGTTCTAACATTACTTTTCATAAGAAAACTGAGATATCATATCGATCAACTCTTGATCTCTGTCTGTGGTGAAAAAGAAATACCTGAGCTAATGTTTCCTCTCGTTCCACAAGAGAAGACGTCACATGCACAGTAACAGGCTGGTCTGTTAAATCCTTTTCTCTGTCTGTCACAGGTGACCCCCTCCTCTAAGATCGTAGGTGACTTGGCCCAGTTCATGGTGCAGAACAACCTGACCAGGGCTGAGGTGGAGGAGAGGGCGGATGAGCTGTCCTTCCCCCTGTCTGTTGTCGAGTTCCTGCAGGGTTACATCGGAATCCCACATGGAGGATTCCCAGAGCCCTTCAGATCAAAGGTACACACACACACACACACACACACACACACACACACACACATACATTTCATTCTGTACTCCATCTATTTGATTTCACACAAAGATTCCTAATTACTTCCATAATCATTAACATTAGGTTAAATTGTAATACCTTTTAATCTTTGTCTTCTTACCTTTAACTACAACAAGCTCACATACAAGAGTCTTGTTACAGAAACTTGTGTATGCACAAGTGTTCACACACACACACACACACAAAAATTCTGCCACATGCTCGGTTACATCTGACAGCTGTAAAAGGTGAAGAAAAGCGTGATATTGCAGCGTCTTCTCATCTCCTCTCTGTTTCTTTACCTCTGTCTACCTCCCTCGTCTCCTCCCCTCACCCCTGCAAACAGACACTCTCATGCGCATCAGGGGCCAACAGCCTGAAGTCTCGCTGGGAGAGCCGCACGAACACACACGCATGAATAAAGGCACATTTGTCATATTCTCCCAAAGACCTGCTGACACATTGGCATACTTGACATTTCACCAAAAGTCGTTTTTTTTTTTTTGTCTCTAAGGAAGCAAAAATAGTGGGTGTTTTATTCCTCAATAACATCTGCAGATGTTGCGCCTTTCATACCGTATTACGGGTGCGCTGGCTGGTTCCCAAATGTGAAGTATTTGGTGTGAGACGCTGTCTGGACCTTTCCACAGGATGCTCATTATGCCACCATGTGTGCTGAAAATTCAACAGAGCATTAGTCAACATCTCTCTGGAACATGGACAGCTACAAAATGATACAAATATTTTTGGTCAATTATTCCTGCCAGTTATGACGAGCAGCATTAAATTTAGTTCATGTTTGTATACGTCCTGCCCTTGTGAAGGTCATCTTTATTTTGAGCTTAGCCCTCATGTCATCACTCGGCTGTAAGTTTATTCATGCATGTATTTTAGTTCATCTGTTTCTCCCTCACACCTTTCCTTCTCTTCGTTTCATTCTTCTTTAAACTAACACCTGTCCTCCCTTACCTCACCCTTACCGTCAAACTGTCCTCATCACTCCTGTTCCCCCACACAGTGGGAACCCTTGGGAGATTGAGTAATCAAATATTTGGCATTTAGCTTCCCGGGCAGTCCAGCCCTCGACAATCACAGGGATTTTTCAGTTTTGACACCCCTTTGTCTGCTACCTCTCTATTACTGTCTTTCAGTCTGTCTTGTGTTTCTCCTAAAAGAAATACAGCGCAGGGAGGCAGTCCCATTAGACGAAGATGGTGGACAGCTTCTCTATTCATTCAGATCTTCAGGTTTTTTTATTTTATTTTGTATTCAGACAGCACTGAAATGCTTAATATCAGGAGAGACTGCCATACTTATTTCTTTCTTCTTCCCTCTGCTGCCCTTTGAGCATTGCAGGGAGTGATATTTGCATTCCAACTCTTTGGTGTTGTGCAATGTTTTTTCCATGAGGGTCCAGCCAGCTCGACTGTTCATTAAGCATCTAAACAACATGCCAGGGCTGTAGCCCGCCTTACAATCTTCTGAAACACACATGTAGAACTGCTGCCAACTTCTCAGCCAGAGAAGTGTAAATCCCCCCTTCAGACACTGACTCTGCATTCAAGAGAGACCCTCGGTATTGAATGCACAAACACCAAGAGGCTTTTTCACACACAGCTGACTCTCCATCCCCCCCATTCAGTTAAATTCAGAGTTCAGTTTTAGTACAAATCATGTTTGCTTCCCTTTTGCAATGTTTTCATTTATTTATTTGTAGCTGCATATGTTTACATCTGATTATACAGCTTCCTTTAAATCTTCAGAATACCAGTCTTATACTTAGGATAAAGTGAAAGTTATTTTTGTTGACCATCAGTAGCTGATAGCTCGATGACTCTGGAGGTGTGCGGGTGAATGTGGCTACTAATGTAACATGTGGGGTGATTAGCTCATCAGTGAGCAAACATGAATGAAAGTGTTTTATCTTTGCATGCAAGCAAAGACATAAACAGTTCATTACAGAGTTGCATGCTAGAACGAGGCAGATATCCTCATTCCAGTGTGCTGTAGCTGAAGGTTATTTTTGTATGCTGGCGTCAGTGATGTGTCGTTAATGGAGCTTTGGTGGCATTAATTAGTTAGCGAGCGGTCATTCCAGCATTGTATCACATTCACATGCCTCCATTTCAGTCTCATGGAGAGTCCCTAATGCACACATGTTGTCCGCATGCGTAGCGAAAACTGTTCACGACACGCAAAGTGGTAATTGAGGCATTTCTTCGTCGTAGTTTAGTCACGCACGGATCATTTGCAGCGTGGGTCGACGGAGGAAATGGACGAGGGAGAATGCAAGAAAGACAGAAGGGCAAAGAGAGGAAAGAGGCAGAACGTGGGAGGATTGATGCAAATATGGGGGGGGTGGAGGGAAAAAAATTGGAGGCTGTGAGGAAGAAAAGGAGTTCATGGAAAAAAAAAGCGAGAAAGGCATCACATCCCTCAGAGCAGCGAAATAGAAAAGAAGGAAAGAGAAAAACAGTGTCAATAAAACAGAGAGATTTGGAGTGTGTTGAGTGGTTTAAGAGAAATGAGGAGAAGGAGCAAATAACCTTGAAGAAAGAGTTTATCTTTCCTTCCTATTGTTCATGCAGAAACACTCTCTCCTCTCTCTTACACACACACACACACACTATCTGTCTGTGTCTCTCACTTAAACAATCAAACAGTTTAGGTGTAAGACATCCTCCGAGGACACGATGTTAATGAGCAAGGACGCCAATGAGCATGCCATCTTTTTGAAGTGTCTCTCTCTCTCTCTCACACACACACACACAAATGAGTCAGCTATCTTTGAACTGTTAGCTCTGTGACTAAGAGCGTTGCACCCGCGCCCTTTGTCTGGAGATTTCCGGAAGGGATGCACATGCACTCATAAATGTGCCGATGTGTTACGCATGCACAAAGACTCGTGAAGATATGAAAAGCACCATGAGGAAAAATCAGTGTTGCACGTTAATGGAAAGTTTCATCTTATACAAATAATGTTGTGCTTGAAGTGTAAATGAGTAAAAAGAAATTAATTACTAAACATTAATTAGCATGTTAGGTAGAGCAATATTTTGAATAACATAGGGGAACACACACTTAGAGGGTAGAATAGCTTTTTCACTCTTATTTTGAAAAGCACTTTCAGTAGCACTGAATTAGAAAAAGAGCCGAATTGTTTGAGATTTTTTGCAACTGTCTCTGTCTTCCTCTGCATACGATCGACTGTCATCAAGAGGTAGACGAATTAAAAAGCAGCTTTTTATAGGCGCAGTGCCCGTGTTCACACATAATCTCTTCACTGGGGGTGCGGCCTCGGATCGATTGTCTCTACAAGTTGTGTCGCGATATCAGCGACTGTGTGGGAAGATAACACGTCCAGTCATTAGTCTTTAGCAGCCTCCACTTTCAACAAGTTTATCCTCTTTTTTTTTTGCTCTCTTTCATCCGTCTGTTTTCCTTTCTTTTTTTTTATTATCACAAATGCGGCAACGACCGCAGCCGCCTGTGATAGGCTGATGGTACTTGAGTGCAGAGAAAAGGATGAATTGAGAGAGTGGGAGAGATGGAGGCAACTAAAGTGGATACCACATCAGATCTTAATACAACACTGGATGCCACTTTTATGCAAATAACAAGTTGTATCAAGTGTTATATTTGCTGCAATTCAAGCGTTTCAGTCTCTTCCTCCATCCTTCAAAACAGCCACCCACCCCACCCTGCCTTCCTCCCACTGTCATCCTGAGTGTCTCTGTCACTTCAGTGTTTTGTCAGGGTGCAGCTCCTGGTGAAGTTCAGAACATCCCACGTGCTTCACAGTCTCCCGGGGATATTAAGAGGAGGTAAACGTGCAGAAGAGGCGACACATGTATGACTCACTTATCCTTTCTTTTTCTTTTCTGTCCTCCCATCCCAGGTGCTCAAGTCCCTTAACCGTATTGAGGGTCGTCCGGGCGCCTCTCTGCCGGCGATGGACTTCAAGGCCCTGGAGGAGGGGCTCCGAGCTGCCCACGGCGAGGAAATCACCCCCGAGGATGTGATGTCAGCTGCCATGTACCCCAAGGTGTTCCAGGAGTTCAAGGACTTTACTTGTGAGTCTGCAGTAATAATTACTCTTTGTGAACAGGCAATTATTTCAAGATGAGACGAAGAATCGACAAAAGGTGTTTTTTTTTCAATGTTAAATGATTGAAGTGTTCTTTTAATCAAATTGGATCTGTTATATTGAACACGTCTGGGTTCATGAGATTCTGTCTTGTTTTCACACTCTCTCTCTCTCATACTCATTTGTATTATTACTGGGGCTTGAAATTAGCAGGCAACCTTAAGTCAGGAACACTCATTATGAAGTTGAAACGATTTTGTGGGAATGTGTTGAATTGTTGTATTCGCCTCTTTCTTAAATAGTCTTAAACATTAAGAGAACAATCCCGTGCTCTAGACTCAGCACAGAATCCCCCTGTGTCATTCTGATCGAGCACAAATAAGAAAACAGAACAGCATTGGACGGACGCTGGTGGAAGACATCAGCATAACCATAACAGCATTGATTTAAGGTTTGGGTTTGAAGTGAGTGCATCGACAGCAGCGTGGGGAAGCAGGCAGGAGAAGCTCGGTGTTGGAAATGTAATATGATGCCTTCAAGAGGAGTGACATTTTCAAACTTGACTGTATTTTTTTAAAGCAGGAGAAACATAGAGCTAACTGGATTAACACAAGCTTAATGTTTGCTTTAATGAGTAAGGCAATGTCTGCATAAAACTGGAAAGGCTTTTTTTTTTTAGATGAGCTTAAATGAATGTGTCGATGTTTCTTGCCTTGCTTTTCCTTATCTATCCAGAAGTGAAGTCGTTCTGTCTACTAGTACTGTACTCTCTACCCAGTGATTGTTTTCTGGGAAACTCCTGATTTGTTTTCCTTATCATCACAAAGTGGTAAACTTCTAAGAAAGACAACACCATGAGTAACGACCTCGAGGCTCCTGCCAGGGCTGAAGACTCTGCATGCCTGTGCTTTAAGGTGCCTCTGCTCTATATACAGGAGCATGGCAGCAGCAGCAGCAGCAGCAGCTCAGTCTGTAGGGACTGGGGCTGGGGACTGGAGGGTCGCCGGTTCAAGTCCTGTCATGGACCAAGTCTAGAAGTTGGGCTGATAGCTGGTGAGGTGCCAGTTAATTTCCTGAGCACTGCCAAGGTTTCCCTTGAGTAACTATTCTGGCGCACTTTGGTGTGCAGCCCCCTCACTCTGACATCTCTCCATAAGTGCATGTACAACACAACCTGTGTGTGTGTGTGTGTGTGTGTGTCTCAACAGCAGAGTGAAAAATATTGAATTTCCCCCATGGGCTAATAAATAATGGCACATAATTGTTTTTATTATTCTTGTTGTCGTATTTATTTTTTCACCGCCCGTCTGTTTCTCTCTTCACAGCTAACTTTGGTCCAGTGGACTGTCTCAGCACCAGGCTGTTCCTGGATGGACCCAAGATTGCAGAAGAGTTTGAGGTACACAACCTCGACGCAAATTTCCAAGAGTAGCAGACTTACATTTTAATAGGAAGAATGTTTCAGCAGAAACCCAGTGCTTGATCGAAAGGGGGCGTCTACTAGACAGAAAGGGTAGAAACCCTACTGTGTATGTTGGACTGTCAGGATATCTCGGCCTTTTCATCACATAGTTTGACCTTTTCTTATTTTACATTTTAAGAAATGTGCAACACTATGTGGCCTTTTAGAAAAAATCAAGTGTTAAAAACAGAAGGTGTTTTTTGTATCCAAGCTTCAAAATGACAGTTTGAGAACTGTGTAACAATGTGCTGCAGTGTCGCACAGACTTTTTAGAATAAACATTAAAATCAGAAAAATGGAAAAAGTGAATTAACTTAAAGCTTCACAGCAAAACGACTTGAACAATTCACAGACGTTGTGTAATGAAAGCTGTGTTATCAATCACACAGCAA
Organism: Labrus mixtus; assembly: GCF_963584025.1. Taxonomy (NCBI): domain Eukaryota; kingdom Metazoa; phylum Chordata; class Actinopteri; order Labriformes; family Labridae; genus Labrus; species Labrus mixtus. The sequence goes on along the minus strand of NC_083634.1, from coordinate 13,909,942 downwards.
TTATAATCACTAATTCAATGATAATACATTTCATATTCATTTAAGTTGTAATCCACTTTGCTACTTAATTAATTCCAAAGTAATAGCAGTTCCATAGGGAGCGGACTTTATCAGCAGGAAATGATTTTTCCATCAGTGCAGACAGCGAGGTGTGATGCAGTGTGCAGGAGTGTCACAGTGAAGCGCTGATAACACAGCAGGGAGGACTCAGATATTAACACTTTATCAGGGGAGCAACAAACAGCATTTGTGATCCCTTCGGCCATCACGTCGGCCTTCCAGTACAGAAATAACAGATTAATTTTGTTGTATGATGTTCCGGAGCGGCGCAGTGGAAGATGCTCAGGGCCAATATCTCAGACCAAAATATATCAGAGCGATTTCTTCAGCCCGTTACGTCCATTTATTCTCCAACAGGGAGGCAGATGAACATGCAGTCCAGATGAAGGAGTACAACAAGATGAATCACTTTGCATGCCAACTCATTAGTGAGGCACAGGAATACAACATGGAAATAATAATTGGTCGTTGCTTGTGCCTGCAAAGACACAAATTCTGAAAGTGAAATGTTCCTGGCGAATATTCTTCAAAGTAACAATTTTCTGTCACATCCAAAATGCAACAAAAGAATGAGCAGGCTGGTTTAAACATGCGTGTGTAAGCAGTCGGTAGAAATATTGCAAGATGTCTATTGAGCTGATTGAGAGTTTGTCTCAGAACAGGAGACAGCAGGTTTGAAGACGACGTTTCTTCATCCAGGAAGTTGGGCACAGAGAAGAGAACATTTCAGGAGAATGACAGCAGTGAGCACTTTGATGAGCGAAAACGCAAGCCACAGTGATTGTTGGAGTCCAGATTGAAGAGTGAATTCCAAAGAGAGTGTTGAGACAACCTACGGTAACCTTGGCGACAGATGTCAGGATCACATGTCAGTTCAAAGAGAAAGTTTGCTTTGCTACTCAAGAGGCTGTCACTCAGTATGTCATCAGGCAAAGAAATGCTTCTTGGTTTAGAGATTCAAAACATGAAACTGTGAAATATCAACTTTCTCTTCTCTTTTACATTAGGTGAGGGAGGATTTTATTTTTACACCAAAACACACAGAACTGGGTAATGATCTGTTTTTTTTTTTTTTAACTTCGATGGTGTAAACAACAATTAAAAAGGATGAAATACTTGAGTGAGAAATGTTTTGTAGGTGCTGAAGCTGTAAGGGGAACACCGTTGGGACACTGTATCTCTGAGCAGATGGCATCAGTCTGAAGCAGGTGACACAGGTCAGAGCTGATGGCTGTGACATGTTTTGACTGCAGCTCTGTTGTGACCTTGTGTGGGATTTGGCGTGTGTGTTTTTGAACGACAGGAGGTCGTGACTTTGGGGAAATGTTGGTCTGAACAGCAGGATGTGATATGAGGAGATGAGGCCTGATTCTGCTTAGCTTGATGACAAGTGCTGATGACACTGAGCTGTTTCACATGATGTTGTTTAAGATGATTTTGAGATATATATAAATATTTCTCTATTTACTCTATATTACATTCAGTAACTTAAAGCTGTGTTTTCTGCTCGAGCCAACAAACCCTTCAATGAAATGTTCAATTGAAGCATGCATACAGCTCCTGTTATTTACAATAAGAAATCAAACTTTGCAGTTATTCTCCTGACCATAGGATCAAAATGAAACAGCTACATCATCCTCAAGCAGTAGAACTTCATCACTATTTAAGATGTTTGCTTTTTAATTTTTTAGATAATTACATTTGATGGAATTCTGTTTTTTAAAAAAAAAAAAAAACTCTTGAAAAAACTAATGCTGCTCCATGGACAGGTCCTCTTCAATATAGTGTTTCATAGCTGATTGAGATAAATCTCTTAAAGATCTGGGCATAGATGATGTAAAAATGTGCATGCCAACATTAAAAGGGGAAACTAACAGCCACCTGTTTGTATTCACCATTTTCCACAAGGTTCCTCAGCTAACACTGCATCATTCATGCTCCTCTTTCTTCTCTTCTGTCTGTAAAGCCCGGACACACATCATTCATTTTACATCACCCGTGTCTTTATCAGCCCTCTCCTTTCAATATTTAGTCTAAATTCTGTCATTATCAGTAACACGCACAGATTTAACTGACAGTGATTCAGAGCGGCCAAAGGCAGCCACGTTTAATTACCCGTTCATTTCACTGCAGCAGAATGCTTCCAGCCTGCTGTTAATTGATTTTCATATTACGAGGGACACAGGCAGAAACCGATGCTGTATTATTATTATTATGAAAAAATCAGGGTCCACATTGCATTTGCTGATTTAATACTGACCCTAAAGATGAGCAGACCCCTCACCCGCCTTCCTCGTTAATCCTCCCAGGCTCTGACGCTTTGATGCAATCATTAGAAATCTGGCATGAGAGCCACAGTCGGACCTGCTACCTCTGATTAGAATAAACCCTTACTATATTTTCATGAAGACTCTTGGCAGCTTCAGCACTTTTTGAGTATCTTCATTTGGTTTGAGGGCAGGGCTTGCTGTTTGCTGTGCATTACGTTTTACAAATTTGGTTGGCTTGAATGAAAAAGGTCCTAACTATATTTTTCAAGATGGATTGTTTAATGTTCATCACAACACTCAAAGAAACAGAAGAGGAGCAGGATACATGGCATGATGGCTTTCCTCGCAGAAACATTTACAAACTGTTTGTGTTTGTCCTCTCTTACCTGTCAGTTATTTGATTTTACACTGCATGTAAAAAGAAAAACGTGTCATTCATACATTTCCCCAGTTGCTTCACTGTTGTTGTTTTTTCTATACCTGCTGTGTTCACCTTCCCCCGCTGCTCTTTCCCTCTTCTCCTGTCCATCAAAGCCGTTGTCATTTTTAGAACTTCAGACACTTGATGTTGTGCTGAGCATCACTCATCACCAAAGTAAACAAACATGTGCCCCTGTTGTTATGACGATGGGTACTCCCACCAGATTAGGTCCGATTAGCAGCACTGCAGGTGAGAGATGGGTTGAAAACAAAGTGACCAGTCACATGCAGTGGGAGGTTTCTGTATTTTTCTTTCTCCCTTTTGACTTTGCAGAATTCCTAAAGGGAGAAAAAGCTCCTGTAATCAGTCTGCTTGTAGTCCGCTCTAGTCACATTCATTCTCACTGGTGATGTTTATGACAATCCTGGAGGTGTGTGTGCGTTTTTCCCTTTAACTCAATTTATCTGTTGATGATCTTAGAAGAATGATTTAATGAGCAGGAACAGTGTGCACAAATCTCTCTCTTTACTTCCTCCCACATTATGAAAACACCATGGGATTAATATTGGATCAGTTATTTGAAAGCTGTGCTTATTCCTATAAAGACACACTGAGGATGTTAACACAGAGATTGGCATCACTGGAGAAGCCTCAACTCTTAAAAAGTGTGCTTGTCATTGACATGAAGTTTGTAAACATGAAACATGTCACTTTGAATATGTTGGCGGCAGGCCGACTCCGGGCCACGTAACATCCAGTTCCTGCTCCGTTTTGACGTCAAATCGGAAGACGACAAGTGTTGTGAAATAAACAGACAGGTGGTGTTTGCATTAGATCTTTGATTATAAGATGCTCCAAAGAAGCACATGTATGTAGGCGCTCATGTGTTAAGACTGTCATGATGCAGTGTTGATATGAATGTAGAATAACAGCTGTGACTAAAGAGGTCTTAGTGAACAGCAGGTTGCTAGAAGTCATACTGACCACAGTCCTCCATCTACTGTGTAAAGCTTTGAAACATTTCTTTATGGAAAGTGAATGTGTATTGTTTGAGCACACTCGTGTAGAGAACAGATTATTGGAAAACAAAATGTGCATTCATCATTTGAAATTGTTTTGTAGAACATTAATGCCAGAGATACAAAGGCAAAAAGAAGTTATTTAGTGAACCGAAGAGGTGAATTACTTTTTTACTGCTAATTAATCTAACCGTCTTAAATGGATTATCTTTAGAAAATTAGGCAGAAGAGAAACCTTTGAGCCTTTGAGCCTGTGAGCGTTTGTCGGGGGTTAGGGTTAAATCCACAGTGACAGCAGCGAAGCGGCAACTGTCCATTACTGATGACCTTTGCAGCAGAAGCACACCATTACCTGTATATATTTATAACAAAAGCTGTTTATTAGCTCAGCGAGAGTGTGAGTCACGCAGCAGGAAATCTTGGTCAAAATAGATTCACGCACCAAATCTGTCTAAGTGCTGAGCTCGACCTAAAGCCCTGAGTTGTTGCTGCTGTGGGAAGAAGATATAAAGGCTTTCACAGTAATCAGCTGGTATTGTTTAGCACTTCATTTCCAGCCAGTTGGTAATCCAGAGTAAGAGTGTTATCATTCAAAGAGTGAACAGCGAGCCGGGAAGCTTTTCCTTTGTGTTGTGAATGTGGTAGGAGGCAACAACCACTTCATTTTCTCCTCTGTGTTGTAGATTTATAAATACTGATCTCCAGATTGTGAGGAGTGTATCAACATTGTACTTTTCGGTCAATTTCTGACAAATGAGTCCTGTTAACACATCCCACTCAGGTCTGTATCTCTGAGGTTGTTTAAGGAAGACCAAAAAGCCAGTTAGGAAATAAGATGAGAAGCCCGTTTAGAGTGCATCAATGTACACAAATATACACCTACACGGGGGTGACAGCTGTGTCCATGGCTTTCATTCAGCCACACAAGCACACAGCAGACCTAGCTGACTGAGGCTGATGACTCAGATTAATATTAATCATGTTTGATGGAAATATAAACACACAGTTTCACAAACATGCCAGTCATACACACCCTGTCAGTGCTAATGTTCACTGGCACCAACACACGGAGCTGTGTTTACCGCCCTGATCTCATTACTCTGTCACCAGCAACACAAGTCATTCATAAAGTTATGTCAAAGACAGGAGGTGAGCCACGTATTGAGATAGTTTCACTAAGAGGTTCTAAAGCAGAGAACGGGTAAACGAGGTATAATTTGACAGAAAAGGCTTGAGGGTATTCCCTGAATAAATGCAGGCAGCCTGTGAGGGCTTCATAGAGGAGAGCACAGCAGACTCACCGCTGAGATGTGAGGTTTAGACGATGCTACATACACCAGAGATGCAACACAAGTCTGGTAAACCAAAACAGAGGAGGCCGGGTGGTCAGGTGATAGAATTTTACTCACTTTAATTTCAATCTATTTTTTTTAGTTTGTGTGAGTGTGTGGGGACGATTCTGAATTAAAGTAAAAAAAATTTCGCAGAGATGAACTGGTGGATGCAGAGCTCTCAACCGTCATTCACAAAAATCATCCTTTGCTCTGACTTGATGCGTTCCCTGCGTATATGAGGGAAGTATACGCACGCTAGGGACCTAGAAACTAATTTCCCTGTGGAACACATTTTATATTCAGACTAGTCAACTTGTCTTGATGTAAGACAACAGTATATATCTTCTTGTGCAGTCATTTTCATAATGAGTTGTAGTCTTTTCAAAACGAGCAGGATCACAGCGTCTGTGGTTAAACGATGTCAAAGTGGTTTGGCCTTGTGTGGCTAACATCTTGTGCTGGTTGAATGTTTACACAACTGTTTAACCTGACATCCCCGCATCAAACTATCTCCATTTTACAGATCAAAACAACGCGCTGGTACACATCCGGGCAGTAGAGCGGGGAGAGTGTTGACGGGTTGCTGTGTTTCAGCTTAGACACAACACATAACCTGCATTGTGAGCTCACTCTAATACAAATATGTATGAGCATTATGTATATCTACATCAGTAGAATATGTGACATGCATGAAAAGAAAAGTCTGCTTACACTTCCAGTGTGATATTTGACATAAAAGTCCAGTCTGGCATTTCTGTGGAGAAACATGTAGGCTATAATAACACTATGTAAATAATAACATAGCAACAAGTGAAGGGTGATTTTTCTTCTGGTACAACCTCTCTCTCTAGCTTCCTCTCTCTGTTTTTTTTGGGAGTTGTTGCCACTTCATGACAATATTGAACCGTTCAGTCAACACATCACACATCCCTACCCCCCCCCCCCCCCCCCCCCCCTCCCATTAGAATATTTAAACCCTGCAATGTTCATTCTCCCAGTGTACTACACAACTGGAGCTCTGTCCAGAACCTCTGTCACATACTTATTCCAAGCTTGCATCATGGAAGTAATGAGATCACAGGGGACGAGTGAGCAAATGAAATGAACTGAAAAAGCTTTTCTAGATATATCCTGTATATGTGTGGAACTGGGACAAAGTTTTGGTCTGTGAGAAAGCAAGCATTAGAGATTATTGCAGAAGCTGTTGTTAAATTAGAAGTATTTAATCTTAGCATCCTTATAGCCCCATCCATATATTTGCAATTTAGTTAAATAGCCGCTAAAGTGCTTTAAACCTGAAGCGTAATGAGCACTGCTATTTTACAAGGAAGTGGATCAAGAGGAAGCAGCTAATTGGAGGGAACCAGCGCGGAGACGAGTGCTTTGGTATAAGTAGTAACAGCAGGTAGTAGTAAGTGCTGAGTGTGCGTGAACCTGTCGGATTAATTTATACAAGTGGAAGACTTAATGCAGTGTGATGATTTAGATATGGAAACGGTGCTCTGAAGTTGTCTTCCTGGCTCTCTATAAAACTGGCATACGTACACACGGTTACATCTCAGACAAAATCCTCTTCAAAAGATTCATTAATCCTTTGCAACTCTTCAAAGCGACAGTTTTTTTTTTTTTTTTTTTTTTTTTTTATGGGAACAGTTATGAGGTGATGTAGTGTTGCAAAAGGGATGGTACTTTTGTTTTCATCCAAAGAGCTGCCAGGAGTTGACAAAACAGCACAAGCTGGAGAGAAGTTCAGTGAAAGGCAGGAGGGCGGAGAAAGAACAGCGAGATAAATATTGAGTGCCACGGAGAAAGAAAAGAATGCAAAGAAAGGTTTTGCTGCCAGGAACAGAGTGAGGGAAAAAGACAAAAGAGTCAGAGCCCTGCAAAAGAAGAGAGTGAAATTGAGATCAATACATACTTGCAGCAGCGTTGTATTTCCGTCTTTGTACTGAGACTAAGTTTGGAATATCAATGGAGACTCAGCAGCCGATGTGAGAAACACAAAGAACAGGTGTGAAAGAGCCGGTGAGACTCTGCAGAGGAAAAACAGAGAGCCAAGAAGGCAGATGAGCGAAATTAATAACTGCATGAGAGACAAGAGTGCCTTCAGAAATAGGTGTCAAAAATAACAGAAAATGGAAAGCTGTGACACATGGGAGGACTGACAGAGAGATTGAAAGCCAGACACGTGAAGTTGGCCAAATGGAGAGACGGGAAAAAACTCGTTTCCGGGCAGTGGGATGAGAGATTGCATAGGAGGCGTGATATAAATGAAGAAGTACAGTGGCCTGTGTCAAGAGAGAGAGAGTAGTGAGACAGAGTGCAGAAATGAGCAGAATTGATATGAGACAGGGAGCGTCTGTCTGGTGTTGGTGCAGAGAGAGAGTAATGTCTCCGTCTCAAAACAACACTTTTACAGGTGTCAGGTGAAGGCGCACAGTTTACAGCTCTACTAAAGGCTGGAAATGTTTTCATATCTTCCAGTCTGCCGTCTTATCACTCTTCTGCTCTGTCTGTCTCCGTCTTTATCGCTCAGATTGTCATTCTGTCTTTAGCACTTCTCTGTACTTGGTGTCAGAGTTGATGTGTCTGGTGAAAAGCCTGTGCAGTCAGTGTTTATCCCGAGTCTTTACAAGACTTTCTTATCTCTTTCCCTTAAATCCATTTGCAGTCAATAACATGTCAAAATACAGTTCAAACAGCCACTTAGATGAACTTAGCTCAACCCAAGTCATGTCTCAAAAGATCTCAAGCTCTTGTGAACTATTAGGCTGCCTTCACCTCATAACTATTTGTTTTAGAGAGAAAAGCTCAGGTGTTTGTGTTAGGATGGGTTTGTGTATGTTGGCGTGACAGCTGTTAATACACCTTTTGGTGCGGTCTAATCCTGACTGAGACCAGAACTAAAGAAGGGTCTCAATCCACTTCTAGAGGGAGTCCGGTGTGGACATGGAGCTGCATTAGTGTTGAAACGTTCCATAATACATTTCAATGAAAATATTGTAGTGAATGCACAGGTGTGAAAGAAAACATTAAGTATGGGTTTATAACTCTGAGTGTCTCTGTTTGAGTTTTTTGTAATTATACGGTTCTGATTTTTAAATCGAGTTTATATCAACATCCCAGCAAACTCTAATATTTCTCCCCCCCAAAAAAGTCTGCCAGCTGATCCCTCTTGCTTGTTAAATCCTGAAGTGCAAATCAGGTACAGATTCATTGTAACTCAATCCAAATCTCATGGACATGGTTTCATGTTATCGCCACATACTACTTTAATCCTCACACAACCAACGTCTTGTATATTAATCTGGGTTGACATGTGCACTGTGATGGTTTAAAACAGAGTCTCCTCTAATGTTATGAACCACCTTCTTTGATATCCAGACTTTCTGTCTTCGCTTTGAGAACACTTTCTAATGTTGTGTATAAATGTTTGATCTCACAGGTTGAAATATCTGCGGTGAAAAAGGCTTATTAAGGAGAGCTACCTTTTTACATTACAGTCCCACGCGATAAACGTGATATACAGACCGTCACTTAATAATGCAGAGCAATAAAAGGACACCAGATACCGCATGATTTGATTTAGTTAATAAGAAGCTGAATCGCAGTACGTCTAAATGAGCATGTTTCTCTGCCCTACACCAATTGCATGCTGGAAAACATTCCAGCTGAGCCTGGGGGTAAAATAAATAAGGAAGAGAAGGAAACATTGTGTTTGTCTCACTCCAGCAGCTTCACTTTTGTTATGTTACCCAGCTCTGCAGTCTCTCTTTATTGCTTTAGCTGGACTTGTGAGCTAGGCAAACGTGTTTTAATTTCAATCTTCAAACTCAATTTAATGCCTCTCCCTTCCTCCTTCACACTTCTCCCTCCTGTCCTCCCCACTTGTTCAAACCTCCTCCTCTGATTCATGGCAGGTGGAGCTGGAGAGAGGGAAGACACTGCATATTAAGGCCCTGGCCCTGGGTGACCTGAACAAGGCCGGCCAGAGAGAGGTCTTCTTTGAGCTCAACGGACAGCTGAGATCTGTGCTAGTGAAAGACACTGTCGCCATGAAGGTACACACTCTTCATATACTCTTTATATAAAGTGCAATGTATGTAGCAAACACTGCTAAGCATACAATCAAGCAATTAATAAATGTTTAATAAAGCAAGAAAAATGAAGTTTAAGTAAAGAGTAGGATAATGCAAAAAATCATCATGTCATAAAACACTCCAGGAGTAAGCAAGGGTTAAAAACATGCTGAAGGTTGTATTTAAAAGTGTCAAACAAAGGCTGTCTCTCCAAAACTTCTGGAGCTCAACTCAGTCAGACCATGAGGTTTGAATCAGATGATTTAAAGATTTGTAAGGAAACAAACATGATGGACTGATAGTTTCTTGAAACTGATTCAGGATGTGGGCACAAAAAGCTGTTTTGATGGTGCACTTGAGAACAAATGGATGTGAGCAGAACACGGCGGCTCAGAAAATCTGGACAGACGAATAGATGCTTGAAATCTGTGTTTGTCCCTCCCACCAGGAAATGAAGTTCCATCCCAAGGCTCAGAAGTCTATCAAGGGTCAGGTGGGAGCACCCATGCCTGGAAAAGTCCTGGAGGTCAAAGTTGAAGTTGGATCCAAGGTGTGTTGATTGTTCGCATTTTTGGTCGGATCAATACAAGTATATATTCTTACACAGCAGCAGTAGCATCAAGCTAGCTTAGGTTTTGCATATAATCATGTTTATTCTCAATCATTATGTTGCCAGTTTTACCTAATTTGGAGGGGGTTTTATTTAGAGGAGCAACACTGACCTTATCAAATCTAAAATCATGGTTTTAAATGCTTACCTGCTCATGACGTTTACGTGTGGGGCTTGGTTTTGTTTGTAACACTCCCAATAACAAGGACAGTTTTAAGACTGTGTTTTCATACACAATCTCAACAATCATGTATACAAGAAATCTGCATAAAGTGAGTAAATAATGATCAGGACCTGTTCAAAGGATAAGTAAAAAAGAGATTTTCACTCAGGTCAATTCCATTGGTCTCTGCAGTGTTAGGGTGGATGTAATGAAACAAACCTGAAAAACTAACACCTTAAGTACCTGCAGAAAACAGCGGTGTTATTTGGACTTTAGGTGAACTGTCCCTTTAAATAGTAAATTCGCTGTATGTGTTTTTGGCTGTCTAAATGGCTCCGATGACATTTAAAGACCTCGCTTACATTTGTTGTTTCTAAAGCTAATCCAGAAAAACGGTGTTTGTTTGATGCTTTGAGACGTTTTTTTGGTGTTAACCTTTGACTACATTGCTTGTGCAGTGATCTGTACACTTGACTCCTGTTTGAATGCTCCATGACCTGTATTCATAATGACGACAGGTGGAGAAGGGTCAGCCGCTCTGTGTCCTCTCGGCCATGAAGATGGAGACGGTGGTCAACTCTCCTCTGGCGGGAACCGTTAAGGTGATCCATGTGACAACCGATTCGTCCCTGGAGGGAGACGACCTGATCCTGGAAATCGAGGAGTAGATTGAGAGGGCGGCGGAAGGGAAGGAGGGTAATGAGTAGTAGTGACAATCTGATTCTGGACGTGTTGAGGTGGAGGAACAGGGGGATTGAAAACCAGGAATCCTTTTTCTTAACGGCAAATTTCAGCTGTGGCAGTACTGTGGTTAAATGTTGCTCCAATTTGTGGCTGATTACACCGGGGACAAAAAAAAGAAGAGGGGGCAGGTGTATGGTTGATGATATAAAAATCTTTACTAATATATGAATTTGAAAGGAATTCCTTATTGAATTGTACTACTAATGAAACTTGAGTGAATTCTTCCATGAGCAGATGTATTGTCTAGTTGTGGTGATTAGGTCCAAGAATAATATATATTTCTGTTCAACTTTAAATGTCCTGTCAAGCTTTGGAAGAGATTTAGAAAGACGTAATAGATCGGGATTGTGGTTCATTCCTTTACCAACTAGCTAGTCTTAAATGTGATGTAGTAGAAAAAGAGCTAACCATTAATAACACTAACAGGGTTCTAACATTTATTTGCACTTCAATGCCACAATTTCCTTTTCTACGCTTTTGATGTCGCCTAATATATTCAAACGTGTTGATGACTACTTAATGTCTTTGTAATCAGGCAGAGAAGATTAGATTTGAGAATGTTTTACCAAAAGCTTTTCTTTTTCATTTGTGAACATTTGTAATTTTTTTTGCATTCTCGCCTTAGCATGACATAATCCGTCTCTGACATTAGTCACAATGCATTAAGACTCAGTTTGTTATTGGAGAATAATTGCGAAAAGAAAAAAAAACGGTACAGTAAATTTCCCAAGATTGTAAAAAAATAAAAATAAAATCAATTTATTTCCAAACCTGTATTTGTTCTAACAAAGATTTCCTAACAAGAGTAGCACAACAAAGCAAGCAGCACCACTTTGGGGTCGATTGGGACACAAAGTTTACCTGCCACAAAAGCCCAGTTTGCACCAAAGTGAAAAAAGTGTTCTGTTACTGTATCAGTAACTGGAGAAGATGTGTGTGTGTGTGTGTGTGAGAGAAACATCTGTACTGGTGTTTAAATGCTCCCCATTAACACCTGCCTTCAAAATCCAAAAGCTTAAGCACATTGTAGCGTCATTGTTGAAAAGAAGCTGTCGGCCATGTTGGAAACACCCAAATTGGATTAAAGATGTGATTTTTTGACAAAGTACTTCTTACAGCTGATTCAAACAAGGCTCTTAATCCAAAGCTTGCTGTAGGGCCCGCTCTATCTGTTGTATCATTTAACAAGGTGTAAAGCCTTTTTAATGTCACTTTGTAAATTGTGTGAGGAAAGTTGTCTGAGTCGTGGTTCCACTCTGTCTTTCCAGCACAAACCACAGATTAGGGTGAATGGTCTTCTGTCTGCAGAGGGATTTTAATGCTAGGTGTAAATGGGATTACATGGTGGTGTAATGGAAGCATGTGGTGTTATTTTCTGAGGCAGTGCTGATTAATTTATGAATTAATTCTCTGTCAAATGATGTGAAATTAGCCGGACTAATAAGAGACGCTGGAGACTCCCTTAGCAGCGCTCGGCTTTATATTTCTAATGTGTGTGTAAGTGTATGCAAGCAAAATTTTAAGACAAAGTTAACCAGCTACCATAATGTTGCACCACCGGAGCTGAAAACACATTTCAAAAGAAATTACATATTCATAAACACACTTGCACTAATGCAAAAATATTCACGCTAACACTCCCAGCCTGTGAGCGCTGCCCGAGTCTAAGGACAACAAGCACATTGGTGTCTCCATGGCAACTTCTCAAAGAATTAAAATGCAATATCCAACTTCTCAGCTGTCAGACGATGTAGTTAATACTGAATCTTTAAATGATCTGTAGAGAATTCGATGCCTGAATGTTAAGCACCCTGACCAGTGAAAGTAGCAGAAAAAAACTGAGATCCCATTTCTGTTACAGTCCGCTTGTACTACAGTGAAGCATGCAGTGGTGGACAGTGAGCCAAAACAGACTTTACAACACGTCTGTGCATCCTCAGCACAGCATCGATACAAGCACAACGTTGAGATATCGCTTGGTTCTTGACTGGATTGTTTCCTGCATTTTTGAGCCACTACCTTTTAAACTATGCACCGATACTGGGCAGTGATGCCCAAATTGACTACAACACTGATTCTTCACCCACTGCCATGCCTCAGTGTACCTCCAGGCTTTATCTGTCTGTGTCTGAAATGTGTTGACCGTGATGGAGATGAATGACAAGCTGTTGCACAATAATGTAAAGTTCCCTCCTCCTCTTGTTGTTTATCAGCTTTCCCCTGCCTCATCCATCTATCCATCTATCCACTTTTTCATCATGTTTCCCTCTCCATTCCCCTCGCCCTTCTCCTAAAAGTGTAAATTTGCACATGATGGCATCAAATCATGCAATAATATAAAGTGTGATGCAGTGTGTTTCTCTTTGTCTGAGCCAGCGGTGATTCCCAAAAAAAGACTAATGAAAATGTACAACTGTTCAGTGTCTTGGGGAAAAATAAATTGGAGAAAAGAAACACCCAGCTGAAAAATGTTACTTGTTTCAGAAAGGGGAATATATCACGTTGACCTATTCTGCAGCTCATGCTATCAAGCGGTGAACTGTCTCACAGAGTCTGAAAACAGAGTCTGTGACATTTTCTATTTTCTGTCTCCTGCATATCATTTTGTGTTTTACTAAACAAACCATACTGCTTGTTTTCTTCACCTACAAATTCTCCATGTAATTAAGATTTAAAAAAAAATGTTTGTCCAACTTTTCTTTTACAAAATATCCCTTTATATCTAAATGAACATTTTCATGTTAATCATTTTGATTTACTGCAATAGTTTACATGTAATCATGCTTTAGCACTAGAAGAGATTGGAAGCTTCAGCGCACAAAAAGGGAAACAAATAGTATCTAATAAAGCGATAATTGTTCTTGTTCTATCTGTGCTTACAAATAAAGTTAACTCAAAGTCAACCTGCAATGTGTTGGTGTGAGTTCATATTCAGCTCAAGGAAGAGATGAGCCCACTGCAGGAGGGACAAAGAAAGGCTTGATCAAGGCCAGCTTTTTTAAAGTGATTTTAAGAACCATCATTGTTCTCAAAAGCTTGTGTGATCCTGTTTGTCGAGGTCTCACTATGAAGACTGATCAGATTAGTGAAATATATATTATGTACTGTATTACGTATGCTAACGCTTTGGTACTGAATTTCTTATTAAATCACAGCTCCTTCAGAATGTTTTTTCTATCTGGTTTCAACAATAAATGCTGAAATGCAAAGACTGTAACCCCAAGTCCAAACAGCACATAACACATGTTCTTTACCACGATGTGATATGCTGGATTGATGGAGCTACACAGCCGGCTTATTTTGTTATCTCAAGTCACCATTTGCACGCATCAGAAATCAGTTTCTATCTGGATTTGTGGAAGTCTTTGTCTTTGTTCGGTGCCTTCCCAAACAGGTGAATTCCTGTGTGGCTGGATGTGGATCTATCCTGACACCTCCCTGTCTTCCCACCAGCTCTAAAGATCTGATTAAGTACTGATGAACCAGACTAAATCAATCAAGCCTGACGCTCTACTGGCAATATTGATCAGCCGCCCCTTCCACTGTTGGCTCTTTGATGGGTTAGTGGATTGATTTAGCAGGCAGCGGGCACGTGTTGACATTCTCAAGCTCATGTATGGATTTAGGGAAGCAGCACTGAACCATGCCTGGTTTGGTTTGTCGACATTTTTTAAACTGGGTTGAATCCAAGTGTCCGGGGGAGGCAGTGTTGCTATGGTGCCAAGATGAAAGAAAAGCTTGATACATAATTGTCATCAGATGAAATCACAGGGGCAAACGTGTAGCACGGTGCATGTTATGACCTACTTGTTCGGTGACTTGAGTGGCAGCTTTGATTGATAACAACAGCATTTCAATTTGCATATGTGAATTGAGAAGTGGTAGATAACAGTGAGGCTGCTATGACCTTGATTGGTTTGTTGATATCCCGTTAAAGAATACCGTCACAGATGTTATGATTCCACTAATGTAACAGTATTGTATGCTGGAGTGGAAACCTGAATTTTACAAAACAAGATAATATTCTGGCGGAAGCTATCAAGGGCATTTCCCACCTGACGTTTCTTCAATTTGCTGAATGCTGAATGCCAAACTTTCCACAGGAAGACAGCAAATGTCACACTGCTCCCTGTCGTGCCATAGATCAAAATTTCCAAGTGCTAGCTGAACAATTTCATATAAAGTCTTTTCAGAGTTTTCTTTTTGTATTTCTTGAGCGGTGTTTTTTTTTTTTTTGCAAATAAAAGTCAAGTGAAGTAGTCCCTTCGAGCACACATCCATAAAAGGCTTCCTGCGGCTCTCGCATGCTGCCACGCTGTGTGCAGGATGCAGAATATTAATGATTGGTGTGCATTTAACACACTGTTAGAACAACAAAAGAGTCTGAGTTCTGTCTTAATGAGGCCCCTGGTGGTATCACGCGGTCAAACAATCATTTGTGTCCCAGCTGAAAATGTATGCAGTAATAATGATCTACGAAAACACCACATTTTACTTCCCAAGTGGAACGGACAAAATTGGACCGTTGTGAACATGTGGGACAAAAAAATAAAACTCAAAGTCAGTTACAATAAAAAAAAAAAACACCAAATGGTACTGGATAAAAAAGCGTGGCTTGTAGCTGTTTGGTCCACTCTAGGTGTGTCAGTAATCACCTTTTGTTCCACATAATGGGTCGCTCAGCAGCTTAATGACAGCGCCTGTTCTTGTTAAAGGGACCCTGTGGAGTTTTTCACTGTGAACAAACTGTTCACTTATTCCCCTCACATTGTGGCCTTTTCAACCCTGAAATCAACGACTATTTAGATATATGGAGATTTCATCAATCAAATAATAATATCAGTGATAACATTATAATTCACCAACCACCACAGCGGCCTCGATCTACACATCTGTCAGACAAACTAACGTCGCTAAACACCTCCATGTAGCTGGAATGGAATGATTCTTGTCTTCGACTGTGAGACTGGCCGTCAACTGAGGCTGTGACAAAAACGCATCGTTGAATATTCATCTACATGGGGTCACCCCTACTGGCATTTTAACATGAATTACTCCTGTTTTATTACAGCTAAAGATACACTGTGTTATGTTAACATTAGAGTCAAAGACAAGACAAGCAGCAAGCACTTAGAGAAAAGCTTCACTGTGTTGAGTTAACATTTGGCCCCCGCACATATAACCATGACCTCTCTGATGCTTCTTTCAAATCATGCTGTGCCTCCAAATGTGTCAGGGGGCTGCTTTGATGGGGTCCCTGCATCACAGGGAAGCAAACATTTTCATTTCCCTGGGTCTTGAGGTTACAGACTAAATTTCTCATTTGGATCCCAGACTGAAACAGTTTAATAACTCCCTCCTCTAATCTTAAAATAAGAACCAAAGTTCACATCCTCTCTGTGGCCCTTTCTGTCCTTATCCCTTTGTCCCCTTTGCCGCTGTACAAATGAGCAGCAAATACCCGTTTGGGGGGAGTTGTGAAGTCTGAGAAACGGTGGCCATGCTGTAACGGCAGCTGGCCGAGGAGCAAACTCTCTAACCCGAACATGAGTCTCTTACACAGGCCACAGGGGTCCACTGCTCTGTTGAGGTGCAACTTTCCCCTCTAATCCCTTTGCTGCTCTTCGATAATCCCTTCACTGCTTGCTTTGCTGCTTTCTTTGCTGTAATCCTCCTTCCTGAATAAAGAGAGAATAGTGTGGAGGACGGACTGCACAGTGTCTCAGACAGACGGGACAGACAGGTCTGTCAGCCTCTAAGCTTCCTGTCAATCAAGCGAACCAGGATCTGATCCACTCAGACACACACGCTGCCTTTTC
Organism: Labrus mixtus; assembly: GCF_963584025.1. Classification (NCBI taxonomy): domain Eukaryota; kingdom Metazoa; phylum Chordata; class Actinopteri; order Labriformes; family Labridae; genus Labrus; species Labrus mixtus. Next base: position 13,893,423 of record NC_083634.1, on the reverse strand, counting down.
TGGGCTCTCCACAAAGAATCTTTAAGATATCAAACTGAAAGATTTTCATCAGTGAAAAGAAGCCAGAGACATGGAGTGAATCCTAAAAAGCACTAATGCTGCAATCAGATGTTTAAATAGCGGAGATCAAACTGATAATCATGGTGGTAAAGCAGGAAATGAATGTCAAACAGCAGCATCAAACACTTTCATTAAGGGATTTTTGAGCACTCCTCTGGCAGGTGTGGTACACTGCAGTCTCCTTTTCCTTTTCCATTACTTCCTGATCAAAGATTGCTCGTGGGGACAATTTTCCACCTGTCTGAGAACTGGCAGCCAGGGGCATGCAAAGCAGTGAAACCTCCCACCCTGCAAGCCCTCATTGAAACTTCCCTGATGGCATGCTGTGCAACACCTACATTTGCCTCTGCTCAATTTCCTGATGTGATGATCTCATAATTGGTCAGGGCAGGTGGCTCAACGGTTTTTTTTTTCAGAGGGTGTTTCGGAGAGGAATTAAGTTAAACGGCAAGAGCTAGGAAACGGGAAACTGTCTGACGGATCAACACTACACGCGTCACAGCGGCACATCACAAAGCCATGGGCAACCTTACGAGTGATGACTTCACAATCACACATCAATAAACAGGACAGATCAATGCTGCGTGAGATCATGCTGACAATTGCATTTCCAATGAATGCATCAAACGATGGCCAGTAGCGATGCAGGACATGGATCATTTCCTATCAACCCTCCAATGTCAATCTCTGCCAAGCTACAGCTACTGACACCCTGTGAACATGTATGTGAGACAGCAGAGAGACATTTAAAGACGCTTCATGTACGGTGTTTGTATGTATGGGATGAGCGATGTCATCGAGTATTAACTCTGCTCCACAGCACTGGTTTAGCCCCAGGTGTCAGAAAGGACACAAACACTCACATACATGCCCCGCCGATGCATTTTATGGCTTCCTTTAACACACCTCGTGTTTAAAGAGTGCTCTCGTGTGTTTGAGTGTGTGCGTGTTTGAAAGCGTGACCCCTCGTTGCCACTGAGAGCTTAAAGCGTTCCGGCTCGAATCAAAGCACTGCAGCAAATACAAGAGAGGAAGCTGAAGAGCAGAAACAGAGAGAGACACACACACACACACACACACACACCGAGTCAGACAGGGAGGATTCAATGCGACAGAGGCAGAGCGAGCGCGCGGAGAAGAGAGGAAAGCAGCTCAGACTGCGACACACAGCCCAGACAGGAATTAAGGAATTAGAAAGCAAAGAGAGCGAGAGGATCAAAGGAACCGAACGAAAGCGCTAATTTTTTATTCACGTGCGTCACACACACACGGTGCCAATCATCACTGTATTTTTGTTGGCTACATCCTCCACCTTGGTTTCAGAATATTGCTGTGTTACCATGGCAACAAGCGTGTTCAAGGGCTAAAGACTATGTTCTTCCAAGAGAACAAACAGTAAAAAAAAAAATGACTCTTTATTACTCTCGTCTTGACTAATATGCACAAACACGCAGACACACCTTTTGTTTGAGAGGAAAATAGAAGTGTGTGTGTGTGCGTGCGTGCGTGCGTGTGTGTGACTGCTGAAGTTGTCAGAGCACCTATGCTGTCTTTATGTTGCAGTGATGCTGCTTGGAGTCACACCTGGTTGTCAACGCAGAGCATGTGAGAAGTCACATGCTGACAGGCTGAAAACTCCACCTGAGGCAAAGATCAGCTTCTGCAATCCAAGCTCTCCAAGATCGCACCAAGAAGCTGCACCTGAAAAACACTGTTCCACGGTGCGGCTGAATACACACTCTGAGCGGTGTCTTCAAGTTTCTCTGTTGGCCCAAATGTTGTACATATCTCTCACTCACTTCAGTTTTCCCCTCTTCTTTCTCTAGCTGCACAAGTCATTTTTATAAACATAAATGAAAACCATTCCCTTGCTTAAGATTCTGTATTGAGAAGATTTGCTGCTCTTTGTCATATATAATGGTTAACTCTGGAGTTTGAGTTGTTGGTGAGCGATACAAGCAACTCAGAGACACACTGTCAATCTCTTATCTCTGAATATTAGTCATTTTATCATCAAGACTTTGTAGACTAACAACATGTCTAGACAACAGTATATCCCTACAGAAAATGTTCTTATTCACAGCATTTATTCAGATGCACAAATTGTTGTTTGCCTCCAAAAACATTGTTCATAAAGTTACACTTTTTTAATATGATGCACCTTTGAAAAGCAGTGAAGCAGACCATTTTCAGAATTCATTTACTGTGATGTTCAGTTGTGTCAGCCTTGACGACCCCTTTTGACAAAGCAGAATATATGATGTAGTGTTAAACGGTATATCCATTTTTTAAAAATATCCTGACATAATTACCTCCCCCATACATACGTACATACAGAGTGGAGACCTCCGTTAATGAGGAAGTGTATGTTGTTGTTTGTGTTCGGTCTGCTTTAGTGCACCGCTGTAGTGTGCAGGCTAATCCTGGTTTTGTACTTTTATAATCACTACAGTAAGTGCAAAGATTAAGTCACTGTCATTTATGAGTATTTTATATAGGCTATCAAACTGAATTATTAAACTATTGGAACTAACATTAGCATCATTTGTATATCTCTCCCATCCCACAAGGCACACAAACAGATGTCAGCTAAATCTGCAACCGCCCACTTGAGGCAGCGTTCCCTTCCAGCTGTGTTTGAAAACAACAGAAAGTTTGACAAAGACTCAGAAGATTGAACAGAGCAGTAAAAGTTCAAATTAAAAGTTAATTTCTAAAATAATCATTTTAATAAATTGACAATCAAACAGCTCAAATGAAGTGTAAATACCTATCCTCTGTTGTCCCTTTATGTCTGTCATGTCAGGACGGATGTCATCTTCAATATTATTTACTTTTCCTGGTGTTTTAGGTTTTTGCACTGGTATCATTTCAGTATCTGTATCGAGAGTTTTTGGGCAGGTATCTTATCAAAGTCATAGTTTTAGTATTGTGACAACACATTTAGAACCTCTTGATGATCCTGTACCTTTGTAAGTACTGACCTCATCCATCACTTATTGTAAATCTTTGCCAATCCAAAATATTAAAAAGGCTATTCAGATATCTGTTCCAGTGGCAGCTGAGGCATGCATTAAAAATAACTACATAGAAATAATCAACATTCTCGCTAATGTCTCATTTACTTTTATGGTCCAACAGAGATATTACTTATTTTTATAACGAGCTGAAATCTCCTCAATTTAATGATTACTATGTTTAGGTTAGAAAAGTTTGTGCCTGCTGTTCCCTCTCCAAAGTAAAACAGAGGGTATGTTGAAACTGGAGACTGTTTAAAGTATTTATGTGGAATCAAAAATAGACAATCTATTGTCTTAATGAGAATCTTAACCTTAAAAAAAGTCCAAATGTCTCTTTTAAAAGCACAATGTGAAGGAGAAATCCACACGGACACACTTTGACACATTTACAATACGATAACACTCCTCTGTTTGACCTCGCGCTTTCCTTTCCAATCTATTTCTACTGGAGACGATGTCTTATTCGTTTGCATGACTCTCCTCTCATAGACTGCACAATGCACAGCTCAAATTGTGTTTCTCATTTCCACAACGAAATACATGGACAGTAAATGTCAGTGCCTCACAATAACAATCTGCACGTTAACTACATTCTTGGTATTATATAGATAGATACTCAACAAGCAAAGCATCAATGAACCAGAATGTAAAGAAGTCAGACGACAGGTTGTTATGGGTGCTGTAACTTTTTTTTACTCTTCAACTATCACTGTACCATTCATCCACATCTGGATACAACAAGTTTACATCTGCTGCTCTCCATATGAGAGCTGTCAGAAGTCATTCCAGGAAATCAACTGCTTAAGTAGAAGCAGGTGAGTGTGAAGGGGATCCGGAAGAAATGTATATGAACTACTGCTAAAGTGGAAAAGGAAACACATTTCGATTTTTCACTGGTTCCTATAACAGCTACAACATGAACACACCAACAAACACACTTCTTCAGTGTGAGTGTCACCTCAAGGCGTGCTACCAGAAAGTTATAATAAAATACCTGTTAAACCTTTAAACATATATGTGAGCGGGATGCAAACTGAAAGCTTCAAAGTCTGCAGAATAGACGGCTCTTACTTGCATTGGCTGGAATTCTTTATGAAGCCTCAATGTCAGAAGAATACAAATGAATCATTTTGCACCTGAACCTCATCAGTTGTACTCATATAACAGTTATTAGAGTTTTGAACATGTCTGTGTCTGACGTATAAAGTAGAAAGGATACAAGATCTATGACAGGCACACGATTAAGACAGAGCTAGAAAGTCTGGTCTGCTTGTGTATCATATTTCTCTCACGTTGACTCAAATGGTCCGGGTTTGGTCCTCAGTCCAGACTTGGATCAGACATAAGTTCTTCTGCCCAAAGCTCTCAAGGTGCAACCTGGCACGGAGGGAGGTACAAGGATATATATAAAGCAGGGGCCAAACTCTAAAGTATACCTTCAGAAAAGTTTGAAAAATGTGTTCTAAAGCTAGCAACCAGTGTGGGGAGAATACACCAGACACCATGCAACCTGTACAGCTTAACACTCATCAAGGACATATTGTAGATTCTGAGTAAGACATACACTTTTAAACAGTTTGATTTTTTAATATAGCAGTACTGGTTACACCTTGCAACAACAAATAAAAAGCTTAAGGCCAGAGCAAGAGAAGCCAAACTGTCTGCAGAGTCAATGTCAAAGTATAAACAAAGAAATGTATCTGGCATTGTCAGTAGTAAACACATTTTGTTATTCCTCCTCTTCCATGTCAAGGTTGAATAAATTACTTTTAGACCTGCTGGTGGAGAGCATCAGCATCTCAGACCAAAACACATGCTCATCAGTACACTTCACTAAACCAACCGACTACAGGGAGAAAAACAAAATCACACATTTTATCTTTCTAGTCATTTAAATGTTTAGTACAACTCACCAAAACTAACTTCAACTTTTTAAATACACAACCTGGGACCTCTTTGCACCTTGGATAAACTGCAGATTGTTGTGTCGAGCGGACCAGAGAAATCCAGAGCAGGAGGCCGGGGGCAGGGCCGAAGCTTTTGGATGATGTGACACAGGATTTCGCTCTCACCCAGAGCAGTGTTGGCGGAGGGAGAGATCAAAGTTGATATTTTAAACTTCTGAAGTTCCTGCCTTTGCTGCCCAATTCTTTGATCTGCTGAGTGACCTTAACCAATGTAAAAAAAAAAAAGAAATAAAGCTTTCTACATGTCCTGCCTATGCAAGCTACCTAAATCTAAACTTTCATTTATATATAGCCATCTCTATCTGAATTGTTTCAATTAAACAATCGCCCTGATCTGATCATTCATACTTCATTCTGAATTCTTGCTTTTATTAAAAAAAAAATTTAAAAGTCAGAGGTCATTGTAATGGACCTTGACTCTTTGAGTTCTATAAGAGGGCAATGACAGAAACACACTCTGTTCTCTTCTCAGTTCTCAGGATGCCATTAATCCAAAATAAATCACATATAAATGTTCAAATCCTCAAATTTGGAACATTTTAAAAATATTTTAATGGCATTTGATATTTTAATAAAGTCAAAGAAGTTCAGCAAGTTTCTCTTCAAAAATTATTTGATGCTTTTATCGTTACCTGCCTGGGATTTTTGTCGACAAAATGCAGAGGATATTTTGTTGTTTAATTCCATTTCATCATTTACCATGAACTGCAAACTATTCATTCGTCACCTTCCTCCTCTCTGACCATTTTCCACTACTATCACTTTCACCCCCTCTTTGAACAACACGTCATCATCATCATCATCATCTCTCTTTATGTTCTCTACATAGCTTTGATAATGGCTCATTCCGCTTCATTTTCCCTCAGTTAAAAGGTGCATAGTCTGGACATTCTGACCCCTCTGCTGTGAGCTTTTAAAATACTGGCAGTATTTAAATGTAACATTGTTTGCCTTCAAATTTGAAATGTTCAAAATATGAGCACATTAGTCGAGTATGCAACAGAAATATAAGGAGTCTTTTGCCAAAGACCTTGGCATACTGCAGGTACATCAGTCTTTTATAAGCTGGCTGCGGGTCTTGTATCTCTTCAAATGTGGAACGCCGCATTCATTAACCCGCTGCATGTGAAGAAACAATCTGATCAGGGTCACAGTTAGAAAATCTGATCATAAGTACCTGCTTTCCTTCAAAAGAAACTAAGATGGACCTGAATGCCAATAAATGGCAAGCCTCTCTAGATGCACTTAATTGCACACACAACACACAAATAATGACCTACATGGACTCACTGCTCAATTAGTGGATACAGCGGATAGTGCTCATGTATGGCTGTAGGCTTACATGAGTGTACGTGTGTGAGTGTGTGTGTGTGTGTCATGTTTTTGTTGCAGCACAAAGAAGAACATAGGTGAGTCTTAAGTCTCTTAAATAATGCATTCTTGCACCGGGATCGAACAGGAAGTAGTTGCTTTTAATGCTGCTCAGAGGAGAGAGGAGAGAGGAGAGAGGAGACATGAGTGAGGATACACGAGAGCAGTCTTCATGGCAAGTCTTTTTACTGATAGACACGCCCCCTTATTGGATATCACTCTTTGATTGGATGCTGCGGCCATGCGTTATCGCTACAAACGCAGTATTTTTTAAAGTTACATATAGCCCCTTTAAAGGCCGAACATTAATGGGCTTCGGGTATTTCCTGGTTGCTTCTCTTCATCGCTTCGTGTCTCTGGTGGGAGGGATGCGTGGATGCATTTTAAGAGACTTGAGACACGCCCCCACTGTATTATACCTCACTTTGAGAGAACAGGTCTCCTCCTAACAGAAACCCAAAAAGAGAGCTGAAGAGTTTTCATATACTTGTAAATCATGAATTAGGAGAAACTTCTGACTAAGTAAGAAGTAAAATTCTGAACACTCACACAATAAGAAGTTCATCTGCAGAAAGAGTTCCTTTGAGGTTTGAGTGTTGCCACCCACACGTTCAGAAATTACTTCCTGCAGCTCGAAGCAAATCATTTAGAACTTACTGCGAGTGACAACCCCTGCTCTGTGTCAAACACTGTTAGCTTTGTTTTCAAAGAAAGCTAAAGGGGACAAAAGTTCTCCATATTAAATGATAATTTGCAGTTGTTTGTGATGTATAACGTTTCCTTGGGATGCCCAATATGACAAAGAACTGACACTGGCCTCTCTCTCTTTTCCAGTAAAGTTTAATTTGAAGTATATTTGTAGATTGATATTTGAAATATATCTTTTCCCTCTATTCTCTATTATCACAAAGTCTGACATTAAAGGATACATTTAAGAAAGTTCAAATCAGGAGCCTTCATTAATATGGTTTGGTTTATAGACCCATTAAACACTTTCTACAATCAATAAAAAAACTTAAATATATGACAACCCTTTTACTGAAATCTGTCGTCAATTAAATGAAACCAAGTGAATGACTGAAATTATCTGAGGGCCAACAATAATAATAATAAAGATGATGATATGGATCAACGGTCACACATCATAACTTTGATGTTGAATCAATATAACGACCAATAACAATGTATGTTTACAATCCTCTCACAGCCTGCCTCAACCGAACATTGACAGTAGCAGCAACGTGTGCATGTTTAGAGGCATACGACACACAGACTCTGCATGTGATCCCTCTATGTCAAGAGGTGCTAGAGGATTTACTTCTTGTAGTCCTGGAAAATGAAAACCTTTTGATATCAGGCAGCAAGCAAAGCAGCAGCATCTGAGAATAGAGCATTCACACACACGTGTATGGTTAACCTCGAACCTCCATGTCGATAATGGAATAATCCCTGACCAGGTATGTGTGCAAATCAATGTTGTATACTGTAAATCTTTTGTGTGTGTGTGTGTGTGTGTGTGTGTGTGTGTGTGTGTGTGTGTGTGTGTGTGTGTGTGTGCGTGTGTATGCTGGGGGATATTGGTAAAAGAGAAAAAAAGGAACAAAAGGTGATGTTTTGTTCTGTCTCTGTTACCAGGTATCACCTCTCTCTCTCTCATACAAATATTTTTCTAAAATTGCCTTTTCATAGCCAGCTGTTCCGTGGTAGCAAGGCCGATGCTATCACTCTGCATCTAGACAAAATCACACACCTCTTCTCCTCTCACTGTCCTCAAAAGCCTCTTCAAAGCCAGATGTCCATTCAAATTTAAATGTTACAAATAACAAAGTCATTGAAAGAGTAAATAATACTGAAACTACAATGAGTATGTGAGCTAGGTGTGCATGTTTGTGTTTAAGAGTGAAAGCAGCCTGTAAAATAACTTAAAGCAACGGGTTCAACTTGTAACAGGATAATAAATTCATGGATAACATGAAGCTGGAAGCTCTGTGCTTTCTGCCTCTAGCATATTTCTGCAATGACAATATTTCATTTTCATTCATGGCTAACGTGATTTTTCACATCTGTCTTCTAGTGTTAACAACAGCAGACATAAAGCAGAGGTGCTGTAAATGTCAGTAGTAGTACTTTTTTTGACTGAAACTACAAATCAGTCTGCACTGTGTGGTAGAATTGAACATTCATAAGATTCTTGGCTGGCAGAAGTGATTCGTCAGGCAGTTTGGGTTTATACCATAAACCCAAATGAAAAACTTGCTGTCTGCCTTGTGTTACATTGCCATGGGAACTAACTCAAACTTTTCTTAATTTCTACTGGATTTATGTTAAGACTGGGACTCATCTTCCCCAAACCACTTCTTTTCTGGTCCGTTCCCAAACTTATGCTTAAGATCAGCCGCAGCCACTGGTGAGGGTTTCCCTGCCAGAAGTGCCACACGAGACGAGTTATCCTGTAGATTTCCCAGTGCCAGGGAAGATCAGCAGAGCACAGATAAGTGCTATCGATGCTGAATTACGCCCAGCTGGAAAACAAACACAACTCGAGCCCCTTGTCAACCGCAGAGCGAAGACCAGAATAGCAGAGAGGATGAGAGATAAAGCTCCTCAAATCCAAGCTGGAGCCGTGCAGCAGCCATATTGGATGTATCTCAATGAATGCACTGAATCCACTGATGCAGAATACATCCAGTTAGAAAGGAAGTAGGCATGAAACCCCGGTCAGCCACTGGGGTGGAAGTGATACCGAAGCTACTATTAAATCCTCAGTATGGGATTACTCCTTGACATGGGTACTTAAATGTTTTAAACTCATGACCCAGATTCTTAAACCCCTGACCTGAAAAGTCTCTCAGTCACTGATTCATTAGACCATTCCTTTTGCTGTGGGCCAGTTTTCTTTTTCAACATTTCTGCTAATTGTTGTTGATTGCAGACAATTTATGTCCTTCATAGAAATGATCAGAATACCACAAAGAGAGTCTTACTAATGTGTTCGACCTGATCAGCCAAAGCAGAGGTTAAAACTCTTAAATCTATTGTATACCAATTGGAGGAAAACACACAATTCTTTCAAAAAGATATTTCAACTTTTGTTGTCTTGGTGACGAAGAGCCTTGTCTGACTTTATACTTGAAAATCTGTCCAATCAGATGACTGAAGGCCATAGCATATGACTCATCAATTCACTGATGCTTTGCACCCATTGTTCACGTGTTATATGTTTTAATGCTTTGTTTAAGTTTCTGCTTTTTGCAGTATCCGTACAGCCACCTCTCCGTTTACCCTCCCGCTGAAAATGGCTATTTCTAGTCTTAGCCCCCTATAAGGCGAATCCCTCCAGCCCCTCTAGATGAGATGCAGCGGGATGATTTAAGGCAGCCGTAGCTCTCTTGACAGCCTGCTTGTTATAGTTGTCAGCTAGCAGAGGTAGTTTGACACCTGTAATCTTGATTGCAACGGTTTTTCAGCCAATTTCCGTTGGCAGGGCTCATACTGCCTAGCCAAGCAAGAAGGGAAAAAGTGACAACTGACTTGACCACTGAGTTGTGTAAAAGCGGTATCATCAACTTAATACACACCCTGAAGGAGCTTCAACGCCTTGAAAAACACATCTACCTGTCAGCTGAAGACAACATTATCTGCACCAGTTATTAGTGGCTTTTTGCTTGATTTTCTTTTCTTTTTAATTGAAGCTACTTCACCAGATTGTGAAAAACCTGTCAAATCTACTTTAAGAAATTCCCGGGGAAGATTTCACAGAGGCAATAAGAGAGGACAGCTCAAAATGACAGGAAACTTCGAGTGACGTTCTTAGTTGTCACTGATTGACATTGTCACACATTGTTAATCAATGACAGAACTTTATGAATGTTTGTTTGTTTTTAAAGGATTTCTTTCGAACAGGAAAAAAAAAAGCCTCAAATGCCCTCGTATGTGTTTTTATCTACTGCATTATGGCTGCTTTGGCCGGGTTAGCCGGCAGATTGTGCCTTGAGTTTGGACTTGGCAGCGCGTATCAATTGTTGAGGTCCTTGCCAGGCAGTGAAGTGCACTTAATGCTGTTAAGTTAAAGCCAGTAGTGCGTGTCCTGCATTATGTTAAATGTCAAAAATACTGGAGGAGGAGCTCCATGTTTAATATGTGCAGACAATAATACAGCTAGTTAATATTCAAGCTGGACTCTCAGCATCACTCTTCTGTCTTTGTTTATTTCTGTATTAGTGTGTGTGTGTTTGTGTGTTTGCACAACCAATAATATATTCTCCTCCACTGCACATTACCAAGAAATATGCGTTTGTGTGCATGCCTCAACACGCAATTTGTTCCAACCATTTTAGCTCTGAGCGTGTGTGTGCATGTTCATACGTATGTGTGGCATTATTAACCGCTGTAATGAAAGGATACTGTTCTCTGTTGCTGTGGTAATGAAGCAGTGGAGCGCTGACACGCACGTCGACTGAGACGGAACATAACTGTATTAGTGCATCGCCGTGGAAACCCAAACAACAGACAGGGAGGCAGACAGAGACAGATGGACACACAGACAGATTGAAAAAAAAAATAAGTGCATGATGCATAAGACAGATACTAAAGACAAGTGGACAGATGCAGCAAAGAACACCTCTGCATGCCAGAACTGAGAGAGAGAGAGAGAGAGAGAGAGAGACAGATGGACACACAGACAGATTGAAAAAAAAATAAGTACATGATGCATAAGACAGATACTAAAAACAAGTGGACAGATGCAGCAAAGAACACTTCTGCATGCCAAAACTCAGAGAGAGAGAGAGAGGGAGAGAGAGTGAGTGAGTGAGTGAGTGAGAGAGACAGAGAGAGGGAGAGTGAGTGAGTGAGTGAGTGAGGGAGAGTGAGTGAGTGAGTGAGTGAGAGAGAGGGAGAGAGAGAGTGAGTGAGTGAGTGAGTGAGTGAGTGAGTGAGTGAGAGACAGAGAGAGATAGAGAGAGTGAGTGAGAGAGAGTGTGAGAGAGAGAGTGAGAGAAAGAGAGAGAGAGTGAGAGAGAGAGAGAAAGAGAGATAGAGAGAGAGTGAGAGATTGAGAGAGAGAGAAAGAGAAAGAGAAAGAGAAAGAGAGAGAGAGAGAGAGAGAGAGACTGATAGATGGTTGTGTCGATGCAGCCAGGGGTGTACAAGGAGGACAGGAGAGAGAGAGATCTGTGTGTTGCAAGGGGGGAAGGTGAACGGGGTGACGTGATCGATTTGACTGCACCCATGTCCCCTGAAGAGAGCGAGATTCAGATGGATGGATAGAAACAGAGATGCAGCAGAGGAAGAGTTGACTTGACAGACAGATAGATCAAGCGACAGAGGGAATGTAGCGAGGAGACGGACGGAGAGAGAGAGGGAGGTGCTAAGTGATAGGACAGCAAGATTAATACAGAGGTAGATTGTGAAATAATTTGAGTGAGGAGAGGCCCAGGTGGGTCGATGAAGAACAGTAAACCAGGAGCTCCTCGGTTCAATGTTTATGTTTTTGCAGGGAGAAGATAGAAAGGTGCACGTATGATTTTCATTTGACCTTGAAGTAGTGAGGTTTCAAATAAGAGAGTCTCTTCCAACGCCAAAAATGATGTTTGTGAGTCTCTTCTTGACCGTGTGAGGTTGTTATGCGCCGTCAGTCACTGACAGTAGAAAGGCAGGGTCACTTTTCAGAGTTCAGATGTGTTTGCACTTCAGAGGAGAGATCCTTTGGTGTAAACACACAAAAGGACAAGAACAGGAGAGTAGAGTTACAGCAACATCTTTCCTCTCCTTCAGAAATAATCCATAACATACTGAATCTCATATTGTTGATTTCTAGTCTTCACTATTGTTCGCATGTCAAAATTAAAAGTAACAATTCAAAACGTTGTTGATTAAAATACTTTCAACAGTTATTCAATAATGAGTAGTTAACATTTGTGAACATAACGGACAGGAGGTGGAGTTGCTTGAGTCAACAGTGCTCTGTAATGGAGTTTATTTAGCTCAAATTGTTAAACTAACTTAAAGCTGCAGACTACAGGGGAGCTGTGTGATCATGATACCACATTAGCTCTATTCAAAACAGCGCCACTTTATGGGAACATGTACTGAAATCTCAACTTTACTGTTGATTCATTTCCATTTTGCAAGGCTCCTTTAAGATGCTTAGTGTATCTGTGGAGGAGTCCAAAGACAATAACAACTACTCTATACAATATCCATCATCAGAAACTGTTTAATACAAGCTAAGACTATACAGAACAGACAGAATGACAGGCTGGAGAAAATAAAGCCTCATGAGGAATTTTCCAATACATTCACAATATGTTTCATAACAAAGTGAACTAGTGGGCCCAAGCTCAACACATACAGCAGCATGGAGTATCAGTTCTCTGGTATGTTTATAATGTACAGTGTGCTGAAGGGCATGTATGTCAGTGTGTGTTAATGAGTGTGCACAATACACTTGCCATCACCGACTTGAAGTGTATTTGAGTGAGAGATGGATGTGCATGTCAATGTGTGTACACAGCTGTGGATTTCAGTGTCACTGTGTGCGTGTCATTCTGGTTACAGCATCTGTTCATCCGACCATGAAAAGAGTGTTGGTTCTTGTTTTACTGTTTGCTTACTGTACGTTGTGTTCAGTATGTGTTCATGTAATGTGCATGTGTGCCCTCACACACATGCTATCTTGGTGGTAAGATTTTTTGTGTGCGGGTGACTGTTTTTGAGATGTATACCCATTTTACACAACACAGTGCCAAGGTGTGTCATCACTGAAATAAAGATCTTCAAAAACAAAAACACTCTTCATGTCCCTTAAATGTTTCCATAAAGTTTAATGTTTCCATAAAGTTTAATATGTTTTTATCCAGATTACTTTTAACATCAATCATACAGCTTGATGATACAAAAGAGAGACGTTTAATCGCTTGAATACCACATAAATGAAGCTCAAGCTAATATACTTTTTAATTTTGATGGATTTAAAAAGGATGGTGGAAGAAATCTCCTGCAGCTGCCTGCAGGAGGTCCCTTTTCAGGAGGTTGAAGAATACTTATATACTTATACTTATAATTTATCTGTTTAAAAAAATCTTAATCTGGCACTCCTCCTCTGGCGCCATGAACTGCCTCAAACACACACACAAGGGGGCATTTTTTTTTTTTAAAGGTTTATTTTTGGGCTTTTTGTGCCTTTAATTGAGAGACAAGACAGTGGATAGAGTCGGAAATCAGGGAGAGAGAGAGAGTGGGCAACGACATGTGGGAAAGAAGCCACAGGCTGGATTTGAACCTGGGCCGCCCGCTTGGAAGACTACAGCCTCCATACATGGGGCGCGCGCACCAACCACTGCGCCACCAGTGCCCCACAAGGGAGCATTTTTACCATACACACTCATTAGGTGTCAGACTTCTCCCACTCTGCCCCTTTTCACCCCTCTCAGCTTACTCTGACAGACAAGCCACAGATAACTTCGATCAAGAGTAAAAATCCCTTTAAGTTTATACTTTAGTGAAATTACTTAGACCGGGTGCCTGACTCAACTCCTCAGCATGCTGAATGGATCACATGTCAAAATCTGAGCAATTGTTTTCTAGAAGAGGACAAATAGACAGTAAAGAGGAGAGAAGAAGTGTTCTGCATCATGTCCTAACTCCACAGGCCTCCTGTCAAATTGCTGTTTGTTTTGGTCTGTTTACGTTCTTCCTGCAGGTCTTTGCTCTCAGCTCAGTCTCGCACACGCTGGTTTGAAATCCGAATATAACAGAATGCACAAACCCACACATCCACCAACTTGGTCATAGTCACTTTTAAAAGGGCCTTTCATGCTTTGAACTGTGCCACTGAGCTGTGCCTGCTGCCACTGTGATCACCTGCTAAGAAGGAGGGATTTATACAGCCGGAAAGGTGGCGCTGCCTGAAAGGCTCTGCTCAGGGGTGCCAAGTCCTAAATCTTTTCATCATGCTTGCTGTGAGATTGACCAGCGCATCTTTAAAGCAGAGGTGCTGTATGCTGCATGAAATACCCAAGGTTTGTGTTACATTTGGTCATCATTTTGTCAATATTCTAAAAGTGTTTATTACCTTTTAGTAGCATACTATTTACTTTTTCTAGGTCTGACAGCCCTTAGTCTGTTGGTCGATTAGTTGGCTGACCTCTGATTGGTTGGACAATCACACGTGTTACATAAAGAAGATGAGATTTATCCATTAGGCCTGTTTGCAGGGGTGGAAGGGAGACCATATGCATTTTATTTTTGAGTGATATTTTGTAAGAAAACAACATTGATTATGAATAAAACTATTTAAATACATCTTACTTATATCTCTGTTTTATTCATTATGTGGTTTAATAGATGGAGCTCAAAAGCCGTCATGACTTTTGACGCACCCATTCTAGGAGAGACTGAAAACCAGGAGGAACGACGCTCCCATTCAAATTGCACAATATGCTATTCAACTGCTCAACCTTGACGATTCAGTGTTCCACACACAATACACCTGGGACACTGAGCGCCCCAGGTGTATTAACGGCCACCTAGGTATATTGCCCGACCTATTTTATCCATAAATCTGAGCTTGAGTACTTATTTTTGTGTTATTATCACTTTTGCTTTGGTATGTTTCCCATGCACAGATGGTACATGTATTGATAAAGACAATTGTGGGACTCACAGTCAGGTTGTTTTCAGGTATTCTTAAACTATCCTACGGGATTATAGCAAAATATCAAGTTCTTAAACAAACACAAACAAGCAATTTGCAATGTTTTTAACTATTCCAAAAGTCCTTATTTATTGTACAACTTTACAGATATCTGTGTAGCAGTGCAAACAGTAGCTGCCTCCCAGACAGACACATGTGGGAGAGCTGCATATTCTCACAGGAGAGAACAGGTGGTTGTAATTGTCTGAATCATGAACCCATATCCCACACTCTGGCACACATTGTCCCAGCCTGGCACACATTAGATAAGCATTTGCTAACTCTTTGCTTCACTCTAGGTACAACAAATGTCTGTAGGAATTTGCTTTCGTGAATTGGTGCATCTCTACAGCTTTTAAAAATGTAGGAAAAGCATTTTGAAAAGTTAGTAATGAAACATGTAGGACAGTGAGTGGGAGTTTTAGAATTATAAACTCATTATACTTTTACAGAGTATCAAGAGCATCTTTCCTGGATTATGTTGGCATTATTCATGTCTTAATGAATCAGCTCTGCTAGCCCTCACTGCCTTATAAAGGGTACTACTCATGGGATTAGGTATAGAGAGAGAGATAATGATGTGTCCCAATGTTCAGCTTTAATATAATCAATGTTTATATGTAAAAATCCCAAATGAGCACACAGATTCAGTGTTTTCCCCACTGATTTAATTATATCAGATAAGATATTTAAGTAGATCCCCAGCACAACTTGGAATACTCATCACAGTTTACTGTACACATTTTTAAAGATGTTTAGGAAAGAGGATTTCTGTATCTGAAGAAATCCTGTATAAACACAGATAGCATACTGAATCTGATGTTATCGCTCTGCTACAGTAGCATGCTGATAACACACCTCCTGTGCAGTTGTGGTCTAACAGCAAGGTGAAGTAATCGCCTCCTCTCTTACACCATGTTGCACCATCGTGATTCAATATTGCTGCAAGGTCAATTATTCATTAAGGGCTTTGTTATTTTTCATCTAATGCTGCACCTCAATTTTACAAAGCAAGCTAAATCTCTAATGTATCAGCAACAAAGATAACTAGAAGTTGAATGAAAGCTGCAGAAGCTTTAACTTCACCTCGAGAGGTTCATGGTGCAACTGGAAGCAAAGAAGCATACAGTCTGTAAGAATGGGGCGGGAGAAGGTCAGTCCGTAGGGACTTGGATTGAGAACAGGAGGGTCGCCGGTTCAAGTCCCGGTGCGAGTTCACTTCCTGAGCGCCGCATAGTACGACACCAAACCCACCCCCAACCAGCCGGAGCACTCGCTGTGGGCAGCCCCCTCACCCTGACATCGCTCCATCAGTGCATGTCCACAGGATCCTGTTTGTGCATGTGTGTGTAGCATGCTTCAATAACAGAGGGTCAAATCTATTTCATTATTATTAAGACATTTTTCTGTAAGAGCATTTATGTTTCTTATTCTCAGTGTTAAAATAAAAACCTTCAAAACTTTAAATAATTATCTGTGTAGGATAAAAAAAAAAGGGTTTAATCTCAACTGTATCAGCAGAGCAGCTCATCAAAAGAAATGAAAGTGCTGAACTTTCAAACACTGGCCTTTGAAGCAGCATGGTGTAACCTGAATGCAGAGGGCTGCCTGTCTGCTGGATTTAGCATGAAAAAGAAACACGTGTGGCACTCCAGTAGCTGACATCTCCACCTGAATCTATAGACTTCTGGGTCAGGAAAAGTACAAAATACAGCACTGTAAGAGGATTTTTTTTCATTTGGCAAAGTGTGTTCTAGGTCACCAAAGGCTTGAATACGTAAAGCTTTTCTACATCACTGAGAAATGGTGTTGAGCTCAGCGCTACGACGGACCTGTCAGACACAGGAGGGTCCACTCCTTCCTGGTTACTGGACCTCAAAGTCCCTCTCCTCACCTGATACTACAAAGGGACAAGGAGAGAGAAGTACAGGAGGAAAAACTGAGCAGCTATTACAGAGTCATCTGTTTCTGCTGTTTTAAATGTTCTTGTCAAAGTTTGATGAAATTGGTTTCCTCCCAACTCCCCCCCCTGTCTCATTTTGTCTGTCTCTTCACCTACACCCCTCATAATCTTCCTTGAAAACTGTCCTACTCAAAGCGCTCTTCTCTTTGCACATCCTTTCACTTCCTTTTCTGCATATGCAGCTTCAAATTCTATCCATCTCTCTCGATTTCTTTCTCCCTCAGGTGCAGATGTAGCTCATTTAGTTAATTACTGTCATTTCCGCTTGGTTAGTGCTCACAGAGCTCATGTAAACACGTCACAGTCACACACACACATGCACACATGCACGCAGGCAACCATGCAATCACACACACACACAAGAGTTTTATATTTATGCTCACACAAAAGGGCAATGCATTTGAAGCCATAATACACTATAATTAAAATATAAATGTTGCATGCACACAGTAAAATTCACACATATTTTTCATCTGTAGGTCACTGTAATATTTGAAATATTTTCTTGTTATTAATTTTTGTCTTAAGAAAAGGAGCACTCAGGGTTCAGGCAGATTTACAAGAAAAGATTGTAGCAATGAACAAAATATTTATTCTGAGATGAGGGTGAGTTTGGGTGAAGGTTGATTTTTCGGAGCGATGGATGATGAAATGAAAGTTGGATGATGAAAACAAAGACTGCAAAAATAGTAACATAAAAGTAACCATCTGATTTGTTGGCCTACGGCACAAAAATATTGAAAGGTTCTGTTTCCATGCACACTGCTGTGACAGAGGTTGAGCTTTGTAAAAGGTGAAAAGTTTCAATAACAGTCCAACAAATTAGCTTATCTAGCTGCTAAACTCATTAGTCACATATTTCTAACATGAGCACTGATGTGAAATAATGTAGGCTATGTAAAAAACTCTTCGTGACTTAGTTGAGAGAAAATAAAATGCTTTAACAATTAATGGACGCTTTTTCCTGTTATCTTTTTATTATTTATATGATTATATTTATAAGAGTCATGGAGACACAGCATGTTCGTTCTTTCTTCCATAAAGCATGTGAATATTTCCACAGGGCATAAGCAAGGTATGCAGGTAAGGTGCATTTCAAATGCAAATACGGGGTACGTGGAAGGGTCGGTGTTGTGAGGGAATGAAAATGGGGAGAGGAGGAGGTGAAGCTACAGCAAACAAGGCAGGGCAGGAAATAAGATAAACAAAGTGGATGAGAAGCAGGACTGAAGGATGGAAAATAAGTTCAGGCACGTACAGTTTAAACCCAGATTCAAGGGTTCAAATCCAAACCATTCTCACTTTCCTCTTCAACCATCTCCCTCTTCCTGAAACACAAGTGTACCGTTGCTTTTTTGTCCTCTCTCACAACCAGAGAGACACATGGACTCTGTTGCTCTCACACACACTGCTCTCCCCCTCTCTACTTCGTCTTGCAGGACAAGATGCTGTGACAGGAGTTGCTTAAAAAACCCACAAAAAGTACTTTGAGTTACAAAATGTGTTCAGGGAGATTTACATGAATGATCCAACAAGATGCAAACATTACTACACTATTAAGCAACACTGCAATCTGTTTCTAAGACTACATTTAAATTAGCTATTTCTTCCTATTTCAGGATCCATTTTAAAATGAAGCAATGACAAAAAAAAAAAAACATCAAATCCATCACCATCAACAGATACGTATGTAGGATCTGCCACTTTAGGAAATGTAAATATGATGCATTTGCACACATATTGCAGCTGCATCAAATGCCACTGAGCCAGCTCTCCATTACTCTGGCCCCAGACATTGTCAATATTATTTTCTCTTGACATCGGCTCTGGGTATAGATAAGAATGATGCAACTATTCTGAAGACAGAGTGTAGAATTATCAGTCAGCTCAGAAAAGTGTCTTTATGAAACACAAAGAGGTAGACTTCAAGGAAGCATCGATGCTGTTTTGTTCTGCGCTTTGTCACTGTGTTTGTTCTGCTTTTCCTCTGAGGATCAAGCAAGGCAAAGATTGATATTCATCGCCTGCTACAGAGGATTTCTAAAATCTTCCCAAAGCATCAGAGGATTGAGTCAGACTGGATCAAATACTCTCCCCTGCTATGACTTAAATTTATTTGCTATCATCACCATCAGCCACCTGAATATATAATCCAATCAGTTCATACTGAAGCAGCTGTCAGACAGTATGCTCAAAGCAACACCAGGGAGGGAAATAAGACGCCCGTGTGCTTTTTGGGAACTTTAGTCATTGCATATATCATCTATACCTTAAGTAACAGTGTGTTAAAGTATGAGCATCTGCTTCTAACAAATCAAACCTTATCAAAGACTTCTAATTTAATGCCACTTCCAAAAGTATTTCCAATATTGAGCAATTTTAGCTTTGCTGTTTTTTGACAGGTAGAGACAAGACTTTTCCAGGGACTGCAGATTGAATCTAGCTAATCATCTAAATCTGGTGCAATGCATCTCCTCTCATTTATTGAGATGAGTACATGTTGTAGCCGGTAAATGGTCCCTGACAGACTTGTCAATAAACTAACCTACTGAACTTCCTCTTTTGTTCCTCTGCTAAGATGTAATGTGATGTTGTCTTCATTCTTGACATTCACACATGACCCGTCTCATTTTCGAACTGTACTCTTGTTATTTTTTTGTATGATTCGAGTTGCATGAATTAAACAGAAGACGCCCTAATCTGTTAATGAATCCTGGAGTTTGAAAGATTAAGAAATCAAAATGTACATGCTAAGAGCACAAGGGCTCTTAAATGATCACAGCCACTTACCACATACTGATTTGCAGCTGCAAGTTACTATTCTGCAATCCGTCCTGGTAAATTGTCACCAAGCAGCAGCAGCAGCTGCACATTTCTAATGGATTGCTTAAGAAGCCGGGCTGAATAATGGAGAGGTAGTTGTTGTTGTTTTTTAAATATAGGTGAATATAACTTCAATCAAGCACCATTGCTTTGTTCCACTTCTTTCTTATTTGTTAAGTTTGAACACTGATGCATTCAGTGTGAATTACAACGCGTCAAACTCGGCACACACACATCAGCAGACAGCGGAAAGACTGCAGTGATCATTCCAAAAGTTTGTCACCATAGAAGCTGATAGAAAAACCCTCATAATCATTAGTTAGTGAATGATTGACTGTCTTCATTTCACTTTTACTCAGTTAGCCCTTAGGACTAGAAGCAGCTATATTGTATTACAGCATGCTGTACTTCATCAAAATATTCATTAACATTAATAGTAGGTATAGGTTTTCACATTCAGGCTCAGGTAGAGTGTAATACCACCTGTCCAAATTACTTCTCATATTGGCCTTCCAGCTTAGGCATAAAAGCTAATAAAAGGACTGATGGATGTGTCATTTTCTCTTTATTCTTTCAAACCCATATGCAGTCTTTAAGAATATAAAACACTATCATGTTTTTCCTTTTCACCTTCATAATTAAAGTGTCAACCTGTCTGAGCAAACTCGAGTAGATAATCAGTAATCCTGCATATAAATGAGAGATCAGAACTGTAGCAATTTCAAAAAGGAAAATCTCAATGTTTCCTTTTGCGCTGCCTTAACTCCACTCTTCATTGTTCTACAGTTTTATCCCTTAATGTGTTAACATCACCTTAATCATGTAATGTTCTTCACCTCCACTGGCACCTTTAGATGACGTAAACCCTGCTGGTCTATTATGCCAGTAGAAGAGCTGCTGAATTCTGACACCTGACTCACAACACTTACAGTAAGTGTCATGTATGGTTCCTTTCGGGTTTCTGTTAGTTACATCCATGCATCTGTTTATGAACTTACAGGCATTATGTATTTTAATTAACACGTTACAAACGTCTGATTTGATCAAATAAAATCTGTGACCTGTGAACAGAGCTTGTCATCACCTATGGCCATCACATAAATCATCCTGAAATGTTGGGTAAATAACACATGCATTATTAAGAAAGCACACAAAGACCCCAGTTACGCACCTTTAGCAATCGACCCTCAGATCAGCTAAAGAATCCTTTGAGATTTGTCTTCTTCTCAGCCCGTTCTGATCTCACAGCTGCCTGATCAGGGTCTCTTTTATTTTAGTCCATTACATCATGGCATAACTTTAGCATCCCAATTCTTCCAGTTAGAAAATATATATATTTATACTATTAGAGTAGGCTGGTTGGTTTAATCATTGAGAAAATGTCACGGTCTGTTTGAAAGGTGAAAGGGACTCAGCCTCTAGGGGGAAACAGTTTCTATGAGAATTATGGCAACTCGAGAGCGCTTTATGAGCTTATTATTGTCAGCCCTTATAGCTCGACATTTCTATAAGAAAGTGAATAAACCCAAACATAATTGGATATAAAACAGCACTGGAAACACTACAAAGACGAATGACTGTTTAATCTGTCTACTTTCCAATTAGGCATTCATTCGGAGTTAAATCAATACGGCAGCGCCTCATGCTGCCTAGCTTCAAGATGTCTTATTTGTCAGACTGCAAAGGGAGAGACAAGCCTTTATGCTGGTCTTACTTTCCATTGTTGATAGAATCTATTTTAATTTTTTTTTTAAACTAAACTAAAAGGTTCTCCAAAGATATAAAGGTTAAGCTTCATGAAAGAAAAGTCCAGATTGGAGCACATAATATAAACGTTGGCATTTATATTGTCTATTGACCTGATGGACAGTTGGGGGGCTATGTAAATCCCAGACTTGGGTTGTAATAAAGAAGGAGAAGAGAAGGACCCACATTGTCAATAAAAAAAGAAAAAACTAAATACAGGCTCAAAGCAATCTCTATAAATGCTCAGAGCAATTAACTAAGGGCGCACTCACACCAGGTTGGTTGCTCCATATCATGCTGAACCACGATTGGCCCCCTCCCCATTCCCCCGATGGCCTGCACTCATATTGCTCCAGGCCTGAGCACATCACCTCTTATACATAACATCATACAACACATGCATGGATTTAGGTGATCATGAAACATGCTTAGTTTACAAGACAGTCAGACTCCAAAAAAAAAAAAAAGGGTACGTGCAGTCGAGTCCGCGTCCACAAGCCGAGAACATGACTGCAACTTCACTGACTTTATGGCTTATTTTGAGTCATCCAGCAGCTGTCTGCGTTCTTTTCATCTGTAAGACCTGTCTGTAATGCTCCCGTCACAGCCTCCCCTTTTAAGTAAAGTGGCAGAGAGGGATATATAGTCAGCTACTTCGTTACAGGATCTGAGCCTCTCCTGTGTGTGACCTACAGAAAAGTGAAGAGCATAAATGTTTAATGGTCTGCACTTATTATGGACACGACTGCTTTTCTGGTCTCCCACCCACTCAAAGTACTTTACACTACTGCCACATTCACCTATTTATCCACTGATGGAAGGTGCTTTAATGAAAAGTTCAAGATTACTCATCAGCACTAACCAAATGTACTCATTCATACGCTGATGGCCATGCTCTCTGGAAGCTTTTTGGGCTCAGTGTTTTACACCGGGACACTTCAACGAGTAGACACAGGAAGCGCGGGGATCGACCCACCAAACAACTGATTCAGCACAATTCATCCCTACCTCTGAACCACAGCTGCTCCTCCAAACACAGTGTGGAGGGATAACACATCTCTTTCTATGTGTTAAAAAAAAGCACTTCCTATAGAGTCACTATCCCTTTTGCCATTCAAATTAATATTTAAAGGTCTTTTATAGGTGATTTCTATTGCTCAGTATGTTGCATAGTTGTACTGGTTAATCACGGTTGTATTACACGTTTCATTTCCATTTGAAATCGGTGCAGTCTTGACGTTCTTCAGAGCAGATTGGATAACTCTTAACGTACCTCACGCCGGTGGAACATTTGGCAATATCATCTTTAGAACCATTAAAATATCAGATTTGCTTATGATTGGCAGAAAGGGAGAATCAGGCACTAAATCATCCCGATCATCTTGAAACCAGCTTAAGATACCGCCTCCCCTCAGTTACCCTGCCATCTTCATATCTCACCGTGCCTTTGCATTGTGCCCGTTGATCTGACTGCCAGGATCTTGCAAAATAGCACTGCTTACAAATGACATGAAAGACTGCTGTACTTGTTCCTGCTCTGTCTACTTCTCTGTTTCTGCTTAAGTGCACATGTGTTGAACCAAACATTAAAACAGAGTGACCCTGCTGATATATGAGGTTACTGTATTCACAACACTGTATTGTTAATTAAGATGGTTGAAGACTTGCAAATCTGCACGCTAAGCAAAATGCAATTACAACTTACTAACTTGAACAAAATCACAGCCTTCATTCAGAACAACATGCTAATTTATTGATTAACGACAACCAATTACCAACTCAGTGGTCATGTTGAACAAGACTCGAGTAAACACTCTGATTATAACTGCTCAGTGAATTGCAAACATTATACCGATGAACACCTTTCATCGTGTTTATTCATGCACAAAGACAAGAGTTGAAGAGTGACAGAGGACAAGAACACGCAGCAGAGCAAAGACGAGGCAATTAAACTCTGCCCTCAGTTTCAACCTGCACGTCATCCAGCAGGCAGATGCTCAGAGCCTACAGGTGTGGAGTGACGGGAAAATTTCTGGACCAAAAGATTTCAATTGAGCAGTGCAGCAGCGGGCGTGGTCGCAAAAAAAGAAAAAGAACATCCCTGGAACTTAAATATACTTGCCTTAGGGATGTGTTAGTAAACGCACATACTGTCTGTCTGAACTAGGTCAAAGTATGTCATGCAGAAAATGTTCTGATAATTCAGCCACTTGAACACATTTTGAGCTTCTAACTCCTCTAAGGAATAAACCAAGTCTATCACAGCAGAGTCTGCAGCGTGACAATAATGCATATGTTTGGATCAAATAGGCTTACATGTCTATAAAGTTATTCAGAAGCTGAGGGATACATTCCAATCAAACACAAATAACAGATAGCAATCATGATTAAACTCATGAGATTAGCATAAAGCAAAGCAGACACATTGCTTTGAACCTAAGTGTTTGCTATTATTTATTTGAATATGTGGTTATGTGGATAGAAATGTGAATGTGACTGCCTATAGTGCATGTTACATAAACCCCCGATTTCCCAATCCCTTCAGTAAGACAATATTAGAGAGAAATTAGTTGTGTCGTGCCATGATCCCCAAAGCCAACATTCTGGTACAATATAAAGCCTTAATAAAGCATCCAAAACAACAGCCACAGGGTGCATAAGACTGTTTGACTCAACATTCAGCACATTACATAAGGCAACATATCAAACAAATGTATAGACTGCTTACAGAATTAAAGAATCTTGAAGCCTTTTCTAATCAGGAACAGATACAAAATATTTACTAATAGAAATATTACACTTATTGTGAGAGAAAAAATATAGACATATTTTAAAATATTACAACAATAAAACAGTCAGCATCCCCAAAACTACGCCAAAACAAACACTTGTAAAAATGCATATTAGCACTAGCAGTTCTTACCTCGTTGTAGTGACGCAATGGTTCTTCAAAGGCATCTCAATACAGGACTCTAAAGCCCTATAGTCCACAATTCAGGTCCAAAACAAACACGCAGACACGGTCAAGAGTCAAAACCCCTCCTGAACAGCAACGGGACATAATTTTATACTTTCACAATTTATGCCAGCTTCTAAATTGCTCGACGCTATAGGCAGCATGACGAGGAAGAAGTGGGCCTATGCACAGCTGGCACGAGCGACCAATTAAGTGTGGTGATGAAAATAAACTGCGTCATTTCGAGGTGTGAGATCACAGGAGAAAGAGAGTGTCTAAACTGGCACCAATACATTATATTATATTTGCCTACTATATAAAAGCTAGGCTGTACTGTCTGTCTCTGCTGCAAAATAGCAGAACATATTACAGCCTAGTCTTGTTCTGTTGTGCATATCCTCATATATCACGTTCTGAAATAGAAACGAGTGTTTATTCATGAAATTTTGCTTTTTTTGAGTTGAATAAAAAAGAAAAAAATAATTTGAAGGAATATTCTGGTTTGTTAAATCAAGGTCAACTCAACCGTGCCTTTAAATATTCTGCATCCGTTTTTAAAACGGGTTGTTGGCAATGTTGGGATTGATTAAAGATTAATTTGGCAACTCCTCATTCTGCTAATTTCAGAGGTTATTTTGAGTTCAGTTATGTTCATTTCTAATTTATAAATCAGCTATTTGGTGTTTGACCTGCATGTTAACAAAATACATTTTATTTTGAGATGAACACACGATACATGTGCTTGAATGTAATGTAAAGGATAAGCACTGCCCCTATGCCTAACCTCATGGCCCTTATTTACCACTGCACCGATAACAGAATTGCCACCTTCAACAGTCTCAGGCTCCGAATATGCAAGCTAGCCAGATAGTGACAAGGCCAGTATCTACCCGAAGTCATGGCCCCTATTGGCTCCCACAAATCAACTGTGTAGACCGATGGGCAGCGAGAGCCAGGACATGACTACTTGGGTAGTCGAGTGGGAACTTCCCTTCAGCAGTGTTTCGTCCAATTAGTCCCGTGACACCTCGGGAAGGTTGGACAGTGAGCTCCGGCATCCCAGATCCACCCCCCTCCCCCCTCCCCCCCTCCACCCCCTCCATGCTTGCTCTCATCGCCCACCATACCACACACAGTACTTCTATATCTTACCTATCCTACCACATGGCCATCACAGCCCAAAAAGCATTGTCACCTTCCATCCAAGGATTGACCATCTCCATGTCAAAGGGGATTTATTTTATTTGGTAGTTTATTAAGTACATTTTAAAATTGCTAAGATAATTAAACATTGATTTTAAATATTTGGTGTCCTTTTTATGAAAAGAATAAACAGAAATATTATATCGACAATATCTTGTGTTAACGGTGAATAAGATTGGAAATGGTGAATAATGACTATTCTGTATATTTGTGTCTGCACAAACATACTTTATCCCTCCTTCTTATAAATCAATGCCCCGTTTAGGTGGCCCCCGACATAAATAAGTCTAGACATGCCGCTGTCTGTCTTTTGTTATTATGGTTTTGATCTCACTTTCATCACAGCACAGCTGTGTCTGTGAAGGGCTCATCTGCCTGCTCAGTATTTCTAATTGTGTGAAAAGGACGACATCCAGTCTCTGTGCTCTGTTCTTTCATATTCTACCTGTTTGCAATAATGAGGTTCCCACGGTAACACTGAGAATTTAACCATTGCTTTCATCTCTGAGTCTTTGTGTATGAGTGTGTGGGTCTGTGTGTACAGGGGGCAGTGGTACTTTGGAGTAGCGGGTCACAGGTAAGACACACAGAAAGATATTTATGCCCGAGGCTCTTATACTTAGTCATACTGACTTGTGTGTGCCTGTGTGTGTTTGTGTGTGTGTGTGTGTGTGTGTATACTGTATATTATCAGTGTTGTGTAACAGAAGCAAGGGGTGCAATATAAAGATGACGTTTCAGATCAAAATGACCAGGGATGGGAGTTAACAATGTGAATGCAAACACACACACACACACACACACACACACACACACACACACACACCCTTCCAATAAGGATGCACACATCAGCAGATACATGCATGGACACAAATACAGCTAATACAGAAATATAATGAGACAGGCTTGCGCAGTTTGAGAGGGAGAAAGAGAGACAGCAAGAACAAGGGAGAGAAGAGGGGGAGAAAAAAAGAAGACAGGCTGCATAGTACACACTCCTGCAGAAAAGCACAAAAGCACAAAAGAAAGGGAGGAGGGGAGGGCAGAGATGCACGCAGGGTGGAGGTGTGTGTTGGTGTGATAGAAACTAAACGACGGGGGGGGGGGGGGGGGAGAAAGGGGAGGGATAGGAACCGGTAGAGTTGAGGACCACATACTTGCACGCCCAAGAGCCAGTCTACAACAAACAGGAGAGTAAACTGAGAAGAAAAGGAGTGAAATGAAGGGATAAGACGTGGGAGGGTCGAAGAAAAGACACATGCTCA
Source organism: Labrus mixtus (assembly GCF_963584025.1). Lineage (NCBI taxonomy): Eukaryota > Metazoa > Chordata > Actinopteri > Labriformes > Labridae > Labrus > Labrus mixtus. The sequence goes on along the minus strand of NC_083634.1, from coordinate 13,866,354 downwards.
CATTGAGAAAATGAGGAAGAGTAGGATGGGAAACGAAGGGAAAGAGGGTGAGAAGACATAGGGGCGGAGACAAATATCATGTGGCGATGCAAGTGAAAGGGTAGATTTGAGAAGGGGAGGTGAGAGAGGCAGCATTATAACTGCAGAAGTGAAAGGGGAGAGAGGGGATAGGGAGGGGGAGTGCGGAGCTGCTGCGAGCGAGACAGACTGCATACTCATAACACATTATGGCTATTATTAGACAGAGAGGAGAGGTAGACCGGGGGGCCTGCGGGAGACATGGAGGAGGGGGGTGGGGGTAGTACCACAACCAAGATTGAGACTGAGAACAATTCCTTGCATTGACACACACAGGAAAGAAAAGGAAAGAAAGGAAGAGTATCAGGAGGTCCAAATAAAAAAAGGCTGCTGTAAATAGGAAAAATACAGCTTCAGACAGATTCGATAAAGAAGAGAAAGATAAGTGTGTTATTTGGAGAATGGTCTGTTATATCGCTTCATATTTTTTGGGGGATTCTCACTTTTTTTCATTTGTTCACTCCTATTCCCGTCCCTCCTTCCTTCCTTCAGCCTCATCCTTCGCTCCACTGACTTCAGCCCCACTCAGCAGGAGACTCCACAGCAGGCTGACGCTGCTGCAGCCAGTCTGTGAATGTGTGTGTGTGTGTGTGTGTGTGTGTGTGTGTGTTCTCATGTTTGTCTCTGTATGTGTGAAGCTTAAAATAAAATACTCCTTCTACTCCTCCCCCCCCCCCCTCTATTGCCCCTCCTCTTTCCCTTTTCCTGAATGCTCTGCTCTTCTTGTACTCCAGACTAATTTAACTGCCACACTGTGAACTGTTTGAAAGCTGTTTGTAAAGGAAGAAAGGAAAAGTAAGCAGGAAGATTGCATCCCTGAATGTATCAGAAAACCATATTAAAGCCATTTTCAATATTGGATTAGATTAGAAACCCATTTCCAGTCAAATTGTTATTTCACCTAAGAGCTTGAATATAACCCCCAAACCCCTAAGTGCTCTGCTTATAACCACCACAGAGACAGTTCATGCAATTAATTTCTATTTTCATTAAAGCCCTTTACCCTCTCAGGCTCTGCAGTATACATTTCACACATATATTCTGATCACTGCTTCCCAATTCTGTAAGCAACTTTATTCACAGAGAAAGCAGCAGGTGACATTAACAGTCACACATTATTTCATAATAACTAAGTACTGTTATGGATCCAGGCCTGTACAATCAGGCTTAATTTTTCACCAATTAGACGAGAGTTTTTTTTCTCAAATAAACTTCTTCAAATGTCTGTTAATCCCTCCTGTCTTTTGGGTATTTCTGAGAAATTGAGAGCTGCTGCCTTGATGTGGAGCTTTTCTTGTTTTGGCTTTTGCTTTGATTTGAGGAAAAGGACTTTAAAAGGTTTAAAGCTGTGAAACTAGTGCACCACCAAGTGGTCACAGGAGAAGGACCCTCCTGCAAAAGCCTGCCCAGTCACTTCTAAATATTGAAAATGTATCACTATATCAAAGCAAATTAATAGGTATATGTAAACGTATGCCCATAGCTCATATTTTACATACGGTACGGCAGGCTGCTGGAAATATTAGAAAATAAGTATCTCTAAAAATAATGTCTCTCCTCCCATATTTTCTCCAATATCACATCCGGTTATCTTTTATTAGTCTTTACCTCAACCTGCCTCCAACGGTCAACATGTTTCCTCACGCCCCCCCTCCCAACATTCTCCGGTCCAGGAGAAGATTGCTGGGCAAACAGCCGCAGGTGCAGCCAAGAGCTCTGCAATGCTCAGACAACAAAGGCCGATCTGTGGAGAAACATCAAGCATCAAGAAGACTGTCAACACGGGGCAGCTGGTGGGAGGGGGGAACAGACGTCTGTAAACAGACACAGACATCAGTGCCAGCACAGCGAGCGGGAGAGTGGAGGCACATGAGACTGTTTGTGCGTCTGCCATGTTGGATGGCAGGAAGACACTTCTGCTGCTGTTAACCAATCAGGGAGCCTGCTGTGGAGGTAATAAGCACAAATGGATTAATTCATACTTATTTAACAGCTTACTCAAGCAGAGATACCAAACATAGGGTTGTTGATTTGTGCCTCCTTCATTACTTACACAAGTAATCAAAAGATCAAAATTACCAAACCATGCGATATTATATGATGCAATATGACATCACACGATATGCTACATAGTGATACCATATGACATGCTAGTCTACCCTTAATCTTCAATACTATAGGAAATGATATAATACAGAAACAATGCACTCCGATGCGATATCATACACTTTGTTTTCGCTTTGGGGAAATTTCTCTTGGTTTCAAGTGCGGAACACATTTAGCTGTCTCAACAGAAGCATCAATAAATAAAAACAATAAACAAACAAAAAATCCACATGTAAACAGAGAAGCACTTACCAATGACAACAACAAACAACTCAAATCGATATGATTAAGGGCTCTTGTGTGGAAAGTGCTTTAAAGTTCCTCCCCAGATGTTTGAAAAAGCATAACACTGAATTCTAACTAGTCTGAAACTTAACATTTATTTGATATTTGACGGATCCACAACAAGAAATTCAATAAACTACTTGGAAATTCTAAAAAGTGTAGCTTCCCCCCCCAATGTAAAGTGTCCAAGATATATGAAAATGTAAATCTAGCAAACAAAACTTCAGACTAAATTTAAATGTCTCCTCTCACAATATGGAAGTTTTAACAGTCCACAGGAAAATAGTGCATATTTTGGCCGTGATTGCCCTCATTATCTGGCTTTGGGATACTAAAATCCTTCCCTATAAATGTCCACAGACTGTGGCTATAGAGAAACTTTGAAAACTCCAGTTTCTGAGTATAAATTATTCAGCAAAGCACAGGTCCAAACCTTCAATTGAAGTAACAACAATCAATAAACAATTTTGAATGGAAGAGGACTTTAAAATTCGACCCATGTGCTCTAGATCCAGATCAGGAAACAAGAAGTACTATAATGCTCTGCTGCCCCCCGGTGTCTTAACTACTAGCCCGCATTGTGATATCAGGAGCAACATCTGACCTGTAGTTTCCATGCAACAGCTCTATATGACAGCAGAAACTCGGGGCATCAGTCTACATGAAACAGAGTGTGTCCTTTGAAAAAGTAGATGAAAGCTGATGTTGCGTAGCGTGTAGACAGTCCCATTGGATGAGAGAAATCCCCACAGAACAGAGTTGACAGATGCTTCTGTTGGAACTACTTTGTTGTCAAAATCTATACGATGCAAAATCAAATCAAATGCATGACAAAAAGAGCTCAACGTGTAGAACTGCAGCAGACACATTTAAATACATCAGGATGCTGCTTTGAACTCCTCACCCTCCTGAGCTGCAGGATCTCTGTAGTGAGTGTTTCTATGACGATGATATGTAGGGGACAAACACATAGCACTTCAAACCAGTTTAACATGATGGAAGTGCTCCCAAAACACACATATACAAGACAAAGCTCATCCAGAGAAAATCATGCAGACATGCCGCTTCATAAACATGAATAATGTAGGTTATATAGCTCACAGCCGGTCATAGTCAGGCTGTGAATAACAGAGAAAATCTAATAACCTTTATGAATATTGGATGTGCCGTAACACAAGCCTGAGACTGACTGTGAAGAATACGAGACACATGAAGTTAGCCACACAGACACACCGCTCTCACGCTACATGGAACGGCTCATCAATGGTATTCAAATTACTACACCTCCCATAATGCAAATATTTGTTGTTCCATGCAAAATAGGTTAATGTTGGATTTGTCACATTTGGACTATTTGTTTAGGAAGCTCTGGAATATATTCTCTATTTATTGAAGTTACATACCGGTACTTAAGTTACCACCTTACCATAGAATTGTACAGATTTAAGTTCACAAAAAGTCACTTAATCTATCAGATAACTTGGTTTAGGGTTTGCATTTTTTATTCAATCTCACTTATCTTTAAAAAAAGTATGCGTATATGTCTATCTTTATTATTTACAAATTAGTAGTCTGAAGTCTGAAGTGAGGTGACCACTTGGTTCGTTATCTCAACCTTTGGAGGCGTCACTCTATTTGCCAAAGAAGACATTTTACAACATATTTTACAGGCTGAATAAAACTTCACATGATGAGTAAATTGAGGTGTAAAATTAACACTTTCAGGCAGTACAGAACCTTAAAGGTCAGATGTTATGTAAAAAAAAAACTTTACAATGTTTTTCTAACACTAATATGTGTCTCTAGCCCAGGCGTGGGCAAACTACGGCCCACGGGCCATATACGGCCCGTTGGGCTTTTTAATCCGGCCCGCCGAACTTGTCCAAATTATATTATTATTAAATACAATTTTATTATAATTAAACCTCGTTCGTTTTCCCCTGTAATGCCTGCGTTTCCCCAATAGATGGCGCACTTCAGAGTGTGGTGTATTATTCCCTTCTTCACTTTTTCGCTTTGCCCTATGAACCCGTATGAGCCCTTCTGTAAAAGTGAGCGGAGAAAAGAAAAGTGGACAGTGAATGCCGAGTGTTTAATACGGAGTGGACAACTAAATATTTTTTCACTGAAGTCCGATCAAAGGCTGTATGCCTGATATGCCAAGAAACTGTCGCAGTTTTCAAAGAGTACAATATCAGCCGTCACTTTGCTACAAAGCATGCTAACTACGCTAGCAAGCAGTCCCCGCAAGAACGGGCGGCTGCGGCTCAGAGGTTGAAGGCTAATTTACAGACTCAGCAACATTTTCTTCACCAACAAACTGCGATTCAAGAGTCAACTACCAAGGCAAGTTTTTTGCTGGCATTCAAATTAGCAAAGGCTAGCAAGCCTTTCTCCGAAGGCGAGTTTTTAAAAGAATGCGTGGTAGAGACAGCAGGTCTCTTGTGTCCGGAGAGCCAAGGCCAGTTTGAAAAAATCAGTTTATCACGCAGGACTGTGACTCACCGTGTGGAACTGATTGACAAAGATATAGCCAGCGAATTAAACAAAAAGGCCGAGTCCTTTAAGTTATATTCACTAGCGCTGGATGAAAGTAATGACGTAAAAGACACTGCTCAGCTCCTCATTTTTAACCGTTTTGAGATAACGGAGGAGTTTTTGACCATGGAGTCCCTGAAAGGAAAAACGCGAGGAGAGGACTTGTATAACCAGGTGTCTGCTGTCATCGAGAGAATTAAGCTACCTTGGAGTAAACTTGCCAATGTCACAACGGGATGGATCGCCAAATTTAACTGGAAAACATGTTGGGCTGCTGAAAAGAATCCAGGATAAAGTGAAAGAGGAAAACCCTGACCAGGATGTTATTTTCCTTCACTGCGTCATCCATCAGGAATCTCTGTGTAAGTCTGTATTGCAGCTTAATCATGTCGTGAATCCAGTTGTAAAACTTGTTAACTTTATACGAGCAAGGGGACTTCAGCATCGTCAGTTTATTATGTTCCTGGAGGAAACTGATGCGGTTCATCAGGACTTACTGTACCACTCTCGTGTCCGCTGGTTAAGTTTGGGCAAAGTGTTTCAACGAGTGTGGGAGCTGAAAGAGGAGATCAGCACATTTTTGGAGTTAATGGGGAAATCCAACGGATTTCCTGAGCTAAGCGACAAGAACTGGCTTTGTGACTTTGCATTTGCTGTGGACATATTTTCACACATGAATGAGTGTAATTAAATGAATGCATTTGGAAATCAATTTGTACAATGAGCCTTGCATATTCATGCTTTGCTACCTGTTAAAGGCCAAATCCTTTCATGTAATGGCTTTTACATGTCATTTATATTAGTTCACACAAACACTCCATCCATCTGTTCCTGGCCCGGCCCCTCTGTCAAATTTTAGAACCCATTGTGGCCCGCGAGTCAAAAAGTTTGCCCACCCCTGCTCTAGCCTGTCTACCAACCCCCAAATTATTGGAAAAGTCCATCCTCTCCGTCTTTTGCCTGCTGCACATTTCAGAAAATGTGTGCTCAAACATGCCGTTTGGAGATTTTCCCTTCATGACATCACAAAGGGCAGTAACTCCTCCCTCAGGTGGATGACACTCCCACAGCTAGGTGTTTGTTCTACCCTCTGAGTCTGCCTTCTCGCTGTAAACAATAGGGCACGGAGCGAGAAAGCCTGAGCCCCCCAAGCCCTTCCAGAGAGGGGGCGTGGTCAGACACAGCTCATTTACATATTTAAAGTTACAGACACAGAAACAGTCTGTTCTGAACTAGGCTGAAACAGAGGGATCTACAGTCATGATAAAATACAGGATGGAGTGGATTTATGACTAGAGACATGTTTTGGGGAGCTCAGAGACTTATTTAAACTGTTTAAAAAGGAGGAGAATATGTGACCTTTAAATTGCATTAAAGTCTGCATTCAAGTAATCGAGAGAGAATATTCACAAATGATGTAAACATCTGATTTGATAGCAAATCTCTTCTGTACTCACGCTCGTTACATATCCTGTTTCAAAAATTATGAGCAAACAAAATTCACTGCTTCAGCAAGCAACAAATGTCACAAATGAAATGTTATCTGTAATTACCAAAGAGCGGGAGAGCTCAGATGAACAAAGAAAAAGAAATCTATTGTAAGAATGAACCAAGATTTTTCTCTATTATTATTCTCTATTCCCTCGTATATCTGTAAAATGGTAAATGTAGAATTGTGTAAAAGAATCCCAGCAGACCAAACCCTGGTATAACAAGCAGATTGACTTTATTTGTATCTTCCACAATAATTAATTGTCATCATCATCACCAGGATCGCATCAGTTAACAGTGTTATTGCCACAAGCTCCATTACCTTCACTGTCACCCTCCACTCAAATGAAATAATTACATTATCTTAAACAGGCCAGTGACAACAGCTAGAATCTGGTGTGATATTGACAATCTTGTTATCAGTTACATATTAATTAGCTTAAATACTGAGGACATTTTGCTCGACGGTGTTTGAACAGAAAGCCCATTCCCGGCTGTACACATCACTGTGTAAGACAATAATGCATTGTATGTGACATTATTGTTTGAGCGCCATAGAGGCTGCATGTACATAACAACTACATGGCGTTAACAATTCATTGGTTTGACAGCTTACAGGTAATCCAGCAGCATTAAATATTCAGCAAGAAATGAAAAACGATGTCTTCTGAGGTTTGAAGTGAGAGAGCCAAGGCTCTTTCTGCATTGATACGTTGGAATATTACATTTTTATAGCTTCTGATAGTTTTCCAATAGTGATACTCAATTACAAATCACATAACAGTGCTATTTTAGAAAAGATTTGCCCCTGATCTCTGATTCCTTAGTCATCATTTTGTACAATTTTATGGGTCAGAAGGTGAGGGCATGTTGAGGCTGCTCCCTGTTGCAGTGCAAAAAACTGTTTTTTTTTTTAGAAATCCTCTATTTATTGGTGCTGCAGTATTTGGTTCTCAGGGAGGCCATTTTTTTAAAGCTTTATTTGGATTTATTATTTGAGTCAGAAATCAGGGAGAGAGAGACAGAGAGAGTGGGGAATGACATGCGGGAAAGGAGCCACAGGTCAGATTCTAACCCGGGCCGCCCGCCTGGAGGACTACTGCCCCCGTACATGATGCACAAGCATTAACCACTATACCACCTGCACCCCTAAGGGCGACAATTTAATGCACATTCACATTGAAGAGTTTGAGGTCAGAAGTCAAGGAATAACCTGAATTTGTGTTTTTGTACATTTTTGCGTGTTATAATTCAGTGTGTGGAAACTACAGTTTAGCTTTACATGACAGTCCAGTGTCAAATGTTGCACAATAATTGTGTCTAAAACACTAGCACAGACTTCTATTTGTTACCTGATAGTGTGAAGTATCTGCATTAGAGTGAGAAATAAAGTGTTTATGGGAAATTAAAAATACAAAAATGCAGCTGGAATTCCTGCAATTTCAAGTCAAACCAAATCTAAACATGTTTTTTTACAGTGTTGGACAAACTCGTTATGACGACTCGACTCCTCCCATGACCACAAGAGAAACAGCAACAGTATTGACAACAATACATCTGTCATATTTGCTAGAGCATTTTATAAGATAGTCAAGTGATGATGTTGATAAAAATGTGGAGAACGAGCAAGATTTCTGTGCTCACGCAAAACAGAAAGACTGCATGTCGGCTAACTCTGGGCACAAGAAAAATGTGTGTATTTAAGAGCAGACTTTTAAAAAATAGGATGTTGATCACAAACAGAACCGCCCTCCTCTCTTCTGTTTTATTTTTTAGTTTGTGTCATATAAAGCAACATAGCCAGACAAGGACTCACGCAGAGGAAATGAAGGATCAGTGCAGTCGTCTCAGTAAGTGAAGCTCCAGTTGCTTGTGGTTATAAGTTCAGAAAGCTGCTTAGCAACATACAAGTCATGGCAACAGAGCAGGAAGATGAGCAATATTGCTTTGCAACACATTCAGTCGCATCAAAAGTAAATAATAATAGCAGTGGAGGCTTAGAGGACAAATGCACAATCACATACTGCAGCACTACGTATTTCTCTCTTTAGGTTTAAACGTCTCTGCTTGTTGCACCTCTGATTCAAGTGGGTGCACATGTGAAACAAGCTCAAGTCTCAGATCGCACAGAGAGTATATACCCTGTCTCACTTTTCATTTACCCTCTAAACACAGTACCTCACACAATTCTGTATTGTCTGGATTTATAAGGCTTTGCTGCCACCCAGTGGACAAAAACCCAGCTTACCCGTTTTAACCACACATACATTTTTTTTTTTTTAAACACAGTCAGCGTGGGTTTACACATGAGCTGCACCTCATCCAAAATAGCAGAACTCTCATTCTTTGTCAGATCACTTGATTGATCTCTATTAATTTTTGCTCCTGAGTAAACCCACCCGTTTGTCACCTCGTATACATTTCTGGTGCACCCTCTCTGCTGCCACCTGTACCTGCTGCTAATCCGTATGTGCATGTGCATGTGCATGTGCATGTGTGTTAGCACAGCGTTCACTCTGTGATCCTTTTTTGTATTTTTTATTTATTTTTTTGCTTTGGCATGTAAATGTAATCCTATGTATGTGGATTGTGTTGACAAAGGAACGCAGCATTAAACTGAAATCCTGAGCAAAAGAGTTGGCAACATTGGACACAAAGGCAACATAGCAGGACGGCTCCATGCTTTCAGTTCGTGAGTGTGCATGTTTGTGTTAACGACTCTGCATTTGTGGCGCTTTTATGGATATTGGATTAATGTTAAGTATAGTTTAAAAGAAGCTTGTATAATGGCTGCTTTACCGCTGTGGCTAAACATGCAAGCGAGCATGAGTGTGTGACATCATGGGCACAGAGTTCTCTTGGCACACCTGAAGCGGCTGAGGACACACTCCGAGATATTAAAACACTGTATAAATATCCAGTCACTAACACGTATGAGTGAAATACACTTTGCTAGAAATCAATCAAAAATCAAATAAATGAACTTGCAACCAAATATAATCAAGTCCAGGCACCCTATGGAATTCAGAAGCAGAGGCTCCTAGACCCAAAGCAAAGTTACAAAAGTAATCAAATAAAAAAAAAACAGCTTAAGCGTAAAAAAAGGCATTTGGAATTCAGACATTAATTAACCAACCTGAAATCAAGTCTACTCAAGTATGCAGATGATATAAAAGTAGCAAAGTACAGACTGAAGTGTGTTTTCTTGTTTTGGTGGCAAAGCATTTAGATAGAAATGTCAGATGTTCAATCGGAGCTCACTCGTTGTGATTTCCACTTTAAGTGACTCAGTGGCAATAAAGAAAAAAAAACCACACTGAACAGAACCGTTAAAGCCATATTTGTACAGTTGAACAAATGAGTGATTGTACTTTAGTGAAACCAACATATAACGAACTCAAACAAACATAGAAATGTGGTCAGTGCTATTTAGTGCTTCTTTTGTTTAAGGGAAAATTAATGAATACAATATTACCCACAAGTCCACAAGAGACTGAGATAATGATAAATAGCTGTAAAAATAAGTGTCTTTTAATCTCACATTTTCACTCTCTTCCTTTCAACCAAGTCCACTTCTCAAGTCACGTAGAAGCACGCGTCCTTGTTGCTGTTTATTTTCAGTTTTTCTTCCATGAGTTACTTTGTCCATTAGGTTCAGCTGGATGTCCCCCAAAGCTACAGAAGATTCTTGAGCCGGAATCAGTGTGTGAATGTGTGTCAATGTGTGTGTGTGTGTGTGTCCCTTACACCAAACCAGGTCAGCGCTCGTGCTCTACTTTATCTTCAAGAAGGTTTCATTGAAAAAAAAAAAAAAAGGTTCCCTGCTGTCTCTGCTGAATCCAGGTTCTTGTTTAAGTATCCATATTAATGTGCATATTTCCATTTACCAGTCCGTTATCCCTCATCGGTTATGAAGCGTAACAAGCGTGGTTATTTCTCTATTTCAGGAAAAAGATTTCTCTTCTTTTCTGTGTGCTTTTCAGTGCCATGTCCGGTATAAGCAGACAGAAAAGAGACCGAGGGAGACCGTCCACCATCCCAAAGAGGTCGATGTTCCCTTTAAAGGGCACTATATATGTAGGAAAGGGTTTATCTAAGTACTCTAACTGTAGCAGGTTTAGTGTGCTTTGTTTTAACATATGCATCGAAGCACTGATGGTTGTGTTGACTGGGCCTCTCCTTGGACTCAGAATGTCGGACAAAGTGAATCCCAAAGGGTCCCTGTCCATGCTCTTGACTACATGTGTTTAAAATATCTTAAATACGTTTCGATCATGGACTGCTGCTTTTTGGCACTGCATTTTTGCAATGGCAGACATGTTAGCTACATAACTACTAGTAGCTCCTGCACACTAGCTGTTATTAAGTGACATGCATCTCTATGCCGGAGATCTTTTTCACCCGGCTAGGCGATGTTTCAGAGAGCTATGTAACTTATTTTGCAGGTGTTTCTTCAGAGGAGGAGGTAGCAGCTAGACCGGGCTTTATTAATCATTGTGATCGTACTGTTGCTTTTATTTCATTATTGTTAATTTTCCTCAGCAACTTTCTTGTCTGCCCTGAAAATAAGAAGCAATTTGTTTCTCGTATCTATTTAGTAGGCTTTAGCATGGCAGATCGTGTTTTATTCCCATGCAGTCCAATATTACGGACTTAAAGAGATTTGTCATGCCTAAACACATCCAGGAGCGGGCTATACAACATATTGATATTGGAGGAAGGCTAACTGGTTATTGTAGTCCTTTTTTTTTGCCTGATTTTGTGTACAAATGTTTTAAACTAGAGCACAACTACACAGGCGTAAGAGGTGGAAATCTGTGAGGGAAAATAAGCAACCTTTTTCAGTCTTTAAAGGCCCACATCGTCTACTCGTTCTTCCCTTCAACGCACATGTTTTATCTTTACTGTATCTTTGAAAATACACAAAGATAAAACAGATCCGCATTAGGAGGAGATATCTGGTCCTAGACGAGAAACCTCTGCCTAGAGGAGAGTTGATGTGTGGAGTCAGCCCAGATGAAACCTGATCCGAGCACTTCCAGGAGCAGAGAGAGGTGTATCACACAACCGACTACTTTGAAATGAGAAGAGGGAGGAGCGCAGGAGAGAAGACAGCGGAGAGAGAGGGGAGAGGAAGGGAGAAAAGAGGAGGGGGAAAGTTAATGATGGATGCTGTGAATCTATTTTGGTACAGCACCCGCTCGTTTCACTTACAACACTGCGTGTGCTAATTACATTAAAAAGAAGTTGTTGCACCTTAAACGGGAGCACAAAAGATGTGTTGCTCAGAATTACACATCTGCACTTCTTACTTAGTCTCAGTGCGAAGAGGGGAATTGAGACGGAAGAGGTTACAAAATAGTGGGAGGAGATGGGAGCAGGAGAAAGAGGAACGGGGCAGAGCTGGGAGGTAGAGGATGTGCGTTTATGGAGGTTTTTTTTTATCTTCTATCAGCTCCATACTAGTAATGGATAGAGAGTGGTGGGGAGGCTAATGGGGAGGTGAGGAGTAAGACAGGATGAAGACACAGGGAGGAAATCAATGGCTCTCCTCTTTAATCTACTGTTACATTTCCAGCAAACCCTTTAAAGACCTGAGAAAGATCTTATTAGTGACAGGGACCTGTTTCACAAAAACTACTACTTGAATGATATTTAGATTTCCTGATTAGATTCCACCATCAGGACCGCTGCTTAGATGATGTTTTGTCCGGTACCTTTTTTTTCTCCTCCTCTTGAGTTGATCTTTTTTTTTTTTTTTTTTTTTTACAATTCTGTCTTTATGTCAATGTAAAGTCCATTTGGTGTTCTGAATTTCCGTCTATTGTTTCTTTGCTTCACTCTAATCCTCCAACATGTTGTACCCTGTCAGTGGCATGTCATTGCTTTTCTCGATCTACTTCTCTTCTGCATTGCTTTGCGATCTCTTGTGTTCTCTCCGTCATCTGAAATATTTAGGGAGTCTTTCTGTTTTACCGCATCTCCTTCTTTAATTGAGCAATATTTTTAGTTCCCCTCTGTGGATCCTGATTTCAGCATAACCGGAGCTTCAGGCCTTTTTCAACTCCTCCACTTCAGATTCTTTCTCTCTCTCTCTCTCTTTTTTTTTTTTTTTTTTTTTAAACATACCCGCCACCACTTAGCTAGTTTTTGGAGTCTCTCCACTCACTCGCCAACCTGCTATTTTTAGACTTGGTACTCCTCCCACTCCAGTTCTTGCATAGATATATCTGGAAATAGACATTCCCAAGTTTTCATCCTTTGTGGAGTGTGCAATCTCTCCCCCCCTCGCTCTGTCTCTGTCTGTCAATGTCTGTGCAGCAAAGTCTACCATTGTGTGGATTTTCTTGCCCTCACTGCGACTCCAGTCTCCATCCTATCTCACATTTTATGTCAGTGTGTTGCCTGCCTTCTCTCCCTTCGTAACACTTTCTGCCACAAAGCAGTTTTTACTTCCAGTGCTTGTGACTTTTTCCTACTCTGTCATTGTTTTACAATATCATTCTTCTCTCATATCTTATTTCCTTTGTTTCTTTTCGTTCAGTGGGTTCTTTCTCTCAGCCCAGACTCCTTTTCTCTTACTGCGTTTTCTTTTTTTTTTTGATCGTCACATGTCGTCTCCAGCGTGGCAGCTCTCTTCTCCGTGTATAATGAGGACAGGGAAGAAGAATGCGTCCTGGTAGGATGGAGGACGCTCCCTCCCTCCACCGCTCCCCTCCCTCCCCTCGCTTCCTCCTCCGCTCTCTTGCTCTGCGTCTTCGTCCCTCTCTCTATTCCCATCTTCCCTCATCCTCACCTCCTCCTCCTCCTCCTGCTCCTCGTCATCATCCCCTTCGCCTTCAAGCACTCCTCTTGTCTCCTCATTGTCCTGCCTTGAACCTAACCCGAGGAATCCTCCACCTCCGCCCCCTCCTCCTCCTCCTCCTCCTCCCCCACTTCCACCTCCATCTTCTCTACTTCCTCCCAGGCCTCCTCCCATGCTTCTTGAGTGCAACAAGCTGTTTTGGCGACCTCCTCCGAGTCTCCCTAAAGAGAATCCGCTCCGACTGAGCACCAACCTTCCTCCTATGCCCCCACCTCCCTGCCCTGCGTTCCTGATTCCTGCCACTGTAGCGTTCAGGAGGGCAGTTGTTCCCATTGGGGCCCGTAGCCTGGAGGGAAGACTGGAGCTGGACGTGGTCCTCCTGCATCTGGGGCAGCTCTGGAGGAGGTATGCCGAGTTAAACACCACAGGCAGAGCGAGAGGAGGCGGGTTGTTCCCCTGGTTTGGGGTGGTGCAGGGAGGACCGGAGATCGGGGTAGAGGCTGTATTATTTGTCCCCCCGCTTATGTCCAAGTCCATAAGAAGAGCTTCAGAGTAGCTCGGGACCATCTGTTGGTTACAGCGGATGTGCCACTCCAACTCTGTCATGTCCACTGTGTTGACCCGAGAGATAGCTCTGTAACTCGTCCCGTTTAGACCGATTCCAATCCCAATCCCTCCGGGGTGGATCCCATTCTCAGTCCCTCCTGTAACCCCATCCACCCTGCCGCCTCCACCTGGCCCTCCACCACCACCTCCGCCTCCGTCCTCGTCTTCCCCGAACAGCTTCTCCACGTGGTAGTGGACATATGCTGTGCGGTATTCTGACACCACCCGCAGCGGCCACGACAGGAGGAAAGCAGAAGCCACCCAGAAGACCCTGTGTCGAGAAAACCACGGCTGGTTAGTAGGGTCCGGGAAGGCCAAGATGTGCTCTCGGAAATCCACGTTCTTCAGGTGCATTCCCTCCCTGGCCTCCATGTAGTCGTCGAGTCCCTCATTCTCCCCGAAGAAGCGTGCTCGCTTGGAATAGCAAAAAGGACAACAAAACTAATCAGCTATTGTAAGAATTAGCACAGAAAGAAGTGAAATTGAAGTCTTTTTAATTGTGAGTGTGTGAGTGCAGTGACAAGCAACAGCTGAAACTGTGGGTGTTTTTGGGCTTAGGACTCTGAGTGCTGAAAATGCTGAACTGTACTGGGTTTTTTATGTGTAAAGAATCAAAGCTGCCAGCGCAAACAAACAGTTAGCGGACACAGGCCCTTATGTAGCAGTGGTTACCAAGGTTGCTGAGTGTTAGTAAACAATTATTTAAAAAGATAACACCTTGTTCTCTAGAAACTTGGGCTTTGCATCTGTCCTTCTTTTTATATTATGGTCAAATAATCAACAGATTTCTATAATAATAGAATAACAATCATTAGTTACAGACTGCATATTTCACTGTATTACATAATAGTTTTTCTACCATATCTTACCTGGGTGAGGTAGGCAGCTTCAGCACGTGCACTGGAGAAGCTAAAAAGCAGAGAAACAGCTGAACAGCTTGTTCACACTCTGAACACTGATGAACTTTCTCATCACGTCTTCTGATTGACCAGCCGCGGTAAACGTTGTTGGATCTCACCTGAAACACTTGGTGAAACGGAGTCGGACAGCAGGGTGCAGCTGCAGGTCCAGCAGCTCCTTTGAGACGTCTTTGACTCCATAGCGGGCGTAGTCAAACTCTGAACTGGAGGCATGAGTGTTCACTCGCTCGTGGTAGACCTGAAGGAGGAAGGGGGGGGGGGGGGAGGTAGAGTTTGATTTTTGGGAAAATGAGAAGGACGAGGGAGAACAGAAAAAAACAAAGGATCCTGTTATTGGGAAGATATTTTAAACCTCCATATATTCTTCAGCTTCAATAAGGCTTGTTTACTTAATATAATGATTTCTTACTGCACAAAGCTGTTTGCACACAGCCCTGCAATATTTCACTATAGGAGACATTAAGATTTGCATGGCAGTTATAAAATAACAACTTACGTTAACATTTTAACTATGAGCAATGTAAAAAAAAAAAAAAAAAGGGATATGATAGAAAGCGTTAGTATGCGTTTCAGAAATAGATCCCCTCACCTGTGTGGTGGTATATGCATCTCCATTGCGGTATCTTGTCACCTGTCTGGTCCTCCTCACATAGTGATAGCTGATGGCTTTCCACCAAATGCAGGGCGTGGCCTGCTGAAGTCTCTGCACACGCTCATACACTTCCTGGGTCAAAAAATGAAAAAAACAAAAAACAATATTAGTAAATGAATGTCCCATTTGAATGTGCTCCCCCTCTAAAAAAAAAAAAAATAAGCAGAAAGAAACAATTAAGTTCCTATTGTTTGCGTACAGAATAGTTCAGTCTGCTCAATCTGGTGCATGTCAGGCCCTGCCCTGGTTTGTTCAGGGCGATGTTTGTTTTTTACTCTCTATGCAGAGCTGTTTTTAATCATAGAACATTGTGTCTCCTGACAGTCCTGACTAACGTAAAACATATTTTGTTTTTGGCAGATAGTTAAGATGATCAGTGGGCAATGTGCTCATGGAACTCCTGATAATAGACCGAGCGGACCAGAATAGACAAAAGACAGACTGATGCCCCCAGGTCAGCTCATTTCCATGTGAGAGAGCAAGTATTCATCTTCTCCACACTCAAGAGTAAAACATTGTTCTCTCCTTGAAAAAGTGTGACCAGACTGCATTCAATAATGGACTATTTAGGCTTGTAATTACGCCATAGTTCTCCAGAGAAGCAACTGCGTGTGCATACATTAACTACAGCATTACTTAGACCTCTTCATTTTGCTGACACCCGAGTGAAAAGGATTTAGTGAGTAAACAGATTCTGCTGTGTAGCTCAAGGTCACAGACTGATTGCTTGACTCCTATAGCAGCTTTACATTCTACACTCGGCCTGGTTTAGGATATTTTTTTGCCCTTGGTTGGTCATTGCTCAACACAGTGCTAATACTGTTTTTCACACACACCTGGAATTCAGCATGAGCCAACATTGCCGTCTTAGAAAAGCAGTGCCAACACTCCACCAGGTAAACCACATACAGCATAGCCAGGAAGGCCAGGGGGATGTAGACATAGCCGCTGGAACACGGGCTCTCCAAGTGTGGGATGTCATGATAGTAGGCCGCGGCCGGCGACGTGGCCTTGTCGTCACCGCCGATAGGTATGGAGGAGGAGCCAAGAACAGGAACACGACAGACGGCGCACCAGGCGAGCGTGGCGAAGCAGCCGTACATGAGGAGGGTCAGGAGGAGGCACTTCCAATGGGATTCCCGACACAGGGAGGAGGCCAGAGACTGCTGGAGTGGCCGTTGCTGGAAAACATACAGAAAAGTGTTAGCCTGAAGTGTTCTGTAATGAAAATGGGACAAATATACCACCAATTAGACGGAACGGCAAGGGAGCCAAAGAAAGAAACTACTGAGCTGCATTATGGGAAACATTCTATCAGTTACTTGACCCGTACGCCCAAAAACCCAGGGAACACAAATTTCACTATTCTATTTGGTAAGGAGTGGTTTGGCTGTAGGGAGAGCAATGTGGGTCAATCCAGCACTTTAGTTAAGACTAAAATATCTCAGCAACCATTAGGTAGATTGGCATTGATTTTTTTTTTTACCTACCTTCATTATCCAAATGATTTTGGTGGATCTAAGGTTTTCTTTAGCCTTTGGATTCAAGGGAAATATCTCTTTAGATTGTATGAATTACAATGAAATCTGGCACAGACAATCCCATAACCCGCAGGATGATTCCAATTGATGTTGGTTGATAACACAGATCTTTTTTTATTCCCTGTAACCATTATCGCATCAGGTACCTTTTTGGATTCCCAGCATCTTCAACTCTACTAATTATTTAGCGCAAATGTGTGCATGCTAACTGGATCAAGATGTAAAAAATTGTTCAATTTGTATCCCTACCGTATCATCTAAGCATTGTCACTGTAAATATTCTAGAATGCTGCTCTTAATATTTGCTTAGGGCAGTATTTTTTAAACGTTGGGGTCCAAACCCCACAGGGGGGTTGGAGAAACTTGGCTGGAAAATGGAACTTGAAAAATGGAAAAAAAAATAAAAGTAAAAATCCATTCATAACATTTGAATATGGCAAGCTGTATTAACCAGCAACTGACAAAGCTGTAGTTCTAATTTCAAAAATGCAGAATAATATGTTACAATACCAACACCTATCAGCCAATTTTCAATAGACTTGAGACTTGGCAGATACAGGTTCCCCTTTGCTTGACTGCTTGTCTCTGCTTAGCTGCAGCTCGACCCGTGACCCAACTTCTCAACTGCTTTGCTTATTTTAATTTTTTATCTAGCTTGATTATTTATATTTAATTATTTGTACTTCTAGAAAAAATTAAGAAAAGAACACACCACCTTCAAACGTGTGATGGGATAACATTGATTGCTAACATTTTGGCAGCTTTAGCTAACGTTACAATCTCCGCTGACACTGCACTGTTGTTGCCGTTGTCACTTCTTGATTTCAAGTCTCGTTTATTAGAGGAGGCTCTAGTATGTTAGTTAGTCACTATTTTATAGAAGAAGGTTTCTGATCTTTTTGCTGATGCAATGGAATTTCAGATACTGGTATCTTTTTTTAAGTCCAGTAAAAGTTTGGTCCGACTGTTGAAAAAAAATGGCGGCGATGATGAAAATGGTAAATGTTTGTCTTGAAAAGCAACACAACTTGTGTTCCTGATGACCTGCTGTGTGACTGTGTGTATTTAATGATCTTTATCTTTGTGTTTTGTAAACAGTGTTGAATTTCAGATCTACAGTGTAAGTTGAGGTCTTGACCAAAGAAGAGCATTACACTAACCTTTAGCCATCATAGGATAAGTGCTGCATATTAGGCACACACACACACACACACACACACACACACACACACACACACACACACACACACACACACTGTCTATGCCTCGCTCTAAGTGCTCACTTTGACACGGCCTTACTTGCACTGTGGAGACATCATGTTACAGTGCACTCAAACACACACATATACATTAGCTACACAGACATAGATGGTCTAATGTGCCCCTCTTCCCTCTCCACATCACTCTCTATCCATGCACGCCGCCACGCACGTTCTCAAATTGTAATGCAGCCAGAGGAGGGTATGTGAATAATTTAGATTAGAACGACGCTTCTAGACTGTTCTCTAGCTGGCTGACTCCACTCCGACATCAGCGGCAGACCTCGGCTGCTTCA
This sequence comes from Labrus mixtus, assembly GCF_963584025.1. Taxonomy (NCBI): domain Eukaryota; kingdom Metazoa; phylum Chordata; class Actinopteri; order Labriformes; family Labridae; genus Labrus; species Labrus mixtus. The sequence goes on along the minus strand of NC_083634.1, from coordinate 13,847,777 downwards.
AATTTGTGTACGTGTGAATGAGGGAGGGTTTTTCAGGATAGGAGGGTGGTATATGCATGTTGTATGTCGTAGAAACATAGACAGAGAGAGAAAAGCACCGTTAACACACACCTGGGCTGTTTCTTGCATATTTTTTGTCTATACTTGCATGCCCTCTCCATGCTGGCATCCTCCACCTTGTGCTAGATGCGACAATGCAAAAAAAGCAACAAAGCAGATGACAAAAAAAAAAATGGAATGACACCGATGTCCTCTCCTCCTCTCGGCCAAGTCCCCCCTGTCCTGTCAGCACACCCCCCCGCTTTCTCTTTATCTCTCACTCCTTCAGTGCAGCCACGATTTGCTATCCACTAGCATATTTGGCTTGCTGCAACACACACACACACACACACACACACACACACACTGTCGCTCTCTCTTTTTTTTTTTTACGACTGTACGTCAAGGGCAAGTAGCGAAAGGCAGAGTAGAGGGCACCTACGCTCTACCAATCCATCATCTCTCCGCAGAAGCTCCTGAAAACATCAAGCTGCACACTTAGGGATCCAAAAATAGACTGAACTTTAAAAAAGACATCAGAATTATCTTTAGTGGTAATTCAATATCATATTGTTTGCTTTCTGTCTGCCTTTTTCACCACATCATCCTTTCCTTTTTTTTTACATGATCTTTTTTTCTCCTTCCCAAATCTTCCCTTCCACCCCCCCCCCCCCCCATGTCTCTTCTTTTACATCCTCTTTGAACGTCCGTCTCTAAGTGCATCGATTGGGCTAAATGTGTAGAGTAGTCAACGAGAGGGGAAGAGGAGCGTGAGAGAGACATGGAAGCGGCCATGAACTTTTCATGAATGCAAGTATGAACGAATGCAAAGAAGATACGGAAAGGGGGGGGGGGGGGGGGGGGGGGGACTAAAGAGATGACAGACTGCACAGCTCTCCAGGGATCTCTGCTGCCAAAATCCATCTTTCTCTTTCTCCCCCTGCCCCCCCCCCCCCCCCCCCCCCCCCCTCGGTCTCCTTCATTTTGTCAGGTCTTTCCATACTGTTCCTCTCACCTTCAGATGTATGTTTCCAAAAAAAAGAGAAAACTGTTGCAATACTAAAAGAAAAAAACATGCGTGGGTTTTGACAGTTTCATCAAGTCTCTGCAGCTGGTGTGAGCCCAGTGAGAGGAAATTAAGCCCCAAGACGGGAGTCAAATTGTTCCTGTACGCACTTGTGCCAATCACTATTAGTCAGCATGAGCAGGTCTATTTCCTACAGAGCCTGGAGATGCTTTTTTCACATTAACTAGGGATTTAGCGATATGGGGCTTTTGAGACTCATAACAATATCAATTTTTAGAGAGGAAAAATATTCACCAATTAGAGATATGCAAGCCAATATAGAATATTTTTTAATCAGGGCTGAATATAGAGCTGTTATATATGTGCAGATGAGCATTAGTGATATGACTATCAGGGGTACTTAGAAGGCCGATTTCTTGAACAAATAATTTAATTAAAATCTATTATACATTTTCATACAGTGTCAACACATACACGTGCTGCAGACAGTGATGATGACAGTATTTTATTGTTGACTTGTCTGCTGGACAAACAACATGATGATACCATTTTGAAACTACACTAAATATAACTTTCTGTGTTATTAAAAAAGGTTTCCAAAGATTATGTTTGCAGCTATGATATCTGTGATATGGGCCATTTCTATCTGGCATTATCAGCTTAAGAACATTTCCATTAATGTATATCATAGGCACAGGTTTAGCTCATTCCTGTCAGTCTTCAGCCCCCAAAGTTGATCGTTAAATTCCATTTCCACTGACAAAGCCCACATACAACTTATATATAATGAGTATACAGCACTCTGAGCTCTGTTTGGTTAAACTGGAGCTTTTAGATTGAGAAAACGCAGCTTGGAAATACGACAAGCTCCCACTCACACCCCCTTCTTCCATGTAATTATTATTTTTAGGGATCTGCTGTCCAGTATTCTGATTTCTCCACTCAGGTGATTCAATAACACCATGTAGGGTCCAGGTAATTGTTTTTTTCTCCCACCCCACAATCTAAAATCAGTGTCTTCCTTGTGAAGAATGTAGAACTAAGACTCAATTTCATTTGGATTAGTCATATCATGGCCAGTATCTTACCTTCTTTTAAGATCAGTGGCGACTTATAATGACCTCGTGTTACTTTCAAGGTCAGCCTCTGGAATAGTGAGTATCAGGTTGGGCTAAAAACGGACTATAATGCATAAAGTGAACACTTATACGTTGAAACTTAGCTTGAGAGCAAATGGGATGTACTTTGGGTCCGGTAAGAGACTTCTGGTGAACAGAATGCCTCCTGGTGCAAATCCTCTGCAGTTTTTTTTGGTTATGTCATGATCCTTTTTCTGTTTTAGCTGCCTCTGGTGGGCCTTGGCTCTTATGTCAGCCTGTAACAGATCAAAGCCAAAGCTCACTCTCCGAGAAATCATTATGAAAAGGATATAGCCTGGGCTGAAAGAGTGTCAGCTTTCATTTTTTCATACTGAAAGCTTTGACCACCCTCCTTGAAAACTCCTTTGAGGAAGGCAGATGCAGCGTGGTTGTAACAGGGTGAACTCCTTGTACAAGTCTCACTGATGATGTAAAATCCCTGCCTTATTTGCATAAAAGAAACATCATTATCACACAAGTGTTCAAATCCTGATGCTTTTACAATGGCAGCGTATTGACATCTAGAGATACAAATCCCAATACAGTCGTTACAATTCATGTCGCGATACATGTCGTCATGTAAACAAACAGCGGTCACAAACACTCAGCGATGTTCTCCCCTGCGACCTCCGCAGATCCTGCCTCGCCCCTGTAACAACTATGCTCCTACCTCCAAAGGCGACACAGAAGTGGTATCACTTCACCCCCCATTACACCTCCGTCTGTGACATTCATATTAAAGGCGAGCGTCCCTAAATGTCCCGCCTTGAAGTGGGCGACCGAATAGGGCTACAGATCTAATTTCTCAGATTTTATGCAAGTAAGGTATGTTTACTTCCTGTCATGTATGCATACTTCCTGTCCCACAGTGAAAACACTAAGATCTGGCAGTCAGGAGTTAAACACAACATAAAAATTAACAACCAGCTATTTTTTTACATGTTAACTGTTCAAAGTGAATCAATGTGGTATCACAAAACATAATTGTTGCAATACCCAAGTTTATAATTTTCTCTTACCCCCCCTAGTGGACAAAGTACAAAGAATCAATTACAAAGCCATGAAAGCTATTTAGGCAACATTTGATATTAGTTTGGGTTATAAATAGCTCATAAAAGCTCAGTGACCTTTAACCTTTGCACTGTCGTAGGATGCCACCTTAGCCATTGGTCAGTTCATGAAAATTCTGCCATATTAGATCAGCCTGGGTCAATGGGAAGGATATTTTAATGAAGTTAAAGCTCAAGAAAGCAACAACTGCTAAGCAATGACGTGGCAGACAACAGTGTAGAAATCACCATTACGTCATTATACCAATTGGGAACTGGTCGCTTCCTGACGTGCGCTTCAATGTGTGATCACCATGTTTTATGTCAAGCAACAGGTGAGAGTAGTGAGAAGCATCCTGATACTGGGTTCTGGTGAAGAGGAAACATGTTATTTGGAGAGATAATCATGGTTGTCGGAGGCGCAAATCCATGTCTGGCATCATTGGAATGCCACACACAGGAATTTATAGATCCTACTGTAATGTTTGGTGGATGATGGAAACTGGTCTGAGGCCGTGTCAGGGCTGAGGCTAGATCTCCTGGTTTTATGAAGGGCTTTTCAATGCAATAGGATTGAAAGATATTTCAGCTTAGCTAACGGGTTGCTTCCAATTTCGAGGCAACACATCAAGAAAGGCTCTTGACTGTTCCAGCATGATTTTACTCCTAAAAACAGGCCCATAAGATTATTGTTAGCGGAACTATATTGACCTCAACCCCGATGAAAACCTTTGGGAGGATTTCGAATGCCTATTGGGAGCGAGGCCTTCTCGTCGAACATTAGTGCCTGACCTCACAATGCTCTTTCAGCTGAGTGGGCACAAACTGCCACAGACTCTCTTAAATCTTCAGGAAAGCCTTCCCGGAAGAGTGGCGACAGTTAGAGCATGGTTTCAGAATGGGATGGCCAAGGAGGTGTGATGTATTCTTGGAAAGAGTTTTTTTTATATACCCTTTAGCATCTACAGTCACCAGAGACAAGCTGTCTGAAGAAGAGCCATGACAGCTGACACAAAACCTGGATCGCAAGCTGTTTGTTTTGGCTTTTTTTGGACCTGTATCTTACACCTTCTCCTCAAAGGAGAATTCAGAGCAATGCTAGGGTTTTGAAGATCCTGTACATACTGTGCCGTGGTTTTATTCTGCCTCTACTCGAACTGCATTTGACAGGGCTTTTTCATTAATACGATTTGCCTCAGCCAGTAAATGACTCTAAATTCAATCGTTCTGTAATCTGGTCTTGTAATATGGTGCAGTAACTGCATTTCTGTCACATATTTAGTTACTGGCTCTTTGTTCTTTGGTGTGCATCAAACTTGAATATCTTCTCAGTTTCTCAGTATTATTTTATTTGACTAAGGGTCGAAAACATTATGCTTTAAAAGTAGGGCTAGATAGGGCTGTTGTATCTACAGCACTGGATGTATGAAGCTTTTTTTTTTTGTTTAGAAAGTGTTAAGTTCTACTTTTAGGTCCTTTATTGGTTTTACTGTAAAAGAGAAATTGCCAAATAGTGAGATTCAGTTGTTTCTGATTTGTTTTATTTGCAGGGGAGGCATGTGGTATACAGGTCTCTCCAGACAGCAGTATCTACCATCTGCATATCACGGTCAGATCTTACCTACATCTAATAACCCAAAAGCATAAATTAACAAAATTCTCCATTGGCACATATGGAAGATGATTTTTTTTTTTTACAAATCCCACCATATATCAAGGTGTTAGGAAGCAAACCTGTACTGCTCTCTCCCTCTGTCTCGGTTCAGACTGATTCAGCTGGTTAGGTGTGACTGGAGCAGCTATAATTAGCACTCCTAGCGAGTGGGTGGCAAACGAAGTGAGGAAGTGAGGATAAGGAAAAAGTGCTGTTGATGCCTGCAGTACACTGTAAAAGAATAGTCTGTCATTTCAATAACCGTTCGATGGCGTCTTCGGATGTCAGGCTCCTTTTGCAGTCGGCGTGCTAGAAAATAAATGTTTCATCATACGCTTGCTATATTGAAAACATGATTCCTTTATTGCAGATGCACTGTGCTTCAGAGTGTGTTTAGTGGAGATAAATTGTCCATAAACAACAACAGTGATCTGGAGGTAAAATGTAGGTCACCTATTTATAAATGATATATCACTAAGCAGCAGAAGTCGGCCTACACATCAACTTGAACATATGCCAGTGACATTTCTGTAGATGCTGACGGAGAGTTTTTGCAGTGGAATCAAGTTCAATAAAAAAAATGTGAATCTTCTACAATCAGTCAGTTTGTAGGATTAGATCATGATAATTGCAATCTACACCTCTATTAGTGGCATAAGGTTTTAACTGAATGCAATCCGCCATCAATTCAGAGCACATCTTAAGTGGTGTGACATATATTATTGCGATGTCAAAGTGTTGCTATAGCATATGTCAGACCTTTTGAAATATCTGCTGTTCAATTAAAGGTAGGTACTTGAAAAGAAGGGATGTTAATTTTCCTTGCGTGTTACGGTGAGAGCAGAGAGAAAGTGAGTGTTAATTTTAGATCAAGTGTTTTAATATTGAATGAATATTATTTCCTGAGGAAACTTGTGGTTTAAACAGCACATTCGCTCATTTCTTCTCTACTTCTTATAACACTTAACCGTTTATGAACTGCATTACTGTGTATCTCATATAACACATGCTTTCAAATAGTGAATCTATGGGCTGTTTTCTACATTTTAGGCCAGCTTCATGATGGGTATCCAGCTTACTTTTATTTACCGTTATCTTTTTATTTAATGCAGCCTGCCTCTGTGGTGCATTTGATTGCAATTCGTCATTAACAGCATCGATGTGTTTGCACGTGTAGATTCATTTTGGGTGTAACGTTATATCTCACAAAGAATCGGATTTCTGCTTTCCTGACAATGATCCTCATGAAACAGAAATGTTGTCTGGTGTGCCGAGTCAGTAGTTACGCATATCTGCTGAGCGCTGATAGAATGTTTGTGTCCGACAAGCAATCGTAAGTTTTCTGTCAGGAGGGCACATTACTTCCCTCATGTCATTCATACTGCAGCCTGCAAACAGTTAACTCTGACTTATTCTTCACTCTCAAGACTTAAACTTGAACAAGTAAAAGTGTCTCTTTATTGAAACATGTTGACATCAATTTTGTGGAAATTAAGACTGGAGGATTAAAAAATCCAAATTGTGGTAGAAATATTGTGGCTCAACTTGATTTGTGATGATGCTTTTGTGAGAGCCGATCCTACTGTATGTGTCGTGTACGTCAAAGAGAATGACTACAACTAAGTGAGGTAATGTATTAGAGAGAAATGAGGGGATATGATGATGATTGCTGTATACTCCAGAACAGTCAAGTCTACAACAGGAAGGAGACAGAGAGGGTAAGACCAAAGAGAGAGAGAGAGAGAGAGTAATGGAGGCAGAGAGCAGAGGAAGACTTAAATCATTGCTACACATCTGCAGACAGAGACAGAGGTCAGCGGTGAAATACAGTAGAAGGCATCATTTAACAGACATGCTTACTCTTAAAGAATGTGGGCTTTATATTACCAAAAACAAACTGACTACTCCTGTCATTTTTATTTTAACTTTTACTCGTCATTTCTTGATTATGTTACCCTTATATGATTTAAAAAGTTGTTTGACAAACAAGGTATTTACCCATCTGACCGCTATGAATCCATGTAAGGGGAAAAGTGTGTTTGGTACCTCAGGACCAAAATGACAAGATATTTAAAGCGTATCAAACTGGAAAAAAAGAAGAGTCAATTTAGTAATTAAATGTCTGGTAGTGTTTGTTAAGGTTGAAATGTTTGATTTGCTTGTTCTGAATTTACAAATGTGGGGATTGGTTTGCTTTTTCCACGACATTTTAAGACACTTCACAGACAAGAAGTCATCAACTAATAAACAAAGCTGATTCAAATAGCTAGATGCCGCCCTGAAAACGCAAAAATCCAAAAATGAAACAAAGAAAGAGGCTCGGTATAGAATTAGTCATTTGCTCCTCGGCTGTACAGCCTCGTTCTTATCTGTCATTACACAACATGCAACTTTGCTCTTCCTCTGTAGACATCATAAGGTTAAGTAGTTGGAACGGTGGTGAGAATAAAGCCTGCCCACATCCTTAGTTATCAATAGTTATTCGTTCCTGGAATCTGACTTGCGTAATCTTGTATCATGCACAGCCCTGTCTATTACTCACTCTGTCTGTAGGCTATATGATGCTGTTTATTGTTTACTGAGTATCTGGGAAGTTGGAGGAGGTGGAGAAGTTACATGCAGGAGATGTCTGTGTAAGTGCATAATGTAATGTAAATAAGAACCATAGAACAAGTAAGGAATTTCAGTTGAATGGTTTGAGAAAGATGGATGTCAGAGGAGGTAAAGTAGACGTACAGGAGGAGGGGATGCAGGACATTGCAATCTACTAAGAAGGTTAACAGCAAAAACTGAGAAGAACCAAACCTTGTAACAATGGGTTAGTATGTTTTCTATATCTTACTAGCAGAACTCTGTTTGGAGAACATAAATATGAATGTTTCAATGTGTTATTCTTCAGCCTCCTCACTGGGTCTTGTGAGTATTTTGGGAGACAGCTGGGTGTGTGGCTTAGCTGTGATGTCACCCTCTAGTGTATTTTAGAGGTGTCAGCTGCTAGATGGACACTCTCTACTATACTGAAAAAGCCTAATCCATCCCTCCCAAGAGCGACGCATCACGCAATGCTGTCAGACGTATCACATCAAATAGTGTGGCTTTCTTTCTAGACGGACATTCAGGGTTCCCTGCCCTCTGTTTACCTAAACCACAGCCTCGTACCAATATTGAAATCCAGGACCTGCACCGTGCCCTTGTTCCTTTACAAGGCATGAAGGACTCTGGAGCGAAACGTGACTTTTTTTAACAGTGAAGACGTGTTTTGTTAATGAAAGACTAGAAATAGACATAAAATCCAGTTTGAGAAACATGATGCAGGAATGACGGGTTGTATTGGAAGGACCAGCAATGACATACAAACACAAGGTGTTGTTTGTGGGGAGGGGGGGGGGGGGGGGTAAATTATGCGCAACTTTACGCTACCTGTACTCTTTCTGTCACCGCATAAGCAGCAGCGTGCTCGTCAGAAATATTGGGTAAACACAATAGCTAATAAATGTCCTTTCTCACCTGCTCTCGTCCTGACCCTTCCTCCAAAATGGGCTCTTCAGCGGTGGCCGTCTCCTCCTCCGTCTGCATTTTCCCTCTTGCCACTCCTTCCTTCCTTCCTTTAGAACCGGGCACAGGCAGCTCCCACCCCGGCACCGTCCGAAGGAAGGGACCTCCCCGGCGGAGCAGCAAGCTCGGTCACCCCATCTGCCGCAAGTCGGTATCCAATTTCACGATGGAGGGGCCTGCGGCAAACAAGCATCGTCCTCCGGATGTCGGTAACCCCCCTGCTTTCCTCCAGTCTGTCTCCCGACGACCCGCTCAGTGTTTCTCTTCCACCTGCTCCATCCTTTGCCCTTCGGTCAAAGCAAATTGTGACTAAGCATCCAAAGTCAAAGCCCGTCGCCCTCCCCCGTCGGACCGTTTTCGCTGCCGCTTGCTTCCCCGTCTCTCTCGTGATGCTCAGCTGCGAGCGTGCGTCTGTGCACGTGTGCGCGCGTGACCGACAGTGCAGGAGAACCAACCGAAGCTCAAGGATTCCTCAAGCTGCAGATTCACATGATGCACACAGTCTAAAGAGGACGCTTATGCGCGTCAACCTAAATGTATTTACACGAGGCCTTGGAGTAGAAAAGTGACAGCAAGGATGGCTGACATTATTCAACTTTTGTTTTGGCACGGTTTGCCCCTTGCCTTGGGTCTCCGTTGACGTCATACACCAAAATCCCCACCCCCTATCTTTTCACCTGAGCGTGCAAGTCTCCCCTGTAGAGGTAGACACTTGCACGGTGCACACACTCAGAGGCACGCTCGAACTCCTGCCAAATAGGGCGAATAAAAATAGATACAATCGGAATGTATCACGATATAGTGATGAAGCATATGTCTGAAATGCACACAATACAAATGGATAACCAAAGGACTGGAATTCCTTTACGACAATTATTTCATTTAAGATTTTTTATTTGAAACAGAAGCAATACAAACATGCAAACAATATGAAAAGCTGCATTAACATTTAATTCAAGTTAAATATTGTATAGGAATGTTGTATGATGGTTATTTGATGACTGACAATCTGATTGGAGATCATCTGTGTTTCTTCACTTTAATGGGGCCCTGAAATTTACACAAATATTGGTTCAAAGATTGTGACTTGTGCTTTTCAATCCACATGTTAAATGTCTGTTTTCTTTATTAGGACAATGTTCTCGCCTGTGTTTGCTGGAGGTCTGGGCAGGAAAGAACCAGGCTGTATGGCCCCTCGTCCGACTGGAAAATTAGAGGACAACTGACGGACCTTGGATCCTTTCTTGTTGTGGTCCTTCAACGAAATGTCGTATAACCTCTCAGAAAGGATGGGTATAATTATCTAAGGAACAACGTCACTGTATGTTTCCTCTATTTACACCTGGCTCAGTACTCAGACTTGTTGAGTCTGGGGATGTTAAATGACTAACTGCATATTGTGTTCAATTACAAATGAATCAATTTACTGTCTCCTTCCTCTGAGAACATTTCATTATCTCTATAATGTCTCCAGTTGTAAGCCTGTTAATGTTGCTAATCTCTACCCATTTTTCAGTGCTGTGACTAAAGATCTGAAAACAAGGGTCAAACATTAACCAGACTACATCCAAGTATTCTGCAATTATATTTCATAAGGTACATGGCATTACCTAAGTTTGAAAAAGAAAACAGGCTGAACGGATTTGACGCTTACTCAGGGAACTGGTGATTAGGAACATAAGGCTCCAGGATCCAAGGATACAGACCATAAGTAAAACATTTCTGAGTTATTGAAAGGATATTAGCAGTGACAGGCAGGTAGAGGATGTCTGTCTCAGTGTTGATGATGATGTCATAGGAGAAGTACTTCTTCGGCTCTACCTCTCCTGCTTGAACCACACACATGGCAAAGAGCTGAACCTGCAGCTCAACCTGCAAACCTGCAGCCACCTTAGACAGACAGACAGTTCAGTGCACATGTGGCTTTTTAAATCGTAATCACTTAAACACAACAAACACAAATTGATAGAAATACATATTCAAATTAGAATATTGACGTTAAAATGTAATAATAACAGCCATCTGAAGACTTACAGGTCCAGGATTGTAGATTACCCGCAGACCTGTAGCAGGAAGAGGTTGTTTCACATGGAATCTGGAGAAGAAATGGAATGAAACAAACCGCAAACAGCTACAGGTCAGAGTTTTGCCTTGGGACTTGAAGGTGACCCACAAATAGCCTGTTTCTATCTGCAGCACCCAGTTCTTTCTTTCATAGAAGAGGACATTAAAAAAAAAAGCAGGTGTGCTAAAATAATAATCATTTTCCTTATTTCCCTGGGTTTGAAGCCCATAATTTCCCTTTGGGTCTTTTTTATCCATGCTTCCATTTATCTATAATGTGGCATCTCACCTGCAGGCGTCAACTCCCACATTCTTCATCACCACAGTAACGGTTGAGAAGGTGCCCTCCTGCAGTGTACCAAAGTCAACACTGGAGGGGAGGAGATGGAATCCCCTCACTATGACATTCGGATCAGCCAGAGAAATAGTTCGACACCTCCTCCTCACTGGCTCTTCCACTGAGAGGAACTGGGGTAGGAGACAAACAGATATACATGAATACGTGTTTGTGGTGTGCGACTGATAAGATAGAAAATCACATACACAAAGAATGAAACAGGAACCCATATTTTTCACACTAAAAAAGTATGACAACAGAATGTCTGGGGCAAAATGGATCACATTACTGATCAGTCATCAAACACAAACAGTTTGATTTTTTTAAAGACATATACAGTGGACTATAACAACTACCGGTATATGTCACTTTAAGCTCCCTTCTACTATTTCTAGACAGTTTATCCAACAGGAATTACCTTTAGAATACTCTACATTAGCATTTATTTAGATGATATTGAATTACTTGGTTGTCCTTGAATTTAGTGGATTAAAAATCGCTCTTAGAGTGTAAAGGATTTCAATGAAAAGCCGATGATTTTTGGCTGGTTTTAAAAAAAGGTTTGGAATTAATACTGATGAGATAAAAAAAGCAAATGAGATCATCCACAAGAAGATTGATTATTTTCTATCGTTATTCCTTAATGCCTTTCACCCCTGCAGCAGGGTAGGTGTCAGACAAGGAGATTAACAGCACCCTGCAGAAACAGCTCCGTTTTTTTTCCCATACCAAAGATTAATCGTAAATTACGCATTTGACATTTAAAAGAAGGAGGGTGAGATTTTGTGACAACCCTACTTACACTTGTAAAGGACAAGATCAGCTAAGTGATAAATCAACCGGCCGGCTTTGCCCACATCGGGGCCACCAAAGCTGACAAACCCCTAAAGTTCCTCACAAAAACTTTGAACATAACAAAATGTTTAAGAAGTCAAAATGAACACAGGGCACTCGACATGTATTCCATTTTCATATAAGTAGACTTTTTTTTTCCAGAATTTTTATGTGCAATGATAATTTGAGAATATTTGTTGTGATGTGAAAGTTTGGGTACCCGTTGATTTGGAACACTGCAGGGTTTCGAGCTGAGGATAGAGGTTGGCAGCCTGACTTTGGTCCTCCTAGGCTTTCCAGTCACATCCACCTGGACTGACTTATTTTGCATAGATGAAACCCGAAGAATGCTTTCACCTGCAGTGGACACACACACACACACACACACACACACACACACAAGACATACAGACAAACAGCCATAAATTCAATCATGTAACTTCAATTCCTCAATCCACCAAATCTGCAGAACAGACATCCTGGAAATGATCTGATCCTCAGGAGACTGTTAATCATTTAAACACTTAAAGTAGGTTGTGCTTCGTACTAACCAGAAAAAACTAGACCAGGTTTAATGTACTTTCTTGCCTGATGACACCTTAATTAGAATTCACACTATGGCCTACAACTGTCTAGTCAAAATCCTGTGTTATTCCTGAACTATTGTAATGTCCTGCAACCCTGTGCCTCTTGTTTTCTGTCAACAGCATTTTTAAAGGTCAAACCCGTCTGGTACTGGCTTTTTGCATGCTATTTATAAGTGATGTCTTTAATTGGGTAATTTGTTTGAATACAAAACAGCAGAAGAAGAAGAAGATGGGGTGCAAACCAGCAGTTTGAGGCTCTGGGTTGGTGGGTCTTTTTTGAAGCATCCTGCCACTTGCTGCTGCATGACTGAAAAAAAATACAGGAGAGGTCAAGCTGTGTCACACCAGCAGACTTAAACATAATAAACACTTTATGAAATACAAACACAGTAAAAACAGTAAGATCCACTTCATTACCCGGCAGACTGAGAGGGTGTTGGGTTTAAGGGTCGTGGGGCTGCGGGTACAAAAACAAAAACAGTTTAACACTACGTATTTTATGTATAGTAAATTATGTTCTATCACCTCCAATGTCCCTTAAAATAGATTCTCTTTTGATTAAATTACCGTAAGCCTCAGTTCACCTGTGCAGATCTCACCAACACATATTAAAAAAACAGTTAATTTAGCATCACCTTGTAGGTACTGACAGTATATTCACATACTTGTTTCCTGTGGGGCATCCTTCAGAATGACCTCGACACTGTCTGACCTGAGGATTGGAGGGAGGGCCATGGACAGACTCTTCATGTCTGGTCTCTGGTGCTGTAGCTAAAACAAACAATTCCATAACTCTGGATGTGCATTCTTTGTTATGTTGAGTAAGAAACGTTAAAACCGTGTATTGTCTATACTTACTGTTGAAGCGGACACATGCAGTTCCTGGTATAACTGATCATTTTCTGGGTGGAAAAAAGGAACAATGTTCTTCTTCCTCAGAGCCTCTCTGTACGCCTGCTCCTCCGACATTTCCTGTCTGACATATATGTGCACAGAGAGAAAATGACTGATGAGCTAACAGGTACCCGTATAAACACAATGTACTTGTAGCCATGGACGCACCATTATTTTCCACGAATATCTATAATGCTATCTTAGCTGTTCTTCAGTAGCTGCTGTAGATGTTGTTGTTGTGTGTGGTTTGACTAGTGAATAATTCTTCATTAAGAATCCCAAAAGAGTGTGAAATATAAACAAACATTTACCTGCATTGTGCAAGTCTTCCAGTCCATTTCGACTTCTTTCCACTTGTGAAACTACATAGAAGAGTGTGTTCAAGAGGATATTTTAAGAATTGATGAAATACACAGATGTGTCACATAGGATTTAAATGTTTGTTCATGCACACAAATTTAATTTCTTCCACCTGTCACTAGATACTGTGTCCATGTTCTCGGAAACATCCAACTCTGTTGGGGCCTCGACGTCTTGGCTGTACAGATTAGCTATGTCCACTGTGGGTACATAAAGAAGGAAAAAGAAGATACATAAATATTTCATTGTATGTTTATTGAGTGTGTAATAAATCATTTGACCTTGGGTAGAAACCTTTTTTATGCACCATCATTTGTTGGATTTGCTCATTTGAGCCTATTTACATTTCAAAGTGACTGAAAAATTCCCACTAACTGATTAAGAATATATTCTACTATTTCAAAATGATTTCAATTTAGCAAGTATGTTAACACAATGTGAAAAAAGGAACAACTGTTTAAAGACAGCTTATACAACCGTAAACACTCAGTCATGTACCTGATGTCCTCTTGAGGAAGGTTTGACCAGCGTCCTCTTCTTCTGCAAAAGACTATATAAATACATTTTTAATAATCAACAATAATAATATAACTTTATTGTAAGCATAATTCTGTCAAAAGTATTTATCTAAGTATGCAATGCAGAAATGTCCTCAGGAACACCCCAAAACTTTAGACAAGTGGAACTACATTGTTTATGCATTATACAAATATCTGTGTGTGTGTGTGTGTGTGTGTGTGTGTGTGTCTGACCAGGACTAGGTTGAGCAGATCACTGGCATGAACACTCTCCTCCTCAGTGCGAGGGTCTTTGATTTTCATCTCTTCTGATCTCTGCTCCCTCTCCATCAAACTCTGGATGTATACCTGCAGTTGAAGACAGATTCAAACAGCACACTTTTAACCACTCACTCTTATCATTTTTCCATATCTATTAAGGCAAATTTGGTTGGTTAACCTAAGACGTGTGACTGTCTGTACCTTCAGTCGAGAGTCTATAGTATTTCTGAGAGGAGTGGTGATTGGTCTGTGCTGGTACAGTTCCCTCATCTCCAGGACTTTCGGGCAGCTCCTGACAGGTTCACGCTGTGCTCCTGAACTACCAGATCTGTCTCTCAGAGTCAAACCTCTTCCCAGTTCAGAACCAAATAGAGGCCCTGTGCTCCTATTCTGGATTAGAGAGAAAACAGAAGGAGGAACATGTCTCTGTTTGGCCCTAAGTTGTTAGTCCTGTCAGCTTATATAAAATATATGTGAACATGTACCTCTGTTCTAGGGAAGTCATGCCAGGTACGGTTTCTGAGGTTGGGAGGGGTGATGTCAGGGTTCTGTTTCCTTAGCAACCACTGGGACCACACACTCTGTTGGCTGGGCTTTAGGATGGTAGTGGCAAACTCATCTGAAACAGTAACAAACAGAAGCTTCATGTTATTTCCCTGACCTGAGTCTGTTCCTCCACAGATACTGGAGAGATCAAAGTGAACTCAACTAAGGAGTCAGTTACTTAAAAACACAAAATACTGGAAATATAACATGATTTAAAAAAAAAAGCTGGCTTAAGAGTTGTAACTGAATCAGCCTTGCTTAAGTCCTAACTCATCAGTATTTATGTTTCTTGATGTTAAAAATACAACAATGCACCTTGTGTGTCTGGCAGCGGTTCCTTCAGCAGGGCTACGGTAGGGTCAGAGTACGCCTGGTAGTGCAGTTCCTCTACAGTTTGAGAGCGCAGTAGTTCAGTACCCGAGCCATCCTCGTGCACTACAAACAGCCTAGAACACAAGATATGCTTTAATAACTATGATGGTGTGGAAAAAAACGAATTACTGCTGACTTTATCCCACACAGAATAAATCATGTTTTATTCTAAGTAATAGATAACTGTTCAGTTCAGTTTAAAGCAAAAGTATTTATTCTAACCTGGGACAATGTTCTCCATGTTTTACATGAACCCTCGCCAGTTCTCTGTCCTCCTCTTCCTCTGGCTCCTCCTCATTATGTTTCAGTGTGCTGGGAGCAGGGCTGAAGTTCAACACTGATAACTGACCATCTTCCATCACCTGCAACACACACTCAAACGCTGATATTTGGTTTCCTTTACACTTTTGTTACATCTTTCCAAAATGAACATACAGTATTAGACTGTCTCAGCGTGTCCTTGTACTTCTCGATTGTTTTGTTTATCTTTACTTGGATCATTCCTTTAAATTCCTTATTGAGATTACTCATTGCAATGAGGGGTTGTCTATTTGTAACTGCCTTTTAGTGATTCATTGCATGATTTTGTGTATTGTTAATGTGTGTATATTCTTAATTATTAGTTTTACAAATGTATGTGTCCATATTATTTTTGTTTGTGTAACACATTTTCTTTTGCGAATAAATAAAACGAAAATGACCGTCTATCTTCATGTACTTAAGGCCGACCTGGAAGTGGTTCCCGTCGGGGTCTGTAATGTCACAGGCCACTTTGTCCGTGTGGCTCATTGTGTAGCTTCCTGGTTGGTTTGTTGGAGTGCTATCATGAGGACTGGGGGTAACAAGTGGGTCAGAGGAGTACACACACTTCCCATCACTTTGGATCTGCAGGAGCCCCACACTGGAGGGGAACACCTTGGATATAGGGGTAGACACAAAAATAAGAGGTTAAGAGGCAGTGGAATTATTTATTAAAGATGAGAACATCACATACATATAGATGAGTTATTTGCTGGAAATCACAAACCTGATAGGCTGCTTGGTTGTTCCCAATGATGACTGATCCATCGGCTAAGAAGACATGGGCTGCGTGTCGTTCTGGGTACATCACCACTGTGGTGCAGCCCTCCTTCTCCACCAACACCACCAGCTCTTTGGTTGTCAAACTCCCCTTATTGCTCTCACACGCGCTCATCTTACCGTTCGCCTCTGCACACACGCTTGCCTCTTCACTCTCATGCGTGCAATGTTGTCTTTCATCACACACACGCTCACACTCAGCCTGTCCAGCAGCCTCCTTTTCACTACCCTTGCTTGTTTTCTCCTCATGACCACAAGTGTCCTGGAGGTGCACTTTCTCACTGATGCTGTCCTCACAGCGTGTGACACACACACACTCAATGCAGCCACATGCACAAACAGATGATGATCTAAGGGTCACACTCTCAGGCTGCTCCCCTGGAAAGTTAACAGATGCCGGAACACAAGTAAGATAAAACACAGTCTACTTAAATTGAAGAATAAGCTCATGTTTGTGAGCATGCATACTTTTTATATCAAATAAATCAGTAAAAGCAGAGCCAAGTATTCCGTAAAGTGTGTATGCTGGTCACCTGTGTTTATCAGCAGGTGTTGTGGTGCACTTGATGGTCGGTCTTGGTAGATACTGGTGATCCTGGTTCCATCTGCATGTTCTACACTTCGAGATCCGTCAGGGTTCCCGACAGAAACCACCAGGTCTTCTCGGCTCAGCATCACCTGACACAAAAACAGAATATTTATTCCAATTCAATCACAAGCGTTTAAAGGACATGGCTGCAATCTTTCCCAGACTAAGATGGCCAGAGAAGCACAAAACATTACATTTTAACTCTCCACAGTCCAGACCGCCGCTAACCTGTGTACAGTCTACAGTCATGCTGTGCTCTTACTTCATGGGTGATGGGGTCTGTAGCCTTGAAGACAAGAATAGGTGGGGTTGGTATGTGTTTGTGTGTGGACCCCACAGTGTGGATTCGAGCTCCAGATGGAGTCGTAGTTATCCAAAATCCACTCTGAGAGTGAGTTTCCTTCTCCGTGCACTGTTCTGTAAAATTTCACAGAAAATATACAATGACAGAAAGAGAAAATGAACGGGGTTCCCATTATTTTGAACATAGGGTGGATGGACAGATTTGTATTATTTTTACATTCTTACCTTTATTTGTGCCCTCAGTTTTCTCAGAGGTGTTTTCCTCCTCAAGATCAGAGTCAGGAACCCACACTGGACCAGAATCTTGGCTGAAACTGACTGAGCCATCTGCAAACAGAACCTGCAAAGCACATGTGGTTAGTTTCCTTGTGTGAATGTGAATGTGTGTGTGTATAAAAAATAACACAGTCGATGGTTCAGATTTGCATCTTCTTGTAGGTATGCCTCCAAATCATGAAGATGTGTGTACAGTACGATCACCTCAGTGGACCCATCTCTCATGTATCGTATCACAGCTCCCTGGCTGGTGACAATGCGGGACAGTTCTTTGCAGAGGGTAGGGTCCTGAAGCTGCCCTGCTGGTCCCCTACCATGAAGAGGAAAGCCTTGCTTCACCAAAACACCCTGCTCCTCTGAGGACACACCTGAACACACAAACCCCCCACATATTAAATAAATAAATGATACTGCTAGACTCTTGTGACATTGACTAAAGAGGTAAATGTCCATTACTGACCTTTTGTTTTCTCTCTCATAAACTGCAGAAGTAAACCATTAGGAAGAGACAAGTTGAGACTGTTGAATGGAGTTGATGTCAATGTTGGCTGGCCTTCACCCTCCTTAGAACGCACAGAAACATCTGTGTTATAATTAATATTCACACATGTTTCTTTCTCTTCTTTTATGGATTTGTGTGCATATGTTGGGGCCTTAGATGTTAAGTGTTGCTTTATCAGTTATGTGTCTTTGTAGGAAGTGAAACCAGGTCAGGCACCTTTGAGTGTTGGGAGGAGGAGGAGGAGGATGAGGAGGAGGAGGGAGGAATGGGGAGGAAGGTTGAGGTCTCTGGGGTCCCTCCTGCTTTTTCCAGGTCACTCACTATAACATCACCAAACAAGACATTTAGTATACTGCGTGTTCTATGACACATTTTCACTCCGTTTACTGCAAATCGAATGAATAAAATCCTTTTTCTTACACTATTACTATGAACTTTAAATAAAGATTGAGGTATTTTTAGCCCACCCCGCAAAGTCTAAAAACCGTATGTGTTGAAGAGTAACACCTTTGTACTCTCCTGTGGGACCATAAAAACTGTATGAGAGGTGAATTCCATTGTCTAATACTGCTGAGAGGGATCCCTGCTTCACTATTTTCTTCTCCAGAGGCTCTGACTCTGAAGGACAAAAAAACACACAGAAACACACAAAGGTCAACTTTGTTTCATAAAGAATCCACTAAATGCCATTACAGTCTTTCAAACATTGATCAAATAAACCATTAAACTGCAGGACTTTTGCTGCTTCATGTCTGTGGTATAATCAGCATTTTTACCTTTAAAATCTTTTACATTGGACTCTTTGTCTACGACCTGACGGGGAGGTTCTGCTTGATCAACAACAACTTGGTTGATGTGTGTGCAGAAATGATGCCCGTCCTTCCTCACGGCCACTTTCATCAGTCTGGAACCTTGAATAAAAAAACGCTCAAATAAATGGCCGCATGTGAAAAAACACTGATCACCAGCACTGGGTATCATGAGGAGTAGCTGGTTTGCACTTTGCTTTCACAAAATAAACTCCACCTACAACAGCAGACATGCCTAATTAAACCAAACAGTACAGAAATGTTCAAAGAAATCCTTTGTGCTGTAGTTCTCTGTGGTGATTTCAGAGAACGTAGAGAAGCTGTGTGCTGGGGATGTTTGCTGTAATTCAGTGGGGTCATTCATATTTAGAGCTTTTCCTCAATTCCATCTCAATACCTTCAACATAGCTGATGTTCTCCACAGCAATGTGTCCTCCATCTGAAGGGAAAAGGTACTGTAGACGACCTGACACGTGAATCAACTTTCCATCCATGCTGTAACCTGTGAAACGCTGCACATAACAGATAAACAGCCAATCACATTCACATAGTAACCTTTCAGCAGATATAACTTGTCGTGTTATTTGAACATTCTGGTGATAAGTAGTGAATGCAAACTGAAACAATAATTTTGCGTATGACCTCACATTAAACGTTTCCTCCGTTGGATGCTGTTCTTTATTTTCCTCAGCAGGGCGCACTTTGGTAGTAATGGACTCTCTTGGAGTCTTGGCAGAGCTCTTTGCCGTCTCTGCTTTGCTTTTCTTGCCACCATTCGAAGCTTTACTTTTCTTGTCGTCTACGGACTTGGCCTCCTCTTTCTGCTGCTTGGATTTCGGTGCATTGTCCTTTTTTGATTTTTTGGTCGTCTCCTCCTCCTTCAGCCGCTCCTGCTCTAACTTCCAGGCCTGTGACATCATAAACACAGAGAGAAAAACAAACCTTGCAGATTTAAAATGGTTTGAAACAGGCTACTTTAAAATATATATATATATAGATTTGTCAACTGAACTGTAGTGATCCCCCTATGGACATCAATGTTAGTAAAAAATAGTCTGATTTTACTTTGTGTTTTAGAAAATAGGTGATCACATTTGAATACATTTAGTATTTTGCTGTATAAATAAAGATTCAGTCTGGCCTTCTGGAACTATTTGTGATATTAATATAATCTGCACATCTCTGAGTAAACTAACTCACAAGGCAAGACAGAGATTGGACTTTTATCTAGTTGTGTAAGGAGATTTCTGTAAACGGTCCAAAGAGCTATTACAATCATGACAAAGAAAGTGAGTGGTCAATGTGTTAGTTTGTACTGACTTTAAGAGAGTCTTTTCTTATAACTGGCTCCACAGTGTCCTCCTCCTCCTCCTCGGCAGAATCTTTAGCCTTTTCCTCTAGACAAAGAAAAATATATATTATTCATGTGTACGGCTGCACACATAGTTCCCTTATTAGGAATTTAAGATGACAAGCTATACCAAGCAATACCTGTTGGAGACTCGGTTGATGGACTTTGATTTTGGAGCTGGATTGCTTCTCTTTTCATTTCCTCCTCGTTGGTCCAATCTGAAATAGTATCCGCAACATACTTCAGGTACTTCCTATCAAAAGAAAGAAAGAAAAAAGGTTTTAATCTCTTTGTAAAACTACACACACACACACATCGGGTTATAAAGGTTACAGACTAAAAAAAGACAGGAGAACTGCAGTTTGCTGCCACTTACAAGGAAGTGTTTTTTTCTCTCGCTTTCTCACACTGCAACAAAATATTAAGGCTCATGCGCCTGGAGAATTAAACACCTGAAAATGTCAACTTCTACTCTGACCTGAACTTGACATCCGTGTGAAGGGTTACATCCCAGAAGTCCTTGCACTGGCGATAAGGGCTCATTGGATTGTGACAAAAAATGTACAGGATGTTGTTCAGACTTCCTCTGAAAGTGTCCATGCAGCAGTATTCATCTGAGGCGGACTGGAGAACCTACATATGAGGAAAAAACGGTTTGTACGTCAAATCATTAAAAACTGTAAATGGAAGGGGGTTCAGGCAAGAAATCAAGTTTTTGTTGATTTAAGTTTTTTAAATGAACATTTAAAATGTTTTAAAGCCATGGTGTAAGAGTATTTTATGTTCAATTATTCTTTAGAGAAAAAAAACCCTAAAATTTCTACATCTACATAAATCACCTAAATTGTGCCACACAAAGCTCGACTCCCACTGCTTTCCACATTTACAGGCTTCATACAAAGAGAGCTAGGCTTTTAATGTGAAGTGGCTGCTGTAAGTATTATGCCATGGTGGATTACGCTTTAACACAACTCACACACAGCAGGTACAACAGTTGCCTAATGCTGACACTGAATAGATACCCTGAACGACAACATAAGACAGGTCACCTGTGGGAAGATGGAGGCATTGTGGTGTTCAGCATAGTGCCAGTCAAAGAGAGATCTCAGCCTGCAGCTTTGGATGTCTGATAGGTCCAGCTGGCAACAAACGCTCCCGCAAATCTGATGGAGAGAAAACAGCATGTGACACTAGTAGGAAGGGAAAATAT
Source organism: Labrus mixtus (assembly GCF_963584025.1). Classification (NCBI taxonomy): domain Eukaryota; kingdom Metazoa; phylum Chordata; class Actinopteri; order Labriformes; family Labridae; genus Labrus; species Labrus mixtus. Next base: position 13,826,421 of record NC_083634.1, on the reverse strand, counting down.
AATGTAAATATATCACTGAAATAATACCTCTGTATCACCAGGATTTTCTGTAAGGAATGTTGGACCTATAATGCAATAAATAATGTGATATGATGCAGAAGGTCAGTACAGTGTCACATGTAGTCATTTGGTCAAAAGTCAAAACATTGCATTAACTGAATGAAAGAAACAGACCCTTAGTTTTGAGATGATTTAGCTGCTGTTTGGCGTAGGATGGTGGGTTGTCCCAGGGTATTATCACAGGTGTCTGTTGCTGTGCTGGTTCTATTGCTCCCAGCAATCCAGGAGCTTGTAGTACTGCACCCTTTTGGTCCAGTTTGGTCAGTGGCATACTTTCAAACACACTCTGATGGAAAAAACGATCTACCTCTGGCCATGACACAACATCTGTTTGACATCAAAACATCAAAATGACTTTTGTGAAGACAAGAATCAAGAGATTTACACGACAACAAGTTGCCAAAAAAAAACTCAGAGATAGAGCTACAGGCTAATTAACAACTGTCATCAAGTGTAATCTGAGCAAAGGTTGGTTTCTCTGACAGGTAACTGGTGTCTGACCATCTGTGCAGTAATGATGTAGCTGCTGTTTGATTGCCATCCAACAGGAGTTGCTGTTTCTCCGCTTAGCGACAGAACAGATGAGCTTCCACACAGGAGAGAGCCTCATCATCGAGGATTCCACCTCTGCTGGATCAAAACCTTCAACTGCCTGAAAGGGACAAACAGACACACACAAAACACAAACAACAACGGTCTGAAGTTTAGAATAAACTAGGATGAACGAGGGCAAAGATTACATTAAAACTGCGACATACATGGCTTGAGCAAATTCTACACAGCTGCAAATATAAACAAAATGGACTTGCATTGATATCCCTCAAACGCAGTGCCCTCTCATCGTGGTGCCTGATAACCAGGGGGTGCCCAGACTTGTTCAAAGACTCATCTGATCCAAACTTCCCAAGTAGCTTCTAAAAAAAGGAAAAAATTTGAATAAAACAGACAAAGTAGTGCATTTCTTGAGTGTAGATTTTTTCACTCTAGAGTCATATAAGAATCAATGTTTCCTGTTAGTTTACCAGTTTCATCAGTAGTTTCTTTTATTTCTTTTGCTCTTATTACACTACTTGACTCCTGTTTGTGTGTGATGCTGCTCTCTGCTGTGATTATAGCACCATCTGCTGGACATACCTTGCATGTTTTTATGGCTCAGGTATGCTTTTATATATAGCAGCTTTAAATATAATATAAACAGTGATATCTTCTGCTATAAAAAACATTTTTTAATCAAGAGGCATGGTGTAAATAAAAGTGATACAATGCTGTCTTTTTAATACAAAGATTTTTCAGTATCTAACAAGTTGTTTTTTTTCCCTCTCACATGCTGCTTAAGACAACAGAGTAGGTCCCCCTCCCCCCCCCCGCTAAAACACGACTAAACCCAGAGTGCTCCGTGTGTGCTGCAGCGAGAGCATTCAGAGCACGACAATGTGGCTGCAGATTGACTAGTGACCATCAAGAGCCTGTGAATAGCTTTGCATACGGGAACACGAGCCCCTCAAACGTTAACAGAATTCCATAGACCGCTCCTGGAGAAAAAAAAAAGTATCCTGCATTGGCCGGGAATCGAACCCGGGCCTCCCGCGTGGCAGGCGAGAATTCTACCACTGAACCACCAATGCCTCAGATGCTACAACTAACGCTACTCGACATTTTGTAAGTTCTGTATAGAATGAGAACTGGTGCTTTTGGATGCATGTGTGGATTTGTGTATGGCCAATACCTTCCTGTCTTCCTCACTCTGTGCTTTAGTCAACAAGCTGTTTAATAGTTGGCTCTTCTCCTCTTTAGTGTGTAACAGAGGCAGGAAGCTTTCGAGCATGAAGCTCAGCAGCTCGTGGTCTAACCCGGGACCATGGCGAGGTTTGGGCTTCTCTGCCACATTGGATGGGGCGGACTGCTCTGTTGAAATCACGACCTAAACACACAAATTCACAAGTATAGAAACAACAACTTGAGCTAGGTTAATCTACAAAGGTTTCCCCCTGTCTTGTAGGCCTGCATACTAATAAATTAACAATATCCTTGATGCTATTCAAATGTGAAAAATCATTTTATCCTTCACACCGAATGCACACAGACCTGTTCCAGCATGCAATGCAAGATTAGAGGCACCGAGCAGGCTTCAGGGTTAACCAGGTCAAGTAGGTTGCTATAGTAACGCATGTCCACGTCCGTAGAAAGAGGAGGCAGCTTTGTTCCTGTCGTAAAGAAAAGAGGACAGAGTTAGTTTTCCAACTAAGTCTGAGATTTTTAAATGAAACACAAGGATATATGAGATTTACCTTGTACTTTTGACTTCTCCTCTTGTGCTGATTTCTTAAGAAACACACAGAGAATGTATTATTTTTATATCTATACTATATACTAGACATTTAATGTATACCCTACAATCATGCCCATAATACTGTTTAAAAGCAAGTTATTGTCCGTTTTCAGATATCCTACAATGGTGTCTAGACGCAGCCCCACCCCCCCACTCCCCCTCCCCTGCGAGCTATACAATGGTGTTTAAGTCTACAATGGAATGTGCAGCAGAGTGGCGCAGCGGAAGCGTGCTGGGCCCATAACCCAGAGGTCGATGGATCGAAACCATCCTCTGCTATGTGTTTTCTTTGTTCAGGGAAGCTGTTTTTTGGATTGCAGTGTTTTAAAATATATATATATCTATAAAGAAATCCCCCCAGGCTCTGATGATTATAAAAAAAGAAAAAGCTGATAAACACTTGAGGAAATATCTTGCACATTCAATAATAATTAACGTAATGGTAAGCTTCTGCCTGACTCTATTTGTCCTGGTTCTCATGTGTGTATATGTGTACCTCCGCAGGCTGTAGATCCAACCGAACAACAGTGGGCACACTGATAAGTTTGATGTTGTCCAGGTAGTGCTGATGTTGCCTACGCCAGTCCAAACAGTCATAGATAAGATTGGCCACACCCTCAAAGATTTGGCTTCCTATTTCTAGCTGGACACAGAGATAAAAAAAAAAATAATAGGGCGTACTTTAAGTCAAACACAGTGTAAAAAGTAACAGAGCAAAGACAGTGGTAAATATTGGAATGTGGTTTGAAAATGATAAAAAGTTGGGTGAGAAAAATAGCAGTGAAAAGAAAATCAACAATGAGAAGACATCTTTGGTACATATATATCAACAGGATCAACTCACCTCAGCCTCAGGGTCTTGTTTGTCAAAGGGAGGAAAGAGGTCTGGGACAGTGTAGCTGAGCTGAACCAAATCATGGAGCTTGGACTCTGGAGGCCCGCTGTCCAAAACCGGCCCCAAACTTGACCAGAATAGATCCAACTTCTTAGCCTGTGCAGCCAGCTCAACATCATCATCATCAACCTCTACTTCAGTCACACAGGAAAGAAAATGACGTTATGCAGACAACAACTTACATACAAATAGTTGTTCAAAGTTTGGACGTGACGTTATGTATATGGTTTACTAAAAGCCCTATACCTGGATCCAAACCCGGAGATGCTTTCAGACTCGGCAACTTACCTTCACATGTTTGTTGTACCGGCAGCTCCTCTGAAGTTTGTGCGTGCGTAGAACACAATTTGATGACATTGGCTACATGTACACCTATGGCATCAAGGGCCTTAATCATGTGGGGCCGGTAAAAACCCAGAACCAGAATGTAATGCTGAGGACCATCTTCTGGTTCATCATCTATGCCCCAAAACAAATGTGTTTAAAACATTATTATTCATTGTATAACGACACAAAACAAAGTGGATTAATCCATTAATCTCTACACACATATACACACTGCCACTCTTCACACAAGAGAGCAAAGCAGAAAACATTTTCTTTAGTCTACAGTATTGTTTCTGTTGTCTAACTTTATGAGCTCAATCACCCAAACAGACAAGTGTTTGTTTGTTGTTACCTATAAATGAAGGTGGCTCAACATCATCCCTGCATTTAAGCTTGGTCTTCTTATCCTTAGGAGGTCCCACAGGTGAAGGTGCACTCTTACTCTTTTTGTCAGGGGCTTTGGCCCCTCCTTTGTCCTTGGCAGAGGGAGGTCCGCCCTTTTTTTGTTCCTCCTCAGCCTTGACAAGATGGAGACAAAATTAAGAAAAAATCCCTGAGAGGATTTTTTTTTTCCTATTCAAATCTAAATCACAGCAAAGCATGTTTTACAGTACTTTAAACATTTTTGCCACGAATTCCTTCAGTCAAAATTGTTTCATTGAGAATACTGCAGCTGTAACTGGGGTTAAAATCTACACCAGTTCTTTCCATTTCTACATTATAATAATAAACACATGAAGTGGCATGTTAAAAAAAACTGACATGCTCAGTTTCCCTCCTCTGCAGATCAGTAGCTTTAATCTGTAGCAGCTGGAACTTCAGTATTTTTGCCATCAGGTCACAGGGAATCTCCTCCCCAGCATCCAGCAGCACCTTAGCTGGCTCTGTCACCTGTAACAGATACATTTCATGCATTAACTTTTACATGATTTGAACAAACACAAGGAGTTTCCCTATTAACATCACAAGCCTACCTCGTAAAACATGGGGCTATCATCAGGTTTTTTGGCTTTGGGATTCCCCAGCTCTTGGATCTGTAATAAAGTGAAAAGGTGAACAATGTTGTTTTGAAAAAGATACAGTAAAATGTACATAGAAAATCAATGCATGGCTAAACAAGTAAGACTTAGACTGAGTCTGAAGTGTAAGTGACTAAAATAAATGAGCTTATAAACCCAGAACCTATGGTTGTAGATTTTATTTAATGTATTTTGTTTACGTGTTACAAGATTTAAAAAGGGGAAAGCCACACACATGAGGTTTGAGTGGTAACAAGTTAATGACAGTGCAAAGTTCCTGTTGTCTTTTATTAGCTATAGAACTACAGTATAATTCAGATGAAAATATCAACAACAAACAGAGAAGAGTGCAAGAGAAACTACATTAATAGATCATTTGAAACGAACAAAGAATACCTTTGCAAGGGTGCTGTCCCAGGTCAACAAGCTGAAGAGTTTGCGTAGAGGTTTTTGAGCAGCTACAGCCAAAGCCTGGATCAGGTCCTCCTCCTCCGGACTTTTTCCAACCAAGAAAGACACACAAGCCTGCCATGATTCCTGGAGGACATTAAAACACTTTCATGTTAATGCACGTCCATCAACATGGGAAACACCGACAGGTCATAGGCTACTGATTAAAGAGCCAGTAGGCTATGTTCCTATTTTCTCTAAAGATAAATGCCGACTAAAAAAGATAATGTACCAAAACAGACAAAAAAAGATAATACATACTCATGAAATGATTACTTAGAATATTGCAGCTAAAAATAAACTAAAACGGAGGATAAGGGACACGTTAAAAAAAACAAATCTTACTGTCGTAAATTTACGGAGAACCCTTAAAGCCTTTAAAGAATAAAATAATAAAGTCGTTATTTTAGTCTTTAACAGAAGAGCAGCAGCATCCTGTTCTTAAATGACAAACATGGAGCATCTTGTTCAACTTTATTAAAGGTTTCACTAATAAGGAAATAGGCTATGTAGTCGGTAAAGAACAGTTAGTTCAAGAGAAGTTTTCACTTCAATTTGCAAGAAAGTGTTTATCTGTAAAATGATGAACAGGACACAAACTGGTTCTGCACATGAGACACTTTCACAGGGCAGATAAGTGCAGATAAAAAAATGTGTTGGGGCTTTACTTATGCAGATATGAAACTATGATGCTTTTGGCACATCATCATCTTCACATTGTCATAAAATATCATAACCCTGAAAAGATACTGCAAGAAACTTTGGCTTTTCCGAAGAAAGAAGCACACTGACTTGGAGGAAGTTGCGTCTGCAGAGAAAAAACACTTTCTAGTTCTACTTTCATCATTTTCGCGCAGGCTGGTCTCGAACTCGTTAATTTGCGAGTTTAATCTCGAAATTTGAGATTTTTTTTTAACGTGACCCTAATCCTCCGTTTTAAAAACACCACAATACAATCTTGCAAGTTTTACAGGAGATTCATGCATCAAGTTGCCGAGCGTATACTTCCTTTCAAAATACTTATTTTTACTTGCATTTATTTCCCCACACATTATTCATTTTTTTTTATTTTATTTTTTAGCCTAACTAAAAATGACAGTGGAAGTGAGTTAAGCAACACTCTTTTAATAACCAAATTATTCCATTTTATACTGTAGAGAAATTTGGAAATGTTCGCCAGATAACATTGTTGAAAAACAAAACTCATTTTATATTTTGTACATTTCTACAGAAGAAATAATAAACAGACAAACCTCTTCAAACTGTGCTTTGGTGAGAGCAGCCTCCCAGTTCTTGTTACTGGCAGCACTGTGCTTCTTCGCTGAGCCCTTTTTTGACTGCTTCGGTGGCATTTTTTACTCATTTATGATTTTCCACGCATAAAAAAATCTCTAAAAGCCAAAAAGTTGTCAAAGCAAGACTATGATTTGCCAGGAAAAAAAAGTCCACGTTAATAACGCCCGTCCATGCCTGCCTGGTGCTTGCGTTGTCCTTAGCAACCGCAACGACACCAGTGTCAAATTTGCTGCCTAGAAATAACTGACGCTTCCTGTACACTTTCAGAATAAAAGCATAAAGGAGGACACTTTTTTTTTGGTTCAAATGTTATTATTACTTTCTCCACTGGATGGCAGTAGATTCTCTGGTCTTTGAGACAAAACTACATGACCGAAAGCATACATAGTCAAACAGGGTTAGGCAAAGTAAACCACTTACACATGGTATTTAATTACTAAAACAAATTACAATAAACACAGCAGAGCTTAGCACTGCTACAATCTTACTTTCAAAAACTAATAAACCTAACATGTGAAGACCTTCTCCAAAATTTTAATAACAGCTTTAATTGGACTATAATGCCTCTTGTTCCATTTTTCAAATGAAGCACTATATGCCACAAAACTGTGATTTACATTTGGAAAGGCAGCAGGCTTTATCACAATAAAAACAATCTAAAGAATATAAAGCTATTTTTGAACCATAACAATGCAGGTTATATGGCATGGGAGAGGTGACCTGTTTTTAATCTTAACCAGAGGTTGAATACTGAAGTGATATAAATATGAAGATAGCATGCTTCGAATAAATGATAGTGAAGGGTTAAGTGTAAAAGCAGCAGTGGCAGCTTCAGCATTCTTATTCCTGTTCTACAACATTTGATATCTATCAAAACTAAACTTTTGTCAGAGTTTTTATTTCCTGAGTTACAATGCAACTCAGCAAGATCAAAACTACAGATGTGCTTTAACTGATTCCAAGTATGAAACTAGCTGCTTATTGTTTTTTTTTTTTTCCTTTAGTGAGATCTTGTCTTGGCACAAAAACCTCCAGTCTACATATTTCCTGTTATAATGGAAGCCTTTTTGCAATGTGCAGAGCTACAGAGTTTAAATGATATCTGAGCCAGAAAAGATGCACCTTTTACAAATGAATAACCAGATACAGCGCAAACATTGTGCATCTTTTCATTTAAATTCAAAAAACTTTAATTGTCCAAGGAGGGCAATTCAAAGGCACATAGAGCCACGGCATTGAGGACAACAAGAGAAGCAATGACTTCATTGAAGACGTCTTGTTTTCTATCATCAATGCACATGTCATAACATCATTAAGAATTCCAGGCACTCCAATGCTGCACCAAAGCCATGGTTTGGCACATGTCTCCAATCAATCCCATGGAAGCAGTATTATTAATGCAGGCAGGGACCATTGTCATTTAAAGCTGATTTCACCATGTCAACAACCTACTTCCAGTAGCTCCCCATAAACGGTCAAAAGTGGGACAACGCCCTCAAGCTAGCAGTGCATTCATTAGTTGTGGAGGAGTTGTCAGCTCCAAACTTACCCGAGGCAGAGTTCTATGCTAAGGTCACACACACACACACCAGTCAGATAAACATTGTAGTTACACTCAAATAACCTCCTGTTCACGCTTCTGAGAATAGCATAGCAACATCTCAAAATATCCAGATTTTTTTAGGCAAACGCTGCTGTTGTGTCATTTAGGGCAGGTGGAATAGTTAATTTAAGATCTGCCTGTCTGGTAATCAACATTTTTCACATGATATAATCAACACAAGTTAAGTCCTCTTAAGCACATGTAACAGCAAATCTGAAGGTTATAAATAACTTGAGCAACTAAAATGGCAAATAAAATTAGATTCCAAGTTCTTGGGAGGGTACCTCCTGTCCTTTACACTGTGTACACCTAGTATCGCACTCAAAGTATCTATGACCACACACAGCAATTCGTTTTAAATCATGTGCTCCCAAACATTTTTATGCTGTATTTAGATTGTAGATAGGCAAACTGTTTTTTAAATATCAACAGCTCACAAAGCATCATGTGGAGCGCTGAAATAACAACAGAATGGCCACACATGCATCATCATGAAAATAGTCATACTATACAATTAGTTTGTAAAATCAAAGCAATACAGAATTGCTGCTGACACCTTGCCAAGTCTTATGGAGATGGATGCTCATTACATCAGTATCTTCTTTTAAATCACTTTTAAAAACACATTTTTATCGTAAGGCCTTCTTATAATCCTTGTTTCATCCGAGATGTTTTATTTGTTTTACTGTTAACTTCAGCCAATCTTTGTCTCAGTTGTTTCTCTTTTCTCTATTAATTGAATGATTGCTGCACTGTTGTTTTATTTTTCATGCTTTTAATAGGATTTTATTGTTGTGTATTTGTTGGGATTTTTTTATTTTTTTCTGTAAAGCACTTTGTGACGTTGGTTTTGATAAGTGCTTTATAAATAAACTTTATTATTATTATTAGTAGTAGTTGTTGTTGTTGTTGTTGTTGTTGTTGTTGTTGTTGTTGTATGTTTCAGTAGTCTTTGCTGTATTATACTGAAATGTTTTCACATGTTTGGCCCTGCATTCATTTGAACAACCCTTTTTTATAGCAAGCCAGTAAAGCTCCAGTCATAAAATATAACATAAAATAAATAAGCCTGCAAACAAACTGTACTCATTTAAACTACACTTTAAGTTTTTTTTTATTGCATAGCTATTTATTTGAGTTGCTTTAAGTCATTCAGGTGCTTTTAATTTACTGTAATGTATAACAAATGTATGCTAAGAATGCTCACATAAGCTAGAAGAAGCCTTGCAGGTGGAGGGAGGTTAAAACCTTGAAGACCTGAAATGAGACATGACATGTGTTTCATTTTGTATGGATTTAGTAACAAGCATAATCCTGATAAAATACCACGGTGCTTTAAGCTGTATGCTAACATTCTGGTGACAATGCTAAAATACTGATTCATAGCATATTGAGCACATTTGACCTCCTCACCTCAAATGTTTAGTTTTTTAATATTCTAACATTAAAATAAATCAAAACTTTAATACAATTATACCATATTTAGTGATGCTTCTGTTCCTGTTTTGGCTTTGATATAGTCCTTGATACTAATGTTAGAACATGCTCAGTGTGAAGTGTTTAGGGTGCTACTTGGCAATGCAAAGTAGATTTAAAATTCCACTCACCAACTCTCGATGTTGCAGCTCCAAAAGCAACGAGAGACAAGTGTTCAGAACATTTGAATTTCAATACCAAGAAAGCATGTGATATAACCTCAGTGCAGCTCATGTTTACCAAACGAGCATTTGGATGAAGACCAGTTTCTGCACGGGTTTAAATTTTAACCCTCTAAGGTCGAGGCTGTCAAAACAGGGTTGAGTTTACATTACCAGCACTAAATATTAGAATGCTAAAACTTAGCAATTTACTGTTAAACCCACTCTCTTCGTCACATCGGCAGCTTTCCGGTGATAAACACTGTGTTTATGCACCTTTCCTTCCTATGAGAACATCTGTAGATATTCAATGACTATCCGGATCAAATCCTGCCATAAACGAATGTAATCCGTGATGATTTATGTATACATTTTAGTAAAAAAGTGTAATTTATGTTAGCTCACTTGGCTAACGTGGTAGCTGCCATCTTGTTTTGTAGTCGGCCAATCAGAGTCCGTGTCTACGATCAGCTGACATGTAAGGACCAATGATAAGCCAGTGCAGCCTGAAACAGACGTCACAGCCTGCTCTTATGGCGCATTCATGTGGTGTCGCACACATCGGACAAACAAGTTTTGGAGTTATGTCAATACTGTCCATTTACGACTCTGTTTTTGCACATTTAATCTTCCATATTTAATCTTCCTATTTATGCTAAGTTAAATCCTGGTTGTATATATTCACATTCTTAGTTTTGATATTTTTGTACTTATTTACTTTGTAGCTAATATTATATTATGTTTAGATTTGCTAACATTGTGTTTTTTACTCATATTGTATGTTTGGATAACCTGCTGCTGTAACGCCACAATTTCCCAGTTTGGGATCAATAAAGTAATTCTATTCTATTCTATTCTATTCTAAAAAGCACATGACCGCCTGCTCAAGTTTGAGCAACAACTTGAAAACTCGGGAAATAATTAAGTGCCCAACTTACTGACTTGACGTCATAATGGTCATCACATGTGGGGCAAAATATGTTTTGTTAAAGTTTACATACTTTTTATTATTTGACATATTGCACATCCACTTTTTGCGAAATTATAACTCGTAACAGTGACTTTCCGCAAATCTTGTTAGCATCGTAGCATCCACGCTTTTTTGGTGTTACAACGTTCCGACTTTTTGAATAGAAATTACGTGAATACACTGAAGTCGGAAGAACAAGTAGCACATGAATGCAGCATTAGCACAGAAATATGAAAGATAGAACTGATTTTAATGGATTCATACTAGTGTTATAACTATGTAGGCCTTCATCTGACATCATTGGCTGATTCTGATTCCCAAGGTTTTCCTGAACCTAAAACATGCTCGTGTATTAGTCTTGTGAGATAAAAACGTGCCTTTTTACAGAAGGAGACCAGGCGTTAAAAAATACCTTAGACCTCAGAAGGTTAACATAAAATAACATTTATTAACATGTGTTGTTTTCATAGATTACATTCAAGCAATCAGGAGACTCATAAACATTTGTTGATCATCACATCACCCCATGCAGTGTGACATGCTTGCACCCCTCATCCATGTTCATCAGGTTTCCATCTTCCCAGAAGGAGGTGGAGCTGTGGATCAGGAGGAAGCATGGGTCAGGCCCAGCTGGAAGTCAGGAACAAACAGGCTTATGCAGGGAATCTGACACCCCGTTGGGATGGAGATGGGACTCAAGGCTGGTAAACATCTGTATAGGCTGTCAATGCTACAGTATGTGGGTAGGTAGTGTGTATGTGCCATCAGTTTTATTGACTCTGCAGCTGTGGCAAAGACCCATTTCACAACATGGCTCTTGTCATTGATATCTACACTGTGCGCGTTTAGTGAATCATGTTGATGTTGAGTAGCTCAAGTACCACCAGTAGCTTCATGAGTTTCAGTGAGTGAGCTGCCAAGTCAGTAGAGTGCAGACTGAAGGCCTCCAGTGTTTTTCCATGAGCCCAGAGCCAAGGCTCTAGGCCCCTTGAAGGGAGCATTTAATTCTTCTGCCTTTCTCTGTGCATTCAGTTTAAACCAATGAAGTATATGCTGTAAATGTTGCATATTAAATGGTACTAGTAGGTAAAGACCCTCATGAAGTTATAGGATGATCAAATTCAGCTGCTGACCAGAGGCGTAGTGAAGGTATGAATGCATATACACTATTTATTTTATCCTCTGGCTTCAGAAACCGTATGTCAAAGACTTTGACATACACTATCTAACACTTTGGTAACTCTGATTTTTGAAAGTGCTTGCATAGAAGACTGATCTGACTGTTACAGGAATAATCAACAACAATGGACGCTCCTGTGAGGAACTTTTGGTTTGTGTTGATTTTTGTGTAGCGACCTGTCTATACACCCAGTTTTGTGTTCGCTATGCTAACTGTCTTCTATTTCCAGTGGGTAGATAATAGTATAAATTTTACCCGAACCTGACAAGCAATTTAAGCATTTTTTTTGTACAAGTCAGCTACTTAATGATTGTATTTGTCTGTGTGTGGCAAAAACATGCTTCAACATTTGTGTGACTGAACATTTAAAACGCTGTATAAAGTGCATTCCTATGGGAAACATGACCAAAGTTCAAGCCCTATGAAGCGTGAAACGTAAGATAAACTAGACATTATTGGATAGAAAATATTCTAAAATTAAACTAGATTTTTGCTCCCAGCATACATCACTGTTTGTTTAATATATGCTCTTGATATCAGCGCTCTGGCAGGCTTTATTCACCAGTGAGACCCCACAGGCAGATGTTCACACAATTACTTTTCTGGATTCAACAATGCTAACTTGTATGCTAACCCACACAGTCACAGAAAGAGAAAGGGGTCAAGCGTGTGACACTGAGTAAATGATCACTGGCTCTTTGTCCCCTCTGAAGGACAGTGATGCATCTTCCACTAGATCATGTGCTTCTGTCATTAACCTACTGTAACCACGTCCCCCTTTGTTTAGGCATGAATGACGTTACTGTATAATTGGTGGAACTATTATGCAATCTCCATAAACTAGTACACCACGAGGTCAATAGGTCACCCAATTTAGGCTCACGCCGTGCACTTACGAAGTTGAGAGGCTGAACTTGAGAAAAGGGTCAGCAGAACAAATGTTATCGCTACAAATGTCCCACGCAAGTGTGACAATCTACATCACATTTGTGTAGCTCACAGAGGAACTCTAAATCACCATGGAGACGCCTCCATTAAAAGGCAGTGACAGAAATGTCTCACAATCTGCAGGTTTCCACAACAAGCAGCTGATGTGCTTGTACAATAGAAACAGCTACAGCAGACCACGTGCACGCTTCACCTTGCTTTTCTCAGAGGCTGGTGGGGCAGAACATTTCAAATATGAGACAACTGAACTAATGAAATAATGAGTGCTGGGAGAAGTCCATAGGGAGGAGGGGGGGGAAAAAAGACTACAAATGTGAGGTTAGGTTTAAACTTTTAATTGTCTGATAGACAAGGTCGAGTTTCCTTCAACAGACAGCTCAAGGCATTTAAAAAAAAATAAAAAAGGAGGGAATTCACACACAAAAAAGGAGTAGTAATTCCTTTGGTTCAAAATAACGAACAACATTTAAAACAAATTAACTTTGATATCTGAGTGAACCATCCTTCTAAATTTCAATAAAGGCTCTGAATAGAAAAGGTGTGTCTGGGGAAATGGGTTTAAGAATTATTATACATTTAAAACATTCACACAAGACATTAACATATCTGTGAGCAAAGCGAAAAAAAAACAACTAAAACAACGTACATTTCTGTGACATTTAAGGCATCCACATTGTCATAGCATGAGAAGCCAACACCATGACAGCAGCATCATCACAAGACATTCACTCCTAAAAAAAAAAAAAAAAGAAAAAAAAAAAAAACAACCTACGCAGCTCTGGTCAACAACATTGCACAACTAGCTACATATGGCCCCCAAAGACTAGTTTACAGTCTGCTATTCAAGCCTGTGTGTGTTTACTGTTGCTGAACACGTTCAATGTATCTGGAAACACGCAGATACATCGAGAAAGTGGCGAGTGTCTTTAACAAAGTGTACCCACAGTACGTCCCTCTCAAACATGGTTTACATTCGTCTACAAATTGTACAATTTAAAATTGTGTTTGAGCTACAAATGCTCCAATCAGAAAAAAAAAAACAACCCACCTGAAAATTACAATTTTCCTGACAAAAAAAAAAAAAAAGAAGCACTTAAGAAACACTGAAGGCAAATCTGGAGCCATCAGGCTTATATATGCAAAAGCTTTTAACCTCTTATCACCCCAAGTCCCAAACTGAACTGACTGGCTACTAAAAGTTGAACTGACAAACTATTGTACAAAACACTGTAGAAAATATAACACCACTGGAGTGTCATTAACATTTGGGCAGAAGTGCGAATACCCATAAAAAACACTCCCCTCCTGTAGTTCAGCACTCCTCTATAACGGTGCCAGCCGAGGAGGAGTACAGTTTTTTCTTGACGAGCCTGAAACCTGGACTCAGTTTAAGTACATGCCTGAAAGTTGGGGCAAAGCACGTTCCCATAAAGAGGAAGTCCCGGAGGCTGGGCCAGGCAGTGCCATCCTGCTTGAAGACAAGAGTCAGCTCAAATGTGGGCACCACAGTGGCATCGTACACAATGCGCTCCAGCCGCTTGCAGCCCTTTTCCAGCTCGAGGTGGACGTAGAGGACACAGCCACGCAGGCCACAGGGCTCGCAGGATGCCAGTCGCAGGACTTCCCGAGCTATTCTTTGCGTGAGCTTCTCTGGTACCAGAACAGAGGAGCAGTGCAGAGTCGTCTTCTTGGCTCGTGAAAGGCAGTTTTCGAACAGTTTGGCTAGCTGTTGACACGTTCTGTCCTCTGTGACGTCTGCATTTCTCTGGGGTTCAGCCAAGCAGTGATCCCAGAAGTCCAGCTCTGGGAAAACAATACAAATAGAAAATTATGAAACCAAATGTCACATGCTTTCTCTGGAAAAAAAACAAGCTAAATGCAGGGCTACAAATTCATACTTCAAGATTGCAACATGCTCGTTCAGATTTTTTTTCTAGTTTTGATCAGTCTTATGAAACAAAAGAATCAGTGACTGAGTGAATCTGTTTTTGCATTTTTTAATTAAGGTTAAAGTTAAATGTAAAAAAAAAAAAATGGATTGCATAACAGACCTCTAAACTAAAAAAAAGTATTTCAAGATTTTTATTTGTCACATGCTCATACAGATGTGCAGTGAAATGTAAAGACTGTTCCGCAAGGCCAATGCTATAAACACTCCAATTACTAGTACACATATATACAGGAAAATAGAATATAATGTAAAAAAAAATGCGTCAAAGAAATCAAGGTGGGTGAACACAGGGTTTATTATAGAAGCATTTTATTTCAGGGGAAAATGTTTGCTCATGTTATGATACTCAGTCTTTTGTTTTGCAGAGCAGCTAAAAGGATGACTTCATCCACTGTTGACTTCTCTCCCCGCCCCCTCCCCTCCCCTCCCCTCAGCTGCTGCAGCCATGCACCACACCGGGATAAACAACAAGCACACAAATGGATGTACCCAGCAACTACCAGGTTATCAATGCAGATTTAAAAAAAAACACAGATAAAAATAAAGTACGGTTACCTTTTTCGATGCAAGCCTGGTCATATCTTCTATCAACAAAGTCTGAGATGCATTCGCTGCTTTTGGTCTTTAAAGTGCTTGTAGCAACCATGATGGCAGTGTTGATTTCTTTCAGGAGGTGGCTGTTTTTCCTGTGGTTTTAGGAAAGCTGCCTTGGGGGGGGGGAATGACATAGCGGCGTTAGAGGAACAGTCGAAGTGAGTGTTTTAGCAAAAAAAAAAAAAAAAAAAGAAGAGAGACAGGTGGTTAATAAAAGGAAGAGTTTGCTACTTTCTGTTCACCGTTTAACTGCAAAAATCAACAATAAACAACAAACACCGGCTCAAAACAATACACAAGTTAAACTGTAGTAGCTGTTCACTACGAGCTAACAGTTATCTAGTCAAATGTGGAAAAAACTTACCTTAAATATTAGTGCAAAATAATTTAGTTTAGACGGTTTCTCATAAATAAACTCACACACTCATGTCGTTATTTTGTCTCTCACACACTCACACACACACTGACATACAGACACACTGCAGCGACAGGCGAAACTTCTATGGAATATTTATACATTTCTCTTTCTCAGCTGACCTGAATGTTTGGCCAATCAGAGCATGCCTCGCCACGTAAAACCCAGCCCTTGCTTGATTGGCTGGGAAATGGCGTTCAAATTTAATAACTGACCAATAGTTTTGGAGATAGTTTGTGTTGCTACGTGGAGAAGGTAGCATGCTCTCTACAAGCCTGTGGAGAGAAGTTTGGTGTTTTCTTTGTAAAAACTGATATTTTGAAGATTCATTTTCTACAACCCTGCTTTTTATTGCACACTCAGGGATCTGTCATCTGTCTGTTTGGCAAGATGTGCGTCATACTGTACATTTATTATCTTACTATCTGAAACCATTAAGTTCATATCAGGTTTATGAAGCTGCCAGTTCATCTGCTTTATTAAATTATAAGTTACTTATTTAAAAGCAATAAGATTTTCAGGGTTTTTTTTGGGGCTGAAGGCAAAATAAAAATCTGGTCTTGTGGCTTTTTATCACAAGTTTTCAAGTGTATCCATAAATTAACAGTACACATGAGATGCTTTCTTGGACCACAAAGCAAATAGAAAAGTATTTTTAAAGAATTAAAGGTGTGTCCTTCAAGGACTTCAGAGTCTATGTTGTTGTTGAATGCGGAGGAAACAAGTATTACATTTTTTTGTAAAAAAACAAACACAAACATTTAATGTACTGTGGTGAACATCAAGCCTTCTTAGCAAACCACCTGAAGGTTATATGTCATACCTTCACTTCTGATTTGACAACCAACCTCATGCATTAAATGTTTTTTTTGTTTTTTTTGTGCAATTCTTAAAGGGCGAACTAAATTTAAAACACAAAGGCTTTGGCAATGTCTGCAGTAAAAATCAAAGTTTTAAACTGAACTGACCTAGAAACACGAGTCTTAAGTTTATTGGTGTTGACCTCACGTCCACTGCCTTGGCACACTTAAACAGCATTTAAAGAAGAACTGTATGTCTGCAGAATATAGAAGCACCTTAGTGGCTGCAATAATAAAAGTCAAGATAATTAAAATGAGCCAAAGAAAAAAGAAACTTAATTTGTTTCACCTCAGACTTAAGGCCAGAATTATGCAAAATAAATACAACATTTTCTTAGTCCGATGTATAAAACAGAATCAAAGCGTACATGTGTCGCCTGATCCCTCTGTCCTTTAAAATGTGACACATTTACTGAGCCAAATTGTCTCATCTTACTGTATTTGTATGTGTATGTGCGTGTGCTTTTGCCAGGTAAAACACTGAGCACAGCTGCTCAGTAGTTTATCCCTCATCATACTCCGTCTCAACAGGATTTTTCTCCCAGTAACTGGATCTGCCCCCCCCTTTCACCCCCAGCAGCCCTGCTGGCTAAAGGGTAATGGAATCCAATGGATGAAAGAGAGAGAGTGAGAGAGAGAGAGAGCGCTTTTCTCCAGTCACACGTGGAGAAATAGATATACCTCAGAAGTTAGTCACATGCGTGAGCTAGTGTTACTGCCTTTGTGGATGCAGGTAATTACTGTTTAAAGTGCTACATAAGGCCTTTGTTAAAGTTATGTGCAGAAGACTCAAATATTAGCAGGGGATCAAATGCAGTACATAGGTGTGATCTTATTTTAAGTAGGTCAACGTTTGGACACATCCTGTATTCTTCTTTAGGCTAGTTAAGGTGCTGATGCCAAGAAATCTAGAGTTTAGGCCTCTTATTGTGGAATCAGAGATGACTTAGAAATCATGGATATGCATACTAGAGTGGTCTGACAGCATGTACTGCAGCACGTAGGTCCACGTTTGTCCTCCTTTTATTGGGACAGAACATGTCAACGAGGCTGCTAAATCAAAATACAGCTGCACTCGGATAATCAAGCGCCTGGATACTGTAATGTACGCATGGTTCTCATATCCTATGCTACCATATCCTGAGTAAGATCAAATCAAGACTATACTCAGAGCCCGGATAATGAGCGTGTAAACTCACTCGGTGATCAAAGCTTTGTCCTATATATTCGATGTTCGTTTGAGATGATTGCACTTGAGAGAGCGTCAGACCCAGTAGTCCACATTTCACACTGCATCATAAAAACTTAACAAGCAGGGAGCCATATGCAAAGTCTGACCTCTATGCAGCCTGACCAATAGGTTGAAAATAAAATGAGGTTACATATGTTTTAAAGGCATGGACCTGTGAATGCCAGAGCTTCACTGACACACTTTTACGGCGGACACTATTTATAAAACATTTTAATGACCTGCTCCTATCTGCAGATGCTGTCATAACTTGAAACAATATGGGTTAACGGTGCAGCCTGGGTGAAATGCATTCTGCAAGGTCAACACTTTAGGTGCATTTAATCATAAAGCAGTAAAATGACCACAATGAGCTGCAAGAGCATATCGCTCTGTGCAGTTTTAACACTGAGCGACTCCTGCGTTCACGCAACTGAAAATCATTTGGAAACCAAGCAACATGCTATCTTGGGACAAAGGCAAGCAAAGAGACTTTTTATCTGCACAGTTTGAAGTCATTCTAGGACGCAATCATCCCAAACCTGAAGTGATAAGTGCGCAGACTGAGAAAGACTATGTACACAAGATAATGTAGAGATTTGGGAGCTCGTTATAGTTTGAGGTCCAACATTTCAATTTTCTCACTGCTCTTGTTACTCAGATAGGTAGGAAGAAGCCAGTTTGATCTCTGAACACATGCATCACATAAAACACAGCTAAAAGCTTGAGGGACCTATAATGTGTACAGCAACTGTCGGATCTCTGCAAAATCAATCCATTTATTGCTGTCTGGGTTTAAGCTGTTCCCCCTCTTGTTTCTATTCAAATCTGCCTCATTGAAAACTTTCCTTTTTGATGTTTGCCTGTGGTTTTCTGGGCTTTTGTGACACCATCCAGAGCATGATAAAGCCTAAGATTTCACAAGTATATTAAAGTAGAATGAATCTGTCACTGAGGCTAGTAAACGAAACACATCTGCGTTTGACCTTCACGTCCTGCTGGTAGAGCGAGTCAGCTAAAATCTGTTGCTGAATTTCTTCCATGTGCCAACTCCTGTTTCCCTGAAAGAGGCAAAAGATAACAGGTGTTGTGTTTCAGGTCACTAAGTCATCGCATTTCAGATGAACTCTCTGCTGAGGCGCCTGGTATGTCTGACCTGGCACAGCTCTCTGCTCAGTGAAACGTGCCTCTGGTCCCCCCCTCTTTTCTCCCCCACCCTGAAATTTAACAGCAGGAGCCTTTTTGCTGAGTTGCATTTTTGTATCTCAGCTGGAGATAACTGGTTGCATGTGCAGGAGTCTTCCTCGTGCATACCAGAGATCTACTGCTCTGGCACACAGCTGATGTGTGTCAAATGGAAGTTAGTCCCCTCTGGTATAAAGTAAAGGGGATTTCAGATTTTTTTTAAAAAAATTTTTTTTAATTTTGATAGAGCCTGTAGAAGAATGATTCCCTTTTATTTTCTGTATTCAGATTAAACTTTTTCATTTAATAATCTTTCCACTCTCAATCAAGCTTCTGTTTAATTTAATCTTATAATTGTTAAATGGTAATTTTTAAAAATCATTTTTATTAGATAATTACAGGTAGAATCAGGGATGTTGTTCACGAGACCTACAAAAATCAGAAATAGCTAAAAATTAAAAAATGTTTACGTGAATGTCCTTACACAAAAGCTGTCTCTTGATGACTCTGATGAAGGCCACAAGCTGAAACACGTCTGTTTAATTTGTTAATAAAGTTGATCTTCATACTACAAGTGTAGCTGGAGCTTTTTGACCTCTTACACAAAAGCTAACATACTTGTTTTTTTTTAAAAAGGCTCTATTTAGAGACATTTTCTTTGCACTAATGCACAATTTTATGTCTATTTGTAAATGTATTTGACTTTTATAACATGAGTTTTCCGTAATAAACAAGAAAAAAAGAAGCAAAAGAAACAAAAAGAGAAAAAAAAAAGTATGCAAGGAAACTATGCAAGGACTGCAAAAAAACTGGTTACAATAATGTTGTGAGTCATTAATGCATGACAACTACGATTAAATATAGTTTGTGCTGAACTAGTCCATTAAAACAAGGTCAGGTTGCTTCACTTCGACATAAGCGTCCAACTTAAACGGTCCCATCGTTCATTAGCCGTGTCATCCTGGAACTCAAGTTTCCCAAGAATATCACATTCAACTATTGCCATCATTTCTTCTCCCCACATTTTTTTTGACATGTTTGTACAGTAGGGGTTTTCTGCTTTTCCAACATCTTACAATAACAGAGCTCATGTTATAAAGCCAGCTGTTGTTATTCAGACTAACTTATACTTCTGTTGTGGGAAACGACTTGTACCCAAGGAGACATAACTCTGAGGATCTGGGTGTTTGACATTATAACCTATCAACAATACGTTTAACAACGTTGTTCAATAATGAGTAAACCATGCATGTGACTTTCCCGTAATGCATACATGCATGTAATGGTTACACCAACATAAACTATCTTTAATACCCCATAACCCCACGTTATTCAGTCTTGTATATTTATTGGTAGCAGGTGTCCTGAATGTAAAACAATTAAGACAGGGAATGTGTTGTAGCTGTAATATCAGTGGTACAGTTTCAATAGCTCCCATTATTTTAGAGAATTCAAGACCGTGTTAGACTCCAATCTTCTGATGTAAATTTAAATAAGCAAAAAGAAGTTATTTTTCTCCCGAGAAACACTCACAAGGGAGCACTACTAGAGCTAAATGTTGCATTTTATTGCTGTGCTGAAAACATTACAGATTCATTAATGTGGAAATGACCTCCATTTATTCTCTTAAGCATTCATTGCAAAGGCAATATGCAGCACGATGTCATTTTGTACAACACATTAAAACGGAACTCCTGTGGGTAACATTTGCGTTGATTTTTACTGTCAAAGACTCAGATTCATATCAAACTACAGAGTGAAACGGCACAGAGGAACACTACACGCTGCATGTTGTAGGGTGAGGCTGAAGTAAAAGAGCTTTGAATGTAACTCAGTCCACGCCACAGCTGCTGAGGCATTATAATGGTGTGTAATGGGGCCTTCTGCCAATATGCTCACTGTCTCTGAGAGCGAAAAATGCGCCCACAGTCAAAGCTGTTATCCAGCAGTCTCAGCTTTCAAAGACCAGAGATAGCACTAGTCATTATAAACCTGTGTGTGTGTGTGAATGCTTTCAAAATGGGGGCGATAACAACAAAATCGCTTAGTCATTTGAATTTGTAGTGTGAAATTGAATTGGTTTCATACAAATCACTGTAAAGATGTGGTGGGATTGTTTATGATTGTCCCACACTAAATGAACACGGTGTTATGTAGGGCAGTGAGAGTTTTCACATTGGTCGTCTAAATCACACTCCTCTGACAACAACCTAATGAAACCTCTCTGCAACAGACACCAGTTTATGAAGGACGAGCAGAAACATGGCTGCTCGCTCTCTCTGTCTTGCGTTGACCATCGGCTCCCTCTAGTGGTGGAGCACTGCAACAACACTGTGGTTGAAATACTCACCAGCAGTTCCAACTATCGTTTTCAAATAAAATATTACCCCTTACATGTCATAGCTGTTTGAAATAACTATACTTAATGCAATGATGTTATATATATCTGTGCAAAAATCTCCAAAAATCTTCTCAAGAACACAAATATTTCCAAGTGATTTATTGAGAATTCAAGCCATAAAGTATTTCCAGTGTCCTTAAATACAATGCCTCTGCCTTACGTTGTCCTCGTGCTTGCTTTCCGTGTTTTATTAACTGGAACAAAGAATCTTACAACAACATTACAACATTGAATCACCTTTGGTTACCTATACAAACTGGTTGGGAATACGCAGACATGCAAAAGATTGTTGGCTTCAAATTGTTTCTGCAGAAGAAGCCTTGAGAAATATTTAATTTGTCCGTATTAGACATTTTTAAAATGACAATTTAAAAGACATGAAAAGTTATAATGGAGAGAGCACATCAACAAAAAGCCTGCCATGATATTATCTTTTGGTGACATTGAATAAGATGCAAAATAAAACATAATAACAACATAATCCACAAAACAGTTCAACACTATTACATGATGGTTTACAACAGAACCCAGAAATAACTATAAAAGCATGAAATGAACAGAATTTAATTACAACAAAAACATGATATGAGGTCAGTGCACTGTACAGAAGATGAGTTTTAGTCAAACACACAGAGGAATGATCCACGCCGCTGTATTTTGGTTTGTGTTTTTCAGCATTATACTAAAGTTAAAGGTAAAACACAAAGTTTTTATTTACTTTGTTCCATTTAGAATCTATCATTTTATTTGGACATTTAATTTGGTCAGTGCATCAATTCAAAGAGATGTACTGCATGTAGTCATTTGGTATGTACTGCTGGTGGTGAAAAGTTCACTGACTGAGACTTCTGATCACAGTTACAAACTCTGCTTTATAAAACTGTATGCAGCCTAACAAAATCAAACATCAAAACCACGGTAAAACACCTTTCTTCTCAAAATCAAGTCAAATCAAAAACATGGAACTGTTTCCACAGATCATCAGTGTGTGGGCGGCTGCTGTGACTCATCCGCTGGCTTTTCTTCATGTTGCTTCTTTTCTATCTGGCAGCAGCTGGAACGCACATGACAACAGAGGAAACCACATTAGGATCAAGACCAAATCTACGTGATCAGAAAATAACACCAACGTACAAGCCTAACAAAACACCAATCGAAGTGTGTGTTCAGCTACACAGCAGTGCTGCATTGATTTAGTAATGGTCAGTATGCTTTAGATTGGAAAGGAAACAGGACCTGTTTCAGACACTGGAAAGAAAAATGTTAATATAACAGTTGATAGTCTCATTAAGCATCTAATTCAATCGAGGTCAAATTAACGCTCCTTTTTTTTTTTAAACGGACCAAAAACATTGTGACTCATTTTGGTTTTTTTGAACTATAACTCAAGACTGTGTGGGTGTGGCCAATCATTTATTGACTGATTCAGAATCAAAAGAGGAAGAAGAGACGCTGACATCTTGATAAATCTAGGTTAAGTGGTCATTTAAGCTCCTGTGAGGAACCGATTTTGGCTCCCCCCTGTGGACAAGATGGGACGATTTATATCTTTGTTGATTTCGTCCCGTACGTCTTTAAGCAACACTTTCTGACAATAAATCTACTCCTCCTTTATTTTGTGTATCTTATGTGTAACTCACAGTTAATCTTTGACGTGGACACTGTTTATAAAAGGCTGTTTGGGCCTCGTCTGACATACATAACATTACATTGTGCTACATTAGCAGACATTATAGTTGTCATACTCGCTAATACAGGATTTTAAAAAGAAGTTAAATTTTTTGAAAGTTGGACCAAAAGGTTTTATCTGGGAAGAGGGCAACATGGTTCACAGTCAGATAAAAATTTATAACCCCGAAATCCAAAGAAATCCAGTAGTCTGTGACAACATAAACACTTTCTCCCTCAGCAGAATTCCTAAAGCATGACTCCATTTCCCTCCAGTGTTGCAGCAATGTCCTCCAGGCCTGATTGTACGAGGGAAGGAAGGTAAGATATTTACTGCCCAGATTTATTTTGTTCACGGGAGGGGTCAAGGGGTACAGTCTGTGTACAAACCACGTCTGATACATGCACAGCCGGTGGATGTGCGCATACATTAAACCCACCATAAACACGCACACGCCTGAAGCGCCTGGGCCACAGTGACATTTACTGACCGCACAATAGCTCCCGTCCAAAATAATCTGTGTTTATGTTAGGAAGTCCCTATCTTTCAAGCCCGGCTGCTTGTTGGAGGGTGGGGGCGAAAATCGCAGGAAACACCTTCTGTCGGCCAGCTAAGCCCCACAAACCCGTGCTGCACAATGAGATATTAAAAGCCCGTTACTTCCCTGGAATAATTGCAAAACTGCGTCTGGAGCAACGGCTTGACCAAGTGATGGAAGAATGCACAAACAGAAGGAACTTGGAAGGAACTCTCGCAGGAAATAGGCGGAAGGCTGCTCACCGTTCTCTTCTCCGCCTGATGACTTCACCCCGAGGAGCATGACACCGTCTTTGGTGCTCTCAGGTCTGCTCTGGAAAGATGCACTGTGAAAGAGAGAAACACAGACAAAATAAAGAGCGCTTTGGATGTTTACACGTCTTTCAAATACAGTAGAAAGATCACTTACTTCTCAGTTCCAGTGTCGATGGTTTCTGAGGAGTAGAACACAATGGAAGACATCATCAACTCATCCATAAATAAGTATGATCTCATTTAAATGATAAGGGAATCATTACTCAATCCATCCAGTGCAAGCATCCATTTATAAAACCAACAGTGGATGCAATAGAGCTTTACTGAATGATATTTGTGTATCCACCTGTGTGATCGTGGAGCTTCTTGCATTTGAAATTGAGCACAATGGCAGCAGCAGCTCCCACCAGGAAGACAGGCAACAGAATCCACCACAGCCTATTGTCTAATAAAAGAAGTGGAGGAAAGAAACAGTTGTTAGCTTTAACATGTTTTTTTTGTCTCTGCAGTATACATATACTGTATAGTATATATACTTATACTGTATAGTATATGTATTACCAAATGGCAGGCGAGTAATTTAACTGTTGCAGCAACTCAAAGACAACCCTCTTTTGAATTGTTGTTGATTTTTATCATTGCTTTGTAAGGTGACCTTAGGTGTTTTGAAAGGTGCCTATAATTAAAAATGTGTTATTATTATTATTATTATTATTATTATAAAATTTGAATTAGACAATCAAGCCCAATTACTTAAACCTGCAATCTGTATGGCTAATTCCCTTCATCCCTATAGGACATTACAGTCAAGATATTAGCATCTGTCAATCATATACGTAGCTTGCTACATCTGTCTTTAACAGATTAAATGTAAAAAAAAAAAAAGTGCTCTTTTTTTAAATGTCTTTGGATAGTGATAACCAGATTTTGATTCAAGTGCCATTAAAGCGGCATGTTAGCCCAAGAATATGTCTCGGCCACTTCGCCACCTTGATTCAGTCTGAATAAAAACTGAAACATCACGCCATCTGTTTGATTGAAGGCTATCATTTTGCGTAACCTTGGGCAACCATCAGGAGGCGGCTAATGCTACAGAACTTGTTTGATTCTGGTACAATACATGGCCAGATACAGTTTGTAGCCATCCCTTAATGGGGTATACATCTACATAGCATCTGGGAGACACAGACACCTTTTTTTTTGGGCTTCCTGTGTAATCAGTGCTCAGCAATACTGCAGATAATTATATATGGAGAATAGTTAAAGCTACATCGTGGAGCGGGATTACATCACAGCTGATGTGTACAGTCTCTTTTTTCTCCTCCACATGGACTGTTTTCCTGCATACATCCAATACTCCCAGAAACGCTAGTTGATGATAAAAATGTAACCAGAACGCTGCTAATGCCAACAATAACATCACGTCTGCAGATTCTGTATTTGAATGCAGGATCTGTTTGCAGAGATGAATTTGATATAACAGTCTATAGACAAGTTTTTAAAACATTACCTGATTTTTTGGGGGGGTCTTTCTCACCATTGCCAGTTTGAGATCCTTTGAAAAGAACACAACGATGAAATTATCATCAACAAAAACGATAAAGCTTCAATGAATTTGTGATTTCATGATTGATTCCGTTCAACACTGTAAACACTAACATGCACAAACTGTAATGATATGGACCTATGGGTCTGAAATAAAGTATAAAGTAAAGTCAAATATAACTCACCAGCTCCTTTCTCTTTGGCTTCTCCTTTCTCCGTATGCGGCATCACTGGAGGTCTAACAGTTTGATGCGATACTAGCAGATAATGACAAAAAATATAATTAATTTATACCATAAATAACATGATAAGTCTATTTCAAATACAAAGTTCAGTATTTACCTTTCCTCATTTAAAGAATTATCTATCAACTAATAAAAGCATCAACCTTATAGGGAATGTCAAGAAAACAATTGAATTTGTTTACGTTAATTTTCTCATTTTAATGAAGATTATAAGAAGGAAAACCTGAAGAGTTTGTTCTTAACAAAAAAAAACATTATTTTTTTACAAATATATACTTTACCTGGGGCAGTATTAGTTGTACCTGCAGATATTACAGAAAAGAACAATGTAATGTGAATTAAAAGCATCTATACCAATTCTTCTTAAATTAAGTTTACAACAAATATTTGATAGGATTTTAAAATGAAAAACAAGAAGGGGTCTTGGAACATACCTTTTCCTGTTTTCTGTTTCTCAGTGGTCTCTTCAACTTCTGAAAAAAAAAAATCAAACTAGTTTAATAATGGTGCAAAAAAAAAAAAGGGTTGGATAGTTAAATCCATATATGTTAAGTTTGCTGACTGCAGTCACCCTTCTGTGTCTTAGCTTCAGTGACATTTATTGTCTCTGTTGAGTCATTTCCAGGAAAGGAGTTAGGGTGTTGAGAAGATCTTGGCTGCAAAGTGCCATTTTTCATAGCTTAAAGAAAAAAAAAGACAAAACAACTTGAAACATTTAAATCAAATCTCTTCTGTAAAAATAATAATAATTCCAGTTCATATGTGGTGTTTTAACATCATACTAATGAAAAACTTACTGTCATTGTTTGGCAAGTCAACGACAGCAGGTGTACCAGTTACAGCCTTGTGGTCTGTTGGTACTGTTGTAGTAGGAGCAGGCTTCTCTGTCACTGGGGCGTTTCCATCTGCATTAGCTAGAATTAAATACAGTGAATTAAAGACCTTTTCTGGAATTTCATTGGATTGCAACTTGCAGACAAGCTTCCAGTTAACAAAATGCTTACTCACTGGGGGAAACAGGAGAAAGAGCTGGAGTTATTCGGGCGGTTGTAGGTGCTGCTGTTGAGCCTGTGAGAGGCAGTGGGCCTCCTGCTTTTGCATCTGTTGGTGTTGGTGTTGGTGCTGGTGCTGTTAAACAAGGGGATAGAAAAATAAAAATAAAGTAGTTGCTTAGGGTTTTTTTTTTTTATTATAAAACCTGAGAACTCTTGTCATGAACAGTCTTAAAGTAACCCAGAAGTACAAACATATTTTCTTGATAAAGAAATAAGATGCAGCGAAGTAAATGTACAGATAAGTTCTGCCTACAAAAATGTTTTCTTTGCCAATTATTCCATCATTTAAATGTATTTAAAGCTTTGTTTGAAATACATAAACTCCTACAGTTACAGTCACTGACTCACGTACTTCGACCTGTTTAGTTGAAGGCTTTAGCTAAGGAGGAAAGTAGCTATCAGCTCAGGTTATCTCAGTACAAAGATGTTCTGTGGGCCTACATGGAAGATGTAGAAACAGCTAGCCTAGCTTTGTCAAAATATGAAAGCTAACTTTCAAACAAGCTGTGTTGTTATGTTCAAAACTCAATACTATAACCCGTTTGTTAGCTAATACCAGACGATAACAACACACTACGTGATAGTTTATTTATTTATTTATTTATTATTATTATTGTTGTAAGATGGAGATGAGATTTATTAGTGTAACGGCGCTTCTTGGATGATGTTGATTATCCTCAGTTGTCTTGTCGTTAACTATAACACTAAACATACTTAATTAAAGATATATATATTCGGGTGTGGGTAAGTAAAAGCACGGGGACAACTTCTGCTGTGCGTCTCATACTTTTAATGTCCGTCCGTAACAGAGCATGACATATCCAGACTGAACAACAACAACAACAACAGCGACACCTTACTTGTCTTAAAGCAATATCACTCCTCCAACCGTAACCATGGGTAACCTTAAAGGCACAGCGCATCATGTCAAACAGATCCTCGTGTAAAGTACAAATTGTAAATATAAATGAAATTAGCATTAAATCAAATAATGTATATTATCTCAACCTGAGAAAAGTAAAGATCTATAAAATAAAACTTCACAAAAATGAATCTCATCTCCATCTTACATTATTATTTTATAAGTGCAATAGAGTGACAAACTGGTGACATATACATAACAAATGAGGCACAAAATAACAAACCGAGGTAGAAGAGAGCTGAGGAGTTGAGCAGTGTGTGTTGAATATGTTGACGTTAAACAATGTTGTGGTGTGAGAGGTGAGAGTTTGTGTAATGATTATGTTTTATGACTGCAGCCGGAGTTTTTGGGTTTGGTTTGAGCGTTTGATTTGATTTGAGGGTAGTAAATACTGATTTTCATTTTTTACTTCTATCCAGCAAACAAATGTGAGAATATCCCAAGATGTAGAACTGTTACCTTAATACTTTACTTACCTGATGGCACTATTGCTGGTATTGGGACTGAGTTATCTGATGAAACTGTAAAGCATAACACAACTGTTAAAACACTGCACATTTGTATTTGTACCAGGTGGATCTGCAAAGTCTTACATTGGCTATGAACATTTTCATAAATATAAATATATTTCTGTAAATTGGTTGCTGTAGGCTACACAAGCCGGGGTTCTTTGGGTTTGGTTTGAGCGTTTGATTTGATTTGAGGGTAGGATGGCGGGAGAGGCCAAGCTATTATTTTTTCTTTTCTTTGGCCCGGTCCTGCATGAGCAGCAGCCCCCGAAGACCCTCAGGAGGGGACTTGTCACTTGCAGGACCCGGCCTGTTCAGCAAGCACACGAGAGGGGGGGGGGGGGGGGGGGGCACCAGACCCCAAGCAGAGGGAAGCCCGCCCCCCCTACCCCCCAAATGCAGCAGTCTGTATTATTATTGTCATTCTCCTCCCTCATGAGCATCCTTTGGGTGGTATGACAGAGTGTGTGTGTGTGTGTGTGTGTGTGAGAGGAAAGAGTGATATATATATTAAAAAATAATTGCGTTCCAGTTGATCTCACTGATCTCGAAAAACAGGCGAATGTTTGGAACGTAGCTCGGTTAGCTCAGCGCAAATACTTGTAGGCCTAACAGATTTAAACTGTTTTCTGGCTCTGTAAAAAGATAACAAAATCTGCCTACCCTATTTCCTTAGCTTACTATTTCTGACATGTATAGGGAGGGGTTTTGTGTCCCTGTGAAAGTGGATGGCAGGTAACATGTTTGGGAAGACATTTCTTAATTCTCCTATCAAACAAGTAGGCTAATTATGTTATAAAATCTGAAAACTAAAATCATCAAAACGAGCAATTTTAAATGTAATGGGGGCTACGTGTCCTTGTAAAATTCAATTAGCAGGTTAGCAGGTACGATGTTAGTAGAAAATTGTTTTTAGGAATCAGAAAACAGACTAAATACGTGGACGACAGAATTATAGTTATTAACTTGTGGTAGCTGAATTTCCGAATTTTCAACCACAGAGAAGATATTTATTTTCTGGGAGCTGTATTTGTGCTAGGCTAAGCTAACTGGCTATTGACTCTAGCCTTATACTGTAAAAATAAATACTGATTTTCATTCTTTACTTCTATCCAGCAAACAAATGTGAGAATATCCCAAGATGTAGAACTGTTACCTTAATACTTTACTTACCTGGTGGCACTGTTTTTGGTGTTGGGACTGAGTCATCTGATGAAACTGTAAAGCATAACACAACTGTTAAAACACTGCACATTTGTATTTGTACCAGGTGGATCTGCAAATCTTACATTGGCTATGAACATTTTCATAAATATAAATATATTTCTGAAGAGTAAATTGGTTGCTGTAGGCTAATTTTGGTCACAATGTTTTGAACAATTGGTTATCTAGAAATCCGTAATACATACATCCTGAGGACCCGAGCATCACTTTGTCTATGTAAGACATTTCTTCTGACAGATTCTCTATTCTAGGTTCACTGTTGCATATTTTCACCATTCCTGTTTGGCACCGCTTTAAAGCCTGAAGTCTGAGACAAAGACTTGCCCTTGCCCTAAGTGTCAGACGAGGGATGAGAATGTAAAATAGTTGAGGTGGATTTCCTCTGTTCCGAGTGCTGCAGCAGTGTGAAGCTGCATCCTGTCCCAGACACACTATTGTTGTCCCTTGAGCTGAGCAGCTGAGCTTCCTGTCTTCACTGCTGTCAGTAATGATGCTGTTCAACATATTTCACACAAGAGGCGCCACTAAACCGCCCAACTGCACGTTTCAGGAAAGACCACATGAAATGAATGAGTCAAATAGTTTTGGGGCTGCCAACTACAAATCAGGACTCAATTATTAATGAGCAATGGTCAATTCCTTTAAGTAATTCAAAACAAGTCCAAGTACGGCCTCAGGTAGTAGTAGGCCTTCTACTTTTAAATGAACCAGAGTCAAGCCTTGAGTATTTTTTGATCAAGTTCAGATTGAATCTCAGGTCCATAAAGTATTTCCAAACAAGGTCAAGTAGGTGCGTAATATTTCAAAGAAATCCCCAAGTCTCAAGTTCTGT
This sequence comes from Labrus mixtus, assembly GCF_963584025.1. NCBI lineage: Eukaryota > Metazoa > Chordata > Actinopteri > Labriformes > Labridae > Labrus > Labrus mixtus. The sequence goes on along the minus strand of NC_083634.1, from coordinate 13,796,280 downwards.
AATTCCTTCTAAACAATGCTGAGTCACTTTCTAATTATCTTCGATCTAGTCTCAAGTTACATTTCATAGGCTTTAATTGATTCAAGAAAAATCCAATTCAAGTTATTTTGGATCGTAAGTAAGACAAGTTCAAATAAGTCTCAAGTATTCAAAAGAGATTCACAAACCTCAAGTTATTCAGACAATCAGACGAGTCAAAAGAAGTATTTCAGAGCAAGTCGTATCCTCGAATTTATTTGGGAAAAGTCCAAGTTAAACCTAAAGCAATGAGCAAGTCCCATCTCAAGTCCGTAAAACTGTCGAGGCACGTCAAAGGCGGTCTTGTTTTGAGACAATTAAAAGTGGATTCTCACAGATGTTTAGGAAGTCAAAGAGAAGTTGTGAGTATTCCAGAGCACACACTAGTCCCAAAAGGTCTTTGAGACACAGGTCAAGTTTGGTGATCAAGTCTCACTTTAAAATGTCGACACCTTCGAGTTATTTGAAACATGTCCAACTAGAATCTCATTTAAATATTTTAAATATATCTACATTTTCTGTATTGTTCAAACTATTATATTTACTTTTAATGTAACTATGTATATCCTAACATTCCTTATTTGACACTTTATGGTTTATGTAAATATATACTGGTGTAATTCTCCTCCAGTCCACTTGATGATGTAAGTGGACCCCACTCTCCACTGCGTGTTGACACTCCCACGCTCTGAAGAAGACCCACTGTGGTCCAAACAGGTCTGTGCTTCTTTTTACTAGAATCTCAAGAATATGATGCAAGAGTCAAATTAAATGTAATGTTTTAAGTAAAGCCCCAAATCAGGTCTAAAGTCCTCTGGGACAAGTCAAAGTCATGCCAAGTAAAGTATTCTAAATCTCGTAATGTGCACTATTAAAATTACTGACATTTGTTTAAATTGTAAAGGACAATTACAACCTTTTTTTTGCTACATTGCAACTTCAGATATGCTGAATATAATAAAGTTAATGTTAAATTGCCAGGCTTAAGAAATATTTCAAAAATGTCTTTTTTTTTGTTCTGTGGAAAAAGAGGATTATAAATTTCAGCTTCAAATCTCCTGTCGGGCGAGCCGTACTCAGGGCGAGGGTGTTTCCTCCAGATGTCTACTGCTGAACGCTTGAAGCTGTGTTTTTTTTGTTTTGTTTTTTTTTGCCAGTGGGGACGTTTGGGTCTCAGGACAATGATCTGTTGCCTCTGTGAGAGAGGGGGCAGTTTGGTTCCCACTGGCTATCTGACGTGAGATCACCTATCTGCCTGACGCAGAACAGTTAACAGTTCTTTTGGCTCTGAGCAAGGAAAACAAACAAATTGAGAGCCAGCCTCTTTTTCCTTTCCTTCAACAAGGAGACACTCCTCTGTCTGCTTATTACATGAAACTGAGGTTGTTATTGTATGTGACGTCTATTATCCATGATCAAACCTAAATTCTATCTTCACTTTGTCTAATTATAGCAACTAGTTGTGATCTTGTCTGCTCACATAGACACACACTGATCTCAGACTAAATGAACGGAAATACACTTATCTAGTGGATGTCTCCAAGGTACCGTTCAAAGTGTGAGTGTCTTTTGACAACACTGTGATTTCTATCTTTGCACATACCAAAGGAAAACTAAACAACATGACAAAAAAAAACAAAAGTAAAACTTATAACGAATCAGAAATAAAGCGGTGGCACAGTACACAAAAAATCTTACAACACTAAATCCAATTTTATAATTTTGAACTTGAGTTGTGAAAGTATTCAATTTGTCTCGACAAATCAGTAAAGGTTGACTCGTCCATGCACTTCCCAGGCACAGTACCAAAACTAAATTTTCGTTAAGGTCTGTTCAGGACTATTTAAGGCCCTTAGCTGTAATTCTTTGAAATAACTGCATGTTTTTCGGCAAAGACGTCTAAACAGTTCTCCTACCTGGTGTTAGATTGTGGACAGATGCAAGCAGAACCAGGACAACAACCCTGACAGTCTTCATGGTGATTCCACGGCCCCTGAACTCCTCCGACTTCTTCCTCAGACTGCAGCAGAGTGGTCAGTGGAAAAGGTGTCCAGGCTTGGGCGCTGGGCTGCTGATGCTTATTTTGGCACTTCCTTTAGATAAAGAACGGGAGGAAATACACTGGCTTCCCCCCCTGACGTACAGTGGGTGGCAGTGGGGACCGGCACAAGGCAGTCAGTGGCTGCAAACCTGTGTCCATTTAAAAGGAATCTGGGTTTTACGTGTTTGAATGCATCACTAACTCCCTGACCAGTTGGGAGGAGAATGGGACTCACCCTCCTACCTATTGCTACTACACAATTTCATTTGTTGTCTCTCAAATAAAGAATGTTAACTCCAGTTTAAATAAACAATATCCAAGAATTGTATGGAAGTGATCATATAAGAGAAACAAAGACGTTAAGTACTTTGGAATAACTAGCTTTGGCACCGATTCTCAAACCCCATCCATGGAAAAACAGGAAACACTTGCATCACATTTCAGACTGATACCAACTTTAACACGGCAAACATCGAAACAAACAAACAGAAGAAACTGGATTGAATGGAGTTACAAATGTTTTGTTGAATCGTGGTTGGAACAAATGACAAAGAGCCAAGTCTTGATTACTCAGGGGAGCTGCTTAAATTCCAGCTATTACATCTGACTATTCTTCATTGTTTATGTAACCGTGCCTTCACAAAGCATGGACATGACCTTAGGTGGTTAACCATTCAGACTATTGAGGCTACATAAACCAAAAGCTAAATCTATTTTCAATTCTTCAGGTGAATTGATAGTTTGACTTCCCGTGATTTTAAGAAAAAAGAAAACGATTACATTGGCTTTTAAATGAATCTACTATACAACAAGTAGATGTATTTTTTGCTGTCTTCATATTGTCCCTCTTAGGCTACAAAATCAAGCTCCTGTTTTTTGGCCCTCCCGAAAAAACAGGATGTCAGAGTTTACTTCCTTTGGTTTGAGCATTGTGTTTGATTTGGGCTGAAGAGACCGAAGAAAGCATTTTTCAGAAACCAGTGACGAGAAAATACAAGCCCATAAGTTAAATTTAGCTTTTATTTATTATTTAATTGTACAACTACTTAAAAAACTAGAGGCTTATTGGGTTTTTGAAAGTAAATCACTCAAATCAGTGCTAAAAAAAAACAACTTTTTCATACACAATCATGTGTATTGTAAGGAAGGAAGCCAGTGTATGCCAGAAATCTTGGCTTCACCTTCTTGGTTTAATCAAACAAGTCAACAAGGTTCATAAAGAGGAAACACCTTTGCAAAGAAATTGCCAAGGACTACTTTCCCATCTACATACTGAGCAGGTGATGCCAAAATCATTAGCTGTGGAACCGTACACAGCCAAGACAAACACGGATTTACTGAGGAGTACTAAAGCAGGGTAAGATTAACTCTGAACCCCCTCTTGAACTCTCTAAGGTGTTAATTGTTTAGGTAAGAAATTCCTGCATGTGTGATTTATGGATGACAGCGACTGTTTCCTGTCACCTTGTTGGAAAACATCACGTAGCTCTCCGATGCAGCTCTATCACTCCGAATGCAAAAAACGCCCAAAGGACTATGTGTATTATGTATTAGATTTTATTTTACATGGTTGCATATTCATCGGTGGAGGACTGAGGGGCAGCCCGAGTCACACACGCAAACACACATACAGGAGAAGCGGCTTCATTTCAAGTTGAAATTCATGCACATTTTTATTGAACAGTTATATAAAATACTTTTCATAGTTGCAAGTGCATGCCTCATCTGCCAACAGTTTTGAAGTTAAATTACAAAAGCAAGGCTTCATGTCGTGTAGTGAATTACTTGGGCACTTAAGCAGTTCTTAAAAAAGATTGAAGTATTTTTTTTTTTGTTTCATCTTAAAGTATTGAGCAGTATCAAACCTGTAACTGATATACAAAGCAGAGTTCCAAATAATAGTAGTAATAAGAATCAAATTACACTTTCTGTGGCACATTTACAAAACAGAACAAAACCGATTTTACCTGTTATATGACACAAACAGCTAATCATGCATTTTTGAGTTACACATGTAACCACACACCTCACAAGAATTGTCAAACATGCTTAATTGGACTGTGTGCACTGACAAGCGCAGGTTAAAAATATGATTTCTCATCCATCGTAGATCATTAAATGCTTCAATTACAAAAGAAGTTGAAGGCATAGAGCATCATGGTTTGAATTGAAACTATGCAGATATATCCAGTATATGTTCACTAAAGCGCAATATATTTCAAAACAGGCCTCCACAGCCAAGGTATTCAGATTTTCTATTTCCTTTGTTTGATTTTTATAAAACATGCATAGCCAGACACTTGAAGTTTATTGTATTCTTTTTTTTACACAATATAGGTTCTCTATTTTTACTTTGTTCGCAATACTTAAAAAGAGAAAAATTAACACTCAATTCCAGCAAGCCACGATAAATCTACCCCCCCCTTCCCTTCCAAAAGAGACAAAAAATAAACATATTTGCAAATGATAGATAGGTAAATGTAAATTCCAGTTATGAAACTCAAGAAAATAGGTATTCATTACGGAGTTATTTAGCCATTATACAGAAAAATCAGGTCAAAGCACACACCAAAAGAACCTGAGGTAAGCATAATATGTACAAAACCATAAAACGTTCCATTATTTGGCATTTCGACAACATTGCAACATTCTTTTTAAGACTGCCTAATTAATTTTCAGAGCTATTTTAAAAGAGTAGCAAAAAAAAGTTATCAATAAATAGTCCTTATTTAGTTTGTACACCCTTATATGTTAAAAACATTATCTCATGTTCTGTCCTTTTAGTGCTGTATTTTTGTAAACGTACAATAGTTAGTAAGAAGTTAACACGACTTTCCGTTTCGGTGTCAATGAGCAAGGGTCGTTCAAGAAATAGAATAAAAGAAGTCAGCTTTAAGATCTCTCTGTCCCCTCTCCCTCTCTCTCTCTCTCTCTGACATACTGCAGTGTGGTGGACAATCAAGCACAACAAAGGCCCGACCAATCAGAAATGTGAACCGGCAATAACTTAGCAGATTTGACTATGAACTAATATTTTGAAGGCATATCCAAAGACTAGCAAGTGAGATGTCCCCCCCCAGTGTGAGCCGTAGATGCCTCTCCTCCTCCGCTCTCTTAACACTCCTTCACCCCTTTTCTGTGTTGGCGGGCCGTGATGAGGCTGGGGGCGGGTTGGCCCCATCGGCCAAGCTAGCGCCCATGCTGCTGGCCTTCACTGGATGTTGCTGCCACTGCTGGTGCTTCCCTTGGCGTCCGTGCCGTTGGTCTCCGAGGACAGGGCCTTGTTGAGCGAGTTCAGGCTGGCGTCGGAGGGCAGGGCATCTCGCCGCGGCGGCATCCTCTCGTTGATGCGATCCAGGCCCTTTGCTTCCGCAAAGCTCGTGATCTTGTGCTGGGGCGAGAAGCCTTTGATGGCTGTGGGTGCAAGAAAAAAAAACAAAAAAGGGAAAAAGGGGGAGAGAAATAAGGTTCGATATTCCAGGGGCAGGATGAAATGATTCAAAGAATGGGGTCACGCTTTCTCACATTCAGCCACACATCACCAGACGTCGTTATCTTTTGTTTTGTTTTCTGAGAAAACAACAAGTAAAGGCTGCATCTGAGGTACTTTAAGCTCATTCACTGGAAGGAAATCCATGAAGAAGTGTAACTGCAGAGCATGCTAACGCTAATGATAACTGCGTGATGTAGAGCCCTGAAGAAATAAGTGTTACAGAATCCTTCAGAGAAGAATATTCTTTTCTCTCAAACGTGGGGTTGGATGAGTCGGCTTGCCTTGCCTCAAATAGTGACAGCATGGTCAAACAGCTAGCTTGCATCTCTTTGATCTAATACACTGCCTGCTAACATCTCATGAGTTGACGAGTTACAATGAATTATGTTTGTTAAACCAGTAACGACTAATGACATGACTGAAATGAAGATACTGTGTGGTATAAATTCTAAGTCAATAGAAAATGTTAGCTTAGCCATGCTGACTAAAAAATTCAAGCAACGCAGCTTATTTCCCAACATGAACTGAAACCTAAAAATGTATAATATTCCCTAAATGTGTTTAGTCTTTAATGAACAATAGAATATATTTGATAGTGTTTTAACACATGGATCATCGTGAAGTTTAGTCATACAGTAACAGATAAACAATAAGTATAGAAGAACTACTTTCCATGAAATGACAACACATTAACACCATTTGTCAACGTTGTAAAATGATAGAACTGCACAGACAAAGGATGTAATAATCCTTCTAGATCTAAAGTGGGGACGTCTGAACATCAGGGTCAACAGGTTTTCACTGTGCGATCAATCCATCATTAATCATATCTGCTGACGTCCGTCTACAATTTCGTCCTGCTTTTTTTTTTTCTTCCAGATTGAAATCGTTGTATGCACTCTACAGAAATACATGTAAGTGTACGGTGCATGTTTTTTTATTCGGGCACATTCAAAGAACATCTGAAGACCCCGAAAAATCCAGATCGTCCCGTCACGTCACAGATAAGAAAAATAACATGAAAAAAAAAGAAAAAAAAAAACGACAAAAGGGGGAGAAGGAAGAACGATCAAAGAGACCAAAGAAGAAGGAGGGGATAGAAAAGGGAAACACTGGAGTGGAGCCCACTGAGACATTCACTTCCACAAAAGAGGACCACGTTGAGACTGAGCTCACGTACAAAGACACTACAGAGGTACTTGGGGTGCTAACGACTTGTTTAGTCTGCTTGGAGCATGCAGCAATTAAGGGTTCACTGGAAGTTATGAGGGGTGGAGGTCACAATGTCATTCAGACTGGAGGGAATTTTGGATTAGCTGGTTTATTTAAATACCTTGAAATGAATGAAATCAGGCTGATCTGATACAAAAATATCATTTTATCAACTTAACACTATTTATTTTAGATTTTTGATTCAATTGTAGGTCTTTTTATTTTAATGTTCAGCTTGATCTGAATTCATTTCAGTCGACTTTGAACTGTGCAAAGTTTACATTTTGTCACCTCCACCTTTCATAAAGGCTGGGGGTCTTTAGGGTGATATAAACTATGATTGCAAAGAAGATGACCCTTTACTAAATGAGCCAAGGGGGCATTATTATTTTTTTTTAGGACAATTTGGGGGGGGGGGGGGGGGGAGTGTGGGGCATGATGGGTAGCGTAGTTGTGTTGCTGCATAGCACAGGTCAGACACAGGTTATTAGCAGCTCACAGGAAAGAACACGACACAGCAGGGCCACAGAGGATCCACATGGAGAGAGAGAGAGAAGCAAGAGAAGTGTCTCGACACTACAACGGACTGTCCTCTGTGGGGGCTAAAGAGGAAGTACTGCACAATTCCAACGTAAATAGCAGCTGGCAGACTACTATTTAGCTCGCAGTTGAGGTTGTTCTTGCGCCAAAGGGGGTAGTATGAATACAAAAAAACAGAGAAGGTTTTAGGGAGACTCCGATTTGGATTTCAAAGCCTCCTGTGGAGCATTTCTCTCTTCTAATTTGGATTCAACTCTAAAGAAAGCTGTGTTATTGTTTTATTTACACAACAGCAACAACAATGCACAACTGCTTCAGCCGTTTCAAAGGGGAAATACAATTTTTTTTATCTTTCATAGCAAGATTTCACTGGGTTGTGTGAGGGCAGAGCAGGGGGGGATGGGGGGGTTATCTCATGTGGTAAGAGTTACACCTCAGTGACATTTCAATGTTGAGTGTTTTCAATCAAACACTTGTTCTTTATATAGCTAAAGTGTAACCTACCACAAAGTCTGTGACTTGATGAAATATTGATGTATGAAGATCTAGAGGCCTGTGAGACTCTGGTTACTGTAGCTCGACCAATATCTGATTTCTGAGGCAGTTTATGACAATAAAATAAATACTTACATGCCCCTGTTTATAAATGTTGATGACCTGATGACGGCCTTGTATTTACACCTCTTACGTTATATGTCCTGAGAATTTTTCATCAGAAAGCAGGAATACAGATTTTTCTACACATGTCACTACAACATTAAAATTGAAGTTAAACTAAATGTGTGCGCTGCATGGAGCTAAAATATTCTTTTTTTTTCTGAGCTTGTAATAAGCTGCAGTCTTCATGAGAATGACTTGAAGGATTTGCTTTGCACTCACTTTAAATCACAGTCTGCTCTCTGTGATTTTGAAATCTGTGCTATGAAATCCCTTCCCCTTTAAAACTTGTGTGACCACAGGATTTCCTAATTACTTACTTCTTTTTTTTTTTTTTTTTTCCCTCCGTTAATACTATGCCACATTTTGTTAACCCAAACACCCAACACACTCTATTCAAGCACCAGCGAGATGGATGAAGAAAAAAAAAACAAAAGAAAACCCAGCGGACCCCCCTTGTCTATTGCCATGAAAAGCAACAGAAGAGGGCAGCCAGACCCATTTACCTTCGTCAGCCTCAATAGCTTCAATAGTAGCTGAAGAGAAGAAGAGGGGGGTTGCAAAACGAATGAGAGAAGTGAGCAGAGGAGTTCATTTTGTCCCAGGAACAAGTCAATGAGCAGCAAAGACAGCCAATGCCGACAACAAAGGTTAACTTCAACTCCACATTTTATGATCAAAGACACATGGATGTTAGCAAAGAAGGGGAGAAAAAGTGGAAGAGGAGAGGGATGAGCCTTAGCTTTTTGATGAGTTCCAGATCTGTAAAGGGAAGGCGAGAAATGTTTGTGGCAGCGAGCGACCTCATGGAGAGGATCGCATCTTTAAGGTACTTTGAAAAAGTCTGACAGGGAATCAATGTGGTGACAGAAATAATGGATACTGCAGGGACCAACAGTGATAGCAGATAAAGCTGGAAGTATATTAGTGCTATCGTTACGCAACTACACACATACATGGAGAGAGAGGAGTTGAAAGAATGGAGAACAGGGAAACGTTCAAAGTGCCACTTTGTGACTGCCTTCATTGCTTAGTTGTTAATGTCAAATCGAAGCGCTTTCGACACATGGAGCAGCGTTACAGGTGTGTAGTGTGCAGCATGAAGCAGCATCTGGAACTGCAGAGTGAACACCTTTTGATATGAAATATCAAAAGTGCTGGCTTACGTTTGTGAAGTGTGAGGGGACGGGGAGGACACCTTTGGTTTGAACCACTTACCAATTTGTTTTTTTTTACAGTCATCCTTGAGTTACAAAAAAATGAAATCAACATAGAGTACAAGTGTGTAATTCAGCTCTACACAAAGACAGGGATGAGGCAGTGGGTGATGGCAGAGGAACAGCTTAACAGTACTACAGACTACGCAGCACACCGTCATGATGATGTGGAAGGGTTCAAATAAAAGGCACAAAAGTAATCAACTTTAAGACAGAATGGCTTGATGGAGTCGACATTGTAGTAGAAGCACTGTGTCGTCTGCGTAAAGGCGGAGCACAAGCTGATTCTACCAATGTCGCAGCAGGAATCTCTGAACATCCCTCTACTTCCACTGGAGCTCTCTGTAGTATCAGCTGCGCCCAAATGGCTTCATTGTTTCTACTCTTCATTGGGTATGAATGTCTCTTCTTCTTAATGCACTCCTGGTTGTTAAAATAATCTACACCCCCCCCCATCCCCCCTGTCTTTAACATTCATTTAAGTCCACTTTATTTACTCCACTTCCTGAGGAAGGTCAAGAAAACAAACATATGCAGAACCCAACCAGAAGTCTGTTATATGTGACAGCTCCAATCAACTGCCAATTCATCCAAAATATAATTGTGTCATAAAAAAAAATCATAAAACACTCTTGGTGTGGTTTTGTTGCGACAGCCTAACTAAGTCTGGTATTTGCAGCAGCTGTAGTAGCTCATTTTATGACGCTCTAGGTAGTTATATCTTTTCTGAAAGACAATTTGCTGACTTTATGACTTGTGATGTTTCTGTATTCTCTAAGACACGGTATCATGCTCATGCTCTCATTTAAGCTTTTGCTGTTTACAAATGATGGATGTGCCTGCTTCAGAGTAAAAGAGGTACAATCTGAACGTTGGGTTTGAGTTTCATGCTAGCTGATATTGTGAGAGAACTTGTGAGAGGAGAGGGAAGCTTGTCTGGATTTCTGCTTTACTTTGTGAATGAAAGGGCAGACTGCAGCTATACCCCTTTTATTCACAGCTGGTTGTGTCAATTCCAATTCATCCTTTGAATCACAGAGGACCCTGTCTCTATCCTGACAGAGCACTGCTGAGAATAACAGCTGGCGCACGAATGGACGATAAAGCGGCCATTTCTTTCAAGAGTCCGAGTAAATTGAAATTGTTTTGTGAAAGGCGTTTTCCAGAAAGTCTTAACATCCTGGTTGCAGCAGCTTGTCAAGACTTATTTAGGGAGTGTTTGGAATTCAACAGAGGAGGGTGAACTGAACTCTAAACTTGTCTCACAAAAATGAAAAAGGAAAAAAAAAAATAACACAACAGAATACTTGCACAACCGATTATACCTGCAGTTTCTAGGGAGAAAGGAGAAAGAAAAGATACAGGTAATATTTGAGATAAAACCAGTGGAATACAGGAAGAGACGGGGGATGGGGAGACAGGGTATTAATGCGAGACATCAGGAGGGAGACATTCGAGGAGACGAGGGACAAAGAAAATCTGATATTGTCTAGAAAGGGAGTTGTGTGTAGGAAATAGAACTAGTCATTTACTCCATGGAAAATTACTACAGTGACACACATTAGAGTTGAAAGAGGCTTCATAGAGCAGCTGTTATGATTTAGGAGAATTTCACCAAAGGGATTCTGACTGACTGAAGCTGCCAAAAAGATTTAAGTACGCTTAAGAGTTTGACTCTGAGGCAGCACTTTTAAACTCCAGGGCCATCACTGAGGGGAGAGGGGGAGAGTCTATGTATACAGTGTCTTCTTTACACCGAGCTAGCACTTTATTCAGGGTTTCGCTGTGTAAGGGGGATTTATGTGTGTGAGACTCCGTTCTGGGGGGGGGGCGGGGGGTAGGAGGGGGGCATAGCTGGGGAGGGGGGGGTCTCGGGGTACTCTGTGACGGTCTTACCATTCTGCAGCTTCTCTTTGCCACCGGACAGCACTCCGCTTGGTAGCATGCCTGTCGGGGTCAGGCCCTTCAGCGTCAACACGCTCTCACTCTCCTCTCTGAAATAACAACACGTGATTTCAAATTTAGAAAAAAAAACAAAAAAGCACACAAGCTTCTTGTTTGGTTTGAATGTCTTTGACCAGTTGTTTCTATACAAACATCAACAAGTGCAGCTTTAAATATCACTTCAGCAGGGAGTAGCGGGGGTAATGCTACAACACCAACACAAGGGAGTTTATATTCTCCATATCTGCATACCTCAGCACAGAAAATACTCTGGCCATCTTGCCAATGGCACGGATCTTGTTGCGTATGACTTCCTTGCGGGCAGAAGCTGTGGCACCTGGAAGGGTCAGAAGATGGACACGGTCATACAGTGGTGCAAACGTAACTCGCGCATACTTTACCTTGTGCTGTCGAGGTGCAAACCAGACTGTGTGTTTGTTGTAATCACTACATGCCTTCTCATTAACTTTAGTGAAAGTGCTGAGACAGGGCCAGTCTTCTGGACTATTAGTTGTATCCAGTAGTGCGGCAGACCAACACAATGCAAACACAATGTGGTTATTGAAGCCTGGATTTCAGATCAAACTGAGTGATTTAAATCCACCCACAGGTCACGACCACTCAGTAACTCTCAGGTATTCAGTGTATTCATGCTGCCTCTCTGTAGTGAAGCAGTCGTACATGTATCTTTAAAACCATGTTACGTCATCTGTAAGTGGCCTGCTCCTTGTCCAAACTTGTCTTTTCAGCATGTTCAGTAAGCACACTATATGTGTTTTTCTTAGCTGTGTTTGGTTGAAGAGATTTAGCAGGATTTTTGTCTTCCAGGACTGGAAAACAAAACGGTACGTTTAAAAGGAAAACCCTTGTTGGGGGATAACGGTTTCAGGGCCTCGAGGGAGCCGGCCTGGAAAATGTGTGAGTATGAAGGATGGAAATGAAGCTGATGTGTGGTGAAAGGCTTGGGAGAGGTAGGAGCTGACAGTCTGGTGTCAAGTTGAAGACTTCCTATCGCTCTCAGTTGAGTACTCCATTAGTAAATTCAAATACATTTGGCACAGGATGTGTCTCCTGTCGTAGCATTTCTCATTCAATGTGTGCAGGGAATACCTTAAAACAAGTATGACAGTCAATGAATAAATCAAATCTTCATGTTTACAGATAAAACAAGTTTGTAAAAGACTCATTAGTATAGTTAGAAAGTGTTAAACAGTGACGTTAGCGGAAAACCCAGAAAGCAAGCAAATCTATCTCTGCACACCCGTGCTGCTATTATGTGTACCTTTTTTGGGGGGATATATTAGCTGTCCTTCTCATGTAACACCCCCAGAAGAGAAGACAAAAGAAAGGAAAAGAGAGATGATTGGATGGCTGTAGAATGAAAGAGGAGGTGGCAGAAAGGAGGCGGACAGTGAAGTAAGAAGCGAGAGAGCACAACAAGTGAAAAAGAAAAGCGATGACCTCAACACAAAACTCTGGAAAACAGAAAAAAAAGAAATTAGATGAGACAAACCAAGGTAGTGAGGACAGCACGACACGAGTGTGTGAGAGAGAGAGAGAGAGAGAGAGAAGATAATGCAAACGAAATCTGTGGATTTGAGGTTGGAAATATCAACATCACAGAAATTGGAAACCATGGAAACAACAGCAGATAAAGAGAAAGGCAACCAAAAGGATTATAAATGATGAGACGATGAGTGAGAACGATGAAGGAAAAGGTTGTGAAAATAAGAAAGATATAGAAGAAAAGAAATGAGCTTAGGAGGAAACAGAAACGTTAGAATGAGGCAAAGAATCGTGAACATGATCAATGTCGGTGCAGAATGAAGAGATGTTAGAGGACGATGGATTATTTGAGGAAATGACCAGTGAATGATTTTAGCCACAGTCCAATCAATATGAATTTAGTAGAATGAAGGAAAATCAGGGTCTGAAATAAACACCCACCAAGTAAATCTCAGAGGGCTGTCCAACACGTGGCAAGTACAAGTTTCTAGATCAAGTTTAATGTTTGAAGTTTCTGTCGTTCTCGTAGCTGGGACCAGAACCCGGGGCGTCCAGCCTCAGGACTACAGCCGCTGCACATGGGGCACGCACCCAGATCGCATTTTTTTTAAAGTTGTTTACCACTCCTTCATATTCAGATTGAACATCAGTTATGTATGAGGAATTGAAAATGATGGGCTGTGGAGTAAAACTACAATTACCTCTGCACACACACAATATGACTTATTCTTTAAAAACTAGTCAAATCAATATGTTAGTTGTGCAAATTTCCCCTTTTCTTGTCCTTTTTTATACACCACTTGTGCAAATTCCTTGATTTTGTTATTTCAGATGCATTTATATGTAAAAAAAAAAAAAAAAAAAGGAGGTTAGAATCTGGTGATATCCTGAAACTCCACCCCTGGGTGCTGTTTACAGATTAAGAATCTGTGCGTCAGTAAACACAAAGAGAGAAGCAGGCGGGGGTGGGGGGGGGTGGGGGGATGTGATGAGATCATTTCCTGTTTGGTCGGGCAGGAAGAGGGGAAACTGGTCATCTCATCGTAGATACACTGTGACTGGGGATCACACAGACGACTGTGTACTTTGAACTTTCTACTGTTATATGATGATAAAAGTCATAAATCCTGTCTGACTAACAGCTGATTGAGCCCAGGAGGACGGGGACTACAGAGCCATCTAGTGATACTAGATATCAACGCTGATAAAGGCCTAGTGTTGTTGTTTTGTATGTTTCTCTTACCCAGATAAAGGAAACTTGAAGGACATTTAGTGTGCTGACCTTTCTGCTTCTTAGTGATGCCTTTTAACAAGGATTTTTTAAAATAAGTATTTTCAAACCTCAAAGACAAAAAACCCCAAGGATGATTAGTTGATTGAACTTTGTCAAGTGTAAACAGCTTCTGGATTCACTCTTGATGAACATGTTGAAGAATGCTAAAAAGTGTTTATTTAAAAAGAGTGGCATGACATTTAAAAAAAAAAAACCCAACATAGAATAAACCAAATGTGCATCAGATTGAGCAGTGAGTGTCTATGTGGTACTCTCTTTAGCAGAGGTCGCCCTCTAGTGGAGGCACGCTGCAGTGAAAACTGTTTAGAGGGGTTTGCTTACCGTCCAGCTCCTCGTCAGTCGTCAGCTCATCGTTGGAGCAGATGCTCAAAACGTTCACGAGCATTTCAGTCACTATAAAGAAATAAGAATATATATATTTTTACATGTTATATATAGTGTAAGTTTTCAACAAGTATGGAATGTGGCAAGCTGTCCTAAAAGTCAGACGGTCATGTTGCGCTAGTTAGACTGACAAGAATGCACTCGAGTGACCTCCCTGCACACGCCCTGTAAACTGTGTCCGTCATTAACCTTGCAACATTGTGAGGTATCGCCCCGTGCCGAAGGGTCACACCCAAGAAGGGCTTCCTGGACTGAGTGTGTCAGTCATAGCTATGTGTGATTTACTGACACAGATGCGTCACAGTTATAACAGGAGGGGGGGGGGGGGGTGAACTTAACAAAGTCAAAATGCCTGGATAATCTTAAGATAATGCTAACTTCAGAAAATAGACCCCCCCAGCATGTTGAACTCATGACGTATCTTTGCCTGTTTGCATTTTATTAGCATTTTTATCAAGTGTTGTAAGTATACTACATTTATCTGTGTGTATGACCGGCCTATTTTTATTACTGACTCTGGAAACTCAGTGTTCATTTCAACGTTTTGGAGCAAACATCTGGGAGAACTGTCAATGCCCACACTTTGTTTTTGTGTTCTTACAGAATGTGTACGTGTGTATTCATGCTCACCCTTCTCTCCGACGAAGGGCAGGGACCAGGTGAAAACGTCCATGAAGTTGGGCAGCCAGTAAGGGTGAGGTGAGCAGTTGAACTGTCGGATGTTCATCACGTTGTTCTCGTACTTCAGCACGGCCGCTGTGGGAGGGAGAGACAAGACAGGGAGGCAGGTGGTTGTTAAAATGTGTCAAAATGTGTGAAGTTTAATAATGGGATTTGCTTTCTCTATGGTCTCTGGACACAAAGGATGGATTATGGTCTAACATCTTGTAAACAACTTTGAGTTTTTTGTCTGTCAACATCCACAATCCCCTCAAGGAGAACTCAAACTGTTCTACTTCTTCTCCTTTAATGTGCAACAAATCCCTGTGTTCACCGGTTCTGCAAATGGCTACCTATGTGTGGCATATACAACACAAGCCGAACATTATGACGTCTCTATTTTCCTCCTTAAAAGTTTCAGATTGCACACAACTATCCAACTGTGATCAGGCTACAAAGAACATCAGATCCTCGTTGAGGTCCAGGTCCATTACAGCCCCCATCCTGTTCCCAACCACCACTCAGGAGTACTGTGCGGCTTCGGCAGCCGGCACCAGCACTCCGTCCAGCTATCATGGAGAGTGACCACAAAGTACTCAGCGTTATGTGCCAGAAAAAACAAGTGTGATTGATGGACAATCTGAAGAAGGAGCAATCTGAGTTCACATTAAAAAAAGATAACAAAACACTTACTTTTAAAAAATACAGTTTTACAGGTGGCTTATGAAGCATCGTGTCTTAAAGTCTTGAATATAACCGTTCTCAACAGATTAACCAAAATGTTTCTTTTCTGGCTGTTCTTGTTGTTTACCTTGCCTGGTTAATGATTCATTAGCTGCAGGTGCTGCGCAGACTTGTGACAAATGAAATTGCCAGTTTTTTCAGATCTCCGATTGGCCGTAAAACACTCGAGAATTTGTTTTGTCCAAAACGCCGCAAAAAAGAAACACCTAGACTGAACCGTGGCCTGGATTTAACACATCATTTTTTATCAGACACTGTCAGTCAACCTCTGCTTTATGACAGCGAAATAGAGAATCTGGCAAAACTACCGTGCACAAGATGATGTACTGACATCAGAATCCGTCAATCTTTCCCTCTGACAGGACGGCTAATACATAGGAAGATTTGCAAACTGCTCTACAAACTGCCCAAGCATCTAAATGATGGTAGCTAGGGTTTTGGGACGAGGGAAAAAAAAAAAAAAAAAAAAAATCAATGTCCCTTTTCCCCTCTCCGGAACATTTCCTCTGCGTATTGATTACCGCCCCCACAGGGTGAAACATGTCTGTCACCACAGAAACACATGGCTCAGCATTTGGGCTCCATGCGGCCGGGCAATTTTCATTAGTTAACAGAAAACCATCAATTTCTGGTGAGGAGGGACGGAGAGAGGAGCCAGAGACAGGAAGCTAAGGTAATGATAGCTATGGACTCTGGATGATGATCATACTGCGGTGCTCAGAATTAAACCATGAGAAAAAACTGCTTATTCCCACTGACATCACCATCAAAGTGTTTCCTTTTTGATTTAATTTATCAATATTTACAGCGTGCATTGCTTTCACAATCCATAACCAAAAGAAGCTCGAAGTTATTAGTGAGAAAATTGAGAGAAATGGGCTTAGTTGCTTTCTTACAAGACTTACAGGAGATATCATTTTAATGCTAAATAAGAGGCCAGTTAGCTTAGCATAAGGACTAGCTAGCTACTTTTGACCTTCCTAAATGTCCCCTGGCTCCTTATGTTGACAAAACAAGCAGGAGTCTATTAAACTATGACTCACTGCACTCCAGTATGTGAATGTGTTACGTTTCTTGAGAAAGGGGATAATAACGAGTTAATGCTAAAAATATCTCAAAAAAATGGACAGAGGAGGATTAAGGCCACTGAGTTTATTACCCCGACCACCAACGCTTTTCTCAGAATTCTGAATTTACTGTCAAAACTCTGAGATCAACGATAACTGTAATTAACGGCATGAATTTCACTTTTTAATGTTACACTGAGCGTATTTTCACAAAACAATTGCATATAATAGGAAATATAATGAATAAAAACCGTGTAGTGAGTGTCTTATCTTAATCATAATATCTCTGTGTACCACTGACATAGAAGCCGCCTCCCAATCACTGACCACAGAATGCGCCATGTGACCTCTCCCATGATTAAGAGACAGTGTGGGTGCTGAAGAAAACACGAGAGCTGCCAAACATAAATATATCCCTGCTGCATATAGACGCCCTCTCTCTCTCTCATGAGCCAGGCCAGACTGATGGCCCAGATTTGGGGAAAGCCGACACCTGGGCCGGGTCACCATGGGGAGACTTTCCTGCCTCGGCCTCTCTCGGGGGTCAGGAATAGCAAGTCATCAAACCTGGCATCCAAAGCAGCTGTAACCTCAGTCGCAACACAAATGGGGTCAGAAAACATCCTGCTAGGCCGGGGCTTTCCTCAGTGTGTGTGTGTGTGTGTGTGTGTGTGTGTAATCAATGAGGCATGGTAATGTATATAGTGCAGTAACTATGCAATCAAAGTGGTCCCTCAAGTATTGCAAAGCATTAAATTCCACTGCCATCACTATCATATCCAAGGCTGTACATAAGCACACACATATTCTCTGAAATAACAGAGGAGAATCTGTACACTTTAGAATTCCTGTGGCATTATTATCGATATCAGAAAAACGTTGCAACCCATTCCAATAAGCAAAGCACTGCCTTCCTCTGACACACTCCACTCAGACGGGGCTGGGGGTGTTTGTGCGTGTGTGTGTGTTGGTGTGTGTTGGTGTGTGTGAGCATGAAAGCAGTCGCACGCGTGGGCAGCCTTTGCATAAACATCACATACTGCATAAACATGGTCGAGGCACTTGATTGAATGCAGCCGTGGAGGCCCGGAGGGAAAAAAAGGCAGAGCGGGGGAGAAGGTCAGCTCCCCTGCCGTCGCTCCTTCAATTCGGATTCCCTTTAAAAGGAACAGACACCCGGCAACCTCCCCCGTACAAAACCAAACACGATCATCGTGTTCTAGGTACGAGCAGGTCACGGCCCACTTTCTTTCTTTCTTTTTTTTTTTTTGGGGTGGGTGGGGTGGATATGGCATTTAACCTGCAGATATGAGGTTACAGGAGCAGCATTTTGCTACCCTAATGAAAAGAACACGCATTACTACTGTTTGAATGCACAATCATATGCAAAGTTATTCCTCATACAGCAGGAGGGCACAGCTCTTGTGGCGACCAGCTGTGAGATCTGTGTTAAAGTCCTCTGTTAAATCGAACACTGCGTGACAGCCACTAGATGTCTCTGCAGCTCTGGTGCTGCCTAACAGGGTAGCTGAGGCCAATCCTGCTGCCACGGTAACACAGATATTGTGAGGCTACGCCCGCTCATTAATTATTCATAAGGGAGTGCCTTGAGCCGGTTTCCCCGGTAACGAGGGCTGTTAAATCTGCTATGAGATCAGGGGGGAGATTCCCACTGTCCTGTCCTGTTGCTTAAAGCTGACTGCATATCTGTCTCTAAGGCCTCCCGTATCAAGTTCCAATGGATTAGTATTCCATTAAAAGCATTGAGACCTCCTCTGTCCATTTCATAGAGCCCTCGACTTCCATTAGATGTCAGACTTGTGGTTGGTTGGAACTGAATGTACTTGTACAGTGGAGCACTGCATGAATGACTTTTCATTAATTGTTGCTTAATAAAGTAATGAGTCAGCATACTTTCTGATTTCAAATCATTTTCATTTCACTAGAAATCCATGCCTCAAGAAGGCCACTTGTTCTCGGGCTTAAAACCACATTGAATGGTCATGCCGAAGAACATAAATGCTTTCTGCCTTCAAATATTTGAGTCATGAAAAAAAACAAAACACTCAAGCATCGCTTACTATCTATGCTATTGGTCTAAAATATGTTTAAGGTTGTGCCCTGTCTATATTTTCTTGAACTGTCAACCGGATTTCATGGTCTAATTCAATGGTTGAAGGAGACCCCTGATAAAAAAAAAAAAAAGACTGTTGGAAATTAAAACCATCCTGAAGGTTGTTTTCAACTTTAAATTATGATGATCTGAAAAAAGCCTATTCAAGGTTCATTTAGTGATTTCTGGATCTTTTAACATCAGGTCTACTTAATTGGACAGTTTGCTCAGTTGTTATGAATACATCTCACTATGAAGTATCTTGAGAAGTTTTCTTACTAAACAATACGGTGAGTAGATCTCACCAGAATTCTGTTTTATAAGACTTAGATCCTTGTTGGAATGGAACCAGAAGGGCCTTCCCAGTACGACATTACGCAGTCCATTTTTCTTGTTTGGTGCGGCCTGAAAAGTTCTGTAACCGAATCCTGTTTACAGGAAAGTGAAGGAAAGCCCAGTAATGACCAGAGTGATAACAGATGGGTGGGCATCTGCAGACGGGGGAACGCTTCTCGCTGGCACTTGTGACAGGAGGTGGGAAACATGAAATCCCTGCTGTGCTGTCGTCATCACTGCCCCAGCTTCCATCCTGCTATTTATTCCAGTGGCAGAGCCAGGAGCCAATCATACCACTGCATTTCACTCCTTCAGATCACACATGTCGGCTACTCACCAACCAATCAGCACATGACCAAGGCAGGAAATAATGTAAAAAAAAAAAAAAAAAAAAGGAACCGCTGTCCAGTTTGACTGGAAAATGAACCAGATGGATTCTTCAGGAAAACATGGTTCACATTATCGTTTAAGTTTCCTCTCTAAAAGTCCATTCCTGTTTCTACATCGTCATCAAACTGTAAAACTAGAGAGGAGATGGAGAGGTTATCATGGTTATGTAAGGTTTAACAGGTGTGAGATGGATCTAACCACCATGTCCTTCACTGTCTTGGGGGTGTAATAAAAAAATCAGCGTCAAAAAGGTGGGCAGCTACGTGTCATTTAGCATTTTTTCCATCCAAGCACCACAACCATTTGGATTCAGTCTTTGGCTTTCGAGACCAGTCAACAACGACGCAGCAGAACACATTCCATTAATACGAAACCGCAAGCAATATCCAAAGTGTTCGACTGCCAGCTACACCTCCAACTCCATCTCTCCAAACTGTGAGCACTCAAAAGTGCTACATCACTGCTGCTGTGTTTTCATTTAACGCAGCTCCACTGTCAGCTCAGAGGGTGCAGGGGTCAGAGCGTTGATGGACAGCTGGTCAGCGCCTGACACTTATTGCAAAGCCAACAGTTTGACTTGGAAGGAAAACGAGTGATGGATGGCATCTAAAGGCTGGGTTTTTATCTTTTTTAGAATCACATCGTTCTTGTTGATTATCCTGACTCAGCTACGACTCAAATTTACTTCTGGCGGAGGATTTTTTATTTTTTTTCCCCTCGCCCGCCTCTGGTACCTCATAGATATCCTCTGCCTCCTCCTCCTCCTCCTCTCCGACTGGGAAGTGCCCGTCTCTCAACATTTTTCCCCCCATGTGGAGAGGTTTCATTGGTTAATCTGGCCAACTCCCAGCGCTGTATTGATGGGACCTGCAGATGCCTCCTCCCTCCGCCTTTAAGATTTATGTGCCCGCTCGATTGGCCATCAATCACAGAACATGCTCAGTGGGCTCCGAGCTCCGGCAAGAAAGCAAAGAGCAGACCAATTCATTATAGAGGCTTTGGTTCTCCTAGTGAACCCCACCCACATAACTGATTAGAAGAGCATCAACAGGACTGATAAGGTGGTATTGGTTAGCTGCGCCTGATTCATGAAATAGTGGCGCCGTTGTGGGGAAAATACATCTGGTAAGTAAACGGCTGATAATGTGAAGGGGCAACCATGCAATTACATAACCGCAAGTTTTAAGAGCTCAAACATAAAATCTCTGGCAAGACCTTAAGCTCGAGGGATGTTTATTTGCTTGGGAAGAGCTCTCTCTCTTCTGCAATTATATTTGTATTCAAAGCCAAAAATCTGACTTCAAACACATTAAGCTGAGGATAAAAGTGTGTTTCACTTTCAAGCAGACAGCGAATGACAGGAGAAATAAAGAACCTGCCATCCCCCGTGGTAAGATACACCTGTGTTCCTAAATGAAGTCGGTTCTATAAACAGAGTAATCATTTCCTTTCTGATAACCACACTCGCTCGCTCTCAGAGGCATTTTATCAACAGAAGGTCAGCCAGCTTCAGGTAAGACCAGGGTGCGGACTGAATCATTTTAGATACTTCGACTATCACATATTGAGCTCTGGAGGTGCAAATGATTTGCCAGGCAAATGGTTGCCAAAAGTTAAAAAAAAAACAACAGGCCCTTGACATCAATATGTTTGCTTGTTTGTTTTTATTGTGTGTTGGGTTGACTGTGAGCCCTGGGAAGATTAGTTGGCATGGAACGAATGGGGTCCTAATAATAAACAACACACCAGGCATGCAAACTGTCAAGCTGCACCCCCACCCGCCCTCAACTATCCCGATTGTGCAGGAAGCAAGGCATGGAAGCAGCTCCTGAGGAAAATAGTAAACAAAAAGATCCTAATATCTGAGATCAAGGGAACACACGTGGAAAAAAAGAGAGAGCCATGTTTCCCTTGTGTACTGCACTCACACCAGCAGCACTGCAGTACACAGCTCTGTTATGGCATTTCATCATGACAGGAATTACAAAACAGCATGCACCAGCAGCACCATCGCTCTTTCCTTCCCATTTCCATTTCCTGTGGTTTGCCCATCGCCCGCCCCCATCCACAACATGCCCCCACAGCCAAGTCAGATACTGTCTGTTCTCCAGGGGAAAAGTGCTGACTCACAGCACAAAGGCAAGCCTATCTTGCTGCGTGGGCAACGTAGCGCCGCATTGGGCACCACTAGGTGCCAAGTGAACCTCCCGCCCAGCCACTTCATGTCCAGCTACATCCCTGAACTGAGCAGAATCAGTGTCAGAGAGTTTTGTGATGAAACAACCCTGAAAACTTGAACCAAAATATTTCTATACTATGAGGGAGAGGCGCTCCAAAAGCTGTGTGCACTGTGAAAGTTGAGTTTGGCACTCCTTAATACCATTTAAATACCATAACAATTTAACAAAACTGTACATTGGAAATATATTATTTATATTTATATTTATTTATTTAGTTATAATTTTTTTATTTATTCTAAAACCTTTTTATTAACCCAGGAAAAAGCTTGTTGAGATAGTCGCTTTTTTAAGAGTGCCCTTGTGAAGACAGGCTGCAGCACTGTTTTTCATATTATACATGAGATAGTGTTAATAAAGTGCGAGTGTAAGCCAAAAGGGACATGTTCATTTTTAATCCCTTAGCATGGCGTGAAAACAGCTAAATGTTTTCTGTTCATCCTTTTTAAAGGCACTTTAAAGCTCCGTTATGAGATATTGTTAAAACATCTGAAAAGCAAAGCTCTTCTAAACTGTGAAAGGATGTTGTTAATGGTTACCCAACCGGTCCAAAAAAGAATGAACCTTCCAGTCTGCAGCTCTGTGAAACTTTCTGTTACTTCCAGCTTATCTTTATCTTTTTGTTTTTATTGTTTTATTTTATGTGTTTGCTGATTGCCCTCGTGCACAACGACAAGGAGATGAAGTCAGCGTATGGCAGATCAACAACCTCAACAGCCATTTGTAAGAGTTTTATGACATTTGAGGTTTAAGACATCCTGATGCTTCCCTTAAATGAAACCTGAATTATTCCTTCTCCTTACCTTTGTTGTTGTAGACATCTAGGTAGTTGGGTGCTGAGAAGATGGTGATAAGAGATGGGAAGCCAGTGGTCTGACTCTTTCTGTACATGCGGTATCTGGGAAATATCCAAAAAAAAGAGACGTAAGCATCAGTAAACATTACATTCATACATTAATCATTGGTGTTTGGCCCTCGGGAAATGATTAGCAGTGACAGTTTTTATGGCCTCTTGTTTTCACTATGGCTGTTTGTCTGGCAGCCTCAGGAGAGTAAATCCCTGTGTTACAGGTGAAACATGCCCTCCAGAGTCATCTCACTGAACCAACTCCACATTCAAATCAAACTACTGTGATCTCACTGCGAGCGGCTGCGCTGTGTTTGTTGGTTTGGATGCTTGGAATGAAATAAGAGCTTTCAGTAAACAGTACTGACTCAGATGATTTATTTGCCACACCACACCTTGCAGCAACTATTTGTAGAAATTTGAAAAAAAAAAAAAAAAAAAAAAGGAAACCGAGGTGAAACTCTGTAACATTATTACTTGTGTGGTTCAAGGCGGCTTGGGGCAGCAACCTCATCTGAGACGTGGCGAGGTTGTCCCGTGTGACCACGCTGTGGGTGTGCAGTGATAAACAACTGTATGCTATGCGTCCCACCGCCTCAACCTCCCTTAGAGGGTGATCAGCCTGACAGATCCAGCCACCTGCCCTCAAAATAAAAATATGTTTTCAAAGGAGCTATGCAACGCCTCTGTTGAAGATCCAGAAATCACTCTTTGTTCCTGATGAATACAAGATGAGTTAGGTCGTTTGAGACTACATGTGCTTGAATGTAAAGTTAAGAATATAAACTAAATATGAACTGTGAAACAATAATTCCGCACAAAAATCTGACTAGTCACATCACATCTGGCCGACCAACTCCCCACACTGGATTCATTTTGATCACCCCGCCTTCCCTCAAAGTTCAGTACGCACTGAACCTGCTCTCCAGACAGGCTCAACACAGACCAGGGTGCACCAGGGAGGGAGGGAGGGAGGGAGGGGGGCTTTTCATTTAATACCTGGCTCTGAAACCACTGTGCCGTGTGACAATGTGATGGGAGAAGACGAAAGGCCACAACACTCACCCAGCATCCTGCGCTTCATGGGCCCGGATGATAGATAATAAGTTATTGTGTTGTAGAAAGTCACAGACTGCAGGGTAGCTGTTGAATGAAAGAGACAAACATTTGGTTTACTCACACATCAAGAAAAACTCAGACGAATCAAGAACAATCAATGGAAATAACTAAATAAGTCATGGCTATTATTGATTGAGTTCAGAAAAAAACCAAATGAACTACAATACTGAGTTCAGGCTAAATGTTTACATAAACTCTGGTTCATAAATGGAAGGGGGGGGGGGGGGGCTCTAATATCCTGACGTGAACAACAGATTCATCAAATGTCTAAATAGGCAGCTTTTGTCAGCAAAGCTTAAATGACTCATTCTGTACTTTTAAACCCACTTTCATACCGAAAGAGGAGTAGGTGTGACACTCCTTAAGTGGTGGATTTTTGGAAAGAATGAAACTAAAAAATGTCAAAAAGTCAAGTATGACACATGATTCACAGCAGACTGCTTCTTCAAGAAGAAAAAAAAGAAGAAGAAGAAGCTATCGCTGGGGAGTGTTCAAGTGTGTTTCATGCTCACGCTGATCTATTTAGTCTGCGCACACAGAAACCAGAAAACCTCACAGCCAATTACCCAACGACAGTACTACAGCTTTCCTGGTGCAACCTTTAACTCCTCACACCAGCTTTTACTAGAAATGTTTCTTTGCTCATAACGAGAGAGAAAGAAGAAAAGCCACGAGGAGAAGCTTTTCTTAAAGAAAATGTTTTTTTGATAGTCAATCAGTTGTTAATAGAAATTATTAATATTTCTGAGCACCGCCTCGAACAAAGTGGATTTCAACGGGGAGGGGGGTACAGTCATTGAAAATGTGTACGTCAAACTTTTGTCATGGTGATTAGTTTAATCAGTGGAAATATCATCTGTTAGACTATCACGTAAACAAAAAACGGTGCAATCAGAGTCTATAAACAAACACACATTTTACACACGAGACAGTCGTTGTGGTTCAACGAAGACGTATACCGTGCTTGTACAAAACACAGGTAATGGTTTGGTATAAGGTTCTTTAATGAAAGCTAAACGCCCCGCAACAATGAAACAACACCCACATGCAGCAATCAAAACCAAACTTGCATTTTGGTTTCTGATAAATATGAGGAAACTTTTTTTCTCCATGCAAAAGCTGCACTACAAAAAAAAAACAAAAAAAAAAAAAACAGCTTTTTCTCGTTCACTTCAATCAACACAAAATCCTGTTGAGGTTTCTGGATGACTGGGCCAAGCTGATATGGAGTTTGGGTCAAGATTGATACAGGGAACATTCTTATGGCAGCTTTATTGCGTCTCTTAATGCAAAGTGCTTGGAGCAGGCTTGTAATAAAGTGTTATATAAGCAAATTAACTTGGCTTTTTTTTGTATGCAGGCTTATCTGAGAGCATGTTTGCTGCAGAGCTAAATTATCTTCATTTCAAATAGTGTGAAACCTTTCATAGGAGACTGAAATTGAAGGAGCCAGGATTGGTTCATTAACAATCCTCGCTGGTGCAGACATGAGAACACATGCATTCCTGACAGTCACGACAAACATCTGGTGGAAGGGATGTGTATTAAAAAAAAAAAAAAAGGGGGGGGAAGAAATTAAAAATGCAATGAGTTTTTTTTTTCATTAGAAGGGGGTAAAAATGAGGACTAGATGGTTTATTTCTCACTTGATTTCCTGCAGCAGATGCAGACACATGCCATATGGAGCCTGAGATATATTAAGGCCTAGTTTGTTTTTTTGTGCAATTTTGCATTTGGAGTTTAGAGCATCTCCCATCTGTCCGACCAGAGGGCAAAGATGTTAATGAGCTCCTCGGACAACATGCAAAGTGTTGCAAGAAATGCCTTCATCATGTGCAATCTGAGCAGCGTTTTGTATGTGAAAAATTAAGCTTTTAAGGTTCTTATCAATAACTTGGATTTACACTGATGAAAGAAAGATGTTAAGAAAATCACTCCAGGCTGGTTCATCCAGGCTGCTGAGCAAGGGCCAAAAAGAAAGCGACTATACTCAAAACATTTGCAATTTCACGCCTGACTTGTGTTTGTAAAAGTGTTACAAGCGTGCCCACGGCGCTGGGGGAAATTATTGGTTGCTGCAAGACAGCAGCAACAAAGACGCTGATGTTTTTAAAGGGGGTTGTGTTGAGGAATGGCTCTCTCTCAGTCTGGCTTAAACCGTCTCATAAATCCTGAATGCCAGTGTGATGCCAATTAGTGAGCATCCCCCGGGCAGTCGAAGTGGAGGACACTGATGAAAACAAGACTCCAGAGGAATTTGGACCAAATGACAGAAGGTTAAGCAGGATGCTGGTGCGGCACAAACATGTGACAGTCAAATCCGTCATTTGTGGTAACAATGAGACCACATTATGAGCATTTCTGTTTGGTCTCACTTCAGTAAAGTGACAACATTAGAAAGATTATTTCAACCCAGGGCAAATTGTTGATCTGCTGTGTAATGGATCACAAACATTTACAGAATATGTAAAGACAATCGGGCGAAAGATGCCCTCGCAAATCCGCAACGACGGCAGTAGAGGGAGTTCATTCCCAAGCACAGCCATTAAAATACAATTAAGTCTGTAGTTATAAAACACCTGTTATTAAAGAAGGAAAATGCACATCAGGAAACTCAGGACGTCTCTGACTATTTCTGCTGGCTCGCCTGAGGCGCGCCAGGGCCAAGCAAGCGTCGCTTAGGCCGTAATGAGCGGAGGGAGCGCCGAACGCTCTCACAGACAGGACTGTGCCTCGCGGTAATGTGCCACTTCATTACATTCTGTGACAGTGTGAGCTGCCTGCTCCGAGCACTTCCTCCGTTTGTTCAGTTACTCAGCTCAATAGAAGGCAATGAGGGTTACATAAATACTGGTGACAGGCTAAGGAGGAGGACTTTTGGACTACTTTAATGCACGCTATGTTCTTACAACTCTTAATCTCCCACTCACAGTGGAGGAATTGCAGTGCTTGAAAACAAAAAAAGTGATGGAGATTTGGCAGCAGGGTTTCTCAATTTATCAACAATTTGACAGGATGATGATCATTTTGTGTCTTTATTCTTTTGCATCATTTGTTTATGATTACTGAAGAGCTACCCGCTTCAATGTCTATGACGGAGAGGACAGCCAAACTCATCAGAGGACGATTTTCTTTTTCCAAGAGTGGACAAAACACAAAATAAGAGGCACGCTTTCAAAAACAGATACTTGTAATTTTTTAGTTATATAAAATATTACAAGTAAAACACATTGAGTACGAGGTCAAACATCGCAGCAGTATTTGATGGGAGACAGAAATCAAAGCTGTTACCTGGAATCCTTAATGCTGAAGTAGTAAACCCTCCTGTTGCCCCTTCTCGTAAGAGATCAAAACACTCACCTGTAGAAGTAGGAGCAGCCTCGCACTGTGTTGTGTGTGAAATGCTCTTGGCTCTTCTCGTTCCCAAAGTCCTCCAGGGGGTCGGACCACAGCAGATCGCACATTGGTCCATATGCTGGAGGCTCTTTGAATCTGTCTAGCTGTGGAAGGAAAAGCAGGACTCATGTCAGCCTCTTTGAGGGGAAAAAATGCACTTAGAGCTCGCATGCTAGTGCAGAGAAAATATTTTTTTTTGCTTCTTCCGTTAGAGCCACGTCAGAGGCTGCAGCTGCCATTATCATTATTATTATTTTGTTACTTTGACTTACATTTATGCTGAAGTCATATTGTATTGAATTAAAGCTGAAAAGATATACAGTGTGGATGACGTGTAGGAAGGTTTTTAAAGGGCTCTTTTTGAGACACATAAAAACTCTGGCTGTCATTCTTAAGGAGTGATGAACATAAATAACTCTGCTTTCAGCCAAGTATAGCTCTTTCTCAAACAAAAGCTTGTGGATTACAGGAGGGATAGCATGATGGACACTTCAATGGAGCAAATTCTATTATGCATGCCCTCTGATTGCAGCCACAAAATCCATTTGGAGTTATTGAATTAGTTTGAAAGCGGGATCCAGCTCTTCAACATTTTTTAATCAGAGCGAGGACCAGACCCTGTGCTTGCAATCCCCGGTGTCCAAGTCCTGAGCCTTATTTTGATTTTGAGACAGATCTGGGAGAATCGCTTCATGCATTTGCAACTCAGGTTGTTATTTTCACAGCACATCACTCTAAAGCGAGCACAGTCTTTTCCTCATTAACTTTGAATGAATGCAGAAAACACATGAAGCAGACAGGAAGCTCCAATTTTCAACAAATGCTCTGTGCTTTTATAGCCATCATTGGGCACCTGCTGTTACATAAACACACACATACACACACAGGCTGGAGCTGCATGAAATTATAGAGAAAATGGTCCCGAATCAGACACATACTTTCCTGATGTCGTCAAGATTTGTGATTTCTGGAGACAGTCCTCCGTGTACACACAGGAACTGCTGGTTCATAAGTGCAGCCAGGGGAAGGCAGTCGAAGGCGTCCATACATGCGTCATACACCCTCTCTGAATACTTAATTCTACCTGTCATGGGGGGAAACAGGGCAGGGAAAAGGAGAGCACGCCAAGTCAAACACCACAGCTTTCATACATTGGGGCAGTGTGCTAGTCTGGGACGGAAAAGGCTCTAAAAAGGGCCAAAAAACTTCCCAAACACACTTTAAGAGCAGCACAATTTCACAGCGCTTTTGTGTTTTTTTCCACCACTCTGTCTGAGTCCAACAGAAATAGTTCTGACGTGTGTAAATATCAAGACAGGCAAGAAAAAAAAAAAAATGGGACTGAATCCTGTTCCAGGCCAGAGGGCACTTTTAAGTGAGCGTTTGAGGTCGCTGGTAGAATAAACAGCTTTTAGAAAGAATAACTGGCTCTGTGCAGAGATTCACACACCAGACTACTCAGTGTAGATCAAAGGTATGAAAATGAAGTGCAAAAAGCATTACTTACATTCCTGCTTAAATGTGAAATACTCTGTTAAATGTCTACATTCATGATTCCCACGCAGCAAAAACAGTGTTTTTGGGTAAAGGATCTTTAAGGCCCACAAGTACAGCACACACTGAAACAAAGAAGAACACAAAAAAAGGCATTGGGGAATGGTTAGTTTGTCATCTGGAAATAACACTCAAAACACAAACCATCAAGGCAGACTTTGTCAATGTCGCAGAGTGAAATAATACACGCACTTCTGCTTATAATGAAACATTTATGCACTACATTTTGTGGCACATTTCAGGCTCGCTGGGAGAGATGACAAACCTCCAGAGGAGCCACCAGAAGACAGGCACGGCACACTCCATTAAAATATGTTTTATTAATAAAAGTATAATGTTCCAGACGATGAGATGGCAGGGAATATATAGAGAAGTAAATTCCAACCAACGTCCTAGATTAAAACACATATTTTGCTTCATATTAAAAATCTCTCTCTACATAACCCTAAGCTACAGCGTGACATTTGCTATCCGGGCTACATTTGAAGTTATTACAAAAGCCTATTACTGCTCCAATATCAGCAGCCTGATTTGATCTACGCTCAAAGAAAGCTATTAATAAACACAGCTTCTGTTTGGCGTATGGTGTGTGTCATACTTGATTAGGCCCTCGTGAGGACAACTAAATAAAGAAATAAATACACAGCCTTACTTCAATACTGAAATACCCTCTGTCAACGTAGTCCCCCAGGAAAAGGTAGCGCGTAGATGCTGGTGATCCTCCTACTTCAAACAGCTTCATCAGGTCAAAGAACTGCCCATGGATGTCTCCGCACACTGCAACGAGGCAGAAAGAGGAAAGAAAAAAACACATCAGAAAAAAAACTGCTATTTTTAGAGCGGAGAAACTTTCAGATAAAATCCATTTTAACACAGTGACAGGATATTTGCTTCTTTCCAAAGTTTCCATCAGAGGTGAAGTGCTCGGAAAAAAAGGTTTTTTTACCAACAAACCTTCAATGTAGCACCGTACAGAATGTCACACATGTATGTAAGATACAACACGACAAAGAACCTGAGCTTTTCCTAACCAACCAGAACGAGGGGAGAATGGGAAATAAAATGGGAACACAAAAGCGTTCCAATTAAAATCACACGTCAAACTGTGAATACTTCTTTGCACACAATCTTCTGTCAGAAAGCAGATGTCCAATATGGAAACGGATAACAGGATCTGGCTCGAGTCTGCCTTTTCATGCCTTGCCTATCCACCACATCCTCCTTCAGCCTCTTTATAACCTTGAGGTGTTTCAACTGGCTAGTAAGACCTAATTCGAACACACCTTTCCCTGCCAAACGCACTAAAAGTTCATTGGCTGAAACCACTAAACAGCTCTCGGTTGTATCCCTTTCTAAACACGCCACGTTAACCGTGATGCAAATCTGGCTTGTCGGAGCCATTACTAACAGATAATTGCTGAGAGAATTTGCACTTCATCCTAAAAAGTACTGACAGTCCGTTTCTCAGCTTGAATTCCCAGGAATGTCAGTAGCTGTCAGCACAGTGGAATCCACTATATATCGCTTGACTTGTTTCAATCTAGTGTCATATCAACTCTGTGCAAATACTAACAACCCAGCAGCCAGCTGTTATATAGCGTCAAGGGAGAGTTCTGGTATAAAAACCCATTCCCATCAGAAATCAGGAACCGCAAATCACTTAATATGGATCGGTTTCCCATCTCCCAACGTGACCCTTTACCGTATTACTCTCTGGGGAGACGAGGGGAGCAAAAGGCCAAAGGAGATTTGCTGCTTAGCCACCATTGGCTGACAGGATGCATGTGGGGGTGGGGGTGTCGGATTTAAAAGCATTCTGTCACTTTAGTAGATACTTCAAAGGTTGGTTCAATGGGTCAGCTACACCTGAACTTTTCATTTATTATTGATAAACATCCTCATTGGTTTTTCCCCCACTGGTGGATCTATTTTAGGACCACAAAGCCATTCTGGGAGCTTTCATCGTTCCTCAAATGGATTTGGTTTTATCAAAAAAATATTTTTATGAAATGACCGTTGTAATACTTTAAAGTACACTAGGTTTAATGGGAGGACTAATCCAGGTAAAGAACTCTAGGTTATCAATGAATCTACTGTTAAACTTTGACTCTGTAGAAAAACACAGTTCAGAGAATGATCCAGAAAGTTGAAGCATTTTCTTTATCAACATAATAACAGCTATTGGAGGTTTTTTTTTATTGGTAGTATTAATGAGGTTTGAAGAAAGTCTGTTTCTATACATAGTCTTTGGTATACACAAACACACCAATAAAAACATTCAGACACTTAAATAGTATTTACAGGAAGTGGAAACAGAGTTTAGTGAGAGATACCCAGAGAGACTTTCAGCAGTCTTTCTAGGAGTTTAAGCTAACCTACTCAAAAACAAGAAAACACAACTCTTATAATACATTCAATTTGGTAATAAGGAACATACATACAACAATCTGAAGATGTTGCGGTTAAGTGCCAGAAACAGCTTTAATCATGTTAATGCATTTGCTGCAGTGAAGCTCTTTAATTGCCCTATTCTTTATCAGGCCAATTCACATGATGTCTAAACCGTAGAGGCAGGGATGAATAAGCAGGAATTAGATGTAATTACTTTTGAAATGCTATAAAGGTTTTTTTTTTTAACGGATTCTGATGCTACTTGTTTTCACTTTAGTTAAGCCCCAGTTTCAACATTTTTTGGTGATATTCTAGTTTTTCACCTGGGCTTGACTCCACAGACTCAGAATGGATGAGTAGCAAAAAACTAAATGATTGTAAGGTTGGTAGTACCAGTTGGGAACCACTGATATACTGTATATCAAACCAATATAAAATATTTTTTAAAGTCACCTTGAAGATTTATTAAACCAACAACACAAGTCAACAATCAGCAATATTACATTTTAGACTATCACAGTGACAACAATGATGAGCACGGTATGGGTTTCTGATGTCCATCCATCTGTTATTCAAGCAATCAGCTAATGAAGTGATTAAAAACAGGGTAAATAGATTGAAATCACATTTGAGAAGGACAAAGCCTTTCCTTTCATAAGACTGTTTGTTGATTTATGTACCGTATCTCGCACCGAGAATTACAATAAGAGCCTGTGAAAAAGTCTTTCAGAGAGATACCCAATTAGTGGGAGCTGGAGGACAGCGTTGGAGAGCAATTATCTCAAGTTACGAGGCTCGTTAGACAGCTTGGAGAATCAGCTCTCCTTGACTGTATCGTAAACCTCCGCTTTACCATTTGTCTTTTATTAAACCCACACTGTGTAACTGTTTAAACCCACAGTGGGGACTAACTTCAAAAAGAAGCCCTGTTATATGTGTCCAATTTCTGAAAAGATGTCCTTACTCCCCTGATGCAATCAAGCCAGCACTACAAACACGTAGTGGAGGCTTATTTTAGATGGCTTGTGCTGTTCCTGAAAATGGATTCACTGGAACAAAAATGGCTGAAAAAATGCTTGAATTAGAATCTAGCTTTTTAAAATAATATTCTCATTTATTGGCATTTTCATTAACTTTATTCACAATATAAAATGGACATGGCACATGTTGACGTGTTGGATGTTTTGTCAACATATTTCTGGTATCCATTGTTCCCATATTTTATTATTACTGTAAAGCCTCTTTTATCTTTTTTGGTGGTCCATCAAAAGGGTTAAATTGCCAGAATTTAAATATTTTATGGACGGACTTTTGTCTGTTAATTTGTTAAATAATAAGCTCATGTACAACTCATGATCATGATCTGATTTTTTTCAATACACAATAAAAAAGGAGGCATGTTTCTTTGGTGAATGAGTCAATAACGGACGTTACATTGGGTGTGGCCCCAAATAACTCATGTATATAAAAAAAGATATAAAAGAAGAAGTGTTTGTGCAACAGTTGAAGGAATTTAGAACGGTCAAAATTAAAACCCAAATGTAGAGATGTACAAAATCACATCAACTGAAGCAAGAAAGTGACTTTTTCATCCTCAAGAGAGAAAATAAGCCTTTTTTTTTTAATATCACATATTTATATCTTGCATCAAGGAAGCCATTAATGCTTCACATTCATTGTTTATGTACTGTTTTTGTCATTTTTCAAATGTCTTTTTTTTTTTTTTTTTTAAAAAGGACAACAAAACTAGTCCAATCCAAGAGCCTAATTTTGCTTCACGGTGCAGGGTGCATGATGATGCTAAACCTCGTCATTGCTATGGAAACATTCTTTCAACAAAGGCAGCTTCTATCACTGAGAGAAGAAAAACAAATCCAAGCTGCTGCTGACCTGATAAAGGACCTTCTGGGAGTATCACCAATGGCAACAATGCAATGTATCTACGGTGTTGAAATAAACAGATGGACGCAACAGGCAAGCGTCTCCTCTGTAAAGCACCTTTTGTTTTCTGCAAACATTAATGTTTAACTGTGAAATACAATACTATCTGACAGGATGACCACCAAGAGTGCAATTATTGTGAAAATCTATGCAGCGGCTGTATTGGTACCAGAGCAGAGAGCTTTTTCACAGGGGAATTAACAATACTTTCATATTTTCAGAGGCCAGCTCTGCAGGAGGGAGTCCAGTGAGGGAGTAAGCGGCTGCGATTTCACCTGAAGCGCCTGTCAAACACACTGTGTGTGGGAGGACTGCACCTCCAGCTGACCTTTTGGAAAGCTGTCACTTGCTGGCAGCGAAAACAGCGGGGTGACACGACAACAGTGAGAGTTAAACTCTGGCCGGTGTTATGGTCACTGGGAATTGTAGACGACTTTTCTGCATGAGTGTGAACATCACCCGCCAAAGCATATTAAACGCAACTGCTTTAGAGCAGCCCACTCCACCAGCTCGGGGGTTTTGCTTCATCACAGCGGGAGCACAATCCACCCATCGCTCAGCTCCAGCACACCTACAGACATGCTTTGCTTCCCTCCCTCTTGTCACAAAACACACAAAAAACGAGGTGAGAAGCAGAGCCCACATAAGAAGAGCAGGTGGGAGTACATTATCTGGAGTGAGAAACAATTCGTTCTGGCCATCTCTTGCCTGTGCGCTAAAGTGATCTCCCTGAGTAGCAGCATATCAACGGGCAGCAGCTATCGAGTGGGTGGTGGGCATTACACAACCTGGCTTCAGAACCTACACAGGCCACTCCAAAGGCCGGGCTCATTGAGCGAGAGAAATGCACGGTGAGGCAGACTGTGCCAGATAATGTTCTGATTGAGACTGGTTGATAACAATCTTCCCCCCAGGTTTTATGATGGCACCGACTCTCGGAAAGCTCTACATCCTGCAGAGTGTGCATTTATGCAAAGGCGGAGGTGGAGCTTGCAATCTGTCATGACCATCAAGCTGTTTGTGAGGTTTTAAAAGCTGAAATTGCTGGTGCAGCAGCAGCGGCGGCAATAAATGTCACAGCGTCTGACTTAGATTTAACTTCAAATTACTGCGTTGGTGTAAGCCACAGGTTTGAACTGTGACTCTTCAGAGCAAAGGAAGATTTACTGATGAATCAACCACAAGCTTTTAGACTGCCACTCTATTAGCCCTGTGCAGTTCTCTTGCTGGATAATTTCATTTTTACAGCATAATGAATTGGCATGGTCTACTCTGCAAAAGAGTTGTGCATTGTCACTCTTAAGGGAAAAACTGTAAATATTCGGTTTACTGAACAAGAGTTATTTAAAAGAAATGTTCTTGTCAGTTTTAATTCTGATAGTGCTGTGTCCAATTTATCTGCCTACTCATTTTAAGACTGTTGCGTAACAACCTAGTATAAAGGTTTGATGGCCTTGAATGCTACACAGAGCAAACACACTTCACATGAAACTTATAAAACTGCCGTTCAAACCAAGGTCCTTGTGTGACCTACGATTTAAACAGGAAATTCCACGTTCAAGGTCCTATCATTTCCTGACAAAGAAAACATCACTATTTAGAAAACACTAGAAAATACCAAGCATTTTGAAATGCACACGCTCGTTGTATTTTGGTATGTGACAGTCCACAGCTCCGATGGGGTCGATCCCCTGCATTGTTGACGGATGTATGAACAGTGTAAAATCTCGCTGTTGCCTGGTGATGCAGATGCAGGAGCTCTATTGATGGGAGACTTGTGCGAAGGCCATGGGAGCAGCTTGTACTCAGTGGCCTAATCCTGCCCCATTCGTCACACACTCACACACACACACACACACACACACACACACATTTGCACTACCCTCCCTCCAAGAAAAAACCCCACCTGCCATCTGGGCCAACCAGGAAATAACTGTGTGACTGTGAGAAGAAGAAGGCAAGAGAGCGAGATAGGTGACGCGTCATGGCGCTTTACATCTATGATAAATATTTACTTACTAATCTGCTGACTATAGGTGCCATGTTGGAATGGAAGGTGTGCTAACAGGGGGGGGGGGGGGGGGGGAGGAGGAGGATTAAGAGAGCAATGACACAGACAGATGGGAAACAAAAAAAAAAAACATGGCAGATAGAGGGGAGAGGAGTGCCGAGAAAAACAAAGACATGTTTAGAGAGAATGTTGCATGAGTTCGGGGGCATACATGCGAGGCAGACACAGCAGGATCACGAGCACGCGCAACAGAGAAATCCTTGTTGAAAAGGGCCAGTGAGTGGGAGAGGGGTTGAGACAGGGGTGTTGAGTGGGAGGGAAAGATGTGCTTCATTGCAACGAGGACAAACACACACACACAGCTCCTGAGGATCCTGGAGCCTTCATGTAAAACAGGAGCTGTCCACTGTTTTTAAGTAGCAACAAAGGCAGGATGTATACGGGCCGGTTCATCATTTGAAATGTTAGAATATCTCAAATGGAGCCATGTTGGCTTGTGACAGTGCTTTTTTTAATGCAGCAATAACAATCCTATTGTAGCGAAAGGTCATTGTTTTAGGAGGTTTACACACAAGGAAGCAGTGTGTGATGAGTTAAGGCTGGAAATCATAAAACCGCTTAACATGTCTGACACCCTTTTAAATCACTGTCAGATACAAGATCCCCCTCGTCAACCAGTGCAGGCATATTTGAAGCGCATCTTAAAAAGCATGCTATAAAATAAACACTGTCACTTTAAGGGTTTCAGCTCCAGCACAGCATCAGGACAGTCTCTGAGAAAGAGTACAGCTTTTCTTTATTGAGTATTTGTGTGTGAGTTTGACAAACAGCTCATCGTCTCTCTCTGTGGAAATGAACTTATTCAGCCATGTTTGCTTTAACCAAAAGAAAATCAATACAATTTGGTCTGGGTTGGACGCTGAGCCGGAGTTAGAATATATTTTGTTTGGATCGTCTAGTGTAAGGCTACGAGTTCAGATTTATCTACATTGCATTCACATTGACACTTTCAAAGACCTTTCTGAAAGCCATGCAGTTATGTGCAAACGTGGCTAAATAACCAAAATCTACCAATGTTGAACAGGATTACTCTTAATCCCCTGGTAGCAAACAAAAAGACAGAGGCAGCGAGTACAGCTCATGATTGTCCAACCTGTTTGCATCTTTTTTTTTGTGGAGCTTCACTCTTCCAACACTCAGAATATAAATAAGAAGATATATTCACTTTTTAATAGCTTGATTAGGCATATTAGAACCCCTGTTTGGTTGAAAAAGGACCATGCATTCATGAATATAAGTAAGCACAATGCCAGCCGGGCCACTCGGCACAATAATACGAGAACGAGCTCATATTAGTAAAAATGATTGGCTGCCATAGATCCTTTGAGTGGGCCTCTGCTTCTGATTACACGAACATCAAAGACGCCTCATCAGAAAGTCTAATGGAGGAACAGGGCACTTGACCAGGAAGAAAGACAACAATGGACGCTGTGGATCTGTGCATATGCATCAGTGAGCCTCCTTCTACACAGTGTTCCTTCGCAGAAGCTGCTTCCTCTCCAGGGCGCATTTCACATCGAGTCCTCGACAGTAAAAAATTAGCATCAGCAAACAATAGACAGAAAATGTATCCGCTTTAGTGCTGTTCTTTACGGCTTTCCCTCCCCAATGGTTAGTAGCTACAATAAAAGGGGGAATTAGTCGTATTAGCTGTACTTCTTACCATCAGCTAAGTATTAAAACAGCATGAAGCAGACAGCGGCGTGTCATTAAGCTTGATAATATTTGCGAAGTGGGTGAACTAAACCTGTTTTTCCAAAACAGCATTCACTGCTACGGCTAGCTACATGGCCAAAATGCAGCCCGGGGACACAATGACTCACTTAATTAAGAAATTGAATTTGTCACATGGCTGAAACATTGCAGCCCCGTATTAAAAGTCAGCAGAGGGAGCTTTTCAAATCCAACACTAAATCTAACACCTTCTTGTTTCTGCAAGTTGTCCATTCCAGTTGCAGTCTTGATAACGACTGACTGCTAACGGAGGGAGGGTTTTTTTTTGTCTTCTTTCTTTTGCCATGTCTGCACACGAACACTGTATTTTTCACATGGAGTTGATTGTAAGCGTGATAGATTTTAGGTAAAAACAATCCGCTTTGCCTCTGCGCTTTGCCTGTCATCGCCTTTGTCCGATCTGACTTAAAGCAGTTTGAATGAACAGAGCGAGAGCAGAGTTTTTCATCCCTCCCTCTCCCTCTATGAAATGGACCAAAAAGGTTGGGAAATATACTTGGGTGGCGGTAAATAAATTGTTATTTTTTTCAATATAATGGAGTATACCCAGGAGCTAAATTGTAATATGACATGAGGAAACTCGCAAATGAATCCTTGCTGTTTGGGATTGGCCAAAAAAGCCCACATGATTGACTATGTTGAATCTCTGCTTATCGTCTACATGACTAACAATGAGTCATATCAGACTTCTGACCTGTCACGGGGGCTTCAATGTCCAGCAGGTTCTTCTCTGCGCGCAAGATAGCACCGCCCTCTGCTATGAGCCTCAGCGCCACCGATTCCTCCACGCGGCCCTCCTTGGTTAGGTGAGCTTTCAGCACGTCCACTTTGGGCTTCCCCTCACTGTCGAACACCTCTTTAGCCGTCAGCCGGTGACTCGGGGGGAACGGAACAGCTGGAAGGGGAAGAAGAAAAAAAAAAAACTATCATTAGAGCTGTTTATTCTTTCATTATATATTCAAAGTGATTTAATTCACCTTTCACTGATGAAAAGGCTTATGTGGATGGATACACAGATAACGCCACATCGCTGAGCAATCGACATTTAAGACATGCGAGGAGCAGATACTCGGCGCCTTCCAGGGGATCCACTCCCGCAAGAGAGGGAGTAACCGTTCACTCCGATTCACAGAGCCCTCATTCTGAGACAATTTACCAGATTGCTGCTGTGATCTGTGAGTCACTTAAAGTTCAGTATTTATAACAGAGCCTCACAGTTTCTCATTTGCTTCGCCGTTTTCATCGGCAAAAGTGATTACGTGAAGATCAGAACTGAGGTAAATCTGTTAAAATGGCCAAAACAAGTCTAAATAACATGAGGTAGTTTGCTAGGTTTAATGTGCAATGCAAACATCAAAAGAGAACATATGGTAACATGTTTCTTACACTTCTAATTCTTCTTATAGAAGAACAGAGATATTATCTAAAGTTTGACATTTGCTTCTGTGTAAGTCACTATTATTTCAGAGTATAAAATGATGTGTTTTTTTGCCTCCAGTCTGGAAGGCATCATGGAAATTAGACTAACCAAATCCACAACAAATCTCTGTTACTATCAATTACCATAATTAGTGGCCTAATAAGGGCTGCTTTTCACAGCAATTCAATGAGTAATTTTGGATACAAGAGATGCATTCAAAAGGCCTGAATCCTGTTTGCATGCATTTTCATTTTAAACAGTGAACTTTATAACCTTATCAGCGCATTTAAAGCAGACGGAGCACATTTACCATGCACAGCCCAATGAGTCTTTGGACAGACTGTGAATCCAAATCCTGCTCTTGTGACCAAAGAATAGAAACCCCCACAATGCAACTCTTTAAAATGGACCCCGTGTCGCTGCCATTTAAGCAGCTGACATCAAACAGGTAGGAGGAAACTTAATGTTTTTAAATGAAACCATCATTGTGAGGTACTTTTAGTGGCCTCGACCTACACAAAGGCCCAGAGTGTTAATATGTCCTTTTTACTGCCTCCCTAATGAGCCAGTTTATACTGACAGAAAGGTACAAAAAGGACTTAATTAAAGACGACATCCTGTGGACTTTCCAATTCAGCAGCTCTCCAGTCTTCGAAATATAAAAGCTCTTAATTAACGTCCACTTGCCGACTTTGCACATAGCATACAAGTGTGACTTACGCACTAAGCTGAAAGCAAATACTGATGCGTCGGTAGCTCTATGAGAGTATGTGTGTGTTGCCTTAGCATCCATCCTTCCCAAAGGTGACATCAGTGGTAATCAGACCTGCGCTTACTCGGTGTCACACTGTGCTGTAGGGACAGACGATATCCAGGATGTCAGCATTTAAAGCTTTCTAACAGGCGTGCAGTGAAATTTCAGATTTAATGAGCTCGCAGAGTTTCATTTCCTGCATTTCTTACCAATGACATCAACAAGAGGCAAGGTGCAACGAGCTCACTGAAAATACATTCATGAAATACGCTGATTGATCCAATTAGATAACATTTAAACATCACACCTTTTATTTAATATCTTAAAGCCAACATTATGATTCTGGTAAACTATAGGGAATATTTTTCTATGTATGTAGCTAATCAGTTGCTCCTTATTCAATTCAAAAGACTTTATTTGTCCCCGGGGGGCAATTTGACAATGGTGTCAAACATCCGGAAGACATCGTCTCACAGTTTCTTGATAACCTTTAGAATCATTTTTTTGCCCTTCTTCAAGCAACAGCTTTTTCAAGTCTGCACATGTAACATCCACTGTCTCTTAACATAAACCAATATCAATCAAATGTACGTTTTAAAATGACCACTAAAGGATCTGGGACATTCAGCAATCCTCATCAGAGATAGTATTACACTGGGGAGGGGGGGGCCCTGGCCCTTGGGGCTTTTGACTTGAACGACGACACAACTCTGAGCCCTGTGGAGGTAGGAAACGTACAGCGTGAACATTTAATACAAACTTGTTTAAGTCACATCTGTGATTTAAACATGACAGCTGGGGCCAGAGTCTGATATGCACTACTTAATATAAAGTGTATCGATCTTTAGTGTCATAAATAAATCCATATCCCATCATCAGAGGCAGAGGGTATGGTAGGCTACAGTGATTTATTTTACCCATATTGTTAGCCAATTAAGCATGACTGCTCCGACAGGTCAAATCCCAAGGCAGTCTGTACCACAACCGAGCTGTTCTTTGATCCAAACTTTAAGAGACCTAACCAAATTATTTTCAACAATGTTTGCAAAAACATCTTCATCCTCATATAATGAGAAAGGCAGGAGAGCCACCCTGAAGACTTGTGGTTCTCAAACTTTTATTGAAGTCCCCCTAGTGAAATATTCTTTCAGCCAAGTACCCTCATCTGGAAAGATAAGCCCGTGTAAAGAACTAGAATACGGCAGTGTCTGAATTAATATACATATATATATAAAGTTGTTGTGATATGCAAAATGAAACTTTGTAAAAAAAAAAAACAAAAAAAAACCCTGATGATGTTTTGCTGCTTTCGAGAGTCAGTGTGCAGGGGTTTACTTACAGTTTCAGGAAACAAAAACAAGAAATCTTTCACTTTGGGGTTACTAGTACTACTTGTTGTATAGACTTCTTTAGTTGCCATCATATAAAAACAGGTATGGATATTTTTTGTTTTATAATAGAATCGTATCAAAATGTTCAACTCTTGTATCGTCCAACAGGCTTAGTGTATTTGTGACACTTTTTGTTTGTTTGTGCAATTGTTTGCTTTCCATGTCAAATGTTTAATATCTGTCAGGGCTCACTTTCTGTCAGAATATTATTCATTGTTGAAAGGAAAATTCTTTCTTTTTTTTTTTTTTTTGTTTGTTCCAAACATGTCAAAACACGCATCGTTCACTGGAAACGATTCACAATTTGATCCCAATCCATGTTTGGAAAGGAGCAGGGAGAAGATCAAGTCTTATTTGCCTGCCCCTCACTCAAAGAGAAAACCAAAGATATAGTATCTAGACGGTCTGTCCAATTACAATCACTTGGCGACTAATACCACGGCAACATAAAAAAAAATCTGACAACACAGAGTCTTTGATTTCACTTCCACATAAAAAAAAGAGGAAAAAAGACACTAGCTTCCAATTTCAAAAAGTGGAACAATTCTCTCCTTTTGCATTTTCTTAAACTCAAATAAAATAATAAAAATTTAAAAAAAAAACAATGAAAATGACTGACCTTCATTGAAGAAGATTTTAAATTACTTTTAAGTAAACATTTACAATTTTAAAAGACCAAGGCAAACATTCTGTAGTTATTTATTGGATTAAATGTATAATCTGCAATAAAAAAAATCCTGATTAAAAACATTCTACATGTCTAGAGTTACTGGTTGGTCACATGTTTCCAGTCTTAATTGACCCTCCTGACTCGACTTTGTAAAAAGAAGTCAACCATATATTTTTGGATGAACTTGTATCACTTAAAACACAGCTGAAGCATGACTCAACACACCTTCAGTGTTTTCAAATATGGAGAAAGATA
This sequence comes from Labrus mixtus, assembly GCF_963584025.1. NCBI lineage: Eukaryota > Metazoa > Chordata > Actinopteri > Labriformes > Labridae > Labrus > Labrus mixtus. Next base: position 13,754,884 of record NC_083634.1, on the reverse strand, counting down.
GACACATCGATTGGTAGCACAGACTAAATTGGCCATTTGAGTTGATTTGAAACATTTTCACAGACTGATGCTTCCTCAAACACACAGCAGTTGGTGCCTTCAGAGTGAGCTGTGGATGTTGAAGGAGCCACATCCGTTCCACTGAAGGGACCAAACATGACACATCCTGAAATTTAATCACTTAAGAATAATGTTGCTCTTTAAAAAAGTCAGGTTGTAGACTCTGACTGGTCCTTCTTTGAAAAAATGGTGCATTATTTTAGCTTTCCCAACATCTGAACAGATCATACTGAGACGCTGGAGGAGAGAACACCCTCTTTATGAAGAACGGGCTACAACTCCTCATCAAGCAGCCAATGAGAGAGCGACATATTCTCTGTTGGACAAGCTTGATCAGTACATGCTCACGTAGGGCCCTTCTACTGCCTGGCCTCCTGTCCTGAAACTTAGAGGCCAATTTAGTAATGTGTTATTTGATTTACTTTGTATAACAGACAGATGTATTAAACATGGGAAAAACAGTGTGTGTGGTTAGTTTGTTTCTTTTTCTTCCTTCCCCCCTTTCTATGTAGAGATTATATTTTATTAAATGTCTTTGGTCAGGTGAATTGGTGTGTTTGTTATTCCTTGTTTGAAAAATCTATAAAAATTGTTGAATAAAAAAAAAAAAAAAATCTGTATTTTGCCTGACGCCTTCGAACACATCACCCTTATGCTTTCTACAATCATGACAATGGAAACAGAGTTTTCCCCTCTTAGACATTCTCACAGCCCTTAAATTAACACCCACCCTTGCCATAAATATAACGTGGTACATTGGAATCGTAAGTTCGACGAAACAGTAAAAAGCCTTCAACAAAAAAAAGTCTGGCGCAGAGAAAAAAAAACATTTCAGAGGAGAAAATCAGTTTTACATTTGAACAAGAAAATAAATGGTGAGGTCAAATATTTCCGTCCTTGTAATTACATATTCACTGCTGACTGTCAAAGCCGAATAAATAAGAAAAAAAAAAAACAGCTAAATCTCCACCCTTTTCCTGCCAAGCAACAGTGTGAGAGCATTCCCACACAGTAATGGCGGATTGTTGCGAATAACCCTGTGCACTCAGCCTTTCATACACAGCTTCATAACTGTGAGAGCACAAACTGACCCGAGGCGATCTGCCTGAAGCCTAAGTGTGACTCAGAAAATGTTCTCCATTAGCCGCTTGCTTTTGCCTTCATTAGTTTTACCATTTCTCTGTTCCCTTCTGTTATGTAACAGCAAAATTGCACTGCAGCCTCGAATCGAGCATGAGAGAGAAATGATGAGAGAGGGAGAGTGAGAGAGGGTCGGAGAGGATGAAAAAAAAAGAAAAAGAAAAAAAATATAGGCAGGAGTCTGATTTAACTTTCCCTGGTCATTTGTCTCAGATTAGCATTGTAATTCCAACATACAAATTAAAGCCATCCATCAGCCATTAAGTTTAAAGACTAAGAGGTAGCTTATCCACAGGATGTCTGGGGGGCGTGCTGAATAAAGTTTATTTAATACTGTCTCGTGTCGGTCAGCAAGGTTTACAGCCACATTTAACAATGAGCATCTTTTGAACTCACAAAGCTTTAGATGATCAACCCCTGCAGCCACCTTTGTTCATGCAACATTTGTTGTCAGAATAATTATCCCAAAAATACTGCAGGCTTTCAGGTGTTCTTCTGGATGAATCTGCACCATTGGGTGCAGTGCATCTGCAGCCGCTGAGAAGCAGCGAGAAAAACAGGCAGCTTGAAATGTTCAGGTTGGTGTAGTTCAGCGCTAATGCGATCCCTCTGAGGAACGAGACAGCGGGAGGTGTGCAGTCATATGGTGCTGGACAGATCAGCTTAATTGGAGAAAGCGAGACAGACTGTTGCAGAGCTCACCGAGCAAACCTCTGGCTTCAGTTAGTGAAGAACAGAAAGAGTGCAAGCATGATTTTTGGCCTGAACTGGCGGCAAAGATGTCTGCAATTGCTGTACATCACCCTCCTGCTTGGCCTTGTCAGCAGCTGAAAAGTTGAGTAAGCTACACTTTAAGACTGTGGATACAAAATAAAACAACGTTTCATTCTCATTAAGTAAAATCCAGAGGATATCTCTGAAAATCAGTGACCTCAAGACCTCTTAAAAAAAAGAATTCCAACACCTGGCTCTACTTTGTGGCAAATCAACATCTGAAGTTGCAGAAGATAATATCCAGCTTCACATACACAACATGGACATAAGCAGACAGACACTGTGCTGGTATATCTTCATCAACTGCCCAGCAAAACCTAAAGCAAACATGGCTGCCCCAGAAGCTATTAGGGAGTTAGCTCTCTGCTAATAACTACCGTTTATCATAAGAAATGTGGTCTAGACTTGCTCTTTATGAAAAGTGCCCTGAGGTGTCTTTTGTTATGAATTGGCATTCCATAAATGAAATTGATCCGAAGTCAGCATGGCCTCGGCAGGTTTGGGATGGTGGCCAATGAGTGGGCATTGATGAATCGAATGAATTCCTTGAAATACATACAGGTACCGCAGACTGCTTGGCAAGATAAGCCACAACTTGTGATGAATTCTTACAATTCCAGTGCCAGAAACTGAAATCCTTCAATGCTAAGCATCAATCCATCAGATACCAAACGGATCCAAAACAAAATCTGCAGCGGTGCATGATGCAAGACTCGGATTGTCACTGCCTACATCCACCAGACCAGCAATTTTCCTACCCTAAGACTCAGCATGACCAGTGGAAATCTCAGCATGACCAACAGGGAGCTGAGGCAGAACAAAGACTTCACAACTATGCAAGGGTGCAACAAAGGCCGGTTCATACAAAGCATAGAATACCAGAGGTGATTTGACTGCATGTTCAGATGCTTTTATGCAAAGGCAGTACAAGATACTGATCTGTAACTTTGCTTCCTTACTCAAACAGCAGTCACTACAGCCGATCCATTTTTCTTTTTTCGGATGCTGCTGCTGCTGCTGTGCGTCTTATCCTCAGGCAAGGTAAGTGAGTGGCAGCAAAAGCAAAATGTTTATGCAATTAATCAAAGCGAAAGCTCAATCTGATTACATGGTACATGAGTACTAAAGCCTGGTAAGAACATTGCAACAGAACAGGCCCCTTAGCATAGGCATGTGAAAATCCCTTCTACCCATTCTTCAGAGCTGGGCTGTAGAAAGGCCCTTTTTTCTTCTTCTACTTTTGCACCTTTTCGTGCAAATTTTGCATCCGCATTTCTTTTTTTTGTAAATCTTTCTGGGAAATAAACCTTTACCTATAAACCTGTTATGTCATTAGGAGAACTGCAACAAAAAAAAAAAAAAGAACTCATGTGCAACAGTATTTCACAAAAAGAACAAACTGAAATGTGAGAATATGCCTCACAATAAAAGCACAATGAAGTTACATCATACGCATGAGATAAATCTGCTATTGACTGTGCAGAAACGGAGAAAAAAAATTCAATCACACTCAAGACGTTTTCCCAGTTGGAAGCCTTTTAGTGCTGATGCATCTACTGTGTGCATGCCCAGAGGAAGACTGCCAAGTGTTGAATAGTGCACCAAGAGTGTGCAAGTCACTCTCTACTGATAGCCAGGGTCTGTTAATTAAATTACATAACCACATTCAATTAGAAAGGGATATGTTTAGGAGTCCAGGAGGAACAGAATGCATGAGCTTCTGTAGGCGGGAGAAAACAAAGGAACACACTGTACATCCGAAACCCCCCCCAACTTCAAATATCATCTGGCACCAGTTCCATCGCTTCTTTATTACACCACCACAAAGTCCATTCGAATCTGATTACCTGACATGCATAATGCAAGAGATGTGGCCATCTTTGCTGACAACAAAGAGCTGCAGCTGAAGCATATAATGCATTATATTCACTAGGCGTTAATTGCAATATGGTCTACCACACACACACACACACACACACACACACACACTGGATACATCAGCGAGTTGTCTATATGTCAGGACTGAAATTGGCGTCTCCCTTTTTCCACAACTCCGCCTCCCTCTATATGATATCTCGAAAGCCTATAACGCTGTCAATCAATAATTCATAAGTCTGCACTTCATTGAAATAATGCATTCCAACGTACAATTAGCACAACATGAATTCCAGCCGCACAATGACGCCCACAGTCCACACTAGAAATGTATAGTATGGCATCAAGAATGTTGAAATGGGAAACAATGGCTGCCAGCTTAATTTAAAGATAACTACGCAGAGAAACAATATTATTAAATGAAAAGTACACCGTGAACAGTGAGCGTAACATTTATCAAAATTAATTTTCTTAAATGGTCCAAAACTGAACGAGAGGCGGGTCAACACACACTTTCAGTTGCTTGATAATTCTAAAATGAAATAGTTAACCTGGGGTCCTACGATTTCCACTGTGTGGAAAGAACATGGGCAGAACTGAATACACAATCTGTATAACTCATTATATCCTGGATTTGCCAAAGATGTAAGCCAATTTCAAAAGCTAACCATCTCATAGCAGCTTGCATGGCAAGTTAGTAAAAATCTGTTGAAAGAACACAAAAGAACAGAGAAATGTGCCATTTATAGCACTATTCAGAGCACAGCAACTTTGTCAGAAGAGCAACAGAATGTAAAGATTTGTAATGTAACGACAATCATCGAAAATCATATTTGCAGATTTTTGATATATTGTTTTTGTATTTCTCAATATTTATTTGTCAACTACAATCTAGACACCATCTCTGATGACAATATGTTCTTAAATTGTTAAATAAAAGAAGAAGTAAAAAACTAAATTTGGTTTGACAACAAGGAAGCTGGAACAAACTCAATCAGATTTCATCGGGCTGTAAGGCTGTATTCTACCTCGGAGGTGGTGAAGCAGCACAGCTTAACTGGTACACCTGCTGCAAAGAGGGAGGGGAAACTTCTCCTATTTTATAATATTACATATGAAAATGTAGTCAAATGGAAATCAACCTATAGAACATATACAGTACTGCCTGCCATCTGGCCAAAGAGTACGTCTGGAGGTTCAAAAAAGCCACAGGCTTTAGGGCTAACAGTGAAAAGGTCACTTAGAAATTGAAGTGAACCTCTTTACCATGCATTAGCAGGGATGGAAGCTGGCCCTGAATGCAAACGCTTAGCAGAGCTTAGCTTTGAAGCTCAGTGCTTTTGAGTCCGCCTAATATGTCTGTGCGCAGTATGGAAATGGAGTGGTTACCTCTGTGGTTGATGCAGGAAGATGAGCGGAGCCAACAACACTCACCATCCGAGAGTCAGACACACACAAAGAGAGGAAATAAAAATGCAAAAAAGGAGAGTGAGCAGAAATGTCAACAAACACTCAAGAGGACCTGTATCAAAGATATTCTGTTATGAAGACGAGTAACACTGCTGGGCCCAGCAGGTATAAAGGATAACATATCATTTGTGCACACAATCGCTCCTTTTCTTGAATTAATCATTTCTAGTACTTTTACTACTGAATTTTCTCTCTGTAATTAATCATTCACGCCCTAAAATGTTAAAACAGTGCCATTATATTATTCAACGTATTCCAACAAATTGATGGCAAGCTAGTTCAATTTGTTATAGGAGCAGGAATTAAGGTTGTTAACGGTTTCATGTGGTCAGGAAAAAGAGACATCCAGACTGTGTTTAAGTACAGACCGTTCTCTTTATTACTTTACATTAATTAACATTTTTATTCTATTGTTCTTTTGTGCGGTAGTCAACATCACAACTTATTGAGGACCAAAACTTTAATTCAATCAGCGGGAGACCATTCCTGCTGCAGTGATATAAGCTTAAACATCGCATCAACAAACAGGAGAGATATTAGATAAAAGTGAGTAAAAGGCGTTGCCAGGGAAACAGAGCTGTAGAGTCTCAGTCTTAATCTCTCATCCATCAAAATATTGGCTTTAAAAAAAAGAGTCGCCGGCTGCATGTTACATTCTGTACCAATTTGATCCGAGGCTGGAAAATAAGAGCAGAAGTCTTATCTTACACATCTCACCGGTTCATGCTTACAAAATAATGTATAGGAAGCATGTGATGAACACAAACAAAAGGAGTGTGATGGTGCATCTGACAGCTGTTCACTGCAACAACATGCAGGGCTGTCTGCACAGACGCTCCCGTCATTGACAGCTATCTAGGGGTTTTCATTATTAAGATGGACAGGTCGTATACTAAACAAGCCAACAATACACCCAAGACCTGCGTTTATGCTGCCATGGCTGTCAGGGTTATCAGAGACCATCGAGCACTGACAGAAAATAGCCCATAGCGGTGTTTCAGAGGTCCGGCGACAGCAGTGTGATAGTGAGTGACGGGGAAATGTTAATCCTGCTGCTGGCTCAACAGATTCGAGAGGAGAAATGTGGAAAGCGTTAGCAGCAGCAGGTGATCACAATGCACCGCTGCTCAGACAGCACTCTGACTAAGTCTCTGATTAATTAGTGAGGTGAGGGCTGCAGCGTGGGAGGCTGGCGTGGGTGATCAGAGGGACGGATGGATGTAAGGATGGATAGACAGGAGTAGGTGGCAGCTGCTGTGGTTGTAGGGAAGTGGATAGGCATTTTCTAAGGGACGTCGTTGCATTCTTTGGTTGAGCTTGGGCGCACTGCAACTCATCAATGAAGCAACCCAATCAATGACAGAGAGCGAGGTCGCCAGGGACCTGGCTCATGGCTGGCAAATTGCTAAAGTTGATTTGGAGCTGAATTGGGGGAGGTAAAGATCAGTGGAGAGTAAAAGATCAGTCAATGAAATAAAAAGTCATCAGAAGTGATGGGGAAGGAGCACCTGTCAATCTTAATTGACTCCCTCCCAATCCACTCCCTGACTCACAGTCCACTGATGGTATGTCTCTGCAGATCATCAGCCTCACACAACTTGTCATCTACCTCAGACTGCTACCCGCGACCTGACGCCAGACAGTCAAGTCAATTCTCGAAAGCCATACTGAATGTTGACACAATACAATGCTCTCATTTGTTCTCCAAGCAAAAAAAAAGACTCTCAGAGTAAATCTATGAGGTGTTCTTTTATACAGTATTTGCACCTTTTGTTTATGTACTTAAATAGTATGCTTATTGTTGGAAAATGTACATTTTAAGATTGTCTTCCTCAGTGATTCTTTGTATCTTAAAAAATCTCTAAAATCCTAAATCATGATGGCAATGCTTTTCTTCAGCTCTGGTGCAGGCACAACAAAGTCAACAGAAATCACACTGAAGTAATTTAGTTAACCAATGTCCAACTAATAAGAGGCTATGATAAACAGCTGTGCTGAGTATTTTCAAAGGGAATTATTAACGCCCATGACAGGTTTGGGCTTAACTGTCCGTAAGGTGTCAAGGGCCAAAATGCCACAACCAAAAAGCTCAATCTCAACATAGAACACCTCGCAGACTTCCAGGTTTGCCGAGACGTTAGCGCTCTCTGGCATTTCCTCTGAAAGCCACTCTGACAGGTCCTGAAGAAGACGTTCCCTGCTAGCTTTGCCGTGCTGAGGCCTGCCCCCCCCCCCCCCCCCTCCTTCTCCACAATGCCGTGACACAGGATTAGCTTTCATTAGAGAAGGCGCTGTAATCAGCTTTGGAGCATAGCGGAGACGGAACAATAGAAGAGGCTGAAAGGATCTGGAAGACGAGGTGCTATGGGTGCATGCTCCGCTGTATGCAAACGCATGCCACAAACAGAACCTGTGGCATAAACCAACTCGACAGTTACAAGGCCACATTTTATAGTATCATGCCCAGTGTTATAATGTACCCCTAAAAGAATGCATGACAAACAGTTTGAATGCAACACGCTAATTGCTTCACTTGTCATCTAAGGACCCTGACGCAACTTCCAAAAGATCCAGACTTTTACCAGGCAGGGTGTTATAAAAGCTTTTTCAGAAAAATTATCTCAATTCTACATTATTATTCACAAATCAGATTCATGTAAATCAGGCAATGTCCGGTGCTATTATGTGTCTAGTCTTTGACACGGTGATTGCATCTTTCTGCAGGACTTCAAGGCTACAATTTCAACATTAACTCACATGGTAAATAAAAAAGGTCAGGCAACTGAAGTGGGGATTTGGAGAGTGTTAGGACAAAAAAAAAAACTGGCCCTGGACGTGCACAGAACCACCTTTGTGTGAGTCCTTCATCGCTCTCCATCATGCTGTCAACTGGCGCTTGTATGAGGAAGGACTGACGACACAGGTCTATCGAGAACATATGTCCCCACTAACCCTGGAGGGCTTCACCAGTACGCAGGCAGCCACTTAACAAGGCGTGCTTGTTGGTGGCTTGTTCTGTGAGTGAGTAGTGACATGTGGACGAGTGGTTGGACGCCATAGAGATCCGCTGTGTGCAGCTAAGCTTGGGCAGATGTTGTTGCGAAACCAAAAGTTGACATACAGAAGAACAGGACTATGACTCTTCACTGTATCACTCTGATTCAGGCAGGATTTAAGTAGGCCGGTATTTAACACTTTTAGCAGTATCACATGCAGTTGTCCAGCGGGAAGAGACATCAACGGCCAAATGTCCAGCTGTAAATATTTTAAAAATGAATAACGGCATATTAAAAATCCCCATACATGGACAATATTTGCTTACCATTTTTTCTGGATAAGATCATCAATGATGATCCATCGGCCACACTGACCTAATGTACAGTCTTCCCTGTGCCGAAGTCATGTGCCAGCTAAAACAGTCAACAACACAAACCTTTTCTACCATTTGAAACAATATAAAGGAAATAAATGACAGTCCCAAATGAGTGTTAGTGGACCCTCAGCAAGCACCAGGCCAGTAAAAGTGTTACTCCCCCAGCAGCAAGCTGCCATGTCAGCACTTTCCAGCACCCTGCACTGTGCTTAAGATTGTCAAATGTTCCTCTGTTCAAGTATAGTTTGTCATGTTCTGACACTAAAGAATTGTTAAACCAGCATTAATCCTCTGGTTTCTTCAACTTTCACTCAAGAGCAAAAATCAGCCTTTAAATAAAATAAAATAATGATTTGACATTTATGGTGATAATTATTGATATCGACTGATTTTTATCCTGATAACATTTTTAGTCATATCGCCCAGCCCAGGTCTACACTCTGGCCTCAGGTGTTTTAAAAACTGTGTTTGTCGAGATTGAGGCAAACTTTACATCTTAAAAAAGGACAATATCCTAATAAAAAAAGTGAATTAATTGTTTTGTTACATGTGGAAAACATTCACAAGTAGAACATGTGCAATAAATGTTTTTTGTGCTTCGTGCATTAATTAAGCTCAAGTCGAGTTACTGTAAAGGACCGGTTGTGATGGCAACGCAAAACAAGGAACTATTGAATGAAAATAGTGATCACCTCTGATTTTTTATTTTGTCTACAGCTAAACGCCACACGCAGAACTTTTGTATGGGAGCATAAGCATGTTCTAGATCCTGCTGTTTTACTAAATATGAGCAAAGCTGATGACTGAATTATAGCCATGCTCGTATTCAATGTAACAGCACAGCCAACAGTGTGATATTGCTTCAGTGTTGCAATTGAATCTATTTCTGTCTTTTTCACAGCTACAGGCAACTGTCAAGAGGCATATAGTAGCTCCGGCTTTTTATCCCCTTTTAAATATTTTAATCCACACATGTAAACCCTCAAGAGATTAACTGGGAAAGGGAATTTCAGCTTTCAGAAAATGTTTGCTGGAAGCATAAAGGCCAATTGTGTCTTGTTCAGGAAGTATAAAACAGACTTTAAAAATAATCTTGGATGACATCTACGTGTGTAACCTTGAATAATATAAATATCATGCTGGCTATTCAGGAGATCGCTGTGAAAAAACTACAGAAGGAGGTCAAGTTCTAAATAAAGCTGTACCACCATACCTTACATTACATTAGACGACGTATGATTTCACGACACCCTCACGCAATATTATCCATTTCTTTACAATAAACCAAAAGGAAAATGTCGCGTTCAGAAACTCCAGCTGACGTCCGTGTTTTCTGCACTCATTCACAGCTTGCCTGAGATAATATGCCTCAACAGGCGTGATTGCACCTCCCAAGGAGGGCTCGTTGGCAAACGAGATGTTGGCATTTCTAGAATGCAATAACTGGATGCATACAGGGGGGATGAGACCAGTCTATATTTGCTCCCCCACTTGGTAAATGGAAGACTTGACAAGACTTGACCTAAATAAAACTGACTGAACTGATAAGATTCCACATCATTAATTAACCCCCCCCCCCCTCCCCCAACCCATTGTCCACACTGCCACTCCTCTCAGCTGTGAAGGTTACCTGTTGGACTTTAAAGGGAATACCGCCCCGTGATATCGCAATGATCTGTGGACTGGGGCAAACCCTCCCAACCATACAAGAATAGCCCCATCACATATGTGATAAGACATTCCTCTACGCTGTCTCACCAGGACAACACAGGGGGGGAAAAAATGCAATTATTGTGTGTTTCAATTAAAACATTCACAAATGAATCCGAGAAGGTTCTAAAGAATAAGGATTCAAGAGTAATGACATACATAGAACATTGCAACAGGCATCTTTATGGCACCATGACTTTGTGTTCATGGTTGATCCATGTTTTTTTCTGGCAGGCCTACTGTGATTTTTCTGTGGACAGGTGGTAAGGCAATGGGACAGCACAGCCAGCCACCTCCTCCCTCATATTGCCAAGACAACAAGGCCCCTAAGAGTCCCCTTCCTTTTGCCATTGCTTCCCTTTCCCCCTTGCCCACGCCCACCTCTAACACCCATGTCTGTATCTGGGCCATGACTGCGTGGGTGTGGTGGGTTCTCCTGCCAGCAGGAGCACCTGACTGCCAAGAATGAAAAGCAAAAAACAGCACGGGGCTGTGATATGAGGAAGGTAGTGCAACAAAGGAATTACTTCGCTGAAGACCAAAGGAATTCTGAGTCAGCAAAGGATATAACTCCTCAGCAGCCTCACACACACACACACACACTTCTGTCTCGCCATGCCAAGCCCCCTGGAGGAGCTCTATATATCAGGAGAAGCTGTGACGGAACCCCTGAAGTAGCTGCTATTATGCAACACTTCTGGGCTAAAAGTGACTGTAAAGTAAATCATCCTTCTCCGCCGCCAGCCCGACCTCCATACTGCAGATAAAGCACTTTCAAAAATTCACAAGCAGAGTATTATGCTGAAGGCACCATCTGTGCAGGCTTTACTAGCAGCCGCCAGATTAAAAGGCAGTTAAAGCGTCACATACAAAAGCCATCTCGTTCAGAAGCGTCCAATCAAAGACAAGGAGCGTTAGAAAGGGCCAAGGCCTCTAGAGAACTCTAGGTGCTGTTTGGTAGTGCGGGTCATGCCCTTTAATCTCTTTGGGCCAAGCAGGCCGCCAAAGGTCATTCATCCTTGAGGATTAGGTCAGTGAGTATGTTCAGGACTAAGAAAGGGACATTTGACAGGTTGACTGCCTGAAGGGAGCCTTGACTCCCAGATATTTTCTCCTGCTGCGGTCATAGGCCTCCTTCACTGTACATACAAATCCATGTACATGTACAGACCAGACACTGAGGCTCAGCTTTTTATATATTCTTCTTTGAACATTCCATCTTGGTATGTACCCCCGCAGAGCTAGCCTTCGCCCCGGTCTGTGCCTCCCATTTATTACCGTGACATTCGAGTCCCACGGCTAAGCATGCAGTGTTCCAGAAGAAAAACAAACTATGATCCGTAGAAATCACAGAAGGTTGTTGAAGGTGCATGCTTGCCATTCTTCTGGAGCCTCTTCTTACCATCTGGTTGGACAAAATATCCATCCAAAGTACAATAGAAATGGGCTTTTAATAAATTTCTTTAATTGTGCCACTAACTCTTAATCCAAAAAAGATGGTAGCCTAAGTTTCTTTCTGTTGGTTATATTTCTCTATATCGAATATTCACGATTGAAGACCTTCTTGTTGTATTTTTTAAAGATTGAAGATTGTTTTTAAGAAACTCAAAAAGATCCAAATGTTAAAAGAAAGAGGGAAAACATGTGCTAAGCTAGGCTACACAACAGCTAGAGTCATAGATCCAACTTCATAAAAAGACTAAATATTCAGGACGATGTTCTGAACAGCTGTATTTTATGCAAAGTCACAAAGTTTTACAACCATGTCCTTCACTAAATGCAAACAGACACACAAAAACATGTGCTTCAATATATAACTGCTGAAGTCTGATCCGAATCACGAGTTGCTGTCTTCTGTAAAAAAAATCTAATTGGTTTTATGAAGACGTGACATGCACTGCTGTAGTGTAAAACTGTGGATCCGAATAGCTCTGTACTGTATACACCATCTGTCAGTCTGAGGAGAAGTCCCTGCCCTCTTAATTGCTGGCTACAAAACAGGCCGTGAATGTTTAACGCATCTTACAACTATTTTCTGCCAACTTTAATTTCATTAAGCATCTAAAAGTAAAAAAAAAAAAAAAAAAAAAAAATGTGAATCTGGTTTGGTGAAGGAGGAATGCTAAATTGATTTCACTCTGCCATATGCTGCTGGCTTTAAATCACTTTGCGATACACTATCTGCCTGCAGACCGGCTGATTTGTCCCTTGATTTGGCCATCCCCTAGGCCTGCCACATTCCAAAAGGGGGATCAGATTACGTTCTATACAGGGGTACGGGCCTGAAGCATTACGAGGGGTTTCGGTCTTACGACATGGGTCTCAAACAGTCGAGCAACAGCGTGATAAAGCAAGTGTGCAAAATGGAAATGAAAAGTACTGCTGAATGAATGGGCAGATGGTGGACTAGAGTACGCACTGTAGTCAGGGACGGTGGAACCACATTTAAAACCCAAGTAGAAGAAGAAGACAAGAAATCTGCTGTTAGAGGGTTTGCTGGAATACATGACACAGAGGCAGAAAGAGTCAAGCCAGTGAGAAAGAAAATATTCAGCCTGGTGGGGCATGTCTCACATTTTTGCAGGACAGAAAAGAAGGCAGTGCTGACTAAAGTAGCTGTGGAGCCTGGGAAGAAAAGCTGTCAAAAAGCAGTGTACTCTTTAGTCTTGCTGAGACGGTGTGTCATGGACGGGGACATACCCAAACTTGTGTTCACAGCAGGGTGTGTGTGTGTCTGACTGAACGTCCGTGTCACTCATAAACCTGGCCACTTTCTGCAGGGGATGGGGCCAACACTAAAGGCTTGCTTGATAATGCAAAACAACGCAAAGGCTGCCAAAGGGCCTGACAGCTAGTGTGTGTTTATAAGACCGGGGTGTGACAACGGATTTAATTACCAACAATGGACCCACATTTTGGGCTCAAGAGTTCAAACAGACCCAGGATTAGCTTGTTGTAACAACATGTCTCCTTCAGTCTCACGACTCAGTTTTCACTCAGTTTAACACAAACAGAAATTAAATCAGCCGAACTGAAAGCTCCTCCGTGTCCTTGAGTTTGACATTCTTCAGAGTCAGACAAATGTGAAAACGCACAAGTATGAACATGAGCAACAATGACAGCGAGCTTACAAGTGCATTAGCCACAGTCTGCTGAAAAACAGGATCTCTCGCCGTGCAATCAATAAAGCAAAACGCTGTTAATAAGCAGCAGGCCCGCTTGACAGCAAAAAGATACAGTAGGAGTCCCGGAACCCTCCCTCTACTCCTCCTAATGGTCCGATCGGGAGCAGGGCGGCATTAAAGCTCACATGATTGGTCATCGTAATGTATGGCTCCCCGTTGGTGTTTGGACAGGCACAAAATCAATCGGAGGCCTGGGACACACTAACCTCTCTGCAATCTGGCTAGCAGAGGCACGCGGCGAGCTCAGACCGATGGGATATCAGTTTGCATGACTGTATGATCGCGCTCGCCTTGGCCTGAGCAACTGTGGAGGACAACTCAGAGCACAGGGAGGGCTGTGCCTGTCGGCTCTGCCTCGGGTTGCTGGACAGACACTCGTGTAAATGAAATCTAAATTTAAAAAAGATAAATTGACCTTGAAGAGCGTTCCCAGGGAAAACTCATTGCAAAGGGCCAACAGGCTGTAATGAAATTTCACCTGGTGGTTCTTTTGGAGTTGATCCTGGAGCCTGACTCAACAGCGAGGGCACGGTAACAAATACACCTCTCCAGTTTTTCTACCCCCTACACGCACACATGCGGGCGCACACACACACACACACACAAACACAAACACACACACACCTCAGTCACGACTCTGGCTCTGCTTAGCCTCTGCAGAGTGTGTTTGGAGTGAGTGGGCCAGTCAGCGGTCCTCCGCCCTCTTCTCTCCACGTGGGCGGGAGTGACTGAGAGGCCTGCCATCATCAGCTCCGGGGCAAACTTAACCCTTGTTTGCCTGGTTGTCTCGTGACACATTTTTTTTTTTGGAGGTGTGTAAGCAGGTTTAAACCTCAGGGGAAACTCATGCACAATTCACCTTTAAAAAAAGGCAGTCTAGGTATATGTGGATTTTATTTTAAGAGATAGGACAGGGGCTCCACTCAAACTGGGAAAAGAGAGAGAGGGGAAGGAAACCGGGGTCAGATTGAAACCAGGGCCGCCCACTCTAGAGGACTCATGCCACTGTACATGGGAGGCGCGCACCGACCGCTAGGCCAGCTGCGCCCCACAATTTTTTAATGAATTTTTCCTAATTGTGCAACTAACTCCAAATCGAAGCAAGGCCTTATGAAGTGACTACTTTTGTTTTTGTGGCTTATATTTGTCTGTATTGATGGTAAATACTATTATTTTAGATTTTTATTTATAAAAACAGGTTCATTTATTTTTGTGTAGAAAAATGACAGCAGCAGAAGCAACACCTGTGTTCCAGTTATTAAGAAGACCTTCTTGTCGTTTATTTATAAATTAATTAAAAGAAACTAAGAAAAAGAAATTCAAGACGCACTGGTTTTTTTTCTTGTAAAAATAAATCGGCCCTATGAAGACATCACATGCACTGCTGCATTGGAATAAAGTGGAATCACTAAATACTTGCAAAGAGGATCATTGAATTTAAAAGAAGTTCTGACATCTAAATGTACAAAAAAAAAGTAATTCTAAATAATACGTTGTTGAAAGGTGAGTCAAGCTAGACTGTCTTGTCTCATCACAAAGCTGACAATCTCACGTAACAATATCCTGTCAGGTCAATTATAGAACAAGCTGAAATCCAATGAAAGATTTTTTTTTTCCTGGATAAGCAGACACCAATTTTCGCCACGTGGAATAAGAGGGTTCATTTTCAGCCAGGTGGTCTATAATTAACACGTGTAAATAAACCTTGGGGCCTCGACTCACCTCCAGCTGTATTTGTATAGCTGGAGTTTCTCTCTCGTCCACACTCTGGGCGATTTAGCTAGCTGGCTAATAACACCTGAAAAAAAGGGAAAAGTCCCCGCAGGGTTGTCTTTTTCATGCAGCAGGGTGAATGAATGGAAGAAAAACAACGAGGCATACAATGCTCTTATTTACCCTTCTCTAATAAGGGCTTTCCTCAATCAAGCTATTTTTTATTAATTTGCTGAATGGAGCTGGCAAATAAAAGTATTTACTGTTAAAAGGCTCTATACACAACCTGAGAACAGCACAGCAGTCTTTCTTTAATTTTCGGACCCTCTGTTTTTAAAGGTTTTAATACAGTCTACTCATAACACTTGATTCAAAGTATTGATTGGTCTGTTAATTAAGGAGAACCGTGAATAGAACGTAATCTCTCATCCTGCGGGATAAAATCTGTCCAGCAGTAGATCACTTTCCCGAGCGGGGGGGGGGGGGGGGGGGTAAACAAGAAGGTGAGAGAGTGAGGTTAACTCTCCACCGCAATTCTCTCATAGTGCAGCAAATGACAGGCAACGCTGGGTACACATGACATTCACTGTGACTCCCACACACACTTCACATCAAAAGGTCTCTTGGTTTATACCCATGTAGAAAGTGCCCTGAAAAATGTCCAACTTCGGTTGAAGGCCTGAAGCCCACAACTGGCCAGAAACCGGCAGGCAGCTTGACTGAATGCACAGCACAGATGCCATGTTGGCTGACGCCGCTCTGTGCCTAATGCCTCAGTAGTCAGCCAAACCAAACTCCCGCCAGAACAAACCTGCAGTGGAATGTTTTGCTACAACCTAAAGGCAAGTTTGAATTCTGTAAGAAGTCCTGTTCTGCTCCGATTGCAGCCAGCGGGAGAGAATTTACAGAGATGTTCGGACCGTACATTAACATGGATTTGATGAAAACGCGTCAAAGCGAACATCTCCATCGTAGAACAATGAAGTCAATGGGGAAGAGCATTGATTGTCCACCTAAGGCTAGCCACACGGGCCAAAGAATCCCCATGTTATTATTTTTACATTTACGGCCTCATTGAAATTGTTCTTCAGAAACCAGTAGGTGATGTCACTGAGACTACGTCCATGTATCTACAATGCATTTTACATGAGCAGGCTTTACAGTCCATTATGCTCAATATATTTTGAACTGTAAGTTGGGTCAGATATTGTAATTTTTTTATTCACTAAAATGTAATTTAAAGGGTAAACTGTCAATGTAGGAAACACAACACCAACCTGTATCGGACTTTTAAAAGGTTACTATTTGGATTAAATCAAAAAGATTTATCTGTTTTGTATTCATGACAATCCCTGTAACATCTTGTATCATAAAACTACTTTTTATACTGTCTTGGCAAAACCAAACCTTGAACATTTTGTTTTTAGATGTCACCATCCATCTTCTCTAGAGTTAGCTCTAATGGTTACAGTGGTTTACGAGTACATTTGTTTTCCTTGATTTATTCTTTAATATGTCTTTTGGCTTTGCTCTGGTTGTGCTGACATAAGACAGAACACTAAGTTCATCATAACAAACTCCCTCTTTGCAAAGGTTTGACATTATCTCTAATGTTGGAGAAAGTGTGTGCTTCTTGCATGTTCCCTGACAAACAAGCTCAAGTACTGGAAATGAAAAAAAAATCTGCATATTCATCAGTTCTTCATAGGAACAGGTCTCATTTGCATCTGCTTCAGTGTGTGTGGGGGTGTCAACAAGTACCGATGCCTACATGATAGCAGAGAAGAGGCAATCTCGACTAGACTGTTACCATGAGATACTGCGCACCCTGCCCATGTCAACCTCCCCCCTCTATACGCACCGAGGCAATGAGCCAACACAAGAGTTACAACATCCCTCCCCCTGAGGTGACTTTTCCCTGCTTACTAATCTGCCGTTTACAGGCAGCCCGCAGATGGCTCTAGTCATTTTACCCATATTTAAATACAAATGACCGCCTGACACAACACAGGACAGTGTGTCTGTGTTTGCGTTTACAGCAGCGTGCAGGGGCTTGTCTCAATACACCAAGACAAAGCCTCCCATTTAGCATACAGGTATGCTTTCACCACGAAGATCCTCCCCTTTTAATAGAGACAAGAATGGCAGGAAAACTGCAGCCAGAATGCTGTGTGTGTGTTCAAACAGAAGAAGGTTTGTCCCAGATAAAATCATTTCTGTGGAGAGCTTTTATTCAGAGGCATAAAACGGTATTCAGCGGTGCTAAAACGGTTTCTCATTTAGCGTGCGGTTTGAGGTGGCTGTGTGTGCATACCTGTGGGCTGGGGTTAGATAAATATTTAGGCAATTCAAAATATGAACAGGCTGCGATTCTTTGGCTAATGATAAAGCAAAGGGTGCAAGGATTCATGTATTACCTTTCACTAATGCATTGATTATAAATTAGGACGTTTTACTGCATTTACCTGCAAAGAAAAAAACATTTTATTGTCCTAGCCTATGACATGATATATTGACTTTTGTGTTGGGTCCAAGTCTTTCTTGGTGTCTCTATAATGCCATAATCCACATGATGGATACTGACAGTATATTTCATAAACATAAACTATATTCCTGGCACTGAAGCAACCAAGAGTTCTTCAGACTTTCCTGTGATTGAAACAAATAAGGATGAAATACTCATTCTGTAAACCTTCAATGCAGGGCTTACACCCCTGCTGCAAGATTTGCTTTGATTTATGCACCCACTGCTCAATGTGCTACAAAAGGCTAGATTCAGCACTTCCATCTAAAGTTTCATCACTCCTTAACACACTCTCTCCCCTCGCCAGTCTTAATAAGTTACAATTGGTAAGTTAACTACCCCAAAAAAAAACAACGTAATAATGAGAAATAAGTGACATGAACAAATGACAGATTACATTCAAACTCTTTACAAGTTTCACTTCTTTATTTACTTGCTTCTAGAGATTTAG
Source organism: Labrus mixtus (assembly GCF_963584025.1). NCBI lineage: Eukaryota > Metazoa > Chordata > Actinopteri > Labriformes > Labridae > Labrus > Labrus mixtus. The sequence goes on along the minus strand of NC_083634.1, from coordinate 13,736,609 downwards.
TCGGGGAAAAAAAGAGAAGAAAAACCCAAAATGTGCAGCAGTTTCTCAGCCTGACACGTTCGTCATGTTTTGTAAACCGTCAAAATGAATGCCAACTTTTAGTCGCTAACTTTTTTCCTTAAATATCTTAATTGTGATTCTCCTGCTTTTGTCTGATTCACATTGCAACCTGTTTGTAATGGATTTCAGCTGACAGTATAAATATCAAGACATGTACATGTGGGGAAATGCATACAAAATGAATCCTGATTCAAGTCATCATTCACTGTGTGTTGATTGAATTGGGCCTCTGTTAAGCAAGTTATATGCAGCGCATGACAAAGCATTTGCTAACAATATTTGCTAAACAGCATTTGGCAACAATCCTAGGACAGATGGTTTTCTATATCTGAATTGTGAGGAAAACAGGCTTTTAAGGATATTAATTAACATTGACCCAGATTGTGCATTATGTGCATGCATCTATATACATGTCTGCACACTGCTCCAAAAAGATCCAGTTTTACTGCTGTCCACTCTCTGCCCCCTGAGCAGGACCTGAGGTGAATAAGCAGATTCACTACTCCACTGGCCTCTAATGTAACCCAGCAACCCAGTTGCTCCCAGTTCACTGGGTTAGCCTCTCCTCCCCCACACTCACTGTAGCGCCTGCCCAATATGTAGCTACATGTGTTGTAGACACTGTATTGATTGATTTGTGAGCGTGCTACGACCAGCCTCAGAGAGTGATCTGATGACACACAACTCCTGTCTCTGTTCCAAAATGGCTTTTGTGAGCTGCTGTAGCTGACAAAGGGACCAAGTGTTTGTGTCTGCCAGCCATGAAATGGGAAACGCTGAGGGTGTGTTTATACGCTGGCTGATTTTTTACCAAATACAATAGCCCAATATATGGCTTTTGGATATGCAATGTGGACACAGGCAACAAAAAGCAGTATTTTTGTTTTTGGTCCTCGAAAAAGGTTCTTTGGAGGTTGAAAAGGGGAGTTTGGTGCATGTATGACACCTTTTAAAAAAGAGTCACGATAGCACAAAGCCATAGCTAAACTCAATCCAACTTCACAAACGGAAGCTGCAGACGGATCAGACGTATCAACAGTGAGTTTAAAAGGTTCACAAATCCACAATCTGTGATCATAGGCTTTGACACAACCTAAAATGCGAAGGTAGGTAAACAGTTCTTCGCCCTCATGTCTTTATCAAGACCCACCATCCATTTGTTCACATGAATTAGCAAGAGCAGCAGCTAATGCATGGAGTCAGATTACAACCTCTGAGCAGAGCCGCCTTTATCCAACTATATGGAGCTTAATCTGTCCAAATCCGCCGCTTTGCAGTGCCCTAAATCCACAACAGAGCCTAATTCCTCTCTAATCTAATGAGCAGTAAAGGTGCACTTACTCAGGTTCAGGATACCAGACTGTGTATCTGAGCATCACATCACAACAGAGGTAGCGCAGGTCTTCCCTACTGTGCCATGATGCAATATGTTGTTATCAAAAAAGCGCCAAAAGAATCTGTTAGCTCGCAGCAGACAAGGGGAGATGATACACGACAGGCTTTGATCACATGTTTGGTTTTTCTTCTCATCACTCGCAGTTTCTGCTGAAGGGGACATCTCCAGGTCCAGCTGTTTCTGTGGACCGCTGTCAGTAGCTAAGGACCCCCCCCCCCCCCCCCCCCCCCCCCCAACCAACATGACTCTTCTGATGATTCCTTCACATGCAAAGGAGACATGACATGCAAGCATCTGCATCCCTGACAACTGATGAAACTTCAGTAACTGACACAGGGGACACAGTTTCTTATTGAGAAGTTGAAACATCAGCCTTGCACGCATCATTTAAACGGCGAAAGTGCCATTATGACACAGTCGAAACCTACTGAGCCCATCTGCTGACAGCTTGACCATTCAGCAAACTACACAGAGTGCTTTTGATAATGGAATGAGGCTGCACAATTAATAATGACTGTCATCATAATTTCCACACATTATTCAGTTCGACCGGACATTATATCGACAGTTTGAGCTTGAAGCGCCAAGTCTGTTGCAGAAGATCAAGAGCTTCCTGCTTACAGGTCAACTGTCTGACCAATCACAGGCCCCGGTTAACTACTGCCAGCAGAACTTTGACACAGACGTGTGGTGTAACTGCATGTGCTTGTAGGCTCCTTGGCTCATTAATTATAAGCATAAACATTTTGATTAAATGCTGTAACTCATGATTGATTTTTATCATAATTACTGTAGATTGATTGCTTAATTGTGAAAAGGTAATTTGTTTAGTGTGACATCGGACAAAGCCATCATTTAGATGTACGAATGATGGAATCTTTGGGCATTTTTCCCATAAAAGTTTTTATGGTTATAAGGGGTCAAAACTGTTGTGGGTAATGCTAATTCATTTCAGCTGTAGCTTGATGTTCACAAAGATGGATTCATAGGAAGGATTTTAACTCTGACCAAAATAATCACCAAACAAAATAGTTTTTTCCACAGTCATGCAAAACAAATGAGGCTTTACTCTTTTTTTCCATTCACTCTTTGTAGATGGTTCAGTCAAGTGGTGGAAGCAACCTAGCTGAGGAAATTAATTCGGCTGCAATGTACAGCATGTTTGTGTGTTCACAGAAAAAGGTTATGTTTTTTGGGGGGGGGAAACCAGTCATAATCACACAGTCTGACTCACAGGATGTAGACAGTGGCCGCTTATTTCAAACAGAATAGTCCTCTTTCTTCGCTGTGTGCACATGTTGTTTTGAAGATCTCATCACAACTTGAAAAAAAACTAACTAATATGTTAAATTGACACGTATAGGTTAACATTTGGAGTATGGAATAACGAAGAATTTTGCACATGCATAGGGACAATTTCGATTGGTTTAAAGGAATGCGAAAAACCCAAGGCATTTTTTCTTTGAGTGAAAAGGTCTGTGTAAAGTCAAACCTCCCCTCATTGCCGACATAGTAGATCTACGAGTACATACACCCACCGACCACTCTATTAGGCTCTCAGTTGTTCAACTGATCCTTAATGCAAATATCTTATCAGCCAATCACATGGCAGCATCTCATTGCATTTAGGCATGTAGATATGGTCAAGACAATCTGCTGAAGTTCAAACTGAGCATCAGAATGGGGAAGAAAGGTGATTTCGGTGAGTTTGAACGTGGCATGGTTGCTGCTGCCAAACGGGCTAGTCTGAGTATTTCAGCAACTGGTAATCTACGATGATTTTCCCGCACAACCATCTCAAGGGTTTACAGAAAAGTGTTAGAAAATGAGAAAATATCCAGTGAGCGGCCATTCTCTGGGCGAAAAATGCCTCGTTGATGCCAGAGGTCAGAGGAGAATGGGCAGACTGGTTTGTGCTGAAAGAAGAGCAACAGTAACTAAAATAACCACGCGTTACAAAAGTGGTATGCGGACAAGCATCTCTGAACGCACAACACGTCCAGCATTGTTGCTGGGTTAGGGTTATGCCACGAAGAACTGAGGCAGTTCTGAAGGCAAAAGGGGATCCAACCTGGTACTAGTAAGGTGTACCTAATAAAGTGGCCGATCAGTGTAAATATGGCTAGAAAAGACTAATGATTAAAGTCAACCCTTCCTTGACAATGCCCTAAATATGCCAAAACTTCAGCTACTAACAATAACATTGCTAACACAATAGGACTTTAGTCTTCACCAAAATATGGCAGACTACTTCTAGTGAAGTTCTTAACTTAAAAACGACAGGATTTGAATCACAAACAGCCTCAGCAGTCATTATAAATCACTTAACTTTCCCTTTGTAATCGAATTCCCATGCAAAAAAAAAAAGCTAATGGTTATTGCATGCTAATGAGGAAATATTACTGAGAGTAACAACACCCTGAGGAAAGCTCTTGATAAATGGTAATTTTTATGTGACTGTGTTGCGCTGTGTTTGTACTTGTAAAAAAAAAAAGAAAAAGAAACACTACGGTAACACTCATGTCAGACTGAACATGAGGCACTTATGCAGGTGATCACATGTAAGGCAAGGATCAAGTATGTGGCATTACTTAATGTTCTGTTCTATAAATGACTCGGCTATCCAGCTGGGATCAGTGGCTGGCATTGGGCCGCTGTCACCACCGCCATCTCCAACCTACGCATGTCTGAGCACGGGGGCCTCTCCACAAAAAGTCAAATGTCAGATGTTATCCATTCCCACTCACAGAGAAGGACCCAGGCCACATCGGGGGCTCAGAGGCCCTGCTCCTGAGCTGGTGACGGAAAAACACCATTACTGGGCTTGTTTTGCTTTGGAGCATGGCGGTTGTCATGATTGCACCATGACAACCATATTAACAACTGTTTATTTATTTTATATCTAACTGAGGATAGCTCCAGTGCAAGCTATCATTTAGAGCAAGACTCTGTTTCTATATTGAGACTATAGAAGTTGTGAATACTCAGTTGACTTATTTAATATAGAGGTACGATGAATGATGCATATCATAACTTATCTGAGCTGACAGAAATGCTGATTCATCAATACTTGGTAAAGTAAATAGGCATCTATATTTGTTCAAGTACTTTTTGCACAGAAGTGCTGATTTTTGTTATTTCATGTGAATAATTAAATGGTCCTGATCTTTTATTATCTTAAATTATTTTTTACTTCAGGAACAAAATGTCAGACAAAATAAGCTTTTTCAATGTGTAAACTTGCACAGCTGAGAAGCTATTTTTATACATTTTATGCACCGTATATCATTCGATAGGTTGATCTATCGCACACATTTTTTTTTTTTTAGATGCAGCTACATGGCTAATAAAAAATATATAACTAATAAATATGGCAACATCTGTCAAAATCAGCAGTATAATAATTCAAATGACAAACTAATCCTCATTCAAATGCTGCTTAACCAGGTAGGCTTTTAAAACTAATGCAAAACAGCTGCAACAGTCAATCAATGGGCATGATACAACAACAAAAGGCACATCTGACTAACACACAACTGATGGAGTTCATTAAAGCTAATGGCTGCATACTGGAAATTGCTCATTTATTCCAGTTTCTTTCTGTCCGGGATAAAAACAAGATGAAAATTATGCAACTTCCCCTGCCTCAGTCCTATGAGTAATTACTATGCGGCAGTCCCGTTCAGGAGCATTATGATAATGCATTTTGAAAACAGGTGGATGCAAAGCACTTATGATAAGTTGGACTGACACCTTGTAGCAGGGCAAACTAGGCGGCTGAAAACAAATTACTTCACACCTATAGCCTGCAGTTATTTTGGAGAGGTGCTTTGTACACAGCCAGCATCCGTGTTGTCATAATAGTGATGCATTACCAAAACAATGACTTCTTGAAACTTGATGAATGAATAATGAGTTCAATTACTTTGTTGATCTCCACATCAGGTTTAGGAGGGAGCTCTCAGATTCCCTTACACACAGCCTCTCTAATGACTAATCAATATGTTTCAACCTGATTGAGACCACAGCGGACGCAGACCGTCACTTAGCAGGGGAGGAGAAAGGTAGCGAGAACGCAGAATTGAGACGAGCAATACAACGGCATCTCTAGTTTCAGGTCCATACACCACGACAGGCCGAGTCTCCAGACGACATTCTAAAAAATCTCTTCAAAAACACATACTTGTCAAATCTATTTTTCATCACCCTTCAAGTAGCTGGAGACTGTGGGGGGATGATCTCTTGAAATATTCATCACAAAAGCACCCACGACATGGTGTAACGCTCTGTGACCATTCAACCCCGTTTTGGTGAAGAAAAAACCCTGACTGGTTATTTATTTGCTGGCTGCAGGGGGGGGGGGGGGGAATTATTGCAGTTATTATATGGTGTAACATTTTTTTTTTCAACGCCGCAAGCTTAGCCTAAGAAAGCACTGAAGTAGAACCGAGTTTGCGTTAGAGCTTAGCGAGCCGGAGCTCGGGCTTGCCTTTAATACAGTAAACGATTCCAGTCATGGTCTTTTCAACCCTGGAGCACTGCCTTTCCCAACTCAATCCTAATGTCTAATGGTCACTGATGATCTAATCATTTCAACCAGTTGAACCCCAGCAACTAAGCCTGAATAAAATTACTCAACAATTCCCTCTTATGTGCTTGTGTGCACACTGGGATCGCTGCACATTGCCTGTTGGGATGTACTGGAGCCGGATGGGATAATGGATGCAACTGGTGCTGGAACAAAAAACCAGGCAGGACAGAAAAACCAAGCACTGCTTCTGAGGGGAAAGGCTTGGGATTGGTGTTCCAACATGGGGGGGGGGGAAATGTAAGGTGCTGATATCCCAAGGCAGAAATAGGCTTTCACTGCTGCAACTGAAAGTGGAGCAATGCCTTTAAGTCAACATGAAATGTCAACTGACATGAAAACCTTGCAGGCTACATTTGCTCCTACTCCTTGTTCTGGGGGTTAGGTCGTCTCGATTCTGATCTTCATTGCATTCTTACGGTCGACTGCAAAGGTGGAATGTAAGACCTGTAAACACAGAAGGCAGGAAGAGCCGGCCCCATATCGCATTTAAGCACACGGTGAACCAAATGTGTGATTACAAAACATAGGCGACATCAAGTAGTATTATGCAATGGTGAGGGGGAAAAAAAAAAAAAAAAAGAAGCCATGCTTAGTGATGCATGCAAAATAAGGGGAAAAATCGCCCCCGGGTTGCATTGGTTTTGCAATATCTGCATGCATGTTGTAAAGCGTTGTGCACTGTACATACGAATCGAAATGACCTCGCATCAGTCATACTATTCGTTGTCCAATGCAAACAGTGCACATACAGACAAGCGGCTGTATCACGCCCCACATGCAGAATTGCACATATTTCTAGGGGGGGGGGGGGACACACACATTTTGCTCGGGTCTCCAAAGTGGAGTTACCCTCACTTCCTAGTTTACAGCTGCTGTCATATCTCGGCTAACACCCTTCTTCCTCCATAGCCAGCAGACAAATTTCGACTACATTTACTCCTCCTGCTGTTGTTGCTGCTGCTGCTGCTGCTGCTGCTGCTACGACTGTGCTTCCTCTGCCTGCTTCTCCTGGACACAGGCAGAGCTGTGGCAGCGTCTCACTGTGTGGCATTAACAAAAATACACTTACATTTCACCACCCTGTCCGTCGTAGATAACTTCGGTTCATCATTCGGCTTGTTTTCGGACATTTCCAGTGTGATATAATATTGAGATATAGCAGAAATTAGACTGAAATCGGTCCCTGCGTTGCTCTTGCCGAACAACTCTTGAGTCTATCCGAGAAAAGAGACCGCAGTGATCTCACTCGTTCCTATCAGCGGCCAAAAATACTTGCAACAGGGTTACAATTTCACTGCTGGGGCTGTAGGAGCTGCTCTGTCTGATTTACTGTTACTCTGTATCAAGTTGTTTGAGCGCAGTGCGCAGCCTAACCTGCTGACGCGCAGGAGCCGCCTCCAACTCACAGGCGGCTCTTCCTATTGGTGGAGAGCGACAGGCTTCTACTCTCGCTGTGCGTTCATTTTTATAAGGGCTGCTTCTGTGTCAATCTCACCTGGTATGAATAACTGTTTGGCATCGCTTATAATATGTTTATAATACATTTTCTAGGCAGAAAAAAAAACACATAAAATAACAAGCTTTTTGTAAATGCACACATATAATACAGTATGTGACTGTGAGCATAACAAATGTATCCATACAATAATTGATCGCAGCACTTTATATTAAGGTACGCAAGTCTTTACTCACTTAGTCACACTGATGAGCTGATTAGAAAAAACATGGATTAGAAATTGATTTTTTTTAAATTTAAATTTAATTTTTTTTTTTTTTAATTATGAGTATGTAAATTATGACACAATAAATTAAAATGGATATAATATTTATGTCATCATTTTGAATTACAAAAATGATTTTTTTTGTTTTCACTATGAATAACTCTTGACCTCTCTTAGTGGCCAAAACAAATAATCTCATCTCCATTTAAAAAAAAAAACAATTCACCACTATTCTGTCAAGCAGAAAATCAGTTGAATGATTTACTGAACTCTTTCTCAAAGCCAGACTTTCATGCAGGTACCCTGCAGTTCATATTTACCAAGGATAAATCCTGCTAGCTTAGTGACAGATCTTTCTACCTTTGATTGTTCAATTTTCTTTCTTCTCTTGTGCCACCCACAGGAGAGTGTTAATAGTGCACACCAGATATGTCAAAGGCTAACTTAATGGAACACATTTCCATAATATTTGAAGAGAATATTACTGTTCCCAGGAAGGTAAGCCCTTTTAGTTTATTACATTGTGTCCTTTCCTCTAGCACCAACCTAAAGTGGAAAAGTTCCAGTTTTGGTCTTGATTGTTTACATAGGTGATAACATTATCGATAGTCTAACTCACTGAGGTCAGGTTCGGCTGCAGCTTTGCTTGTCTCCATGTCATGTCTGTTTGATGTAGAGGATGTGTTTTGTTTAGTTACTTAAGATCCTGCTGAGATGTTCATGTTCTGTCTTTGTTAGATCAGAGTAGTCGCACAGAGGAGTGAAAGTTTGTGACTCTACACACACAAGAACAGAATGATCTGTCTCTGGTGAGTCACCGGGTGATGTACACGGCACCCACCATCTGCGTGAAGGAGACCTCAGTGTTCACCTGCACATTTTCTCAACAGTTGAGCTTTTCAGTCCCCCTAGTGCTGCACAAAGGGAATAAATGGTGCTATTAGCGAGACACTGGTGTGATATGAGTCAGTTGTTTGGCAGGTGGAGGCAGTTAATGAAGCCCTGAGTTTTTGTTTTTTTTCTCTCTCTCTCAGTGAGGGACTGTGCTAGTAGGTCAGGTTTTTTTTTAATGTCTGCCTGTGGTAGAGACATTCACACCACATCATTAGTCTTAACACAACTCAGGTTCTAGTCCTCATCCCAGCAGCCACAGCTCTGCAGGCTTAATTAAACTCCGGTGGAGTCTGTGACTTTCTAATCACCTGTTGTTTGCTTTCAAATGACCTTTAGGACACGGACACCTACTTTTGTGATTTTTTTTGACTTGTTAAAATAATGTTAAATTATTCGACTAGAAATAAGGGAAGCACTCGAGCCGAGCCATGTCATAATTAGACATAAAGTGACCTTTTTCATTTCACTGTGGCGCTCTCCACAGTGACCAAAAATTATCCGGACTTTGGCCTTTAATAACTTTATATGTTATGACTAGAGATTTACATACAGACATTTTGTTGAGCAGATTTAGTGGCGCAATCACCAGCCTGAGAGCGCAGAAAGACTGAACTTAGGTGACGTCAAAATCACAAAATCAGTTTTGAGATTTCCAAGCCACATTGCATGAAGTCAAATTCATTCCACTGACCCAGCTGCTGGAAATTGCTGCCATCACACACTGACTCTCATCCTCTTCCCTTGACACTATTTCTATTTTGTATTGTTCTCTTAGTTTTTGCTTTGTTTTTTGTTGTTGTTTCCTGTCAAAGCGTCTTTGAGTATTTAGAAAAGTGCAATATAAATCTAATTTATTATTATTATTATTATTATGTTCTGATTTTTCTATTCCTTTTCTCAAGCAAACAAAAAAAATCCCTTCCAATCTTGATTCTTGTAACCCCAGCAGGGAGCAGGCTATGCGTTAACAGAAGAAAAAAAAAAGTTATCATTTCTTTTTCTGTTGTAGTGTAGCAGGAAACTCCCTCTTATCTGAGCTCCTCCTAACAATAGCAGCCCTGTTTCCCATGTCACTGTGAAGAGAGACATGCGGAGAAACAGTACTGTAGCCATGAGCCAGACAGGTAAGCTGTCCCTTTGAAATCTATACATAAAGAATACCATGTTTTCCTCATAATATAGAAAACTTAAAAAACAGAAAGTTATTGGGAATATTTGCTAACATTTCCATAAAATATGATGTTTTCTTGTAGCTAAGGAGCTGTTAATCATCTATGAGACCGAGGCAGAGCAATGGGCCACCTACCTGCACTCAGTCTTCACTGGTCCAATCTCAGAGGCCGGGATCTGCTGCTATGACATTGCTACAGCAGGGCGGCGTCCGGACGACTTCTCGAGGCTGGCCGAGTACACCTGCAAGCTCCTGATCCTCTCCAAAGGCATGCTGGAGGTTCTCGGTCAGATGCAGCGCTTCTTCCTGGCCCGTGTTTTGAGTCCTGCAGCTCGTGTGGTGGTTCTGCTGTGCGGGGTGGAGAGTCTGACCCCGCTGCTGGAGCTGGTGCCCCTGAACGCAGACGAGTGCCTGCAGATCTCCAGTGAACAAGATGCTCATGAATACCTGTCTGCTGTCACTGATATTGTGAAGAAAGGTATGGCGTTAGTTCAAGAAATGTGTAGATCTTAGCCCCTAAATATCAGAGACCTCCTGCAGATAAATGTGTTGTCTTGGCCCAAATCGAGGGTTAATTTTGTATCAACTACGACTAGCTGTACTGACGAAATGTAACATAAATGCCTCTACTCACAAATGCAGAACAAATTAATTGTCAATTCAATTGTGCTTGTGAAATAGGGTGAGGTGAGAAATCCTACTGGAATTCCCCAGTAGCTCTTAGATTTGATATCTTGAGCTAATTCTTTTTTTTTCTTTCCTGGAACCTTGTTGGGTTCCAGGAAAATGTTATTCAACATAATTTGAATCTCTGAATTTAATAGGACTAATATGCATTAAAGTACCAACCAAAAATTCTAATGTTACAATCAGTAAATTCTTTCCGTGAATACTAAATTGTAATCAAACTACTAGAGCCACAGGCATCATTTTTGTAGTTATGGCTCTTATCAATTGATATCTCTTTTTCTTAATAGGGACAAAATATAATACGCTCGGCATGACGAACATCCAAATGCATGACAGCAAAATAAACCAGAATTGACTCCTAATTTGCATTCCAGTCTCGCAAACCCAGAACAGAATCCCTCTTCAACAAACCCTTCCTTCAGGAAAAATGTCACATGGCCTTGCTGTTCCTCTGCTAGAGGTGTGAGCAGAAAAGAATGCTCATTATTTGTGAGCATGCCTGAGCAGCAGCTTGGAAACCTGTTTACTGACTTCTTTGTGCGCGCTGAAGATTGACATCCAATATTTTTTGTGCAGCAGCTTCAGAGACGTCTTTAGGGAAACTGGTACATATGTGGCATGTCCACATCTGCCCCTCTAACTCTCCTCTGCCTCCTTCCTTGTTCTTCCTAATGGCACTATTTGTACAAGATCATAAAGCGGAGGAGAGGGCTTTTATTGAAACAGGTGTGCAGGAACAACATCTGATGCAAATAGCCCGTCTTTCCTCTTTGGTCACCACTGACTACTCATCATGACATGCAAATTCAAGTGCACTCTGCATCACTTCACCGCACTGATACAGTGAAGTGGTTCAGGCCAGGATCTCACCAACAGTTATATTTTAACCCAGAAGTACCCTTCCCTATTCATAAAGGATGCTGTTTGTTTGTTTGTTAGCTCATACAACAGACCTGTGGGCGTACAATGAGTTTTTGTGTTCACAGGGGAAGAAAGTGCACTTCACGACTGAGTGTGCAAACACTAATGTCAAAGAAATAAAACACATGTTTCATAAAGGTATTTAAGCGTTGATTTAGGCTGCGCGGTGGTGCAGTGGTTAGCGCTGTTCACTTTTCTTTAGAAAGTTTCGAGGCATTCAGGACCTGAACATTTTTTTGAATTTTATATCACACATGAAGGCGCAGCAGTAACTCAAGTCTGTAGGGACTTGGGTTGGGAACCAGAGCTTTTCTGTGAGGTAACTGAGGTACAGCTGGGCGTTAACATCCTCACAGTAATGCTGCCTTCACATGCTCCTTTGAAATATGGTACGTCCCAGTTTTGCACTCGTAATGACGACATACACGCATTTAAGAGCTCTGGTCGGAAAAAAAAAGCGACAAAAAAAGGAGGCTGTTAAGTGTTTTCTTGCAGATGTCGGCAACTCGGGTTTTAATAGAAATGTCCCAATTTCCCGCTAGTAATTACGACTTTGGAGGGCCATTCGTGTGCTCATCACTTGTAAATGCAGTAAAATCGATATCTCCGAGGAGCACGTGAAGGCAGTATAATATTGTTATCATGCCAGAAATATAATGTTTTGCTTTGTGCTTGGAAGGAGTGTTGCTTACTATTTTCACCAATCTTTTTCAGCATGCAAGTATTTGCTAATTTGCATTAAAGACAGTCAAGCTGACGCCTAACGGGAATGATATCGCTTCAGCATGTTGGTCATAAGAACACAGTAATCTTTTATCTGCAAATAACTTGAACTTGTTTACTAAATTAAATTGCAATTCTTTTTCTCTATGTTTAAGATTTTTCACTTAGAACCAAAGACAAAGGACTAATAAAGTCAGTATGATTCATCCCCCAGGGAACATGACTACAGATGCTTAACATCCAGTATGGTTAAAGGTTAATGTTATCTGAAACGTCTTTTGCAGGCATAACTGACTTTAATGATTTATGTCTCATCTCTTTTGGGCGTGTCACCCTCAGCAGCAAATGTCAACCCTTTACCATGTAAACCAACAAGATCAGAGGAAAACATGGAACAGAAGCAGTCGACTGAAGCCCACAGAGACACATCAAGAAGCATGGTGGTCGTTCCTTCCAGAGTGCTTTGCGGGGTGAGACGCTCGTGTAGTCAGTAGTAAACCATTTCTTTTTTCATAAAGCATCCACAACATTGATTACACTGCAGTTCACTGTGCTGAATTCTTGGCAGAGCTCCATGGAAGTGTTCATTCTTTTGAAAAATGGGGCGGCTGGCAGCGACACCGAGGTTGAGTTCACTGGTGAGAATCAGACAGTGAGAGTGAAGCCTGTCCGCTGGAACGAGCAGATCCTGTGCATCAATGCACCAGGTGAACGAAATAATAAGAAATCATGAGTGTGTCATTAATAGCAACCTATAAAACCTACACCTTAAATATTCAGTTTTAATGCACAATGGTTTCTATATATTTTTCCATTGCAGATTTTCCAGGAGGAAATGTTGGAGTTACTGTGTATATCAATGGAGTGCCGCTGAGCAAGGCACAGTTGCAGTACTACACCAACATGGAGGAAATAACCTGCCTTCTGGCCAGGGCTGCAGACCCTGTGGATTTTATGTGTCAGGTAAACCCAACATCTGAAAACATTACCTTAAATAAGCCCAACCATTTTGGCCTTGACCAAAAGGCAGCATATTTAAAAAAGAGTTGTGTTTATACAGAAACAGTACAATTTGCATGGAAGTCCCCATTTGCAAACATTCAAACACAAATGGATTTGAGCGTCCATACACGGTGCTTACCTGGCCATTAAGGACACTTGAGCCACAGTCAACCATATATGACAGAGATACTAATGGATGCTGTTACCAAACAGATCTAGCAAATGAATGCTATAAAAGGACAATATTAGGACTTTTTTAGTGCTAGTGCTAGCTTGACCAGTACCAGGGACAAAATGTCAGGACATGTCACTCTCTGCTTTTTTTAGTTTAACCATTTTTCTTTAATGTATTTGAAATCTTTGTTGATGAAAAGAGTCAACAAAAAAATAATTTTAAACATAAAAATGATATTTTTGGGTCTTGTTATACCGTTACAAAAAGGCGTACTTGTCACAATGACTTTGAATCCCAACTGATGTGAAATAAGTGAGAGGTGCTCACTAAAGGTTCTCGGCTGAATATTATAACAAATGTGCAGTCACATTTGCACCTAATCACTCCTCAAAGTGGGCCAATTATTTTCATGTTAATTTGTGATTTTTTTAAACAGAATTTCTTAACTCTTGTCATTGCCAGACAAAAACAACAGAAGTGTTCTGGTTACTGCTTGTGGTCTGAGTCGTATTGTCTACTCTATTGGCACATCAGCAGGCTTTGACTTTGGGCACAAATTCCATGTGTGTGGAGAGCAGACGGAGCAGAATGCAATCCGCCCTGATGCAGTTCCAAGAACCCATCAGCAGAATCCCAGAATGTATTTCGCACAGCAACAATATAATAGGACGTGCAATAATATGTCTGAACTTTTTTTAATATAGAGAACTAGACTAAGACCAAAAACTACTGCTACATTACAGTATAGTTTGTGAAGTATAAACCGCCGAACATTAAACTTCTAACTTCTGGAAATGTATAGAAATAACGTTTTTCACAACTGGTTTAGTGATGTAATAAGCTCATTTGACAGCCGAGCGATTTTCTCTTTTCTCAAGTCTTCAGAGGTCATTTAAATTACTTTGTGACTCATCATTATGAAACTCTGTTATAGAAATTAGTCAATGGCCGCCCAAAAACACTGCCTATATCTGATCCACTTCAAGCCAATAAAGAAGATGCACTGAGTCAGCATATATCTAAATGCTTATGTGAGCTACCGTTTACAGTCTCTTCTCTGGAACTGAAGAGACGGCAGGTTTCAGCCTTCGTTCAGTCATGAACACTTGATTTGATTAGGTGTCTTCTGCTGAAAAGGCAAACTCGAGCAGAGCCAAGAGTTGATTTTGCCAAGTGAATTTCAAATAAAACTCTTGCTCAGTTGGGCTTAAGCATTAGTGATTATAGTTAACCTGTCTGCTTACATTTGCATCTTATATAATTTGACCATTAGACTATTTTTTCAAGCTGAAACCATTTTTTAAGTTTTAGTTTTCACTTTTGTAGATTTGTTTTTCTTTGCAGCCTTACCTGCAGACGTTATTTTAACCTCTGGTGTGCTCGCAATCTGTCTTTTTTCTCTGTTTCAGGCTTTTCAGGAGTCGTCTGTGGAGAGGCTGGATCAGAAGTTGTCCTCGATGCTGTTGGAGGGAATGCCCACCGGAGGCTTTCAGGGACTGAACAGTGAAAACACACCTGAAAGAGGTAAAAAAAAAAGAAAAAATCTCTCAAATCTGTACACATGTGCTTAATTATACAGCCTCTACATTTTTCCATCACTTTAACATCAGATCTAACCACAAGTGCTGGAGCAGGAGAGGAGAAATTGGAAGTACTTATCAAAAAAAAGTAATTATACAAATGCCTACAGCAAAACCGAATGTCCATTTATTCCGCTCCTTGCCCTCAGAGCATGTGTTCATGCAACAATGTGGTTTGAACAGACTTCTCACAGTTGGAAGGCGTTCTTGTTGCATGATGCACATTATCCACCATGAAAGGGAAAAGCCCTCCATTATTGCTGGGCTCATTATGTGGCAGATTGATGGCTTCATCAGCCCCTGAGATTGATCCTTAACTCTGCTAAAAAGGGCACAGGGAAACGTCTCCATGATAAACAAGTCAATAAGAGCCTCCGAGGTGCCTTTCTTCAACTCTCCTGGCGGTGTTAGATTGCATCGGGGTCAACTTCAAGTTATCATCTGTAGCAGAAGTGTTACAAGTGGTGTTTTCAGTGTGCAGCTTGATTTTTCGAGTTATTTTCACCGGGTCTGATCGAAACCGTCAAATCTCCCCCCATTAGAGCTCCACCACGCAGAAGTACCAACACTCCTCCACTTTGCTGCCCAGTATGGACTAAAGAGAGTCTCCAGCCTCCTCCTGCAGTGTCCAGGCGCCGAGCGAGCCCTGCACACAGCCAATTGCCACAGGCAGACTCCCGCTGAGATTGCCAAACATCAAGGCCATGCAGAGCTACATGTCCTATTGAAGGAAACACTGGTAACTATTTCCTTATGGACCATTTGCAACTCACACCCAATCCACAGAGTTTTTATTTTATTAGCTTTGCATATCTCACTCCAGTTGGAATTCATCCTTGTTGGAAATTATTCTTTTAGCTTTATTGACCCTCCATGCAATTAAGACATTCCTCAAAGTGTCGATATCTGATGACAGCTGTGATTTGTGGGCTAATTAAAACATCCCTAATGACATTATTTGTCTGGTTGGACTTGATGTCATCTGAATGGAATTCTATAGTTTACAGTTTGTCGCTGACGGCGGAGAAAAACAACACAATGCACCTTAGGCTTGTGAGATTTCACAAGCTAAGGTGAAGAAGTGCAGCACTCAGGAATGCTATAACGAACACCAATACAGCGTGAGGCCTCTGAGTGAGTGGTGCTTTATCAATAATGAACAGAATGGAGAGGATAGAAAGATGGAGAGCACTGAGAGTGACCTGTATGTCAGGGGTGACCTCGCTGCCTCCTAACCAGTGTCTTTTCATCCAGCTCATGTCACAGACAGTGAATTGATGATAACACCCCCCGCCACCCCTCTTATCCTGAATATATTCGGCCTGTGAGGTTCCTAATGGAACTCCCCCGCAGACATTAGAAAGGCTGTGTTTGTTCATGCATGCACAATGGTTCAGAGCGCAGGGTCGTCTGCATACATTCAGACAATTAAAGCAGCCACTAATGTTGAGATTTTCTTGCCTAATGGCTGCCATTCTCTCGTGTTAATATCCAGAGCCTCCTCACTCTAAAGCCATTTCACATTGTGGATACACGAACACAAGAGCAACACGTTAAATAGCTCCATTGCACGCATGTTCATACATTCATTTGATAGACATGAAGGACACTCACATCATAATGTTTTTCTTTTTCAATTCAAATTCTATCAGGCAGTGAGGACATTATCATTGACTGATCTTTCCAGTTCCTAGAACTATCTTCTTCTATCTGTCAAAAAGTTTAATAAGAAAGTATTTGTGTCTCCAGGGGTGTTTAGTTTTTGGTGTGACTTGTCTCTGGTGTTTTGTTTTTCTTCTACCTCCATGTAACAGCCAATAACCTGCTTTGCCAAGCCTTAGCTATACATTGCTAATGCTACCCAGAAGCTTCTTCTACATATCCCAAGTAAACTGCTGCAGCTGAAACTGTAAAGACATTACTTTGATTGGTTGGTTAATACAAATATAGAAAAAACACACTTTTTGAGATGTTGCTGGGCAGATTTTTTTTTTAGCTTTGCACTAAGCCAGGCTAGCTATTTCCATTTTTTTTCTGCCAAGTGATTAGCTACAAAACCAGTACAGTCCTTAACATGGTATTCATCTACTCATCTTACGCCCAGCGAGAGAGGAATTAACTACAGCACTGGTATTATACAGTAACTGAAAGTCCTGAATCAAAAATGTGACAGAAAAAAAGCAATGGAGGACTTTTAGCACAACATGCTAGGCTATATTGTTTTAGGACTGTGGGGGGGAAAAAAACCTGAGGGATTGATCATTCAAAACCTGAACAAATTAAACATTTGTCTTCACTTGGTGGGATTGATCGTTTTAAGCTTGTGTCACCCGTTGAATAACTTGTGTGTGTGTGTGTGTGTGTACACCAGTTTGTAACAGATAGTAGCACGCGGCTCACTCATTCATGTGGAAATCTCCGCTCTTATCTCCCATCTCCCCTTAAGACTGACAACTTTCTACTTTCTCTGATGGTCTGGATCAACATATTGAGAATTCCCCCCCCTGGGGACGTTTAGACACTCCAACAGCTGTTGCAAATGTATTAATCCCCCCCCCTAGCAACACCGCTAATTGAGAGTGACTGCAGATGGAGCAAGGTTTGATCAGATCGCTCTAGTGAGTCAAAGTGCTCGCTGTGAGACTCGGAGGCAACAGAGGAGCAGCCGAGTCAAACAGAGGTCTCCCCACGGGGACTTCTACAAGCCTATAGTTGTAAAATAACAGACAGATCCGACGCTGACATTTCTTCGCGGTGTGTTTCTTGAAGGGTAATTAAAATCTGTCTTGACAGCTCAAACTACAGACATACTGTTCTTGTTTGGTGCTAACATGGAGGGTAAGAGTCAGCATTGTGGGATTTGTTCTCGCTCCCTTTTTTTCTGCAAGGCATTTTCATTAACTCATCTGCAGTGTTTCCCCCTACCTCCAATTAATCAACCCATGATGCATCAGTGATTTGGGCGTCAGGGTAGCAGCACTATGTCAATAAATCCTAGATGGATCGGTCCCATGCTTCATACACAGGCTGAATCACTCACAAGGCCTGCGTCAGATCCACTAGTCTGCCTTGGCACCGCACTTCTTTGTTAATTAGCTGTGAACTGCTCCAGAGGGGAAGGCTGAATTATTCAGGGAGAGCATAACTAGAATACAAATATAGAATAAATGCTACAGAGTTATCTACCATGTTTACGTACTCATGCTGCAATATTGTGCATGCTCAGAGTAATTACCAACACAAACACACATTATTTAATATTTTGTTCTTATACTGAGTCACACATTTGGCTGAGTGTCACTTGGCACTACAGGGACTCCTCTGCTATCAAGATCTCACTGTGCGCTCTCGGATGTAAATACAAATTATCTTGAAAGTGTTCTGTCCTCCAAAGACTGCAAAGAGCTGTGTTCTGCATGCTGCGTTTGTGTACAAATACTCCTACAAACATAGGAGCACCAAATTAGTGGCTTCCCATACTCTATAGTCCTGATTCTACTGTCCTTGTTTTGCATGTCATGTTTGCATGGTCTGGGACTGCACCATCACTATCAACAAACTCCACTGATTTGATTATCATTTGAATGATACGGTCATGGCCATAAGGACAAAGACACTTCCCTTAGGCTATGAGCTGCATTGAGAAGGCATGCTGTCATTTAGATCAATCATACACATTTCGGTTTGTTTTAAGCTAAGATACCTCAAGGAAGGTAATGTAGGTCCCCCTCTTTCCTCAGAATCCAGACTGAAATACCTATCCAATGGATTGTCATCAAGATATTTTATTTGTTCACGGTCACCAGCGTATGAAGCCGTCCACCTTGGCGAAGGTTTTTCTAATCTAGTTAAATAAGTTAAGGACCAGGACCCCCCGAGGCATTCATGGTTTCTGTATGATGAGTCCCACTGACTGTGGTGACTTTTTCCTCTTTCGCCTTCATGGTTTTTTCGTTTTTTTTTAGCTCAGTTATTGAAAGTATTCCAGAACACAAGTTTGGCTCAAAACAACTCTGAAGAAAATTTCCTAGAGTTGATGTGGTCTCACAGAAGTGTGAAGTGTTTCTCTGCATGCTGTGCTGACCACTTCTTCTGTCCCCCATGCTAAAGATTATTTTTTATGCCCTGTCTTTAAGTGGAAGGTTCCTGATCTTTATACCACTATGTCAAACCAGCATCCTGTGGATTGACCATTTCAGCTGCTGAAAACAGACTTATGCTCCTTATCCTTCACTAGATTTGCTTGAGATTTGTGTGCCCTCATAACACAATCATGCCCGCTGTTTAGTCTGAAGCACTGCTGCTCGGATTGCAGCAGTGAAACTGAATTTGTCTGGAATGCCTGGGGCTCCTGCAGTTTCAAACATCTGTAAAAATGATTTAGCACTTAAAATAAGGTAAATAAATACCCTTCGCTGTCCAGAAATCACCTCTTAAAAATACCACACGGAGCTTAAGCACAGCATCCAACTATTGTATTTGAATGTTCAAGCTGTGACGGTAATTAACCCGTCCTCTCTACCTGTTGGGCCCGTTAGGAACCTCCATTGTTTAGTAACGGATTCATGGCAGTCAATAAGTAATCTGCAGTACCAGGAACAGTGTATTATTGTAATTGAGTCACGAGTAGCTGTGTTGCTTGGAAACTGCCCACAGTGTGGTGGGTTATATGGAGGATAGCATGATCAAAGGGAGATGCATCACATATAACCTGCAAGATTTAGATGACTGATTGGGATTTTTGCAATTGAATCCAGGCCTTATCTTTTTTAAGCTTGTAATGGATTCAAATGTAATACTACAACAATATCATACAATACATCAGAGATCTGTTGATGTCATTACATGTTGAATGCTTTAACAGCTGTTTTCATACACAGTAATAAAGACATTGATATGATTTCACTTTGGTTGGAGAAAATCTAACCACATAACGTTTCAAAATGAATGAAGCAACTCCTTAGTGTTTCACATCCTGATCAGAAGTTCAAATATGGCAGAAACATCAGTGTCGGTCTAATTGAGGATGCAGTCTAGATATCAAGCTGATGGTCTTGAATTGCTCGCTAAATGATATGTTTGGACTGAAAGGGGAAGATTGTCTGATTTCATAATTACCCTGATCATACCCCTGTCTGTTCCTCAGCATGCTATTAGCAAATAGGGCCGATTCTGCTGCAGTTCTGCTGTCAGAGGGAAAAACTGTTCTCTGTTAGCCAGCAGGCAGGGTTACAGCACACCTCTCCAATGCCTGTGAGAGAGGTGACTCTGAAAATGCTGTTCCCCAAGTGAAGTCCTGGCAGATGCAGTGTGGGAGAGCTCAATTAACGATGTGGACTTTGTCACACCTGACATGAAAACACAGAATATTACAAGAGGACATAGAGGCAGGTAACATCCTGTTGTGAGAAAGAGCTTAGAAAGTGCTCGGAGGATAATCAGCCTAGCTTTTATGTGCCATTATTGTGAATTGGAAGGAGGATACAGGTGAGAAAATAGGATGACAGCGAGGATCTTGTGAGCAAGCCGAGGAGGGATTCACATTTTTAAGGAAACAACATGAAGATTTGTCAAAAACACATGAATGCTGAGACCAAAAAATCCACTTTAACATAGCAAACCATGGCCTTTATGTCACATATTAGACATGTCTCCCCTTGAGGTCTAAATTGCTTCTTTAAAGCTCTTTATTTGTGATTTGGGTAGGCATTTAGGCACCTCTTCATGCTCTCTTATTGCAGAACATGTTCATCTCTGGCGAGGACAATGGCGATTCCAGCGTTTACGAAATGATGTGCGCCGCAGGTGAGTGAAAGGACTGATGGGAAGTGGAAGTGGGACAAAGAGAAGCCTGTAATGACATTGTTTTTATTTTCCACCGCATCATTATGCTGGGTTTGCCGGTCATTTCCGACCACTGAATATTTCCCCCCGCGCTGATGTGAGCACCATGTGGAGCTGCTTCCGATTAGCTGTGAAATGAAAGAAGAAGAAAAAAAAAAAAACAGCATGCAGAATTTCATCATGACTTAAGCGAAGTGATGCAGTAAACATTATGTGCGTTAGGGACTCCCTCTTTCACAGATGTGCAGAAAGAGCAAAAAGGAGAGAAGGAAAAGGAGGAGGAGGAGATCTACACACCACTGGAGGTGAGTGATGAATATGACAGCATGCTGAACTCAACAAAAGCTGTTGTTATCGCCAATCGCCCACCAGCACCCACTCCTCGGCCTGAGAGCAGCCATGTGAAGGAGGACAGAACCCCGTACATCGCTAAAGGTAACTCATAAACACTTGCTTCTTTTTGTTGCGCCCTCCAAACAACAGCAATGATGGAGCTGATTTTGGAGTAAAAAAGCAACACTAAGTTATGCACAGTATGTGAAGGGGAGGTGGGGAGATCATGTGGGAGGGAGGAAGTGCCTGGAATGTGCATTGCCATTGTGGAGTGGAGTGCTGCTGAATAAAAGCAGTACAGGCTTTTTTTTTTTTTTTTTTTGCGATGCAGTTTGTTTTGATCCCATAAACCACAAGAACACGGCTGCTCCGTGCTGCAAAACAAACAAAAGCGAGGAGAGAGAGAGAGAGAGAGAGAGAGAGAGAAAATAACCATTTGCCTGCATCAAGAGCCCACAGCCCCTAACTGTTCAATTTCAGCAGCTTGAATATTTCATGAAGATGAAACATCCAAAAGTGACTGGTATTATTAAGGCTTATAAATCATTTAAAAAAAAGGGCTGTGACTTTGTTTTTCCATAGCTAATTCAAAAAATGCATCCATTATGTCGTTATTAGCACAGATAATATTCCACTTATGTATTCAAAAACACACATTAGGATTAAACGGTGCAACAGGCTGCTTCTCCCTTCATTGCACTGTTTTATTGAGCTTGCTTGCATCCGGTAGGCCGAGCGCTCTGACCAATAGGACTAAAAAAATAAATAAAAACAAATAGAGAAATTGAGTGCACCACTGAACTCTCCTCAGCTCTCCCAAACCAGAGAGGGAACTACCAGGCTACCATCTGCAACCAATCTTGGCCAAAACCAAGGCCAAGTCAGCCAGAATAAGTCATTACACATGTTTTCCATCGTCCTTGTCCCCCGAGCGCACAAGAGAAAGAAGCCGAGGGATTTTGAGGTTTCCATCTCTTGAGACAGTGCAGCTTCAAACCACACAAGGATCACATTTTTTGCTCCTTACTCCCACCGCCGCAGTGAGAGATGTGAGAGAAGAGATGAGGCTTGCTGGAGGATTAGGAGAGGAGCCAGTTATTGGAGACCAATGCACAAAGTGGAAATAATGAGGAGTTTTCTTTTGTTAGCGGCGACGTCTCGAGCCCTGATGAGACTGAAATGTTGCTGAGTGAAATCCAATCCAACAGAGTGGAATTACCATGCACGGACTGAGCAATGTACACACTCCTAAGTAATAGCTACAGTCACGTGACACATCTGCAGCAGTACTCTGCTCAACAGTTCACTCTGAATCAAGCCTGACTTATCGTTGTGTGCAGAAAGAAACAGAGAGATTGAACATGAAGTGGAAAAGAGAGATGTTGTCATGGAGGAAGAAGAAGAAGAAGAAGTCAGAGGCGGAATTATCTTGCAGGGTGTGGATTTTGAATTCTACTCCAGCGTTGGTCACATAGCCGCAGATCCACCGCCTCTGACAGCCACACAGTGTAGCCTTTCATTCTGACAGCTCACTAGCAAACTGAAAGCATCATTCGGAGCGACTAATTCAATCCAGAGATGACTGAGTGTGTGTGTGTCTTTCTCAGAAAGAAACACAGATTTAACATCCTGATTAAACTCCTGGTATTTCACACACATGGCCATTCCATAACACGAGTGTTGTTGTTGTTGTTGTTGTTGTTGTTGTTTTGTTAACATTAGTAGGATGACGTTTTATTATGTTAAGATTTTAAGTAAATTTGTTGTGTGTTAGTTTAGGGTGTGTCGCCATCCTGTGGAAAAATGGTTGAATTACAGCAGCTTCACATTTTTTTTTTTTTTTTACATTTTTGTAGCATCTGGCAACTTCTACAATATGTCATATTGACAAAAAAACAACAACATTACATTAAATAGTTTACTGACTTGGTTTTATCTTCTTTAAATAAATAACGTTATTATAAGCTGCATTGTGTTCACAGTGTTCCAGAAGAAGACACCACAGGGGAATGCTGATCTGTATTCACTTCCCACCAAACAAGGTGCGTGCTATGTGACTTTTTAGGCATTAATAAACAACGTGTCAACATCTGTATACAATGAAGTGCCATTATCAGAACAGAGACAAATATGTATTAAATTTAGCTCGGTATAACGTGCAAATAAAGATCCACATTCAGACCTGTTACCATGCAAGGACATGGAAGCTTCTATCATCACTTTCTGCTCATTATTAACGCTCAAGCATGAAGTTGCAGTCATTAGTTTTGGAGGGAAAAAAAAATCACAAAATGTGTGGTACAGCAGGAAGATTTCTTTTATATCTGCTGGCCCCCGCTCCCTCCAAAAAGCCTCCCTGTATTCCCTCCTCTGTGCAGAATCACTATTATCACTGTGAGGTCTGAAGATTGTAACAGCGGGACTTTTACTGTGCCAGTCATTTTCCTCTGACTTCTCCCCCTCATCATGACGTGTTCAAATATCCTACTAGGTTGAATTAGTTAATGTGAATTTTTTTTTTTATAGGCAGTTTTGCTAAATTCATTAAAATTGTTGTGAGCATTATGGGGGTGATCACAATCACACTGGATTATTGCTGCTTAAAAAGAGCAATAAAAAGAGCAGGTGACACATTTGAGTGCCAGAAAAAAGAACCAAATGTTTGCTTTGCTTTATAGGGGACACTAAATCTAGTTCAGTGTATACCTAATCTTGCCTTATTTTAAACAATCATGAAAAGAAGAATACTTAAAGCTCTTTCTTAATCACAGATGCAGCCTTTTGTCTTGTTCTTACATGTGGTAGACGCATCTTTTTTTATTGTGTTTCCAAAGCAGCACGCGGGAGAGAAGACAGCGTCTCCTCCACCTATGACACCTTCTTGCCAAACCAGGGGAACGGGCTTCAGCTGCTCACTGAGCTCCAGCAGAGGGTGAAGGCAGGTTCACTCACCGTGGACGGGAACCTGGAGCGCTCCAGCGACCTGCAGCGGGGCCAGAAGGGAGTCGATAACATCCAGGAGGTGCAGCGATCGCACACACTGATCACAATCGCACTGGGTTTGAAAAAAATGATTCTGCTGTAACATAACCGCACAAGAAGCATCTGCTGGTGATGCTTTGCAAACATGGTTAACAGGTTAATCCCACATGGGAATGTGAAAACACTTCTACCCTTCTTAGTATAATAAATACAAATGTTATTGCATGTGTGGGTGGTGTTGCACATTCAGAGCCTCTTGTAAACATGCAATAAAATAGTGATCAGTGATAGGTCACCTAATTCATCTGCTAACTTTGCCAGGGACAATGTTTTGTATTAACCAAACAGGACAGTCTTGGTATAGCAAATATATAAACATATTGAATTTCATATTCATACTAATTTGAATCAGATTCAGAATTGGGTTTATTGCCCTAAGTAAGTCTACACAATACACATACAAAGTTTTGTAATGTTTTATGTATAGTAGTACTCCTATGGTCAGGACCTTAAACAGAAGATGCAAAAATATATTTTTTAAACTGTATTAAAACAACACATGCACAACAGGTGCAATGGTGGACTGGTATAATTGTGCAGCAAATAATGTGCAAGATGATGGTGAGTGCAAACATCTTGTAATTAGATACAGTGTTCAATGTGCAGTATGTTGATTTTACACATAAAGACAAAGTAAATAAATCATGGTACTGTCAGCTCAGACACATTTTGTATGGCTGTGTAACCTCTCTCACATGAGACGGGCCAGAACAAATCAAATTGACAAGAGAGCCAGCTGAGGACACCTGCTGGTTGGGGAGGGAATTGCAGGAGTTGCCAGAGCCGATTTGTAGCAAACAGGACCAGAATGAAGGTGTGTGTGTGTGTGTGTGTGTGGGGTGGGGGGGGGGGGGGGGGGAGAGAACTGTGTCTGTCGCCATGACAATAGACTTATGTGAATATTGATTTACACTAAAGCCCTGAGCTTCCAGATGTCCGGAGAGATGTTTTTTTTATGCAGCACATTTTGAAACTTCACAGTCAGTAACACACAGGTGTAAGTCATAAAATTGATGATGGCTGAATTCCATGTAGCTGCTTCATTGTTAATGATATTAGTAACACCTGTGCTTTTCAGCTGACTCATCAAAAAGGCAGCTGGGAAAGAGCATTACAGAGCATGTTAAACAATGGTATAAATTAACGTCGAAGAAAAAGTGTGTTGGCACGGTCTTAGACCTGAAACACAACTTCAAAATCTATACTTATGGATGATAAATGGCACTTACGCAAAGACAGGCCAAGGTTAAAAAAAAAAAACCAGGCAGGCAAACAGAGAAAGGCAGGGGATAAAAAAGCAAAGCAATAGTCTGAACTACAGGCAGGCAAAGTGACTAGACCATGAGAAAGTATAAGATCCAAGAATATTCCACACCCAAACCAGAAAGAAATGACTTTAAACTGGAACATCTGGTCAACTGAACATGAGGTACTCTGTGAAGTTAGATGTTTTCTTTCTGCATGGACTGTGATTCATCGACGTCTCCTGTCTCACATAAAATCAACGAAACCATGCCTTATCTGCCGTACTATTCTACTGATGACAACATTTAAATCGTACCTGTTCATCATCATTACTGAGTTGTAAGTATTTTAGAGGAGACAGTTGAATCAGGTGAGCAGGTGGTGACGCATAAGAGGAAAGGGACTGTGAGGCTCGTTCCCCCGGTAAGCGTGTGAGAGCTCCGTGCTGTCCCACTGTGAAATCGTCAGGTGTGTGAGGGATCTGATGCAGACTTTTCAATGGCAAATTATGCAAATTACCACGAGTATATTGAAGCAGTAATCAGGGTTTGGAGGAAAAAAAAAGAGGAAATGTTATGTATGCAAGTATGGAAGTGGGGGAGGAAATCGTCACGCAAATAAAATTATGTGACAATATGAAGCTTAGTTATTTACTGCTGTGGATTTTTAAGCACATTAGAGAGATGTTTGTGTCTTCCAGTCAAACATTCACAGAGTATAACAGTTTTTTTCTGAGTGTTGATATAAAATATATAAACATTGTAATTAAAGAAATAAATACTGGAGGTATAGGCTAATGGAACATCTTGTTTCCAAGCATGTGATGTCATGATAGTGTGTGCCATTACTCTTTTTTTTTCCATACCTTCTCAAGCCCTCGCAGCTTTAGAGTC
This sequence comes from Labrus mixtus, assembly GCF_963584025.1. Taxonomy (NCBI): domain Eukaryota; kingdom Metazoa; phylum Chordata; class Actinopteri; order Labriformes; family Labridae; genus Labrus; species Labrus mixtus. The sequence continues at coordinate 13,710,328 of NC_083634.1, read as the reverse complement.
GGTGAGTGTTTAGTGCCTCGGCTTAAGGATGGAGATTGGGATCGGGCCGGGGCGATGGGAGTGGCAGGGTGTAACATGACAGGAGGGTTAGAATGAAGGTGAATCAACAGACTGAAAGAGGTGGTGAGAACATGGCTGATATTAATAAGAAGGGTAATGTGTCTTTCCTAAATGATGAATGTTTACATTAGAGTCTCAATAACCAAACACCAGCATGAGTCCGGTGGCGGTGACGTCCAATAAAAAACTGACAAATAGGCTACTCTGATACAATCTTAACTTTCATAAATGAAATTCAAAATCTGCCTTAAAATGTACACATTACCAGTGATTTAAGGTCCTCGTTCTATTGGTAAGGTGTTGTATGGGAGAGATTTTAACTTCTTTCTATGTAGTTTGATAGAGTAATCCCAAGGTTTCCCAATGTAGCAAAGTGAGCCCTTCCAAGGAGTAACACGATACATTAGGATGATTGTGGTTGTGATTTTTCTTTTGATTCGTTTCTCAAATGAAACCAATCTTAGAAGTGTGAATGGAAATGACCTGCGGTTAAAGTTACACCTCACAGAAACAAAAACAACGGTCTAAGAGACCAAACTAGACTCATTTGATCACAAGATTTAAACTTTTACAGATGTGTCACCTTTATTGACGTGAACTCTGAATCGGATTCTGACAAAGTTAGGATAAAAGTATACTGTTATCTAAAAGAGCATTGAAGTTGAAGCACAAGTATGTTCACTTCTCTTGTGGTTTACATTTCTTCCAAACTAAATACATTTGTTTTTGGCATCTTGACCTAACCTTTAAGGTCTGATCTTTGTCCCTTCAGGAGAAGAAGTCGAGTCAGCTGAGAGTCAGTACCATCAACAACAGAGTGGATGATGACAGTGTGTACGGTAAATATTTCTCCATCCTTGGTATGTGGGTTAAACTCTTCTGTCATCACAGAGACGCTCCACAGAGACCTGCTTTCCTGGAACTTAGACATATAAATAAACTCCATTCTGTGCTGGTAAAGTTTCACTGGAGCATGTGGCCACTAATGACGGCTTCAAAGTGTAAACTGCAAATAGCTGAGATATCCTCTCTTTCCACAGATAAAATCGACCTCGTCCATCAAACTCGGAGTAAGTCTTTAGAAACGCAGCTCAGCGTGCGCAGAGGAAAACCTGTGTTAGCGAGCCTTTGTAGTTCCTCAACTCTCTCAGTTGCAGTGGTGGGGGGATTAATCCTTGGGGAAGTGCTGCTTAATCAAATCCCCACAGCCATGTTTTGATCCATTGAGTTTCACTTGCGCTAAATGAATGCTTTTATGTCCTTTCACTGAACAATTCTGATCATTTCCCTCCAGGTGTTGCAGGGAACGCGGGTCGAAGAGGAAGCCAGGCAGTGGAGTCTGAATTCTACAGCAAGCCGCTTAAAGGACAGCATGTGAGTGGAGTCTTCTGGCTAAGGGAAGCTGCGCAGACCTTTATGATTATTTAAAGATGTATAAAATAATGTTTGTGCGATTTAAATAGGCATGAATTTGCAGACTACACACATGAAGGCCTGACAAACCACTGACACGTTTTCAATTGTCTTGCAGTCAAATGAATTTTCCAAAGCCGACAAATAGTGAAGGTAAGACTAAAAACTACTTAAATATATATCCAAATAATGATTATGATTGAAAACACGTGAAACATTGTAATACTTCAATTTGAGTCCAGATCATTAATCATGTCCTATTTCTTTTATTTCCAGGCTCAATTGTTCAATATGGACTCAAATCTTCAATCAATCATGCAGTTTAAATCCTTAATTAACAAGTCGTTTGAATTGTATTACTCAGAAAGTTGTGTATTTAAAAGTATAATATGTAGTCACATTTTGATTCAGGTTCTAACAGATATTAGAGGTATTTTTCTGGTTTTAAGAAAATGGTTTTCACATTCTGTACAATAAGGGCAAATTTCCATTTTTAATTCAATTTAGATTTTATTTGAATAAATGAATGTAGTGAATGTTTCCCACATGAACAACCTTGTTGATTTTGAAGATTTAACTGTTGGAGAAAAGACTATTTCTTGTGCAATGAGTTCAATATCTACATGTTGAAGATAATTAATCTGCTACAAGTGTACTACAACACTTATGGAATGTTTTTCAGTAATAAGTTACATTTAAAAACTATGAATTCATGGATAAACAGGGGGTTGAAAGGGGGGAAAAAATGAATCTATTTCCCAGCAAATCTTAGCCTGAATAACCTTTCATATCTTGGCCAATAGAGGGCGCTCTATCTCTAAATATGTCCATCACAGTTACTGTTTGAAGCAGCCAAAGACATCTGGTGAGCCCAGAAGCACCTGCTGACCTCCTGATGGCTGGGAGGCATTCTATGGGAAAAAGAAATGTTTCCATATATGTTTATGTATGTAAACCAAGTGTAAAAATACTTATGCAGCAGGTGAGAACATCAGTGAAGCGGTTCATGCTGTGCCTGGATGCAAACAGGAAACTGTCGCCTTGGTTTGGACCAGCCAAGACATGAAAGATCCTCTCATTAACGATGCATTCATTTAATAAAATGCTAATTGTAAAACTAGCACGACTTAGCTCAATGGAAAGATTAAAAAAATGTTTGATTTTCCTGTGAAGTTCACTCTGTAAGGCCGCCACAGAAAAATGTATCATACGTATAAATGTTTCAGGCATTTTTTAAATGAATAAAAACATTTCCTTTATTGACTCGTCAAAATTCTAAATTTGCTGTGATGTACCAAACTATTCAGGGATTGTGACCAATACACACAGCCTTTCTCACACACACACAGACAGCAGTTTGTTAGTACAGCCCGGCCTTCGCCTGAATGAATGAATAAGAGCTGCATGGGGAATTCAGTGAATGCACGGCTAAATCCGAGCCCAGTCTTGAAACCCGGGCAGAGACTGAGCCGTGTGCCAACAAAGCAGCTGGGTACACGCCGGGCACATTTTTCTGTTCAATCATGCTCTTTGTGAATAATATGTATTAATGCCGTCCCTACTTAGACCTGCCAGTTAGCCTTTGGAGATGATCCGGCTTCAGGACCCCATGGCATTTGAGGCATATGTTTGCCCGTCACCTGCTGAGTACATTTCAGTCCGTGCGTCAGGCGTGGCCACAGAGATAGGCCTCGATTCATCGTGTATGCAAATACCCGAGCACCGCCACAAGGACTGATTCCCCCCGTGCAGTCTCAGAGAGGCGAGCAGCGAGAGAGCTTCTGTGGCATGCGTCGCACAAACCAAACACAGTTCTGTATGTGGGGACAAGTACATCAAGACTACAACAGAAATGCTGTAAATCCACTTTGAAAAAACAAGGTTATTTAAAGAAGGTAAAAAAGATCATACATTTAAAATATGAAAGAGTTTGACTTACTAACAGACACTTATTTTGTCGTTATTCCCTATTTAAGTGCATTTATTCCATTTTTATTCAGTGAAAGCTTTAGTCCCAGTACAAGAGAATCACCTACTTAATTTAAAATATTTTTAATAAAATAATTTTCTTATTACACATGTATATTTTGTTACAGTTTAAGACTCATAAATCTTAAGGGGTAATAGTAAAAGTAACGTCAAAGGTTAAAGTTATACTGGATTATAATTGTTAGCGTGGTATTGCCACTGTATCTTTAGCCAAAGATTTTCATACATCCTGCAGGGTAAGGTTTATGAAGCTGCGCTGGTAACTGACTTTAGTGTTGAATTAAACGACTGATTAGCAGACAGGACGACATTGCAGACCCTCGCAGTGTGCAGGACAAGCAGCTATTATGTGGTCGTTTTTTTTATTTAAATATGCTAATGAACTCTGACTTGACTTCAACTTTATTCTAACATGAAAAATGTTTTCCAATCGTGTTCGTATCATCCTTGTAATGAATACAGTATCTTGTGATTTGCGTCTTTCACTGATCGTATTTCATTCTTCTAAAATGTTGCAGCTGAGTACAAAACTGTGATACATTTGTTCCTTCCTTCTTTCAATTGGCTACCTGTGTCTGGAATTAGGTTTAAGTTAAATGCCATATATTGCTAGAAAGCTATATATCCAAAGAGGGTCTATTATAAACTATAAAATAAAATTGTTAGCTTAAAGATACTTGAATCCATATTTGTTCTCTATGGTTAATACAGATTTTGGATGATAAATGTCCATGGGTTTATCCCTGTAAATAATCCTATTTACTGCACACGCATGCCTTTGACCAGTTGTTACAATAAAACCTTTGTGCAGCTTAAGGTTCCCTCCAGCACTGAATAGATCACACTTTTATGTGTGAACTGTTTTACAGATTAACTGAAATTCTGTAAAAATCTTGACAAACTTCCTAGTTGGATCTCGTCTCCCCCCGCCATGCTAGCAGCATGCTTGGTCAGATAGTGTAGTGACAGGATTATACAGCCAATGCATCGCTGATATTTTTCTGTTACAGCTCAAAAGTAGTCATCCGCCAAACCCCATCCTGCATCCCCGCCACACCACCGGTTCCACACTGCTGCAAAAAACACTCGTGAGAGCACAAACAGTGGGATGATTTATCAGGTATATCTTGTCGGCTGCAGGAGCATGCTTAAACACAACCATTCAGAACTTTTCCATTATGCACCTTGGCATGCATGCAACAGACACAAGGTGGGGAAAAAACACACACCGACACACAGCTCCCTTGCTTGCCTGTTTCTCTCCGGCCGCAGGATTAGGGCAGAGGATTGAGCACAGCTGCTCCCCAACATCCCCCGATAAAAATCAGGCAATTTCACAGTCAGTGGCATTCTTTCATCCCCTAATCCACACCCCGCATACAGTATAGATGAACCTGACTGTGATGGGAACACACTGTTCTGAGCTGACCCCCCCCCCCTGAGGTCGATGTGGACACCTTCGATTGGATATAGAGACATTAAGCGAGTAAACTGTAGGGTGTATAGGAGCAATAAAGAAGAGTCCAGTTCAATGCAGCATATTGACCCTCACTTCCTTTAAGCAGCTAATTAACTGATTCTGTTTCCAATAACAGTCATCAGTAATGCAGGCAAGGTTTATAGCTAATACAGAAGTTCCATTGGCATATCAGTGACTAATGGCTTCTTAGCAAAGGTGAAAAGTAATTAAGTGCAAATATATTGTTTCTTAACTTCCTTAGAAACTGTTTTATTTCCTGCTTTAAAGCCCCTGTGAGGAGTTTAGAGCTGGTTATGCAACAGACTGAAATTAATACAGAGGTATCTTTACGACCAAATAAAACCAACAGGAATGGGATTCAATATTGCTATGAAGTGATTTCTAATGTCTGTAACCACCGTCATCAGGTAGGTATCAGATGGGTCAGAGACAGTCTTACGTTTGACTGGTTAACAGATGAGGTTTTTCTTCAGGAGATGCTACTGACGTTCAGGACGAATCAAGCAGAGATCAGACGCACAACTTTGTCTTCATCGTGCGCTGAGATCGACAAAGTGGAAAGTTCCTCCCAGGAGCTTTAATCTCTAACACATATCTTTACTCAGAATCATTCTAAAAAAACGTTTTCCTCTAGCTTTAATGAATTTGAAAGAAATCGCTGATTTTTATTTTTGCATTGTTGTGCTCTACCTTCCAGACTGATTTCAACCTGCATGGTTGGGACAACAACACAACACATAGCTGAATAAACATGAAGAAAATGACTTGATTTGAGTTGAATAGTCTCCACATGGCGCTAAGTTAGCTTTAAACAGACTAGACAAACTATTATACTGTGTGTATATTTCAACACCTGTACTTTTTCATGTTTGCTTTAGAAAACCAGTGGTGAGCTTGTCTTTTTGCACTAGTGTCTGTACCTCAAACATTTCTGATATACCACCTCTGTTTTTAAAATGCTAAAGTTAGAATACTTTGTAGCAATTGTTGCATATTTCTGTTGTTTTAAGCAGCATGAGCCTGAATCTTACATGCCCCAACATAAACAGTCCACTCCTACTCCCAGTCCTGACAGGAGAAGCGATCGTTTTTGGCGACTTTATTCAGTGCGTTTCCTTGCTTCCTCATTGCATGCCATTATTCTTTATAGCTTCCCCCCAGTTTGAAGTCTTTCACTTCACCCATTTCAGCTGACCCCGGCCTCCATTTGCAGAGCAATTCTTCACCAAAGTTCAATCAGGGGACAAAAAGGTACTCCACTGCAAAAAGGAAGAGAGAGAAAAAAAAAAAGTATGAATCAAAAGGCAAGGAAATGGAATTCACTGTACAAACGTCGGGGGAATTTCAATGTCCGCCGAGGCACAGTGGAGCTCTGTTCGGTCCTCGCAGGCTGTGGGGTGAAAAGAGCAGCAGCCGCAGCAGGGTACATCTATTCTGACAAGTTCTTACACACAGTGAAAAGCCCGAGCAAGGTCTGTTTGTTTAAGAGGCAACAGAGCCAGCGGAAGGATGCTGCAGCTTTAACGCCGTAACAGGATGATTTTATGGTTTTTCGCTTTTAGAAATGAAGGTATTCCAGTAAAACTGAATGTCTCCAGTAAGATGTTTGAGCAGCAACAGTTCTGGGAAAGTTAAGTTTGAATGGAAAAAAAACATCAACACTGTCTTGAGTTGTGAAACATATCAACTTTTTTTTTCAATTCTCTGTTTTTTCAGCAGAGATTTAAGATGATGGGGGTGGGGGGGGGGGGGGGGGGAAGGAGCAACAGCCTATTAATATTCTTAAAAGATCAAACCACTAGAAAAATACAGTTATCTGTTGATAAATGACGTGAGAACACAGCGTTGCCGTCTTCTCCCTCCTTTTAATTCTGATTTATGCAGAAAGTTCTGGAATGTTTCTCAAAGAGGGCATCACCTTGCCTATATTTCCAACTCCTTTTCACACACATCGCTTTGAAATGCTTAATGGATGTAGAAAATATTAACAGAAGGATTCTGTTTTGAAGGCAAAATTCTGGTTTCTCCTAATCCTCCTCCGCAAAGGTCAAAGTTCAGGGTGCGATTTAAAACTCGCACCCTTGGGATGTATAGACTTCTCTAACTCAACTCTTGCCAGGAGTTTGAAAATAATATAACATTACTGTTGTGTTTCTTATGATACCAGAGGAAACTTAATACGCTTATGATGTGAATATTATTTTGAATTAAACCCTTTAGATGATGCACTTAATAATAGTAATATGTAACTATAGCAGATAATGAAGCAGAGTTAGTAACACTTGAGCCTCCAGTGATTCTAAACTTCTTTGCTTTCTGTGTGAATTGTTACCCGATGGTGTTGCTGTGCTGTTCATCGAATATAAACTTACTAAACTGAAAATCATACATTTTTTTAGTGCTGTCACACAAACTCATCATGTCCATGATGATTCTTTCATTTCAAACGGCTCACATATGTTTGCATTATATTTGACTCAGTCATTTCCTACACTCTTGGTATGTGGTTTTAAGGATATGAGCTTTTGGGGATATAATCTACAATTAAGAATAGGGCTTTAGTATTTATTACAGTGAAGGAACAGTCAGGCTTATTCATGTGTTTTTTTAAAATAGTTTCTGTACTTCAGTGGATACATGGGTTTGTTTTGGGATTCTTTTCCGTCTGCCAACCATTTTTCACGGACTATTTGAGTTGAACATTTAGCCACCCTTTGAAGTCCAAAGTGACATGTTCTCTACTCTCCATGCTCGGGCTGCAACAACGACGCGTTAAAAATCGATAATAAAATCGATTTTTAAAAGGGATTGTTGGCAACTTTAACTAAATTATCGATTCGTTGTGATTGTGTTTATCACGTCACTCGTCTTGAGGAACAGACAGTTGTTCAATAGGATGTATCCATCGAGTCGTCTTTTGCATTAGTGGTTGTCATAAAAAATTAACGCTAAGTGCCTCAATTAGAGAGCAGTTTTTGTTTTTTTTTACTTTTTAAAAAAAAATGTATTTACATGTACAAAGAACATGACATCATCAGGGGTGTTACAGGTCAAATCAAAGTATTCTTTTACACATACATCATGGTATAATGTCATACTATTCAAGGTGCATACACAATCCATTTTTCCCAGCGTTCAATGCATTTCTCCAACTGAAGTCTTAAAACAAAAGTAAGTCTCAATTAGAGAGCACATTTGAGTCATTTTAATGAAGGCTTCTCACCAGTGTGTCTATTTTAAAAGAGAGAAATATTTATATACTAACCCCAAGTAATCCTTAAAACGGTTGCATACACCTCAAATTACCCACAAGGCTTTTCTTTATTTCATTAACTTTTTTTCCCAGATTATTTTTGGGGCTTTTATGTCTCCCTAAAAGCTTTAGTCCTGTACAGAACTTTAGCCTCTGTACATGGGGCGCGCCACGTAACCGCTAGGCTACAGGGAGCCTCATGACAACGTTATTTGTATTTTTGGAAATAGAGAATTGTCTGGAAATAATCGTTTACTTTCATTGAGATCCTACACAAGACTGAAAACCCTCTGAACAAGCCCACTGTGCTCCAATATTTACTCAGAACATACACAAACAAATGACTTACACTCACACTGCACTGTGTAGAGCTGTCAGGTATTATCGCTGCGTGTATCAAGAGATCTAACTGGAAATATGTCTCTACACGATAATTGAACAACAAAGACAACAGCAAACGCAGAAGTGGTGCCACAGGTGTTGCATAGTCACTCAACCTCGATGAAGGGCCTTGAACAGCGGAGAGAAAGCTTTCAGATTACCTTCTATACATCTCCTCTTTAATGATGGAGAAACAGCAGCTACATCCTCCTGATTGATGTTGGTGAAGGCCAGCAGCACCAGGATGATCCTCTTCACCTCTCCCCAGAGCACACCTCAGCCTGGCATCTGCTAAAGGGCACAGGTACGCCGTCCTGTGCCCTTGTCCCGCCCCTGCCTATTTGATCGGGGGCCAAGAGTGACCCCGCCGAGCCTGCCAAGAACCCCTGTCTGCGGGCCCCAGGCAGCGGACTCAGGGGCCCACACTGGCTCCTCTGCTTTTTGAGGCTTTGGGAAGATTAATAGGCCTCCTCCGTAGAGCGCCTTTGTGAGGCTGCGCCCAGGCGTGTTCAAGCTGTTGGGTTTGCAGGAGACGAAAGGAGCAGCGGCTAATTCCTCTGCAGGTCAGTTTGTCTCTTGCTACTCTGCATTTTCAATGACTCTGAAAGGTCACACCCGCAACGGATAAACTTGTGCAAAAGCTCCACAAACAGCACCAACTTATATAGAGATCATATGACACTTTATGCTTTCTCTGACAGACCTTGCATCATCTCTCATTCCTCTTTATCAATGCCGCAATCTCGACCCAAAGCTCCTCTTTGCACAAATTAACCCACAGGATGATCCTGCAACCACAGCTGAACAATCAAAACATCCACACAATGCTGTTTACGACCAGTTTAATTTGGATTATGGATTAATAGTCAAATGAATGACAACAAATATGCAAATGTACATATCATATTTGCACAGCCGTTTTTCAGCAGAGGGTGCTAATCATACACAAATACGTGGGTCATCGCGGCTTTGTCTGTTTCGTACAAACTCAAGTCCTGCAGATTTTCAGCGGGGAGATTTTATTTCCTCACAAACCCAGAGCAAATACCAAAACCCAAGCCAAGAATTTCCTTGAGAGTACTTTGAACTTTGAATTGAACACAGGGAGAACATGTTTTTTTTGCGCTAAAAGTTTCTGGATTTTATGCAAAGGCTTTTGGCCTGAAACCATTTTAATGATTTTTCTTCTCACTTGGTTGCAGGTGAGGGCCTTTGATTCTGGTTATGTCACGCCTCCAATAGTGCAGCCACCAATAATACTCTCTCTCCCCCGCTCCCTCTCCCTCTCTCTCCCCCACATGCACATTTACACACACACACACACACACACATACTTCTGGCTGCTCCAGGTGCCAGGGTGTGAAGGGATCAACCAATCCCAGCGCTCGTCGAAGCTGGATGGAGGCCATCGTGTTATTAAAAGCTACGGGTGAGCTTTGCTGCTCGCTTCTCCTCTGCACTCCAAATGCTTTATGAAAAAAATAACTTATGAAGAAAAAACAGCTTGGGTAGTGGGTAAGCTTCCCAGAGGGAAAAAATAAATGTGAGTTTTCTGTGAGTTGTTTAATAAGCCAACGCACTGAACTACTCTCAGCATCCATTTGCACAAGCTGATAAGGAATCAATTTGTGGGTCATCATTGCATGATTGATGTCTCCATCTCGCTGCTCTCTGTGTCCAATAATAATCTTAAGTGATATTATTTCCATAAACATCATTATCAAACAGAGGCGTACTGTGTCCTCACTCAGGACTACTGGGAGAGCTGAAGTGCCTTTGATGAGATGAGATCACATTTTAGAGGGAGCTGCCTGCTCTTCGCCTGTAGCCAAAAACAGCCTAATTGTGTTTTGTCCCATATGTGAATTATTATTAACGACGATTCATTTACTACACTTCCTTTGCCAATTTCCTAAATTAAAAAAATACCATGTTGAGATTTACAGCACGCACCCCCGTTTTCAGCGCCGGCTTACGGCATCACCATGGCAACTTCCAATCAGCAAGGATGGCGGAGCCTGCCGGCCGTGTGTTTGGCGCGAGGCTCTGAGAGACGCAGGTGGAGCACATATGGAACAATGGCCCAGAGAAAAAAAAAAAGAAAAAAAAAAGAAACACTGCCCGCCTGTATGTGCCAGCAGTGCCCATTTTAATACCACCGTTACCTTCTAGTGCTCTCTGATGGAGACGTTCTGCAGCAATCACAGCCTCAGACTGCTGCTGGGCCCATGCCAGCCTTCACTTGACTGAGCTAGACTCAGTGTGCCTTTGGAAAAAGAAAAAAAAATGTCTCCCAAGAATTTTGGATGCACTATCTTTTGATCTCACAGTGCAAGTCTTCCTTGCTGTCCTTAACTGGAACATCGCTGACCTTTCTACCTGAGAGCATTTTCCCGAACCTTGACATGTTTATATGATATCCACCTTATTAGTTGTTTTACTGTATGTTACTGCATTGATGCCCATACATACATTGAGATTGGCCGTTAATGACTTTTGTGCCTCATCTGGCTTGTAATTGGGATCGTAATGTTATGGAAATCACTAGCATGTGCAGTAAATAAATCAATCATTCAAGGGGCCTTATCTATCACTGCACATTTAAGCAGTCAGCTCCTATGTAGGTTAATTAAAGCACAATGGCCGAGGAGAGGACCTGGCACCGGTCCTGCTTCTGTTTAAGCCTTCTCTAGGCCCGCTGGGCTGCAGCTTACTACAGCCAGATGAAATTTGCCCATTTTATCCACCCCCATCCCCAGCTGAATACATAAATCATCTGTAAGGGCCTCTGCTTCGACCCTAAATTCCATGAACAATGGCGTTTGTCCGCAAACGCCACACATAATTGCTGGATAGTCTTCAAAGCAGAAATCGTGTTTCTTTGCTCTTATCTAGGGGCATATAGCGCAGATTTTTTTTGACTCACTTCATCTGGATTTGGAACAAATCAATTAAGATGTTGTGCCACATCCAGCGTGTATATTGGTAAAGTGTGCCACCACTGATTTGCTTTTATGTTTGGTCTGAGCTGTTAGATAAGAGTGAATGGCATCCGGTGGTATTAGAAGGTTAGTTGGAAACAGCAATGTCAAAGTTCAAACTAAGTCAGTCTCCCCAAACATTGACGTAAACAAGCACAATTTGTAGTGAAGGGAGTTAAGTAATAACATTACAGTGTCATTTGGAAAAAACAACTTTTACATTTCGTTGTCTTGAATTCGACAGAGGTCTGATATGGATTCATCACTGTGTGTTTAGAGGAAAGACTTTTGAAGGCAGGACGAGAGGTCTTGGGTAACCAATAGAACAACCTGACAAGTAATCTTATTTACAGGACAGCTTTTCTAGCTTCTGTAACTGCAGGTGGATCGAACAAAGATTTGCCAGGTATCTGGTATCTGAAATGAGTTTCTCATCTGTCTGTTTAGGGGACAGGATTTTGTTTGATATTTGAGTTGGGAGGCAGGGGTTCAAGAGGCAGGAATGATAGAAGGAGGAGAAATGCACCTCCTCTAGGAGTCAAATGTAAGGTTCATATGAATTTCTTCTATGCGTGCTCAGAAGGTTTTATTGGGACACGCTAACTTGGAGAAGTCAAGGTTTATTTAAGGGGGTCTTTCCATGCCTTTATTTAGAGATAGGACCGTGGAAAAAAAGAGAAATTGGGGTGAGAGAAAAAGTGGGGAACGACACGTGGTAAAGGAGACACAGGCTCGGCCCCAACCTCGGCCGCCCGCCTGGAGGACCACAGCCTCCGCACACAGGGCCCAACAACCACCAGGCTACCGGCACCCCCAAAACGCCTTTAAAAGACAGCTTATGAGTGAGCTGCTAGCTTTTGTACCCTCTGAAAGCTACACATACAGTTGCTAAACTTCAGTCAGGGAGCAACTGGTTTTGCACACCACTGCTACGCTAATGTCTAATTTACCTCCAAACTATTGGCCTCCCTAATGTCACAAAACAATATATCGTTTTCTATATGTGAAAGTGGGGGCTTCAGTTTATTTAGAAGCAACTGTTGGCAGGTGGTGAAAGGTTAAGAAGGCAATGAAGCTAGTCTATTTCAGTTAAAGGTAATCTAGTTTGTAGATGTATTATTGACCCCTCTAATTTAAAGCCATGTCAAAGTGAGAGTACTGTAACGTTACTCACCTACTTTCTCACCAACAAGAGCAAGATTATAATCTTTATTAGACCAGAAAAATCATTTTTAAGACTCATGTCATGTCTCCAGTTTAATTTGTAATAATACTGTCACAAAATGACTTTTAAACAAAAGCTATTAGAAAGGCTTCAATCAAGTTTAAGTGTCATCACAATCTTCTCTCTCACCTGGGACGATCGGAATGGAGACACCATGCCAATGCAACTCCTCGAGGCCCTTAGCTGTCACTGATAGCAACTGTATCTCATTATCCTTGTTGTGGGGGCCACAGAGGTGGTGGCGGCCGTAAACACCATCCTCCTATCCTTCCACAATGGGCCTTTCACAAACAAAAGACGCTCACCAAAGCTTGAACCTAAGCCAAGAGCTCTATTCATGTTGCCATGTATGGCAGATGTCTCGGAGGGACTATATGGAAGGTTTCATATCTATGTTGCTCATACAGACAACTGCAATGTAAGTAGAGCGTGTGAGGAGTACAGGTTTTATTATTTCATAAGATGGGGTAAAACATTTATCTGTCAGAAAGAAGAAACAATGGGCCTCTCATTGAGTAATATCTCCGACTTGCATGATGTTTGGCCTTTTTCTTAGCATGTCATTAATTGTCTCCCTAGGTCACTCTGTGGTTAAAGATAATGTCAATCAAAGATAACTGATCCAAGCCAAAACTCTGAATGCAAAAGCTTGGTAGTGCTGACATGTTAACAGATGAAACTGTCAAACTGAAAAAGATTCTTTATAATAGATTTTTTTTTTTGACTCATCTATTATTCAATTACACCAAAAACATACTCGTGCTAGCTTCTCAAAAGGAATAACTTGTGATTTTTTTAATCTGCTTAAATAGTTCTAAATTTAATTTCTTCGTGTTTTTAGCTGTTGGTCATAGAAACAAAGAAGCTACAGATGGGCTACAACAAATTGTGATTGGTGTTATTTGGGCGTGTGGTAGGCGGATGGAAGAGAGATTGATGTTGTTCCAGATCCCAGATCTGTTATTCATATGTTTTTATAATATTTAGTGAAATTTTGCTTATCTAAATCAGTCCAGTGTATAATAATTATAGAGGATATAAAGGCATTACAGGATTTTTAACTTATTGTCTGCATATTTCAGACATTTTAAAGACTAAAGAGTTAATCAATAGACTGTGATGTGAACATCTGAAGGAACCTGAATGGTAGAACACGCTTTAAGATATAATAACCACACACCTGCACACAATAGTTATTTTGTATCCACTGAGAAACGAAACATAGAACAAGATTGTCTGAAGGCAAAATCAAAAACTAAACTACAACCCTTTGTGTCACTGTTGATTGAGTGACATGAAAGTGTTTTTTTTTTTTATCCTCCCTGCAGCGTTCATGAGCACAAAAATAACGACACGGCAACAACACAATCTGACATTCATATTAAAAAGTAGCCTTGTATGACAATTAAAAAACAATGGCTTCATAATCAGCGCACAGTGAAACATCTCCATCAACAACCTGAGCCATTATTGTAAGCAGACAAATCAATCATTACTGAGGGTGGCACTCCTGCTTTCATTAGAAAATCATATAGATTAAATGTTAATCATAGCTAACTCCATACCAGTGGGCTTCTGCCAAGATGACAGATGGACCATTAATGAGAATAACGAGGGGATCTTGGTCTATACACGGATATGGAGATGCAACAACAAGCATAACACCACACTTGGCTTCCAAAAAAACTGTTATTTAGACAGAAATAGAGGATCATCAGTATGCATGTACATTTTTTCTGAATTCAAAGACGAGCTTATGTGTTGAAAATGTGTTAGATCACTACAATGTGGCTGCAAACATGTTTTAAGGTGTTTTCACAGTGGGCACTACCACACGAGACTGAGGGAAATTGGTGGTAACACCTGTCACACACATTCAGCATCAGATATTAGACGCCGTCTCTGTGAGCCGATGAATAATTACTCTTGTTTAAAAATCCGCCTATTAGCGCTAACCAGGTTATATTGGACATCTGTCTACGAAAGCTGAATGATATAATTGGCTGCCATCACAGTCATTCACGCTATAGCAAAGCACACTGGCTTGACAGGCTTTGCGATGTGTTGCCGCTGTTCACTCCGGCTTGGTGACGTAGCTCCCTCGTGTTAGTTTCACAGGCGAGTCGAACGAAATTGTATGAGATGAAAGTTGCCGTGAAAACAGAACACATATGTCCATGCGTGGCGCTCAGTGGCACGTTATTGGCACAGTGTTTTCATCAGGTCTGATAACATATGTTTAGAACTCAGGAGGCTTTGGGCAGGAGGGAATAACGCGGCGTTTGAAGTCAACCGCCGCATTAAGCAGAGAAGCGGCACAGTTGTGTGGAGATGCTCTCTTGTTCAAAGGGATGGAAGGAACCGCTCCGGGGAGCGTCCAACATCAAGAGCTGACCCCGGCACTGTTTCCCGCTACCTTCTGCCATGCGTCCCGCCGCCGTATGCTGTGATTCCCAAAGACCGGCAGGCCTGTGCCATCTGGCCTCACTTCGGATTCCCTGGACACATATTGGGAATCCAAACTATGCCACCTCCCCACCTCTCCCTTCCCTCTGCGCTCTCTCCCTCTGGGTCGTCTCTGCGCCTCCACTTCATCCCTGCTTGAGTGTTGGCTCAAGTGGAAGGGGTCTGCACTCCAAGTGATCCCAGTTGCCCTTTTCCTCTTTAATCCCCTTGTGATGGGATCCAGTAGGAGCCTTTTAAATACAGAGGGAAACGGTCAATAGTTTTTAAAATGAAGGAAAATCCCCCGAGGGTAATCCACAGAGTGTAGTCTGTCTCTGTCGCAGGGTGCTTGGTTCGGTACCTGACCTTCAGCTTGCTTTTTTTCTGACCGACTGCTCTTTCAGGGAGCCTAAAATTTCTAGCCATCTTCGCCAAAAAGTCAGAGCCAACACTTCAAAATATATGATAAAAATGCTACTCATTGGTTTGCTGCTACAAATCTTAACCAACTTTCCAATTTTAGGGTACAACAGAGACACACAAAGACAGGGAGGCCCCAGGAAACAAGCAGAAGTGGGCAGTACAGTATGTTCAGTACCACTGCCACAGATTTCACACTCTTTTTGTGTGTCTCTTTCCCTTCCTCTCCTCTGGGCATGGCCTCAGTGGGGAATTCGATTCCCTAATAACTGGGGAATCAAAGTTGGACAGCGCCACTGCTGAGAATCATAAAGGAGGCAGTGGAGTGGCTGGCCATTCATTCATCCAAGCCCATTACAACGTGTACCAGATGGACACTGCACGTCACCGGGTGACATCTCAAGACAGCCGTGGCCGCCTGCCTGCCCAGCTTGGAAAAGATGAAAGTTATGAGGGAGACGGGAGGCAGGTTGCGTCAAACAGAGACGGATCTGATCAACAACTGCACCGAGATGAAATCAAAGTGGTTGAAGCATGTGGCGTGAGGCATCTGGTATTCTAGCAAACAGAAGCTAGCATAGCTGCCAACGCTTACGGGGAGAGTTGCCTCCCCCGCTCTGCGGCCTCAAGCCAGTGGAAATGCTACCGGCTTTTATTTAAAAAAAAGAAGTGTATTGTGTTTTGCTTAATTGTCGAATGATCTTTATTTATTTTTTTTGTTTTGTCTTCAGGTAGTGGAGAGACAAGACACACAGGAGAAAAGGTCGAAAGCTGGATTCAAACCAAAACATGATGTTTACATTTTACACACACATTTTAGACTAGCAAGGTGCCTGGACACAACCTGTGCTGAGGTCCTAATACAATAAACTATAGCTTATTTATGTATGGTAAATAAAAAGCAGAGGTGACATCAGGAATTTGAGCTGGCTGGAAAGACGCCAGTGCATCTGCTCACATCCTACACGTCTTTTCCGAGCTGTAGCCATAATCTGATCAAATGCTGTTTTGCATCAGCAAATATTGCATGTTTATTTGACAAACTGAAATCTTACAAAAAGGTAATAACACAATCCAATCCAATTAAAATGGAGATGATGTAATGTGTGTTTAAGTGCTGTATGACAAAATTATGTATGGTGTATCTGTGTACATCTGGACGTCAAGTGTAAAGAACTTGTCATGCCCTCCTGGCATTGATTTTACATTTCATACTACTTCCTGCATAGAGCACTGTGAGCATCTGATCCCCTAATCTCAGAATGCCAGCTTTCACTCAATGTCATCTGCCAATGGGCTGCAACCAGGCGCCCATCCTGCCTCTGGCACCAGAACTGCACCCATCTAGCTTGTGTGCGCTAATACCCACTGTTGCTAGGCTACAACGAGAGGAATCAAATTTAGGTGGCTTCCACAGCTGCGCTTTGCTGTTGTGCACGGAGGAATATACATGGCAGCGTTCCCAGTATGCACCTGGATGGAATGAAACAGGAAGAAGTGGAAAGGTCTAATCTACTACAGTAGTGGCTTTCTGCCCTACGTTTGTCCCTAAAGTATGTCCGGAAATCACATTTCACATTATGGATTTTTTTAAGAACCCTTGTCATGTTGACCAGGTCAATGTGCGTTATGTGTTTCATTGACAGCTGAAAGGTCAGCTGGGACTAAAAGTATTGGAGCAGAAAAGAGCAGGCTTAAATCTGGAAACTGTTAGCTTCTGGTCTTATTGTGAGCACTTTCTAAAATGGTGCGATGAAGTTTCTAAGCAGGCCAAGTTATAAACAAAAACATATGTGATTTGGCAACACAAATAAAAAGAAATCAGCTTTCCCTTCTTAACGCTGCAACCTTTATGGTTTGACTCAGTTTACAAGTGCTGTGATCTCATTTACTTTAATCTGCTCATTGCATCACTGAACGCTCTTTTCTCGAATGTGTGAAACTACAGTGTAGTGAACAATGGGCTGAAAACAGTCTCTCCAACATGCCAAAATCCATAAAGGGCTTCTCCACAGCTGACTTCCTGCATCTTAGTTTCAATGGAATCAGTGAGCCACGCTGCTCAGACCCTGTTAATTCATAGGGTTCACGCAACTGTAACAACATCTTAACAATTATGTTAGAAAAGTGTTGTGTGCCAAAGGCTGAATTATCAGATCTTGGAAAACATACCAGGCTGACAATAAGACACTTATGAAACAGTCATCAAGAGAAAATCTATTGGAAATCGGAAAGAAATCTCAGAATTCTGTGCTTTTTTTAAACCACAGTGGGCCCTGGTGAGTATCTAGATTTTTAAAGTATTTTTATTCCCTTCACATCAACTAGAAAATGTTCTCTCATACTTTGCAGCTGATAATATTTACTGCAACTTTTGAAAGTATAGTTTGACACTCGGGGATTACAAATGTGCACTCAGTTGCCAAAAGTGAGAGAATAAAATAGGTGCAACTCTAAAAGGTATACAATTTTTAACATCCATATTTCAGACATATCCTTACGAACCAATGCCTGTAGCCGATGTGTTTTGCATATCGGTTCAATGCTGGCATCTAGTACACCTAACATCAGAGAAAATGTTGGCACTGTGGGAGTCTTACACCAAAAGAAGTAATGAAAAAACATTGGTATCAGCCCTGATTTTCACTATCGCTGCATCTCTACAGGAGAGTGGTATCAATCGTCTCAAATTCTGGACAGGAAAGCAAATAAGTGTATTTATCAATGTTAAAGAATTAAACAACATAATGTTTGTGTGTGTGTGTGTGTGTGTGTGTGTGTGTGTGTGTGTGTGTGTGTGTTAAAAAAAAAATTAAAGCTTCTAGATGCACACCTCTCAATTAAAGGAGTTAAACCTAATTGAATGGAATTTGGATAGATGTACCCTGTGTACATACCTTAAACTCATTTCTATTGAACTCCTCTTAAAAACCCACACATTATTCAAGTCCCTCATTTGACTCAGAAAGTTTGAAAGTGAAGCCAATCAGTGAGAGTGTATTTTTTTGCTCTTACTCAGACTTTGCAAACATTGGTAATCCTTTCACGTGAAACTTCAAAGCAGGATTTTACCAGTGGGTGGAGAGCTGTCGTTTTACACAGGCTGTTAATGCACACTAATAAATGCACAAATACACTTTCATTTGAAAAAGGGCCAAGTTTGTGGACTTTGGATACACCCACTCTTGAGGAGAAATACAGCTCCTCTGCTGTACCCAAACACTTTAAGAAACCAAAGGCTTCAACCTGGATCTGCAGGAAGGCACCAAACAAACGGACATTTATCTTTCCTCTTATATCTCACAATAAACCAAGAATCTAGAGGCTGCATTTGAGCAATATGTTTTACATTTATCCCAGAAGTGCATTATAAATCCTTTTCCTACTCTGTCTCCTAGTGGCCAATGTCGGTCAGAGACAGATGCTGGTGCCACCATGTTGCCAGCTTTCCCAATAGCAGAGAAGATGACAAGGGCTGCCAAAAAAATTTGGTCTCCATCAGTTGAGCAGGCTCAAGTGACTGGGATTGTCTCTTTTGCATAATAGCAGGTATATTAATGCACTTTTTGGCATCATCATCAAGTGAAGAGCTTCATTTAAAAAAGAAGCACATATATGAGTAACATCCTGTCCTCTGTTTTTTCATTCCTTTATCCTGTTCTTAACAAAGTAGAGGAGGCGTAGTTTTTGAGGAGACTAAAATAAGTTATTATAAATGAACCTATGTGATCTTTATTCACATGTGTTCTTGTAAGTAGGAGTGTCTTTACTTGGAAGTTTGAACTAGAAATGTAAAATGGGAAGGTGAAAGAGGGTTGAAAGAGGGAGGTAGTGGGCTGATTTCTGTGCTATTTAAGTGATTTTCTCTAGGTGTTATGAAATCAGTAGCACACATTATCGGAAAAAAAAGTCTAAATAATTGGTGCTGTGAGATTAATCAATTAAACATTAATACTAAACCATAATCACATCTTTACCTTAAACCTTCAAAAAAACACTTTTAAAAAGTCCATGTATAATCACATAACATCACCTAAAGACATACAAAAATGCATTTACTCAAGGAGGTACAGTTCTATTGAATGTATTAATAAATTGCTACATTTCAAAGACATTTTTTAAAATTTAATTTACATTACATTTTACTTATTACTCACACAATCAGACGTTACAGATTTTAAAACTAAGCAACAACAAGGATTGTTAAATTTGGTATTATTACTAGAACTGGTCATATTAAAGTGCTGTTAGCAGATTGATTAATCATTATAATTAAATATTAAAATAATGTTGTTGAATGAGTTTTTTATTTATTATGACAATATAACATAAGTTATTGTGTCCTGATTCCAAAAAGATGGCAACCAATTTATCTCTTTTTTGCAGTGGAGATATATATGTAAATAATATGCATGATATAATACTGGTAATAACTTTTGTGTAAATCATTTTAATTTTTCCTCCCCATAAACAAAATGTAGAAATAGTATTTACTGGAAAAGTGGTTTAAAAAATAGTTAACAATTTCACACTGAAAGAAATTACAGCCTTTGAGTATTTACTGAGATGTTACGTTATCTTTATATGTTGGACTATTGGAATATGGGGTAAAATTCAACAATAGAAAGAGTTATGTTAAATATTAACGTACATTGTCTAATGAAATGTCTTCTTGGTAGAATTCTAATTATGTCTTTTGATGACTTTTCAAAGAGTTTTATTTAGATTAGCAGTAATAATAATTATAGAAACTTTTCTAATTTTATATGATGGGGATTGGGGATGGCCATCGCTGTAAAACATTATAAAGTGGGTTTATATTGGTGGAATGATTGTTGGCTATGATGAAAATTAAGTGCATCCATTACATTTTTTAAAACCAAACTGCATGAATAGAGCCGTCTTTAGCATACACTGAGTACTGATGGATTGCTTATGAAATCAAAAAGCTGCATATTGCCTTTGGGAACTGAAATATCTGAGGGCCTACAAGCTTCTTTTTTTTTTCTCACGCATACACACCCACACACACATGCATACATACTCAGTGTCACACGCCCCATGTGAACACTCGTCTTTAACGAGGGGAGAGCTGAAACCATGTGTGATTGTTTTAGAGAGGCTGCCCTAAAGGCACGTTATCGCTCAATGCGGGACTGCTTCTCCCAGTTTCTACGTCCTCTCTTGATGATTGTGCAGCGTGGATCAGCAGCAACAAAGGCATCATTAGTGGGGCTTTGGTCCCCACCAGGCCCGGGCTAATTATGAATGGGAGGCCCGCTAATAATTCAAGGACCCATCGGTGCAGCTAAAAACTGAAGAGAGAACTTCACTGATTCAGTGGTGGCGTGCTCGGCCCATCTGCCTTCATTTCCCAGCCACCTGCCTGAAGATCTGACCCACGTCAGCCACGAGGATGGAGCACCATTAGACACAAGAGAGAGGCAGACGAAACATATGGGATTTTTACTTCGCCTTAATGAATGATTTACAGTGGTTGTAAAAATCTCTGGACAATTACCTGGTTAGAGCAGGATGGCCTGCCTGGTAAATTGTGTAACAATTGTTTAGTTTGCATTTAGTGAGGCGCTAGAAGAGTGATATACTGCTCATGTCAGTCGCTTCACACGTGCAGAAAAACACACTTTACACATTTGGGGAAAACAGACAGAAATAAGTAGGAAAAAAGGTTGAAGGGTGAAAATTCTGATGAGAAAGAAGCTGAAATAAAGACGTTAAATCATTAGATTTTGTTCTTCTATACACACTGCACTGCTCTGATTGTTATAGTCGTGGTGTAATATTCAGATTCAAAGAAAGACATCATTGTGTTCACCAGTAGAGGGCAGTATCCATTTTCTTAATCACATCTCAAGTGATTTCCCCCTTGGCCAAAGCAAGCACAAACATTGCTCCAATTCCAAACCACACAAAAGAGGGAATTTGAAAGTAAACAAATGAGCCCGATGGGATGATCAGCATTCTCAGATGCGCAGCATAAACTCTTTTCCCATGGAGCCGGCTCATTATTTCAACACAGGCCTCGGATTTATCTCTCAGCGCTTGATTCATATGGTGACGAGGCTGTGATTCATAACAGCTCTCGGATTTGACATCTTTTTTTAAAAACCCAAAGGGGCAACAGGGAGGGATTAAAATGAAATTTAGGGAGCGGCTGCAGGGCTGTATGGAGCATCACATCATATTATTTATAGATGCTGAGAGTGTGTATCGTTTTATTACGCATGCTCATAAAGTTGTTACTTCAACAAATCCAAAACCCTTCTGACAAACTAAAGCAATATAGTATTCATGACATCAAGGTGTATCTTAAAGTGCGGTCGCTCGACTCAAATCCAGAGGGTAGTTTTCCTACAGAACACCTTTTTCAACTATGAAGTAGATTCAGAGACTAACATGTTGATGTGAGATCTAATAAAACTCAAATGTAAATGTTCAAAGTTGAAATTGAAGAAATCTTTTTAAAAAGTACACACATATTAAGTATAAGATGTAAAGGCATCCAGCTCAGTTTGGACTGAAAATATGAATATGCTTAGTATAACCAGTCGGCCCAGGTCACTCATTAATATGTAAAATCTATTTTGGGCCTCCGCATATAGAAGTCCTTTCTGAATGGAGCAGCTAATTTGAAAATAATCCAGAGTGGCACACAGCTTTTGTCTGGGGATGACATCATCATGTGGATTGCAGTATGCAGAGAAGGTTTCCCAGCGATAGGTTTACTTCTTGTTCTGAGTTCTGCCTTGGGGCAAGGAGTCCTTTCTCTTTTGTTTTCTTCTTCTCTTTTTGTCTTTTTCCCTGCCTGAAATACTTCCACCAAACCACATGGTCAAACACAGTATTTTACAAGAAGTGACAGAATATCGTAGTAAAAGTTTAAGAGCTGAACGCAGACTGTTAGGATGTCATGTTTTATTCTGCTCTCGGCCGCGAGAGAGCCGGTCATATTTGTGGCTTTTAATGCGGGGCTGCAGCGAGGGTTCGTCTCCCCTCTGAGTTCCAGAAGCAGCGAGGGACTGTGTGGAGAAGAAAAGGCGAGCTGAACACTGAGTCACAAAAACACAGGGCTGGTTTTGATCTGGATTCAATGGCCTGGAATAACTGGCCCCTGAAGAGCTCTTGTGTCAAATGGTATCTGTGACAGAGAACAGAGAAGAGGGATAAACATGCTGCATTTAACATGTGGACATAACACCTCCCCCCTCGCACCATCTGGACCAAAACAACAGAATCTTCCACCATACTGAAAAAGATCACATTTTGGTTGAATATTATGAAGTTTAACTCGTCACAGAATCTGCAGCGATTGATTCTGAAGTAGCTCCATTTCTTAAACAAAAAAAAAAAAACGTTGCAAAAAAAAAAAGCAAAACCCGAGCCGAGTAACGTGAAGGCGCATCGACAAATTGGCTGACTCCGCTCTCCCTTTGAATCGTCCTCTGCTTTGTAATGTGAAGGTGTTTGGAGGCGGGTCAAAAGGCCCTTTCAACCCAAGTCCTCACCTACTTCCTAATGAATTCCCAGGGTCCATCAACCTGCAGGCGCTCCCATACAAGCTAACCAATGATTACACCTTGAGGGGAAGAGGGGGCGGTGGAGGTGGAAGAAAAGGAGGAGGAGGAGGAGGAGGAGGAGGAGAGGCTGGTGGGATAGAGCATCCTCGGTACACTCACACACACACACACAAACACAACCACCACCACCACTACCATCACCCCCCAGATTGGAGGCAGGTGCAGCAGCAAATCAAGCCTCATTAGCTGCACCTTCTGCTAGCATATACCGTGGACAGATGGAAGCTCGCCCTCACATGTTACCTCACATCAGATGGCAGTTGGAGGAGGGTGGCTAGGGGGTAACAGGGAGGTACTCTCGCCCCCTTCTGCCAACGCTACTTCCTCCGAGCAACAAGATGCCCCTAAGTGCAGATCCAGCACCAGAATGCTCCTTAACCTCAATTCTGCTGGCAACAACTAGGTTCAAGAGAATATCTGACATCGTGTTCCCCGTCAGGCATGGCCTTGGTTAGCGAGGTGCAGTCCTGGCCCAAGGAGGAGTTGTGGACCCACAGAGGCTCCTGTGGTTGTGTTTCTGCCGAATCAATGTAAAAAGAGCCGGGAGTGTGTATGCGTTAGCGTGAGCAGGCATATGATATGAAAAGGCACACTATGGGGCCACCAGGTAAGCGACAGAGCCTTGACAGCAGGGTATCAAATCGCCCCCTTGTCCTCATGGCTCTGACACAAGATCCTGAGAAGCTAATTGAGGCGACAGTGCTATTCACTGGTGCCAGGCCAGGTGTCAACACCTTCTCCGAAGTAACAGTGGATTCATCCCTAAACCACGAGGGATGGGTGCAGGTCTATGTGCAAAGTGACGCTATCTTTGTGATAAGAATTCAGAAAGAGAAACTGAGGGGTTTAGAAAGCAGAAATGTCATCTTTAAGAGCCTGGTGGTGTCATGATCTATATCACTCGATCATCTGCAATAAAGAAACCTGTTTCACTCCAGTATGAATCAAACCCTAAACCCTAACCTCTGCATGACGGAGCATCGCGGTGACACGCCGAGACACACCAACACGCATTACTGCGCATAGCACAGACACAACGAAACTCCTACCACCACGTGCACCTGTTTACTTGCAACAAAACACAGTTGATCTGTGATTCGTTTAGACCAAGTCGGAAACCGTAAGCGATCTGGGATTTGATTCAACAGATGCCTTAAATTATATTAAATGTACTGCAATAAATGTGTATGTGAAACAAAAACACAATTTCTTATTTTTGCTGTAAAAAAAATAAAAACCGCTTTGCGGGTGAATTTTTTCATCTACCTTCCACCTTGAGTCTAAAAGTTCATTTTGGACCCTGGCTTCAAGAAACCCAAAGGAGAAAGATGTCACAGTACTGGACACGTTTATTGAAAAGCTCAGTGCATTAACACCACAGTTGACCTTTAAGTGCTTCTCCACATAATGATTTCAGGAACTGTTTTATGACTCAGATAAGTGGTGTTTTGGCAAGTCATTATGCTTAAGCAATCAAAAATATACGTCCTTAAATTGAGATGTGCGTTTATATCACCAAATGTTGGTTTGAGGTAAGAGGTGGGGATAGGGAAATTCTTTAAAGAGTGGTATTGCAGGAAGAAAAAGAACAGAGGGATAAGGGTATGACTTAGTGGATAGATGGGTCACTGCAGTGGGAAAGGAGCTGAGCAATCGAACTCATCATGTTGCTGTTATCGGTAAATAACCTCTGATAAATACACTGTACACTAAGAAATCCTGAGCACCAGAACCGCTAGATGGCAGATGCTCATCATCAGAGTTGGGTTTTTTTGTTAAATTTTGTTGAAGTTATTTTTGCTTTTATTGGAAAGGACAGCTAAAGAGAGACAGGAAATGCAGGGAGGAGAGAGTGGGGGATGACATGGAGAAAAGGGCCATTGTTGGACTCGACCCCTCGGCCGCTGTGACAGGGACCACAGTGGCATAACTGCTTGGCTATTTGAGTTTTTGATTTAAGTGGAACTTGAGGCTAAGAGCCAGAAATAATCGCTTAGGAGAAAGTAGCCACAAAACCAATCAAAAACGAAAATCCATGTTTCAGAAATCAAAAAAACTCAACTCAAATACATGCTATTGGGTTCTCCTCAGGATATGTTCTAGCATGTATGTTAGCCAAACCAAAAAAGGTGACAATACTGGGTCAATAGGCTGGAATGCTGGCCCCAAGTGGCATAGTTAAGAATTCAAAATACAATCTGAAATAATACAGATGTATTCTGTATTTTTCATTTTTATTAAATCCATAAATCTGTCTTCCATAAAACTTCACGGGGTCATGTCAGGTAAGCGCTTCATGATGTTACCTCTAATATGACAGGAAGCCATGTTGTTAAACCGGTCTCAGCACTTACATTAACTCTCATTTATGTAAGGGTGCGGATGAACTTAAACAACTTCAGGTATATATTTTTTCTTAAACTTAAGAGCCTTTTAGAGGCAATGTCAAAATCTCCAGAAATATTCCTGTTTGTGATGTGTAAAAGAAGTGCGTCCGTCTTGACATTTTAAACAACATTCATTTCAATCAAGCTGCTGAGGAGGTACTTCTGTTTGCCTGGGAGCTAATGAAGAGAAACAGACACACATATGGGACTCTGTTTTTCTTCTTCTCTTTTTTTTTTTTGTCTCGTCCTTCCATCTACACCCAGATCCATATGCCATATGGGAAAGTGTGGATGAGAAGATCCGAGAGCTAAGCGCATGTTCAGCCCCTCTCTAAAGGCAGCGGAAAGAATCAAAAAGTCCCCCTCTCTTGTCGCGCTCACTCCCATGGGCACATGAAAGTGAAGGTTACACTGTCAGCCCTTTTAATGACGGCCCTTTTTTGAGGGATTTTGTTTCATTTAGAGGAAATCTTCATTGTTAGACGTTCGCCTGTTGCCAGGTTTGAACACGCTGTGCCATATGCTGTATTCTGCCTCGCTACCTTACATCTAAACCAAGGATTTTAAATTTATCATATTGATATGCCTCACAACCAAAAAACAGACAGCCTGTTTAAAGTGGGCTGATGAGCTTAATTGATGTTAAGTTGCCAACAGTTTCAGGGCTAATATATTTAAATGAATGTACAGTTTGGCATTGGATATACTGCCTTAATCTTAAAGGTAAAAGCCTGAAAACGGTTTAAGCTAAGTTGACTTATATTGCATCAGTCTTACATTTAACATACAAACATTTGTTAGCAGAAGTTGGCCACAGTTTCCAGCTTCAGAGGCAAATTCCCTCTCACTCACAGCGATGTGCTTGAGCCAAGATGAAGTCTGGAAGCCATTAACAGAGAGCAGAGCAGAGCTTCAGCAGAATGCACAGTAAATGTTAAGCAGGTGAGGGATTCAAAAGCTATAATGATGTGAATTTTACTCATCAATCATTTGCAGACAAAGCTGGAAAAAGAATTTGTGACGTCTGCAACTTTATTTCAGACATGGCACTATATTTCTTCTATATAACACACTGGAAAACACAATGTGTCACCCGCAAACTGTGCTGCCGGGCCATATTCTGCACACATAGTGCACATAGTACCTCCCCCAAACATAAACAATTATTCCAGCTTGAATTTTCACAGGTGGGAGTGCAATATTATTGTGCCAGAATCTATACATTGCGCCATTCATCACATAATTAGATTTTCATGGGAGTAGATTGGCTCCTTATTGGCTGTCACTTCAACTTAGGTCCTGCCAATGAGAAAAGACCCTTTTGTGGTCTATTCCATCAGCCAATCTTGACTTTGCTTATCTGCCAACATAGCTATAAAGGAATTAACCAAATCATAATGTCAATTAGCATAAATAATTATTGAATATGCCACACAATTAAAAAGAGTGGTGGAGAAAATATTTCCCTGCAGCTAGTTTCCTTGAAAAAGCGTAATTTCCGGCGTTGAAAAGTCAAGTGAGTGTGCTGCACAGAGCAAGGTATAGGAGCCAGGTTAATGTCATATACTCGCTAATGTAGAGTGCCAACCGGTAACAGCAGGTGACCACCCCCCCCAACCCCCCCCACACACACACACACACACACACACACACACATACATACACAAACACTCCGGCACTGCCATCTCCCCTGCATCTCCTCTGTGTATGCCGGGATTGCACCTGCAGCTTATTATCCAAGCCTTTAGCTTTATAATGTAGCGCAGGTGCCAAAGTGCCAAAGCGCAATTGTAACACTCTCACACACACACACTTACACACACACACACACACTTACACACACACACACACACACACACACACACCAGTCAACAAACATTACAGGCACCGGAATGGGCATACACACTGGAACTACAGATGTGCAATGATTAATTAATACTATGGTGGGTAAATTCTGAACATTGTTCCCTCCTGGTGTTGGGAAACACAGGGAGCACATGTGGGAAGAGTCAGATGAAAGGGGAGCACCACTTTGAAAAAAAATACTTTGCGATGCCACATTTCTGGTATTCATTTCTAAAACATGAGGTCGTTTTACCATATAAAAAAGTGCTCAAAAACAAACCAGAACAATTAAACAGCCACAACAACAACAAAAAAACATCATGGCAAAAAAACAGTATTTTAAACCTATTCATGGTAACGATGAAATCACACAACTCTCATTAGCTAGCAGCTATAGTTTGAATACAGCTCGGTCTGAACTTCCTCATCCTCACGACCCCCCTCGCATTGGATGTACTTCCTCGTTTCACGTTTCTTCCTCCATGTTTAGCGTCACAAGGTTTTAACAGCTAGCATCCTCAATGCAAGAGTTAGCTGTCCACTTTCTGTCATTTCCACACGCCTCCACATTCAGCTGGGCACCATGAACTTTTTGTGTCATACCGAAACAGATTGACTTTTCTAATAACATTTAGAGCAAACACATTTACAGTGACTAGAGAGGTACGAGCTCATGTTGTCCCACACATTTAATCAGACATACAGCTCCAGGAACCAATCAACTTCTTCTACAAGTAGCTTATTTAGTTCAGTCTATGGATCACTGCAGAGGGCACTGGTTAGATGTAATAATCATTCACGTCCCGGTAACGTCATCACGGAGATTAGAAATATGACTGAGCATTTTTTTTTATGGAAGCCCGATAGATGTCTCCATATAAAAGTCCTTATTTTATAAACTATTGTATCACAAAGTTATTGTGCAGTACAGTTCATCTGGCTGTTTGAACAGTGGCCTATTTAATTGCAAGCATTATGTAAATTAATGTTATTTGAATTGAAAGGGGGAAATACAGCAACACTTTTTTGGTTTGTATCTGTACCCACTTTGTTTGGCGATGACTTTGTGCGCTGAATTGATGGGAAACCACAGGGAGCTGCAGGCGGGCTGAGACACTGACCACAGGCACCCAGATCCAGCCTCAGTGACAGACCTTGTGGTGACATCTGCTTTTACTCAGGAAGAGCACTTCGGCACTTAATAAAGCATGTAATCACACTGTTGTAAGTTGGGAGCAGACAAAGCAATGCAGGCACACAGAGAATGCCTAAAATACTGACTTTTTCCTTCTTCACTAATGTCTGTTTCTACTTATCTGATTCTAGTTTATCAGCGATTTCCCATTAAGACCCAAATGAAGACCAACAGCTACTTAAAGCCTTTATGATTGATTACAGGTCATTACTGCACATGCAAGAAAGTCATTTACAACAAAAAAACTACTGTATAGTTGTTTTTTTCCTTCCTTACACCTGCATGCAATTTTCTACATGTAAGTGGACAGGAAAAGGCGAGGAGTTAGAGTTAACATTTTGAATCCTGATGTAATTTTGGAGGGTGAAAGCAGAACGTCACAACCAAACAAAAGAGGTTTTGTTGGCTTCGTGACAGCTGGGTTGCAGTTCTTGGTGTTATCGCCCAACAGGACATGCTGACGAGGCAGACAGCCTGTGCCACATTGCTGAAATATTTTGCCATCTAAAGATAAAAGAAAAAAAAAAAAGTCTCCTGAGTTGTCGCTCAGGTTTTTGCACAGACAAAATTGTACTGCAGCACTAGCTTCGCAGGGCTAATCTGAAACTCACTTTGAGTGTGTTCCCTGCATCTCTTCTCATATTTCAGCTAAACTGCCTTCCACGCCAGGGCCAAGGAATGCATCAAGCGCCATAAATCAGGGGCTTGATAGGAACTTGGCGGCCGGACAGCAGTGCAGAGAGCTGTGTTATGTAGCCACAGTACAGTAAAGATGTTTTAAGGTGAACATTACCATCTTGGTGGAAGAGAAAAACGAGGAAGGAGGAGACTATGATTCAGGGGAGTTTTGTCCAAATGACAGAGCTATGAAAGCCCTTCTCACCTCCTTCAGGCCTTTGCTTTCCTGCACTTGTGAATCACTATGATCACCGGCGAGAGTACAGGCCTCAAACCCTCAGTCTGGCGCTGTCTTTAATTTTATTTATGGTTTGGACTCAGGAAACAGGTCATTTATGCTGAAAAGAGAGCCCAGGTGGGTTTGCTTCAGCTCTATCCTGGGTGTCTTTCTTGTCATGTCGAGAAAAGAGGGAAAGAGTTCATGTGAAGGAGGCAGCCGGCGTTGTGTGTGCCAGGTTTGTTTGTCACATCTCCGCCTGTCTGCGCCTTATGCAAATGGGCAGGGGGCTGGGAGGGACGGCTCCATGGGAAACTGCTGGTGCTAATCCAGCATGTTGAACAGGGAGGAGAGGAGTACTTTTCAATAAAGCACCCCCACCCCTCTGTCAAGTCATACACACACACACTCTCACACACACATGTACACACACACACACACACACACACACACACACATATGAACGGCGTGTTCTCATACTATGTGCGCGTACGCCTTCGAAACAAACATCACAGGGGGCAGCACAAAGATGCACACATGCTTCCTCGCTCCCTCTCTCACGCACACACACAAACATTGAACACCTGTTTCTTTTTTTTTTTTTTTTTGCGCATCCAAACAGACATGCTTTAATATGTGAACAAATCCCACGATCTTAAGACCCACTCTCAATCCACTGGGTGTAATACCGGGGTGCTTTCAATGAGATAACAACAAGCCTCAGTGTGATGGGCCTGTACTACCACCTAAAGATAGACTAATAACACGCTCCAGCCACAGCCTATGACTTAGACTATGAAATTTATGCAAATGTGTGTGGGAATACACAGAGCTGAGAGTACTATTTAGTACTAGTGCATTTTCAGACAGGCCTCTTTTATTCCCCAAGCTCTCTTCAACTGCATTTTTGCAAACTGATGTAGTGCCGTTGTCTGATATTGAGAGTTCCTTCATGAAGGCTAGTTCTTAAGAAAGCGCTTTCATGAAATTTCATGCCCATGGGACCTCTCTAAATACTTTCTTTTGTGAAGAACAGCTTTCCGTCATATTATTATTGAGCATAGCTTGACATTTTGGTGAAATATGCCTGTTTAAGTTTCATCAGACTTGACTGACACCGCTCTCGTGATTGTCAGATAGCGACGCTGAGAAAGCTAGGAGATGGTTAGCTTGGTTAGCACACAAAATTGCTCCAAGGGGGAAATAGTGAATTAAACCAACAAGGGATCCTGTAACATGTAAATTAGTTTGGAGATGGGACCCTGGGAGGGCTAGCTAAACTGAGATTAAAAAATGTATTAAAAGGGAAATATAGTAACTAGAATAAAAAAGGAGATTAATACAATTTTCATATTTGGCTATTAAATATGACGCTACAGCTAGGAGACGGTTAGCTTACAGCACCAAAGCTGGAACAAGACAGAAACAGTGAATTATGTCGAAGATAGCATACAACATGTAAATACATTAGCTTTAAAGGCCGTGGACTGTTGTGCTTCTTTTTAATGGAGCCAGGCTAAACCTTTTTTCCAGTTGTATGCTAAGCTAAGCTAATGCGCTACTTGATCTAGGCTAGCTTCACATTTCGTGTACAGACACTTGATCTGGTATAGATTTTTTCACATTGGGCAAAATAAAGTGAACGAGTGCATTTCCCAAATGTCTCCTTCAGTGGACTCCTTGTTACAGAAACCTTTTCCTTTGTTAATGCACTTTTTCAAGAGACAGATTTTGATCTATTTCAAAGAAGCTAATGTTTTGTTTGCATTTTGTAAGAAATCATAAACTCTACATTGCCTATGCTAACAACATTAATCTTTCCCTGTGACATGGGCCAATGAAAAATCTGCCTCAATGACTTCCTGGTTGATAAAATGCATTACACTAATACTTTGATGCCAGAAGACAAAGGGATTATATTAATTCACTACCTTATCCCAACAGCACACAAGATTAATATTATATTCCTCCAATAAAACTTGGGTACGTGACAGAGTTCTTTGTGCTGGCATTGGCTCGTGTCCAACAGTCCAGCCTCTGCTTTCACAGGTCTGTGTGAGAGTACTCGCTGTGCTCTCCCCTCCTCTCCATATCCTCCGTGGTACACAGTCAGACGCACGTTCAAGAACAACAAGGCGCCGCTACCTCTCCAGGATCCAGAAGAGAGTAGAGGAAGACGAAAAAAAAAAAAAAAAAGTGAGCCAACACAAAGGCAATCAACAAATCCCCTTTGCTTGAGCCCTGCGAAACATAATAGGGCGAAATCATCATCTATTTAGCTTCGTCAAATCACTGACAGCAGGCCTTGATAAAAGAGAGTGGAAAATATGTAGGGTAAAAGAGCTGCCAAGACCCTCGCTGACTAGAGCCCCCTATTGAAACCAGATGTTGACTCAACTGGCCAATTTTGATAAATGGCATGATGATTACCATTATAGATCGGGTAATTTTATATCAGACTGCCACATTGTTGGTCCTCTTTAATGATAGCCAAATGAACTCTACTTTGTGCCCGTGGCCAGGTGGGCTTTTCTGTGATTGCAGTGCCTCAACTAGCCATTGGGGGGGCGCCCCTGCCGCGGTCAGGGTGCAAGGTCTTTTGGGCACACTGGAGCCCGCAGTTGTCATCAAGTGTCCAGCTGAGCCCTGAGCCCATCACAGAGGCCAGTAATGAGACTTAATTGGTGCTTTAGCCTGACTTTTGCTGCCTTCAATGTCCTCAATCCCATTAGAAAGGCTTACTAGATCAGAGCTTCACGTACTTGACACAGTGACCCAGATGGATGTTACCTCGAATGACCCTCCAAGGTCTCAGCAGACTGATTCTGCTGTGGTCCAAACACACAAGTCTCCCATTCCTCAGGGATTGGGGTATTACAGTAGATTAGCTGGAGTAATACCACTGTGGATCACAGTTATATTGGGTCATGGGATCTCTCCAGGACATGAAAACTAATGTTTGCTTTGAGGGGGAAACTGTCACAGACACACTTCTGAGAATCAAGGAGATCCAATTAGTTTAAAACTTTACGTCAAACAGTCGTCTTTGCTCTGACACTGTCCTTATTCCACCCCTGCAGCAGCTAACCTTGTTTGGCGTTCTCAGGCTGCTTATAGAGACTTTCCTGTGTGAGGTGATCCTGAATGCTTTAGTTATTTTTCACTGTACACTAGAAATTCTGTTTCCCTCATCTATTAAAGGCACTGTACAGAAACTTCTAGCTTAAATCCAAAAAGAAAAAAGCCATATCATCCTCTGTCATTTTCCTTACCCTACTCTATAGAGAGAAAAGTAACACCTAAAGAAATGAAAAAGTTGGTAATTATTTAGAACCAAACTCTATTTTGAAATATAAAGCAAGGTTAAGATATTGTAGCCACAAAATAAGTGTAATGTCCTCTGCTAGACTTTATCCCCCTTTATTTGCCCCAATCAATGAAATCTATTTACTAAATACATAAAACACATTAGATCGCATGGTGCCTCCGCCTGAACAGTCAAATCAAGCACATGATCACATTGCATGACCATGTAAGTTCAAAATGATTTTCTCAAGACAGCTTCCTGAGAGCAGGGTTTAATATCAAAACCAAAACCACCTTGATATGTAATCATTTAATGTAATATTTTCCCTTTGTGTAGTTATTGTAGAACAAATGGAAGAATGAATCGTGGATGATGAAAAGTCCAAAAAACATTCTCCTGCTTTCAAAATATTGTAACTCCCTCTTCAGTGTAGAAAAAATATACAAGCCTTCACTTTCTCTGACCCACTCTGTAGGCTTAGAATTTTCATACAGTCCCTAAATTACAAAAACAATTCAGTGCTGTTTGTATTTCTCCATAACTTCCAGCCAACTGGCTTGTGGCAGTTTACCCTTTCTTCAAACAGACTGAATGTGATGTCAAACCTCAAACAGGAACTTTTTAATTTTTGGATCTCGCAAT
The DNA here is from genome assembly GCF_963584025.1 of Labrus mixtus. Lineage (NCBI taxonomy): Eukaryota > Metazoa > Chordata > Actinopteri > Labriformes > Labridae > Labrus > Labrus mixtus. The sequence continues at coordinate 13,676,812 of NC_083634.1, read as the reverse complement.
CAACCAAAGTCAAATATGATAAAATAAACACAAGAAAGAGACATAACATTAAAGTCATTTTTGAAGCATAGCTCATTTTATTGTTTAAACAGTTTTGCATAGGAAATATATCCACTTCCAGTAATTGACTGCAGTAAAAACAGCTGCTAGCAGTATAGGCTGGATATAACAGTAACAATCACAAAAAGTTGAGCCTTTATTTACACTGATTTTAATCTTGTGGCAATTTTAGCCCCTGCACCAATGTAACCAGGCATCGCCGTATGCTTGGCGTTTCTAAAATCAATAAAAGAAGGGATATCAAGGCCTTTGCTATACAGTTCACAATGGACACCTGTGGCTCCTAAACTGTCAATGAAAAGATAAAAAACAAAAAAAGGTTTTCAAAAAGTCCTCTAAAACGTACATTCAGATACATACATAGACCTTTGCACACACTTGCAGTGTAACTACGATCACTACTAGAGACTGTTTACATATTGTTTTTGTTGGTGTTGTTGTTGTTGTTCATTTTATATAATTCAGCCATAATTCCTGAAGTAAAAAATGTGCACGCAGAGGGAAGTAAAAGTGCCACAAGACCCAAAACTAAATCAGCCCTGCAGAGAAACTGGCAACCAATCTCAAGAAAGACAATTTAGTTATCGTTTTACTGTGTTAATGTAGCACTGACGACCCCCCTCCCCCCCCCCGACTTCACTTCCCCCAAGAAAGAAAGAAAGAAAACAGGACTACTTCCTCTCAAATTTTGAATACGTTTGATGTGGGCATTGCTAAAAATAATTTGACAATTAATACATTACCATCCAAGAATCTCTAGAAACATCAAAAAGGTCATAGAGCATATTCAAGATGAGTTGGCCACATTCTGTTTCTCGTTGCTTCTGAAAGTAAGTCTATCACATTTTACAATTATATACAACAGACACTTGGACAGCTTGAACAGGCACTGCATTGCATCTTGTTGTCTTCCTTAAGTGAATGTTAAATCTTTTAAAAATGCTGGTTTCCATGTTTAACAACCTGATGCCAAGCGACTAGCAGCTAGCCAACGTGTGGAAGGTGTGTATTGCTTATGTAGAATGAAAAAGAAAGTTTAAATGTTTCCTCTTACTCTTCGTATATTTGCCCTCAGAATGTGTGACATTCAGTTTAAAGGAAAATAACACATATTGCATGAGTGCCACAAGCCCTCCTTGCATAACGTTGTCCTGTTTCTCCATGATTGACGTAATACTTTCTAAAACGATGTTGTTGTGAGTGTCAAATCTACCTTGAAGCTGCTTAAGGGTAGAGACCTGATAAAAATGTCAAACATTTAGTCCTGTTTTGAAACAGAGACTTTTAACCTGGCCCCGAATTTGGAAACTATTATTAGCTGGAAGGTACAGTACCCTAATCTGGTTATGCTTATTCATACTTAGAAAGAAGGTCATTCCACATCACATAAGGCATAGACACCATGTGGAATGGCGAAATGAGGGATTCCTCGATGCTTTTCTTTAAAGATATATACAAGAGCATCGTCTGCATATTGGCGAATTATGCCCCTCAACATTCGCCGGCTTAATCCATACTTTATTGATATGTTGCATCAATTGTTTGCAACATTTCTTCTGAAAACAAACCAAAAGCACCAGAAACCAAAGAAACTTTAGAATTTTACCCTGATTCTCGCTTAAGGTCAGGTGCAATTTGGGGCCTTTTTTATACTGGTTAAGTGACATCACTTCCCAGCTGCTACAATGAACACACTCACACCACGTCTTGTTGGACAAGAATTCCCACCCATTACCAAAAAAAACGAGATAAATCACATCACACTCACTATGGCCACACTAATGAAAGAACAATTCAAATATCTTATAAGTGTTTTCTAATTGGAAATAGCTAAGCTCTAACCAAGATCAGAAAAAATAACATTAAAATTAAAAAAGCCTTCATTGTTGTTGTTTTTTTCTATGTATGGATCAGTAAAGAATATTTCCCAACCCTTTTTGACTATACATACAACAATACGACAACTTAAAAAAACACTTTAGATTCTATTGATGGTGAATTCTGGAGAGTTCTAACTCAAATCCAGCCTCCGAATAAAAAAAACAATTGAATTTTCCTTAAAATGGAATTGACTTATTTTCCCCCAGAATTGAAGATTAACAAATAAGGGCTTAAGAGAAGAACTCTCAAGAAAGTTTACAGTGTACAAACTCCTGTCCTATGGCAGGTTTTTAATTCAATAGAAAGACCCTCATCTTCTCTCATTTTGTAGTGTCAGAGGCACTCTATCACACCTCCAGCTCACGAGTCACACACACACACACACACACACACACACACACACACTTGGGGGAATGCACACAAACACCCAAGCTGCCAAAGCAGAGTTCAACCCGACGGACTACTGCTATCGACACAATCAGGATATTTACCTTTATGTACAGTCTACTATTCAAATAAACACCAACAGCAAAGTGACCCTGACACATCCACAGGCAAACACACATCCACTCACAAACATACCTGGGGACAATGCACTTCAGTGGGGTCTACAATGGCCAAAGGCTGCAAAGCACTTATAGTTTTTCTTTTAAAGAGAAATAAAGAATAATAATTAAAAAAAAAAGACAGAACAGTGCACATAGAACGGGGTGACTTTTTCAATTTTTTTTCTGCATAAGAAATCTGGGTGAAGACGGAGAGATTTAGCTTGACTTGAGGATTCTTTCCCAAATTAAAAAAAAAAAAATTGCTTCTTAGTCCTCTGCGCGGTCGTACCTCTCTGAGGGGAACATTTCTTTCACGATTGTTGGGGAAAGAGTGCAAAAGGTATCATAGCAGCGACAGAGTTGCTGCTCTCTCTGTATGAAAGGTATTTTTTATTTTTTTTATAATAAAAAGAAAGAAAAGGATTAATATAAATAATGCCCTGTATTACTCCTGAGAGATGTATTTAAGACTGGGTTTAAAACATTGTACGGGGTAGAAGACGATTGCCTATGTGCTATTTAAGTGCTATATTTGTCTTCTAATGGATTCTATTTAAGCTTCTACTGGGCAACTGGACAGGTTAGACAACGCAACGCTTCAGCATACTCTACGGGGCTCTGCATGGAAAGTATCTCAGGGATCGACATATGTGCATATCCTATATACATTTATACAAATCTTCTACTTATAAAATACTTTCTAAAGGCTTGCTTGAGCCTGTCTGCAACTGATTTGGACAGGTCTCAGTAGCATTAGTCGGTGTGTGATTGTTGCGCAGGTCACAGGCCACTTCACTGATGTGTTTAAGGCATCTACATGGGAATTGCATTCTGTTACGTCTACAATAGTACGGCGTAGGATTCAATAAAAGCATGCAACAGTATTCCTCCTTCGTTGCAGCTTTCAGGGACCTAAAACAAAAAAATGGGAATTTTAGATAATGTGATTTCTTAAAATGATTGTCATACTCAAGTCAAGCCGTCTCTCCTGTGAAAATGAGCTCCTTCAAGGTCACATGCTAGCACCCCAGGTGGAAAGTTAAAAGAGTCACAGTAGACCAATCAGTGACTTTGCAGCCGTAGAAAGACCAAGGGTGCATTTTTTTTTTTATAAGTACTTCTAGAAAAATACCGCCCTCCCCTAAAACTACCAAATCTAAATACACTGGGACATGTTACACTGTCATTCGGTAGGCCTATATGCTAAAGAAAGAAAAAAAAAGAAGACCTTGTCATATACTGCATAGAAAGCAGTCCCCACTTTGGTCAATAAAAAAGGAAAACACCCACAACAACAACAACATCATCAACAACAACAACGACAAACAACGATATCAACAAAATAAATGCATTACAATATTGTCTATCTCCAAACTAGCCTCTAATAATTGACGCATCTATAAGCACTACCTACATAGGCAAAACTTGGTATTGCATAATTTTCAGAATTCCACCCTCCACAATAGTAACTGGAAGATGAACAAAAAAATGAGCAATTGAAAAATAAAGAAAACAAAAGATGACAGGTTACTGGAAAAACCACCAAAATACTGAGAAAACAAAATGCTGGTTGGTTACAAACTTTAAAACGGCAACTATACACAGCGTTGATATGCAATGTAATTGTGAGATAGAGTAGTACATGAAGTTAAAAATCAACAATTTCATTCAGAGTACAAAACAATTCTTATCATAAAAATGTTAATTTTTTTCTATAATGATAAATGCAGCAAAAACAAGTGTAGTGATGTCTCTATATTCAAAGGCAAGGCACGTAATGTGGACTATATGTCATCGTGCAAATTAAGAGTACTGGAGAGATTTTCCTCGTATAAATATGTCTGGACTGGAGAGGCATTGGCTGTGAACATGCTGTGCACATTTTTTATTTTTCAGGGATTTGCCACCACCTGGATTTATAATTTCAGTTTTCAGCCTCTTCCACTGAAGAGTGAACCTTTCACAAACTGTAGCCTTACACATAAGCCGACTGTACATTAGCATGAATTTTACATTGCCATTACCGATAATTAATACTTTGCATTCCATATTTTTGTAAACATAAGCTTTAGAAGCTGATGGCCAAATGCTCTTGATCTTATCCTGAACATTTTAAAAAATTAAATGCTTTTTTACACACTATGTGTCCCATTTCTTTGCTTATGTTCAGTTAACCCCCCCCAAAAAAAAAAAAAAAAAATCTTCCCGTATTGAAAGGTAGGGCTCAAAATAGGGCTCAAAAAAGTGCTGGTTTTGCTCAGCGCTGCACAGGTAGCTTAGTGCTTGCCTTAAACTGCCTTTCATGCTTTATGATTTTGTCATGTGAGGAGACGGATGTGTGACTGAAATAATTTTCAAATGTTTTTTTTAAACATTTTACCCATAAAACCATTTAATATTTATCCCCCTTCCTTTAGAGTCTTAGGGCTGACAGACTGATAGCTTCCCTTCAAAAATTCAATTGCACTTGCCTCTAAAGAGAATTTCTTATACTCCGTCTTTAAATTCCTTTTGTAAAGGAGTTACAAATTCTTTAATGAGGGGTCCAATCTCAAACCTTACATTTAGTGTTTTTTGAAAACCGCATCGAGAGTTCTTAACCCTCACAAGTGTTCGCATTCATTTTTTTAAGTAAGTAGCAGTAAAGAATAAGCAAAGTCAACACATTTTCTGAACAAAGAGTCGTGTCACAGTAAACTGAAATCAAATGGAAGAAGAAACACTCTGAATTCACAATTTTGTTTGTTCCTATGGTGCACACAGTGAATCGTTTGACATGGGAAAGCCTCTTTATAAGAGGTCTGAGTCGGAGAGCTTAGAGTCTCGGAGCCATCCACCAGGCAGAGGTTATCGATGCACAGACCGCAGTGTGTGTGTGTGTGTGTGTGTGTGTGTTTGTGTGTGTAATATTGAGATTTTATGTTTTCCCCTACCTTGGAAAAATAGGAATTGCCGCTAAGAGACTAGAGTGTCATGCAATAAAACATTAAGGCATCTATACATCACAGTAGTTGAATGGATTGAAAAGTTCTGCAAACGAAACAACTGACTGGTGGGTGGTGGATGTGTGGGCGGGGCTTCGGCGATGAGACAGAAGACCTGAAACTTTTTTTTCCCTCTGAACTGACTCCCTCGTCTTCACTTCACGGCCAGTGTCCTTCATGGGGAGGGACGGGAGATGGAGAGGGGGTTAGATTGTGGTGGGGGGGGGGGGGGGGGGGGGGGAGGGTCGGGGGACGATTGCGCAGCTCGTGCTGCTTTGCTGGTTTCATCCATGGCTGCAGACACCTGTAGTGCGAGCTCTGCACCACCCATCCACCCTATGGGGTCATCCGGCCTCTGTGTTTTCAGTTCCCTGTCTCAGCGGGAACCAGGGGCTCACCAATGATGTTTATGCTGTAGTTCTGGTGGACATTTGTTGGCAGAATCGGAGTCCCGTTCGACACTTGGAATGGAACTAAGCTCGCCCAGGTACCAGGACTGCGGAGAGAAAAAAAAAACAGACAGAAAAAAGAGAGACGGAGAGATTAGTCACATGCAATTAACTTGTTTGTGCAGCATGCAGTCAAAATCAGATTCTTTCTTTCAATTATCCTTTACACTGCTTCTCTAATGACCAGCATGACTGCTCTGCTGACAGTCATCAAGGCTAAAAAGGTCTTATTTTTTTATTTTATTCAGACAGAAGGAGGTAAAGAAAAAGAAAAATGGCAGCACTAGCTCGTTAATTTACGCTGAGGTGATTCCACTTGATTCCCAGTGGAGGACATCATGTGACACAAGCCTTCTTCTCTGCATTGATGGCAGTATAGAAAAGCATGAGGGGGGAGATTGTGATTGGTGTAGGGGGAGGCAGGGGGGGGGGGGGGGGGGGGGGGGGGGGCTGTGGGGGTGGAAGTGGGAGGGGGTCCCAACACAAAGCTGTCCCATCCCTATTCATCTCACGCTAATGGCAAAACAACACAGTGATTGTTCCTGGGGAGCAACGGTGCTAACTGAAAACGCGAGCTGGAACAAACAGCGTGTTGTTCCCGTGGGGTGCTGCGCTACGTAGATGTCAGATAATTAGCCCCCTCCCCTCCGCCCCCTTCTCCCCCACAGGCCCCCAGTGTGCACTCATCTAACTCCCTCCACCTCTCACATCACCCCCACGAAGTCTGAGAGTACCTGTGTTGCACATTTTCCACCCGATTTACCAAACTATTTATGAGGCGCTAAAGTTGACCTGATTTGGACTGATGAAGACGAGCAGGAGAAAAGGGACAACTGTTTGAGAAAATAAGTGAGGAGAGAAGTTGGAGGAGAAAACTACAGCGGGACAGAAAGAGAAGATGGATGAAGAGGAGGAGAGTCTTATCACATCAACACCTTTTCATTTTATACAAACCATGACTCACTCACTGCTCTTTAACGTAAAACAGCGCACGTTCAAGTTTCATTCACCTCCGAGAAACAAACTTTTGTTTTCAATCAGAAGCGACAAAAGGTAAAGAGAAAAGACGTCTCAAACTAAAAACAAACACTGCCCCGTGATTTAGACAGTCTCTGAGTGCGCAAAGAGTTAAAAACAACCTCAAGGCTAATCCTCTCAAGCAGTTTTTTCCCTGTCCAACTCGTCCTCATGCTATCCCCTCTCTCCTGCTCTCCTCCCTCCTTCTCTCTTTCCTCCTGCCAAAAATCATCGGACAGGAAAGGGGGGATTAAGTTTTTCCTACCTTGCTGAACAAAGAGCGCACAGAGTGGCCAAGGACTGCAGCTTTCTCTTTTTCTCTCTTTCTTTCTTCCCTCCCTCCTTCCTACTCTGTGTTTTCTCTTCCCTTATGAAACTCCTCTCAGGTAATGGCTTACATTAGGGGGACCACACAGCTACAAGCGAGGACTCACCGGCCTTTGTGCGCTTTAAACAGGCAGATCGGTTTTAATCTTGTTAGAATCGATGGCTGTCAGTCTGCATCTGCATCCCAAAACATAAAGCTGCACTAGATGACATTTTTATGTAAAAACTCATCTGCTATCAGGCTAGATTACACAGAAGGGGGAGGGGCCTGAAGACTCCCATCACTGCTAATAGAGGCTTGAGGATTTGCCTTATTAAAATGACTTTACTTAAATACAAACTGTGTCCATAAAAGTTCCATCCAAAGAAAGTGTTTGCCTCTAGTACCTTTTAAATCATTATGTATTATCTGAATACATACAGGACATGTTGGAAAGGCTGTTTTAAGATGATTTTTTACAGGATTTCTTCCAATTTGTCAAGCAGTAACTTTTGCTGCGTTCGCTTGCATAGATGGCTAAATTTGCCGGCGCAGCTCTCTGTTTCTCTATATCGCATCTCTGTGCAACTTCATGCTTTATGTTTCTGCACTTCAAGCAGCTCTGTTGGACCTCCATTGCTGCATTTCCTCAGATAACCTTCAAGATGGCCTCCCGGTGCCCTGTCCAAGCTCCCAAACCTCGCTAATTCCACTCCTTGCGAGCACAGCCCGGCCATGCAGCGTGCTTCGTTTAAGGATTAGCTCCCTAAATTAGATTATCTAATGGCATCTTAATGGATTGCTGACCCATTTCCTGCACAATGGCAACATGCGGGTCCGGCAGCGTTTTAATTTGGGGGATAGAACTGAAGAGGCATTGCCGAGCGCTGCTTGTAAAGGGTAAGCATGATAAAGCAGAAATCTGTCTTATTCCATCTATATGCTGAACATTGAATAATCCTCCAAAGAGGGGAAAAATAGCTTTGAATTACCGACCCAGCTTTGTAATGAATTAACTAAATTCAGTTGGGATCTATTTTATCTGAGCTCATTACTGTACGCTCACATACAGGAAAGAGGAGGAGTCAGCTGGTGTGTGAGTAAAGAGACCTCGAGTTGCTGCAGGGGATATTTTCCCTGCTACCTCAGCTAGCCTATTAGGAGGCCTCCTGAAGGGGGTTCTGTCCTGTGCATGTGTGTTTGTAAAAAAAAAAAAAAAGTTTGTGTTTGTGACTGCACAGAATGAGCTGTACACACACACTCACACACACATACAGTTCCAGAGAAAAGGGGGAAAAGGAGACGTAACAGGAAAAGGCATAGCTCAGCGCGCTCACCCTGCCATGCTGAAACCGTTCAGGTTCAACCCCCCCCCCCCCCCCCCCCCAACTCAGGGAGGGAGACGTGTACAGTGTGAAGAAGGGGGAGGTAAAGAGGGGAGATTCTGTAGCTTTAAGTTAAAGATAGTAAGCATGACTTCAGCATTAAGCCCAAGTCCAAAGCTAAGCTTGTTAAAATGTGGAAAGTAAAACATCCTCACGTGGCTGAGAAGCTGACCTGAAGTGACTTTTTATTCAACGTGATTAGACTTCATCATTCATTAATACCTTATTTCAGGTTTGTAATATCTTGTTTCTGTTGATTGTGTATTCTAGAGGAAAGCTGTGTTTCAAAATATGAATCATTGTAGGATATTTGTCTTATTTCAGTGACAGGTCAAAGAAATATGATCAAGAAAAACTAAACAGAACACAGCTCAAGTATTTGTTACTTTCACTAGATGATTCAAGATATGATGTTACTTTGCAAGGGCTAGGTCTTCATTTATTTTATGTTGCATTAAAAGTAACATTCAACGAGGATCTATTCTGCGGGAAAAGTCTGTAACGGGGTAGAGAATAGTCGTTAATTACGGCTTAACCAAAACCAATGGTTTCAAGGTTTAAAAGCAAAAAAGAAACATCTTACTCAGGACTACAGCAAAAATAAATAAAGGAAGGTGAAGAAGAAAAAAAATGAGAGTGGGAAATAGAAAGAGGGGGGAAGACAACATGAGAGAGACACAAGGACATTTCTTTCAAGTTTATCAGAGCAAAGCAGGACCTCATGTCAGATGTGAAAAATGTGAATTTCTAAGGAGTAGGACAATACGGAAAATCATTTCTGATAAGGTATTATTAATCCTAGTTTGTGTGTGTTGGTGTGGTGTGAGAGGGAGGGCATGAAAGAATGAAAAGGTTACCTTTGCCAAGTAATCCCCAAAGTGTCGTCAGTGGCACTGGGGCCATAATGCCTGCCGTTTTGAGTCACGCTCCAGTCACACTTCCTCAGCTGTCAATTGAAACCTAGCAGTCAGTTCACTGGGCCAAGACAACTTCCACTTCAGATTACACTACAACTCAACACTGTATACACATAACGCATGCAAAAGAGAGCAGGAGCAGCTTCAACAACAAAAAAAATCAATAAGTCCAAAAGGATTCCTTAATGTTACTGACAATGTAAAGAATAGTGAATGGTTTCAGTGTATTCAGTCATGGTAGGGTAAAATCAAAGCTATGGATGAAACAGACATGAAGAAAAAACATGCAGTTGCAGTTAATGGTAACAGCTAACCTGGAATAAAAAAAAACGGGTTAGTTAGTTAGTTAGTTTACAAAAGTGAGTGGCATCAGTTCTTCTGTGTGGTTACTGCTGTTGAAGCTGGTTAGCCAATGGAGCCATGCAATCCAGTGGATGTATGCAGCCTGTTGATAATCACTGCTTCACTGTAAGTGCACTTTAAGATTCAGGAAGGAAAATGCATGCCCTCAAGCATGCAGACTTTTTTTCATTAGCTAACTGTTTTTATTGATTAGGGGTCAAAATTACAATGAAGTTAAACAGCGTACGCACTCGCACACACACTCGCACACACACACATGCACGCTTACGCTAACCCCCCCATTCCCCCCCCCCCCTTAAGACATGCCAACCTTACATACAGATTACAAATTACTGCTACAAAAAAAGCCACACACAAACTGTGTCTCCTTTGCATGCATTATGCGGGCACACGTGTCGGCAATCCAGCTGAGAGCTATCTCTGCCAATACCAACCTAACCTTGCCCTGTGGTCAACACATTCATTTAGTAATGCATCAGGCTAAAACTGCACTGTTAGCACTCTGTGTGCAGCAGCAGACGTTCTGCAGGGGCTCTTAAGAGGGATTTAATCAGATATATACGCATACGCTGAATATTCAAAGCCATTTGTGGCGGTTGAGAAATGTGCTCTTTCTCCTCTAAGCACCTGGGGGAACACATCAGGAGACGATGATGGGTTCTTACTCAAGCCACACTTAAAAACATTGATGTGTTTTTGTGATGCTGCTTGAAGAAATGTAAAGTAGTGGCAAGAGAATGAAAATCAGAGGAGTTAAGCTCAAAAGATTTCCAATTATACCATTTAATGTAAATGTTTTACCAGATCAGAGTCTGTCTATTAAAAGTGAAGAGAAAATAAACAACTTGTTCCATCCAGTGTTTTCCCCCATGTTTATTGAAGGTTGGGGAGACTAAGCCCCCACGTCGCTCCCATGCTCTCCAGCCTGACAAAAGCTTGGAGAGAATGTGCGGGCTGGGCCAGACGCTCAGTGCCACCGCTCCTCAAGGGGCTCGCCATCTGTCCGCTGGCACCGGCACATCAGAGTGGCACAGGCAGCAGGGGGAAAAAGGGGGACGGAGCCGGGGAACGTTAACAAACAGATGCGGGCAGATTGTGGATTAGGATCCTTCTTTAGATAATACCAAATGACATCTGATCATGGATCTTTCCCTGTGGAATGCTAGATGGTGGCATTCCCTCGAGGGGTTAACCAAGGCGAGAGATGAATGGAGGGTTTTCACACATTCACTGCCTGGGAATCGTAGAGCAGGTGTGGGAGCGTGTGGTGGTGTTGTTCTGTTTTGTTTCTTTCATTTCAGTGTATGTGTGTGTTTGTATCAGGCCTCTATTTAAGTGGGGCCACAATATATAAACAGGCTCTGCTCTTAAAAGTAGATAACGACCAACTGTCTTCTTTATATAGTCAGGAAATTATAAAACTGTTGCTTGGGGGAAAAAAAATGTAGACTGAACAAGGATCAATGGATATATGTTTTTGCTATATTTCTGAAATAATGACTCTAGTGTTCCCAAATTGGCCGCTGTTGTTCAGTTTTCCTGTGTTTAAAATATAAAAAATCAAAGGTAGCTTTGAAAGCAGTAGTGTATGTCATGGCCTCTATCCATCATACAGACAGTCAGACAAAGAACAGTGCACCTCCGTGGTCCAGCTGACCTTCTTTAAAAAAAAACTCTTCAAACAAATGTATATGAAGTGTTTCCCTTTTCCTACCAAGCCTGGAGGCGACTGAACAACTTAAACTATCAGTAAGGCTCACAGATCCCGCACAATAAACATCGCAACGCCAGACGAAGACAATGACAGAGCGCTGGGTGAAAATGTTCAGTCCTGAGGGACTTGGCTCGGTGTCGGCCTGCTCCGCTAGGCTAGATCCCAGGCTCTTAAATCACACCACAAAAAAGAAAAACAACTGTGACAAGCAGAAGCTTTATGAATCAATATGAGGACTGTTTAGAGTTCACTAAGTCGACAAGAAAATGTCTTCATCTGGTTATAAAATGAAATATCCTTTTAGAAGACATCACTGTTGTGTTTACAAATTTCACACATTTAAGCCTCTGTCTTTCTAATTTGACTCTTTACAAAAAGAGTAAGTCCATTTTTTTGTTCTTCTCTGGTTCATATTGTTCCATTCTGTCAGTTTAAAGGACCCAGAAAATTAAATTACTCAATCACAATTGGGGTAAACAAACTACGCCACCTCTGTTATTATATCGTCATACTGTGCTTGTTAAGAGAATATTATACATATGGCTGATTTACACTTCCAAGTCTAAAACAAAAGGGCCTCAACATATCTAGGCGCAGAATTCGGCAGCCCTTGCAGTTGGTTTAAGACTTGCTGCCGTCATGTGCAGTCATTCTGTTTCCCACTGACTGAAGTAGCAGAGCTACGAGAAAATGTGGAAGACAAACTGTGCGACATCAGCCAAGTGAATCCTCCCTCTTGGAGAAAAAAAAAAGCATCCCCTGACTGCTGACAGACATTTGCGGGGATTTCTTTCTTTGCTTACTCTGATTTTGAGGATAAAACGGGGAGTGAAAAAAAAAAAACAGGTTCGAGAAAAAAGAAAGGCTGAAAGAGCAGCGAGGAAACAGAGGCCAGCTTTGTCATTTTTTACTAAACATAAAAAAAAAAAAAAGAGAAAAAAAAATCAAGCTGAGGAGAAACCCAGCAATCACTATGTAGCCGCGTGCAGATGCATTCAATTAGTTGTGGTTGGAAAAGCCTTGGCCTGAGACCAGCACTTTCAATAAGACGGGGTGGGGGAGAGCACTCTCTCCCGTCTGACAACACCGCAACACTCATAAGACACACACAAACACACGCACACGCACACAGAAATACATGGGGTCACCACATCTGTCCTAGGACCACTGCCTGGGCAACCATGTGACGCCAGCACTAAATATGCAGCTTGTGTTCTATGAATGAGGGTGTGCACTGTGTCTACAGTATGTGTGTGTGTGTGTGTGTGTTCCTAAAGATATGTGTGTAGGAAATAGAGCTGAGCACATTATACTCTCAAATACACCCCTATGTCTCATCCATCTTCTGAGTAGTGGCCGCACAATGACAGAGCATTTCCTGACACACTGTTTTTTTTCTTCTTTAGTGTGACCATAGGAAAAAAAAAACGCTCTTTCTACCCTAGACTCACACACTCACACACTCACATCTACTCTCAAAATGACATGTTTTTTTATTTATCTCGATATTCAAGAGACAATGTAGAGGTGTACTATGTTGTTTGTAGCTTCATTTCATCAGCATGGATTACATACGTCTGGTTTAACTCAAATCTGCAAACAAAATGTATTTCCTAACTGAAATCATTGAGGTTATAAATTGTGGGTAAATTAGGTCTTTACAAAAATATAGAAATTGTTATTTTTAATGGTAACAACATAAAACAGTATTGTAGTATCTAAAACAAGAAAACATTTTTGGATTCTCACTGTGATCTAATATCTTAAGCATGATAAGCTTCAATCCTTTAAAGGGAGAGAAAATGTCATTTGTGGTGTTGTTTTGCGTACACATAACACCCCATTGCTATGCTTGACCTTCACCTGTAAGTGCTTTGATCTGAGCTAGAAGTGCCCACATTTAACAAGACACTCCAGTGCTCCCTACCAATCTAATTCAGGGCTGATACAGAGGGCAGGGATTTCTCATCGGATATGCAGGGAGACATGGGGGACAGGTAATGACAGGATAAAAGGAGCGGGGTAAGCTGAGTGTTGGGGTGGTGGGGGTGGGTCTCACCTGTTGCTGGTGGAGGAAGGTGGGATCTCTCGTGCTCAGGCCGACAAAACGATTAGCCGTTGGGGTTCCGGGGGATGAGTAGCCTGGGTAGCATGCCATCGCAAAGACACAAAGACAGGCTTGCATTAATGAGCGTTTCAGGATATTGTACTTACATGGAACTGTTGCCCATTCCAGTTATAAAGCATTTTTATTTTTTTGTCAAAAAGTAGGGCATCATTTTCCACTAAATATATTTTGCTTTTTTGTTATTTGTTTATGTATATGCTTGACTTTTATATATGATTAAAAAAAGTCAGCTTGATGCAGTAAGTACATGTGTGTGTGTACACAGTATCTTCTGAAGGATACCATGACAGAGCACAGTATAGTCATGACCACACATAACTACATCTAACAGTGATGTAAACAAAAGCCCAAAAGATCGGAGAGAACGTTTTTTCGTCCAGTTACTTTAGTTCACAAATAGCTTCATGTACGAGTATGAATATAACAAGTCAAGAAAACACAGAACAAGACAAAAAGCGTTTATTTTAAATTCTACACGTTGGCTTCATTACAACTGAAGGACGCTGTCTGTTTTGGTGGATGTCGTGGTTATCAACGCTGGACATTTTGGACGGACTCACCTTCTGTGGATGTGGTGATGGGCTTGGTGTCAGGCATGGAGAGCGTGACGGGTCGCACAGTGCCGTGGTGCGGGGAAGGAGCCAGAACTGGGGTGAAGTGGCCTGGGACCTTTCCTATCACCTGACCACTGCTGTTAGGCTGCAGGTGGGGCACACAAAACCACAATGAAGACAACAGACATTAATTCAGCACAATCATTTTAAGATTTGTATTTTAAAGAATGATTGACTTGTTCAAATTAGACGGACGTTCATGCCTAATCGTGTGGTGGTTTTCTCCTCCTTTTTCTTTTTTTGTTTCTTTACGAGGGTAAAGTACATCTCAGGTCTCAATAACAACAATATCCTATCCCAATTTCAGGGGAGAGTTAACTTATTTAAACTGCTCTTTTTTCCTCTCATAGACCAATAAAATCAAATAAACAACAAAAGGTGACTGCTCATTCCTACATTTAATGCTCTGTGTGAAGAAAAGATTTCAGTTCTTTTAGTTGCTGTTTTGTCACAGTTATTACTAAAAACTCTGGGGGGGCAGGAGCAACAATAGATCCTCCGTCACTGACGATGGATTTCCTACATGATTTTACACAATGATTTTAATGGAGACCATAAATGGAATTTAGGAGGACCCGGGCGTGAAAAGACTGAGAGCGCTGCAGACTGACCTGTTACAATGGTGTGAAAGCACGAGTATAGAGAGCGAGGCAGAGGGACTATATATATAGAGAAAGAAATAAAGGAAGCTAGTGGGAGCTACTCTTTCAGACTGCTGGAGACTGTCTGGGGCGTTCATTTCAGGGCCGCCCCAAGTTCAAAATTCAAACAGGCCTTTTTGCAAAAGGATTGTGTCCACAGGGTTCCCTCCCATGTGAATAGAATGTTTAATTAGAGTGTAATATAATCTGCGTTAAAGCAAGCATAAAAACATTCTGGCACTCGTCCATGGGATTATAAGCGCTGTGTTATTTGCCAACCCCCCCCCCCCCCCATCCATCCTCCCTCCTCCTGCAAGTGGTCTAGAGCTCTCACTTCCCTACTGGACCCACCAACCCAACCCCCCCCCCCCCCCCCTCCTTCTTTATCCAGCACCCCAGCAGAGGGCCAGTTAATTCTGCACAAGAGCCGGGCCCCGGCAACGGCAAATATTTACAACCTTTATCATTCCCCGCGGTTTTTCTCTAGAGTAACAGCCAGCCCCCCCCCCCCCCCCCCCACCCACCCCCCTGACTCGCTCCCTGCACTGGAGTTGGAGCCGTCTACGAGGCCTTTGTTTACAGTGAGAACAGCGGGGATATAAAACTCACATAAATATCACACTGCTCTCTCATCTATAGAGACGCCTGCTCTCGCTCTCCCCGACACACTGGCCGCAGTGTGTATCCACAAAGTATAAAAGCTCTCAGCTCTTTGATTTACTACAATGTCCTGATACAGTCGTGTATGTCACATGTGACTGCAATTCCAATAGTTTGGTTGACTTTTTACGGAGGCTTTGGGTTGTTTCCTTTTAGAGCTGCTCCAAGTAAAAGGCTGGAAATGAACGTGCACCTTTGTGCTCCAGTATTATATAAAACCAAACAGATTTGCTTCTCTCTGTCATGACGTTCAGTCTGTAAAGTTCAGTCTGGAGCTGCCTGTATGATAAAAAAAGTGTTTTCACTTGACTATGATTTCATTCTCTGTAAATTATTCTCACTAATTAACTCCATAAGGTGGCTCGTATAATCAAGACTTTCTATGACCAATTGCATGTCCCCATATACAGTGCAGGCAGCCCAGTTCTAATCTAAACGACATGTGTTCATGACGTTCCCTGGTCTGAATTAATCACATTTGGTCAGCTTTAGGGCTTAAAATTGTCTAATTTGAGATTTTTCATATTATACTTGTTGTTCAGACTTCATAAAACACTTGAATTTCAGATAATAAAAACTGAAAATGTATTTCCTCTGTGCTTGCATATGCACCCATGAGGCAGTAATGAAATAATAACACATGCATGCTATTTATCTTATCTGTAATCTGGAGGTCAGATGGGATAACATCAGATGGGAATATAACAAACAAAAGAACTACTCCAGGCCATGTAAGTCCTGCCAAATCAGCCTCTGACTCTTGGCCGTCAAACTCGCTGCTTCAGAGCTAAAGAGAGAAACGGGAGACTGACCTGGTTGCTCTGTGGGCTGGACGGGTCGTATGACGGCACGTAGCTCTTGAGGGGATCCGCGGGGTTGAGGTGAGGAGGGTAGCGGATGGTGGTGTGCGAGAAGTAAGGTGACGGTGCTGGGGGCAAGATGGCAGAGGCGGAGAACTGCAGGGGCGAGTGTGGAGGGGGGCTCCTCGTCGATATGACTGCAAGAGAGACACGGCGAGAGAAGAGAATGAGTCTTTTTGAGTTCAGATAAAGTGATCATCATTGATCCGAGAAGGTAAATGAACTATCGGCATGGATTTTTCAACTGTGTTTGCGAGGAGAAAGTCGATAAGAGCTGCTGGTTGGATCCATCGCCACTCACCACTGTGTCCTACACCTGTTAGGCCTGGGTGGTGAGGCTGAGAGAAAGTGCTGAGTCGCGGTGAGGAGTCCTGTGGGGAAGTAGGGCTGAACAGCGGCTTCTCTGGCTTCTTCATCGTAGGAGAGGACATGTCTGCGGGGAGGGGGAAAAAAAGAAAAGAAGCACACGCAGAGACATTAATGCTAGCTTAAGGTCGGGACATTTTCAGATTCCTTCATTACAATTTTTCTTCTGCAAGTCTAGATTAAAGAAAACAAAAGTAAAGAAGAATGTCACCATTTTTTTTTTGCTCTTGTGTTAAACATAAACACAATTAAAGGTCATTTTTGATAGTAGAACGGTCATTCAAAAAACTTCCCTTACAGCTTGCTCTAATGCTTCCAATTCTCATGAATGAAAGGAATTAAGTGCCAAAAATGAAACATGTTTAAGAAATCAAGCAGAATTTGATCTGCCTGGGATTAGTATTACTAAGGGAGCGTCGTGTCTTTGGCACAAGCTGTAGTCAAGGGAAAATGCTCTATGTCAATAACAGACACTGCAAAGGGTCAAAATCACTTGTAATCTGTGAGATCATTACAAATCACCGGACATCCCCAAGAAACATGAATCCTGTGAAAAATGTGGCTTTTGTCATGTTGGAGAGATACAATTAAATCCAGTGCACTGATGCGCAGTTGTAAAGCAGCCGGTGGCTAAAATAGGATTAAAGAATTTCGAGACCCTCACGCAATATTAAATAGAACATTACACTGTAACATCTGCTCGCCTGGGCATTACATGGTGTCTGACAAGCTCCTGTAATTCCCCATGAATAATCCAAAAGGCTCGGCAGAAGAACTTGTTTTGTTGAAAAATTTGTGTAGTTCTACAAACTGGAAGTATGTGCGCAAACCCTACGAGTCGCTCATTATTGCTGCTCAACACTTTGGTGATCAATGATGGGCTGTCACGGACGTGCGGTTTTCAATTTTCCATGGTGAGACGCAGTGTCTGAAGGGAACGTGATAACAACAAGATGCGAGGGGCAATGGCCTATGTCTGCGCGTGCTTCTTCTATGAACATCCATCAAGTGCTTTTCTGGTCCGCCTCAGATTTTTGGGGCGTATAACGTTCAAATCATCCGTCTCTTTGACCTCAAATATGTTATATAAACCCTGTTTTTGAAGCATAACAATTGTATCAACTGTCCGTCTTTTCGAGGGAAAGATGCACACTGGGAGAGTCGCTGCGATCTACAGAGAGGGAGCAAGAAAGGTGGCTGGAATTCAGGGGGATTTCCCACTCTGAGGTTGCAAGAGGATACAAGCTTAAGTGCTTTCATTTTCGTCAGAGGGAGAAATACCTTTGAGAAGATTCATATCACTGCTTAATGTTCCCGTGTAAGAACAGGACATTTCTGCAGTGGAGGTATTCGGCTTTTCCTCCTTTCTGCTAATTCAATCCATCACTGCCTCAGGAATTAAACTGGACAAGTGATGACCAGAAAATAAAATAAAAAACTTTAAATAAATGAAATAAAAAGTGATTTTACTTTTCGACTAGTTATCCTTTGTGACATAGTTCATTTTGAATTAAATGGGAGAACATGTTTGCACCAAAAATCCATAAAAGGAATCATTTTTTCTTCTACCATGTGAGGTTTTGTCAAATGATAACCATATGCAAAAAATGACCACTTGGCACTTGGTAGGCCTCATATGGGTTTAATATCACCCCACTTCTCATTTATTCTCTCCTGACAGAGTAATAGCCGTCTATGGAGACTTTCCTACCCACTGCTTTCCCTTTCTCCTCGCCCCAAAGTGTCTAAGTTTACACAGAGCAATACTTTCGAGCCTCGTGCAAAGAGACGGGCCGAAGTTTCATGCAGCCACATTGGGCTGTGGTTGAATCCCACCATTGCTGTGCCTCTTGTGCATCATCTGGTGTTTTTTTCTCCCTCAGCCTTCCTACATACTGTATCAAAAAGCAAAGAGGAATGCCTGGAGATCAAGGTGTTCGGAGTTCAAATGTGACACCACGCTATTTATCGCTTGTTTTCAATCATCCTGTCTGTCACGGTCTTCACAAAATGTTTGCTAACATCTTTGTCTGAGGCAGTGCGGGCAGCAGAGTGTGGAAGGGAGTCAGCAGAGAGCGAGAATGATCCGGAAACACGGGACAGTGAGGCCTTAATTAAAAAGGTTGACGGGCTCTGCTCTGCACCAGGAGACAAAGTAATGAGACATGCAAGTTGTCCCGTGAGGATCTCGCTTTCTCTTGCGCAGAAGCATGCGATGCAGACCTTTTCTTTTTTTTTTCATATCCAATAAGCCATACACATGAGCTCATTAGGTGAGCTTTACCACTTAATTCCCTTCTTAAGTAGTCATGTACCTTAAAGTTGGCACATGATCATGAAAACGCTGCACATGGGCCATTTCTCTCAAGTACAGCCAAGATGTATAGACTGATTTCCCGATGAGGAATCATATGACATGTTAGCCCTGCGGCTCTAATAGCGCTGAATGAGATTTGTAAACAGCCACTAACAAGTCATTTCACATACCTGTATATGACACACCGATTTATTTTAAAGCTTACAACTTGCACATACAGTATATGAAAGTAGGAGAGTATTTGAGAGTTTATCTGTTTTGTAATCTAAGCAGACGGTGGTTTTGTTTTAGAAACTGAGCTGTGAATTACAGCTGGAACATTTTGTTCTCGTAACGGATGCACTCTGGAATCCAAAGTTTACTTTGTGTAAGCGACAGGTGTGAGAGAATTTGCATTCAGACAGCAGTGCATGGCTTTAAACATTTATATGAGTGGCAATGCCTGGGGCTATCTCTGTCATGGTATGTATTTTAAGAGGGTTGAACAGGTTCATGTGCAGCGAAACCAGATGCAGCTCATCCGCAACGAAACGCACTGATGTACAGTAGCTAATGACAAGGCTGAGAGTTAGACAGAGTTCAGCCGCTGTGAAAAAAACAATGTGAGGCGTGCACTTGAGATCAGACCTGTTTGTAAGGGGATGAAATGAGTAATCCTCCATTCCTTCTTTAAAGTCTGTCAGCACGCTGTCGGGGGAAGCATGGAGCTGTGCGAGCACCGCCACTCCGAATGTTTTGTGTGACTTCATGAATCGGAGGGAGGGTGTTACTGACAAAGTGCAGCCATCCCTGACAAACCTCCAGCGGGTAAATAAAGGTGGTTAAATAAGAACAGGAAAATCACCTCCGTCTCTGTCATGCCAGTTTGCCCTGGTGCTGGCTGGTGAGCTGGGTGACGAGTAGAAGTCAGGTCCTGTTGGGCTGGTGTCCATGTTCTCCTCCATGTTGACAGTTTTGGGCCTTTTACTGTGGGGACATTGAGAAGTTTGGGGTTTAATTAGTCATTTCTAAAGAGTTGAGTATAGACTCGATACTAATTACAGGCAGCACAAGTGGATACATACATGTCTTGGATCACTTGCATTATGTCATGGCGAAGTTTACTTATCAACCTTGTTTCAAAGAGTTTAATTAAAAAAAAAAAAAAATAACACTGATCTTATTTAATTATGCTTTTATAAGAAGCTAGTGCTCGGACATGGTGAGCACTCCTTTGCATAATAGTTGGAGGTTGGAGTTGACAGCTTAACTGGTTAAGTCTAGATGTAAAAAAATAATGTTTTTGACTGACAAAGTCACTAATGCAATGGTTAATTTGTGTTTCTTTTTGTAACTTGTCTTAAGATAATATCTGTTGTGAGTTGATGCTTTACCAAGAAAGATTGATTGTTTGATTGAGAGGTCGTGCACTGCCCTTGACATTATTGCGTTACTAATAATAAAATAAAGCAACACAGCGTCGGTGCTGTGCTGTTGTAAAAGAAAGAATTCAATCCTTTTGTTACTGACCTGCCGGGAGGGGAGGACAGGGAGCGATGCAGCCCCACGCTGGAGTTCAGGTCGTGGTAGTAGGGTTGGCTGGGCATGTCTGCCATGGAGAAGTTCACCGCCGCACCATGGGTGATGGGCACTACAGAGGACGTGGAGGAATCAAAGAGAGACGGTTAAACTGTAATCACTGCAAAGGAGGACTTCAAAGTCAGTGGTGTTGTCAGGCTGAGTACTTAGTCTATCCCCGGCCTTGCATCTAGAGACGCACAATTAATTGCGCGAAAGCTTGACTGACTGTTATTGACGCTTTGTGCTTAGAGGCGCTCTGTATCAAATTAAGCGCTCCCTTTCCACAGGTTAACTGTCTGACCATCACGGGCATTTCTGCTGAGTACTGTGATTAACAAGTTAGTGCTTCTCAAAGTGGCTGCAGGTAAGCACTTTTTGCAGAGGCAGGTTTACTGCGGCTGTATTTAATACATCTGTTTTAATCTCTATATGATTAATAGAACAGTTTTTATTAGGTCTATTTAATAATAAGACAGACTTGTTTTACTTCCATGTAAACATTCAACATTGGGACAAGAGAATATTTTATTTTTGTGTTAGTGTTATACAGAAGCAGATGGTAAAATGTTCCTAATATCTGGATGCCTGCTGCATTTTAAGAAACAACACTAAAGTTAAATTCACAAACATCAACATTTATTTTTTATTTTCCACCACCCATAACAACACTCAGCATCTTCTCTCGAACTGATTTACGGTCGAATAGGTGTTGTTTTTCTCACTGCGGTCAAGGTGAGGGATATTGTTTCATGGAGGCCTGCTTGGTGTTTACAGAACAAAAGGATTTCGCCACCCATCGTCGCTCTCTCTCCCCCTCTCCCTCCTCTTGTCTCTCTCCCTTCAGTGTGTGGCAGCCTGCAGCTCGAGCGGTCGCTCGGTTTGGAGTCGATGAGAGGATGGAGTGTGTGGCGCCGTCTGTTGTGGTCTGAGGTTCACCACTGGCACGATCCCTCCGCCAGCCTCCGCCCTGGCAGCTCACTGTGGCCCTGGCAGCGGCCCCTACCCGCTGCTACCCACACCGAGCTGTCTGTGGAGGAATGCATCCGGCCCAAGGACGCTGAATACAAGACCATTGTTTTGTTTTTTTTTTCATTCATGGCTGAGGATACCCCCGTCCATGTCTCACTGTGCTGGGTTCTCTCTTTCTTTTCTTGGCTCGGTGCAATAGTTGTGATGCCGCTTGGCTGCCCAGCCAGTCATCTAATTTAATAATCTGGGCTTTGACTTTTAAGCTTAAAAGCAGCCAACGAGACAATAATGCTGCTAATCATTTGCCACACAGTGCTTCCTCTAGCAGATTACTCCCTCCCTGTACAAGGGGGAAACAGATATTGCACTGGTAAATCAGCAGTTTCATTTGCGCGTACATTTCTGTTGACAAATATTTTTTCACTTGCAGCCAAGGCTCCTGTTGCATTAATGATTGTCCAAAAAGCTGGATTGCAAGTCAGCCTTGAACTCCACAGCTCCCTTTGATGGACTTCAAAGAATGTCTCAACGGCCTGGAGAGTTGGGAGAGAAGCGCGATGACGGACGAGCGGCTGCTTAGATATCTTCCCGGGGAGTGACCGGCTGAGTGAGTGACAATTCCTGTGTGTCCGTCGACCTTTTTAAAATTCCAGCTCGACTTCAGTTGGCTTTAGAGAAACAGGGCTCGGTCACATGAGAGCAAACACGCCGGCGCAGCAGCCATCTGGTCAGGGGGCAAATTAAACACTAAACAAAAACACAGGCTTTCAGAGGAGATTCAGTCTGTGAGCATTGAAGGAAGCAGGAAGCAAGAGTACAGGACTATTAACCATGCTCCTACATCAGAAACACTTCAATACATTAAGTACAAAGAAATACAGTGGGCCTTCATACGTTCCAGAGGACATCACCATGTGAATGGCTAGAAAAGTTAGGAGCCTCATTATATGCTGTATATTTTTTACAAGTCCTTCTTTAGCTGAATTCAAATTCCTCAACTCAGAAGTTGATGTGTATACAGTATAAATATAAAACTATATCTGATAAACATCTCGTTCTAAGAAGCCTCACAGCTACAGGCAATGCAAGCCATATTTTTGATTGTGATAAATGAACAATGTCCCTTTTCAAATAAAGAAATTAAACATCTGCCAATTGTTTTTCTTGACTAGTCGTATGGTGTATAAAAAGCTACAAAATTGTGAAGAAAAAAAAAAATCTCTTCACAGAACCACAGATGGCAACTCTGTTTTCTCCAACAAACGGTCCATTACAAAATCACATACGTCAAAACAAAGTCCTCATATATGAGATGCAAGAGCAGTTATACCAGTATTAATACCAGTATTATTTATGGGTTTCCATTACATCATCAAATTCATTTTCTACAGATTAACCTTTTTAATAAATTAACTAATAGTTTCAGCTGTCCCTCACTTTAAATATTGTTTATTTTAGTACTGACCAATATTATTATCCAATTTTTTCCCCCAATTTGATATATAAAGATGATACCCAAGTATCACCCTTATATATCAAGGGGCAGCAGTAAGTCCGTCTGTAGGCACTTGTGTTGGGATCAGGTGGGTTGCCAGTTTAAGTCCTGGTACATACCAAAGTAAGGAGACTGATCTTGTTGCTGGAGGCAAAACACTGAGTCTAGTCAAAAGGCTGTAGCTGACTAGTGCATACTGAAACACATAGACAGCAAAGCACAGCATAGGTATGTCTCTTTTAAACACAGGTTGTTGAAGGTGACTGACTATAGTCTTTCGGTACCGCAGGCACGTTCCAAAGCTACAGTTCAGAGGCAGTGCAGGTAAACGGCCCCTCGGGGGTGCCTCGCTATCAGAGGCATAAGGACTCCAGAACAACCGTCAACGGCTTTGCGGAGGGCCCGACATGTCCGTACAGATGCACACAGGCTCATGCAGACGTCTGCGCAGTCGAGTGTTCTCTTTGTACGGAGCAAACTGGCCGAACTTGAATGACTACACAACAGTCGCGCCGTGGATTTCAGCTCATTACCATTGGCTCAGCACGCTTTCTGCAGTTCCAGGAAGAAGTTGCTGTGTTTAAATGAAAATAAATCAGTCGACATTTGAGGACAGATTTAAAGTCTCTGCATACCCGAGACTTTCAGTCGCGTTACCTGATTACACTTCTTCTCAGGGCTGTGTGGGCGTGTATAGACTGTCATTGATTGACATCTCCGTGACTCTCATATTAATTATGCTGCACCTGTTAGGGCATGGAAACGTAAACCTTCGACATTCCTGTAAGCACAAGAACTTTCGGTGTCCTCATTTGATTCCCAGCTAGGTCGAGGCACCAGAGGTCTAATCGCAGTGATAAGTGAAGGAATAACAGAAAAGGCGTGTGTGTGTGTGTGTGTGTGTGTGTGTATGTGTGTGTGTGGAGGGTAACAGACACACACAAAAAATAGAAATGGAAATAGAATGACATCTGCGCACTTACTTCTGGAAACTCGCACCAGTTCTGTAACACTGAAGACTCCTGATTTGATGAAGCTGTCTTCCAAGTAGACTGTAGACAAAGAGACAAACAGAAATCATTTTATTCTCATTGTAGCTTTGTTTGAAGTCAATTAGGAATTATCTAATGTAGTCACATGGAAACAGAGACAATATCTTCTTTCAGTCTGAATCAATGTTTTGTGTATTTATATTAAATAACAACGTGTACATGGAAGGGACTTCAAGATCGTTAAAAAGACTAAGGATATACAGTTGCAGATATTCACACAACGAGGTTTTTTTAACCTGATTAAAGAGAAGCATGTCGTTTTGTGTTTCCTTTTTTATCCAGCATGTTTCACGTTTGCTTTCCTGAATTTAGAGTTATCTTTGTTTCACTGCATTTCCATGAGATTTAAGCTGTGAAACATTGATTTGAAAAGAAAAAGTATCCAACAACAACAACAACAACAAAAAAAAAAAAAAATCAGTTGAAACGTAATAGCATCAAATGAATCTGTGGAGTACAGCAGAGAGTGACAGGACAGGTGTGTGTGTGTGGAGGACTCGCGCTCCTGCTGCTGCGAGTACAACCACTGAGCCTGTGCTGAGCCCCAGGCGCTGCCCATTTCATTAAACACACAAGCAAGCCTTAAATATCAGTCAATATTGACTCTGACAATACTGCTAAGAAACAGTGTAACAATGAGACAAATCCAGCTTAAAGAGTTATTGAAGGAAGAGAGTAAATAAACTTATTTTCAAAGCAAATTAAAGCTAGATTGTTTCAACACAGCCAGATTTTTTCTGGTGTTTAAAAAAAAATATCTTTGGATTGAACAAACGACCGTTGTTATGTATATTATGTATTTGTTGTGTTCTGTGTGATCTGCATCTCCGCAACAGTAATCAGAGGTTGTCTGTCAAGTAAAACAGCCAGACAAAGTTATTGACACCCAAATGTCTCCGGCTTGGCTTTGATGCGATGCCAGTGGCACTCAGTCCGTGCCTGTCAGATAGGCGGGCGGCTCGATTGGCACCTACAAAGCCCTAATGCCTCCAGTGAGCCAACGGCTTTTGCGGGGAACTGTGCTGCTGCTGCTGCTGCCGAAGGCCTCGGAGGCCTGAGTCATTGGCTCACCAGCATGTTTTCCTTGGCACCTGCATCGGCAGAACCTGCTCTTGAGGTAGAAAACTAATTACACTCCTTCAACTATTTTCATTCCAACATTGTGACGACACAGCACAGGTCAGTCCGGGGGAACAACAGCGCTGTTGGAGAATAGTCTCTCCTTGACTCAGTCGGGTACCAGCCAACAAGGCAGTTTGTAAACATTTCGACTCCTGATCTGCAGCACCTCCCTATTTTTAGTCTCTGTGTTTGTGTTGCCACTGGAGTGATGACGATTAAAAACTAATGATCCAATTAAATTGTATTCCTCCTCTGAACAAAGTTAAAAACTTTGGCTCGAGCCAGTGGGTGTCATACAAAGGTCAAAAAATGATTTAAGTTTCTAACTATTATTACTAATAGATAATTATCATTACAGCAAATGTGTTGTTTTGTGTTTTTTACTGTTTTTCAAACTTAGGGAGGGAAAAGGCTTCTCAGCTATGTATGCACCTTTTTTAATTAGCAACGTCTTTCTTTTTTTGTCTGCAAGTCACTGAGTTCACCGCAGATCAGCACTATTTAAACTAGGTAAGCTGCGGTGTACACAGGCCGCTGTGCAAAGGCGGAGCGGCAGAGGAACAATAGAGTGATGACAGGAGGGAGGAGGGAGGATGACTGGTACTGTACATACCTGGAAGAGGGGTCTTGCCTGGCTCATTGTTACTGGGACTTCCTGACTGCTGTGAGTCTGCAAACACACAGAGAGAGGAGGGGGAGGGGGTTACAACATGCCATCTTACTGAAACACGGTGTTCTTGTCAGAATTGATTATTATCAGCAAAGATAACAAAGTTGCTGGGTCAAAAGGCTGCATCTTTTAACAAAATGAGGACCTTTACTATTTGAGGACTTAATCTGTTTTTCAGAATTGATCAAGCGTTGTTTGACCAGCACAAAGTCACTCCTTGTTAAACTTAGTTGTTATAACTTCTGTAAAGACAGTAAGCTAGACAGGAAGACTTCCTGGACTTTTTCCTTATCTGCTAGTCAAGAAGAGCTTACCAACTGAAGATTAAACATGACAGTTCTGTTTAACAGCATTATCAGTAATGGGAGGGAATATGGAAGAAAAAAACCCTGTCTGACACAGGAGAGCGTAATAGTTTTGTACTGGCAGACGTCTGAGTTATTTTTCAAAGAGGCTAAAGGAGCGTAAGGAGCGGGGGGGGGGGGGGGGGGGGGGAGGATACAGAATGTGTTCAGTCCTGCTGTGCGAGGTACGAGTACAGGACAAAACGCAGAGAAGACAAGAGGGGCGGGGAAACACAAGGAAACGTGTGGAATTCTTTCCACTGGCTACGGTGCGCAGGGGTTGGTATGAGATGGCCAGGACTGACGTCTTTAAGCTTGATGACGTGATGGGAGGGGAACCAATCAGTCCTCAAGAGTTCCTGCTTCTGATCACTGACAGGTCAAATTGGTCAAAGCTATGAAACCTCAAAATACAACGCATACAGCATTGTCAGGTTTTACAGACAGAAAACAATTAAGCAAGGCCTTCTTATCACGCATGAAGTATCACTGGACTGCTGCCATGCTAAACAGTGACCAGCAGCATCTAAGTGGACCCCCTTAATGTCTCAAACTGGCGCAAACCCACACATGCCCCGAGCCAGAGAGGGCCCAAGAAGAACCAAAGGGAGATTAATATCTACGCATTTAACACCAGAAAGCCACGACAAGAAGAGGCAGACAGTGAACTCAGATACCCTCGCATTGCAACAACACCCCTTTTCCTGCCGCAGCTCTCATGAGCTGTGTTACAGAGGCAGCGGAGAAGGGGGGGGGGGGGGGGGGGGGGGGGGGGCTGGACAAGAAGGAAGAAAAAACATTTAAAAGATTTATCCCTTTCTTGTTCTCTCTCTCTCTCTCTCTCTCTTGTTCCCCCTCTCCTAAATTTGACTATTAAACGGCACAGCAAAAACAGAATGTTCTTGGCCGAGGCTCAACAATGACAAAGTAGGGAAGGAACAGGACCATACGTTGAAAGGGGAAAAAAAAAAAAAACCTTCTCTTTCCAGTCTGCTAAGTTCCCCCGAAAACGCAAGTAACTTACAAGTTGGGGTCTCACAATGGAATTCTGCTCTGCTTTGTCAAATAAAAAAAAACACAAACTTGACTTGTGTTTTCTTGTCATGTGTTCCTACAGGTTTTAAGGTATCTCTGTTAAATCTCTCATGTGCGCATGAAAAAGAAGACGACAGATTAAAAGCAGTAAGGACTGAAAAATATGACTATGTGTCCGTTCATAAATTAGCAGAACTGACCACGATCCAAAGATGACATTTTCAAATGGGTTCTTTTCACTGAATAACAATTTGAACTCTCCCCAAAGAGATTGAATTAACATAAATATCAATACAATTAGAAAAACTAATCTCCACATTTGAAAAGCTGGGACAACATAATGATGAGCGTTTGTCTGTGACTTTGACAAATTATCAAAATTGCTGAATTTGAAGTTTCTGTCACTTCAATACTGTAATGTGTACAATAAAAGTTTCATCTTGTGAACCAACGTGTTCAAGCCATCATCTGACATCAGCAAAATGCAAAGTCTCCTCTGCCTTCATCCACTGAGCAATGAGCCCCTTAGGTTGCCCCCTACAAACACACACACACATTCACATACACATACACACAGACAGTAAAAGCCTTGCGTGTGTGGGCGGAGTTTGTATGGATTTGGCACAGCACATGTCCATAAAGTGATTGCAGGGAGCTCAGTGGCCTTGTCTCCCTGTCTCCTCCTGCCCCCCCCCCCACCCCCCACCCCAATGCCACTTTCAGAGTCATCCATCAGTCTAGTTACGACTGCCAACTCCATACTCATGCCCCGAGAAGTGCTGAGAGGGAAGAAACAGGCGAGGGGAAAGAGAAAAGGGCACAGGCGAGGGGAGAAAAGAAGTGGGGAGGTGGAGGTGGGAGAGGTGTTACGATTCATTTTGGATAGGATCACAGTTAAGTGTTTTTTGTTCTTCCTTTCTCTTCTTCGAGGCCTGAACAGGCAAACCATGACAAAAAGAGCAGATGGCGGTGGCAATTAGAGATCCCAGGCAGCATCTTCCAGCATGAGGCCCCACTGTAGCACCAGGAGAGACCACCTGGATGACTCAAGGTGGGATGGAAGCATATGGCGCATCTGCTGGGTCTGCACCGGAGCAGGAAACACCTCCCCCTGTTGCATTACATTTTACCTTTGACCCAAGAAGAGTGGCCTCCTGCGCCTGCGTCTTCTTTCGGGCTGACTACATTGTGTGGAGCAGTGCTTGCACATTTGTCAGGCTTTGAATGGGGCGATTATACCTACTCAGCACTTATTATACGTCTAATCGCCTTTATCACTCAACAGGTATTTAAATAAAGCCTCCATTTAAGTCTTCGACAGGCTGAAAAGGGATGATTGTGGATGCAAATGGGGGGGAAAAAAAGGCTGATATTTAAAAAAGGAGTTGAGATCGTGGCAAAAGTGAAGTTAAGAAGGAAAATATTAGGAGAGCTGAAGTCTGGTATCAATATCTAAAAGGTGTCCTGTGCAGAAGCCCAGCCAATCCGATAGTCTTCAAATAAACAGTAGTGAAACCTGTAAATAAACAGTTGCGGTCGAGGAGGCTGGGCTTTGCCCTGGGAGCTTGGCAGGGCTTGATCACAGGGCCAGACACCACACACACACACACACACACACACACACACACACACACACACACACACACACCCTCAAAGACGCACGACACACTCTCACACACACACACACACACACACACACACACACACACTGACATACTCATATAAACACTGCTGTACACACACGGCCCTCTTCCAAAAACAACATTTCTTGGCACCCTCCGTCCCGGCCACTTGTTTAAATAAACAAACTGGTTCATGAAGGAAGTGAAAAAAACAGAAAAACGTATGATTCAGATTATCTGCTGTTACTCAGCAAAAAAAAAAAGTGAGGGGGGGGGAAAAAGCAGCCGAAGGGGCTTGTGGGTATTCTGGATGTGTCCACGAGTTCTTACACCTTCTTGTCCGGTGGGATACTTATCATACCACTGTAACGATTAGGGCAATTAGGGGTAATGGCAACAGAAATCTGGCTCTGCAAGAAAGTTTCTTGTGAGGTTTCTCCACGCCCAAGTGTGTTACTTGCCTGGATTTTATAATCACTAAAACACTCACACATACACACACACACACGCTCCCTAACCCACCCGTTCCTTTTTTGGCATGGTACCCATTCTGTTCCCACTAAATCGCAGGACACACATGCACATGCACACACTGCGTGGATTAAATTGGCCACATAGTTTGGGAAACTTTCTTTTTCTTTTCTTTTTTTTGACACCGGCGGTGCACGTTCCTCGCCCGCAAACACTTACAGACACGTACAGCTATCCTCCACACAAAAAAAAACAGTGTGCACGCGCAAAAACACGCACACCCAGCAGATGCATACCGCTGTCGACATTTCAGGAGGAGAAGCCTGTCTGGCAGCCATTTTATGCCGAGTGGGGTTCTGTGCACATGTATAGCACTCTGGCTGCCAGAGGCATGGGTCCCGAGCCAAGACGCATTTCAGCAGCCCGGGGGAGGCGAGGGGAGGGGAGTGTGGAGGAGAGGTAGAGAGAGGTGGAGAGGGGTGGACCCCTGTAAAAGTAGGGAAACAGAGAGAGGGAGAGGGGCACAAAATATCGACCTAATTATGGAGCAGCACCGATGTGTAATGTTTCGACAATACAGCTGCTCCTGAGTAAATATTTGATGTGGCCAAGCAGACTTTCTGCTCAGTGTCCTCCTGCTTTTCTTTCCTGTTCCGCTGCACGAGGCTCCAGTTTGTCCTTCCTTGGAAACGCACAACCAAAAAATATGTGTGTGCGTGTATTTGTGTGTGTAGCACAGTCGTGCAAGACTTGACAGTATGCATAACTGTGCATGAGCCGGTATGGAATGTGTGTGTGTGCATGTGTGTGTACTTTGTCCCGTGTCCTCCTCTGCTCCTGGTTTCTATCATTCACAGCTTTGTCGATGACCTCACACCGCTCAGGCTGGCTTCCAACAGCCGGCAGAACCTGCTCTCTTCTCCAAATCTCTTTCTTTCTTCTCCTCGCTATCTGTCTATCGCTGTCCCAGTGCCTGCAACAGTATCCGTCTTCTATTGTATCTTTTCATACCACAGTCTGTGGATATCTACTATTCAGTGTGTATCCGGGAAGATATCGTCTTATCCACTGTGACGATTGCACACTATATCTTTCTTTCAATTTGAAGATTTTCTCTTTTTTTTTACACCTCTATGTTTCTTTCTTTGAAAGTCTCCATCTGTGTTGTTCTCTCCTCCCTTGCCGCCTTTTTAATGCCCTCTCTCTATCTCTGTTTCTTTCTCTTTATCTATCTCTCTCCTCTCTCCCTTCCTCACGCTTTGTTGTCTAAACAAAGTGGCCTTTATCGGGATGAGCCGCAACCCAAACAGGCCAAACAAAAGATATGGGCGAGGAAATCTGCCTGTAGAAGAGGGAGGATCTTATTGTGCCAGCCATTGTGTGCCAGCCTGCCAACTGGCGATGCCCCCCACTGACGACCCTTCACTACAAATCCACACACACACATTTTGGTATCCCTGACCCCCCCCCCCCCCACCTCCGCCCAAATCAAACTAAGCATTGTGGGTTTCAAAGCGCTGGCACCTGAACTGGCAAAAGTAAAGAGCAGTTGACGCTGAGAGAGAAAGGAAGATGAACCCTCGAGTCCGAATGAGACGCCATTTTGGAAGTGCATTGTCACTAACATGGAAATGAGCATTAACTAAGCAGAACAGCTTCTTTTTGATTTGCTAGGGCCTGCTGTCAAACCACAACACTTTTTGATTACCCAGTATCAAAAAGCTGCCTCTCTTCTGACCTCTGCCGTGAATTAGTGTTGTATTTGTTATCAGCGATGCCTTTGCATGAACAGAAATGGACAGTGTTGTATTACTTTTTGACAAACTATGACTATGTTCCTACATTGGTGCCTTTACACTGTGTGACACTGTAATGATTATCTCATAATTGGAACAAGGGGAGTATGTCTTATTGGCTAAGAGGAGCACCTGGTAATCCGGATAGCTAGCCCTATTAAATTACTGACACAGACGGGGGAATGTAGGTACAGCGGGATGAGTTACACACACACACACACACACACACACTCGCGCAGACGTACACACAGACTTTGGCAAAAGAGAGACAAGGGCATGGAGAAAGTGAGAGGGGCAAAGTTGAAACGTCTGCGAGAACAATGACATTTTGCCTTCTTTTCTCTGCGCCAGACACCACAGACTTTTTTTCAATAGAGCAGGAGGGGACACACACACACACACACACACACACACACACGCACACACACACACACACACTCACAAACACGCACACACACACACAGTAGGACTGTCAGGGTTTTGAGACTTATGGAATCGAGTGGGATCCCAGCCCAGACAAGAACAATAAGATGCTGTACAGTGTGTGTATGTGTGGCTCTCTTGTATGTATCTGTGCACATCCCTTGGTGTGTTTGTGCGTTTGTATCATCAGTGTATGTTCGTTTCTAATCGGTTCATATTAATGCTGATAAACGGGTCTTCTTTCCCTGTGCCTTCTCCTCTAGGTAGACTCTCACGGCAGGGAAAAGAGGAGAGCATTTTAACTGTGCCGGGAGGACAACAGGCTCCTCATTTAGGTCACCAAACAGTGTGGACGGGGAGGGAGCACGTTCAGTGGCGAGTGGGCATTAAACAAGGGACGAAAAAGGCCTGATGGATCATTATCCACACCGGCCCAGGAGAGCACAGGGGAAGAACCAGGAGAGCACAAAGGGATAACAGGCACGAAAAAACCAAGGATGCAGTTGAGGTTTAACCCATGAAAATCCACCTTTTTAATTTGTGAAACAAAGTTTACCAACCTTTACACAACGCGCACCTCAAAGGCATATACTGTGAGAGAAAATGTAAATCACTCAAAGCATACACAGCAAACACACCCTGCCGCGAGCTGAACATGTACAATGAAGTCAGTGGTCGAGCTGCAGACTAACTACACAACACAACAACACAGTGGCTCATCTGTCCCATGAAAAATGAGCAGGCCGGCCTCCAGTCAGCACACTGCGCCCCACTTAATGTTTCCACCTCCTCCCACTTTGTCCTTTTCCTCACAATGCGGCCTTTCCTTTCCTTTCTCTTTATATGTTTTACTGTTTTTTTTTTAATTTTCCTTTTTCCAAAATCCTTCTTTCCCATGTATATTCCTGTCACTTTCCACTCTAGCTTGCCGCCCAAACGTTTTCATCTCCTTCACTGCACCTGGCAGCTTCTATTGCAACATTGGCTGAAGATGAATCCAGACGAGAATAGCAAAATCGTTTGTGCTAAAACAAGAAGTCAACTGCTAAAGATTAAAAAGTTTTTTTTACGTGAAAAAAAAATCCATTTGTGGATTTGTGACTTAGTTAAAAGTGCAAATTGAAGGGCAAATTGAGCAAAAGGAAAAATGTATATGTGCATTTGACTTTTGGTTTATTTGTTTCCATTAGAAGACAAAAAAAATAAAACAATAGCAGATTTTTTTTCTCCCATATTCACTGATAACGATCAATTATTCCTAGATATAGCTCTAAAAATATTCACACCAAAAAAGAGCTGAATGGATAAGCCTCTTTCTTTTAAATTGTGGTCTCATCATTCACACGTTTAATCAGCATCAAGTCTAGCCTGTGAGAAAAAAGTACTTTGCATCTGCGTTGAAACAATGGGCCCATCAATGGCCCACCTCGGCATCTTTTTGGTATGCACCAAACAAACAATTAGCTTTGTCGCGGCGTAATTGACTGGCAGGACCGGGTGGCATTTACATTCGCCCGCTGTTGCCACCCTGCCATTCGATGGGCTGGCGTGAAAAAGAATAGGTCCGTATGAGGGTGGAAGGTTGGCCACATCTCTGCGGTTCGAAGACACACCGCTTTTTTTTTTTTTCCCAAGGTGGCAAACTTCCAAACGTTTTTTTTTTTTTTAAATGCATGGCTGCAGAGGAAGGAGGGAAGGGAGGGTGGAGTGAGGACGAGACTATAGATTTAATTATGCATGCGTGTTTTCTCATTCATTGTAGCGGTGGGAAGGGGAGATGGAGAGGGTAAGGGGTGTGTAATGGTGGGAGGGTTGGGTTGGGGGGGGGGGGGGGGCAGACCAATGACATTCCGTCGTTGTAGTCCTCCTCCCACACACACACACACACACACACACACACAAACACACAAGGAGCAGTCTGGGAGCGAGCCGCTATAGGCTAATGAGGTGACACTCACCGTCTGGAGACTAGCCAAAACAGTCCATTAACTCCTAGCCAGTAGTTAAGAGGAGAAGAAGGAGAAAGGTGGTGGTGGGGAGGGGAGAGAGGAGAAAAGAGGAGGCGGATGGGGGGGGGGGGGAGAGAGAGAGAGAGGGTGAGGTAGGCGGCTAGCCGATGGGTTGGTGGGCGGAGTATGTGAGGGGGGAAGAAAAAAAAAAAGAAGAGAGTCTGAAGTCTTTCAGGATGTGAGGGTGGGGGGTATTTCTGCAGTTTTGTAGTTGTGAATGAAGCAGCGGGGTGGCTGGTAGAAAAAGGGAGGGAGGGGTGTGCACGAGTGTTCACTGTCGGTGATTATGCTCTATGGAGGCAGCTCTTGAGGAAAAGTAAGTCTATGTGTGTGATGGAGAAGAGGTGGTGGGGCGAGCGAGTGGAGAGAGAGTGAGGGGGGGGGCAAGGGAGATAGATCCAAAACCCCCCAGTCGGGCAGACAGACCTTTGACAGAGGAGCTCTGTGATTCGCCTCTTTCATCTTCAGAACCCCCCCATCCAGTCTGATAATTATGAGACAAATGCACTGGACCCCTGCTGCTTGAGTGGCAATGGGCATGGAAGGCCAGAAACACAGAGAGAGGGTTCAAACCTGCACGTCTCGACTGGTCTGGTCTGGGGGGGGGGGGGGGGGGGGGGGGGGGGGGGGGGGGGGATATGAGAGATGGTGGGGGCATTTAGGGCTCTGGGAAATTCCCCACTGTCCCGAGAGACAAGTTGGCCCACAGATCATAGTTCAGGGACAGCCTGGTGGTGACACCAGTGAGGCTTAGCTGGTTTTAGCCGACAGCTTCCACACAAACGAACACATCCAGTTAAGATCTAATGTATTGTTTGGTTTTCAAACGTACCTGAAAAGAACCTGAAATTGGCAACCGGCGGATCCTGCGACCAAACCAGTTCTCAACGGGTTGTTTTATTAATGTATTTGATGAAGCGCTGGTCTGAACTGATAAGGGAAAACAGTTTAAACTGCAGTTGCACAGGCTTGTTTATCTCACACCAACCATGCCCGGAAAGCCTTACAGCCCCAACAAAAAGAAAGAACCAGCCTTCATATTTATCTGACTGCTTGTCTTCATTAATGAAAAAGTAGCAGTCATAGAAAATCGAGGAGGCATCCCATTGTGATGCATCGTGATATCCAATCGATGACAGGATCATGTTAATCCAATCAAATCGTGAGACTAGTCGCGATGTATAGACCTAGTCATTTCAGAGGCAGAGTTACTTCATTTTGACTAAAGCCTGTGAAGTGTTGTGTCTGTAAGGTCTCTGCCAGTGATGTGTCAGTGATTGTCAACACTTAGGATGGTGTCAGGCCTTAGCCAAGAGGAGTTCCCACTGGCGAGAGCAGCAGGCCGAGCCAGGGCGGGCTTGGTGCTCCCTCACAGGGCAAATGGCTCTCCTCCAGCTGGGCAGGAGGCCACCGAGGATCCCTGCCACCCATTGCCACTGTTTGCACTCTCCGAGCTCTGCCAAGCCAGCAGCGTTGAGAAAAAAAACAAAAAAAAAACGCACACAAACACACACGACTGCACACACACCTTAAACTGGGGACGTGGAAGGAATTATCCCATCATAGAATGCCACCACATCTAAGACCAGATCTTGGCCCAAAACAGACATAGAAAACAAAGCGTGCACTCATTCAGACGATTTGTTGGCACTACTCCCCTTGAACGGGACATACAGTGAGGAAGAGAGGAAGAATTTAATGTGTCATTACAAGCTTAAAAACAGACTACTGACATTGCCAACAGATGTAGTCTGAGTTTATTTTTGCCATTAAAATTCCAGGAGAGGATAAAGCGGCAGGTGCTAACGTATTGTCACAGTCTAGCTTTCTTCTTGACTATCAAGGCTACTGTGAAGCAACATGATGATTTCAAAGATCTGTTATGCCAAAGCATTACAGAGACGGAGCTGTCTATTAATAGAGCTATTCATTTACAGCAGATGAGCCTCCAATGCAGCCTAAAATGCAATACCAGAGTATCAGCAGGTACACTGATAATGCATCAGTCTGATTCCATTTTGAGTATATTTAGGCTAAAGGTTTTGCATAATAAGGGTCACAGTTGACTGACAGGTGGATGTGTTGCAGAACTCCAGCTATTTGACTGTGGTTAAGTTGAGCCAAGATTTCCAATATGGAGACAGAGTTCATGTTTTATATAGACTATCTTTGTAACTTTAGTAAAAACTTGCAAAATCTCAGCTATCCATGTTTTTAAACCAACGACAATGTCTTTTTTTTTTTTTATCAAAAAGGTATCAGGCAGGTACTCTAAGTCTAGATATCTGAATCTGTATCAAGATGGAAAACTATTTTCAGTAGATCTAGGTGATGTTCCTTGAATTTGTTTCTTTTTTTAGGTTAACCCAACTCTTCATGAGGATAACATCTAACTTTTTTTCCACATAGAAAGAAGGGTAACATGTAGCAAGGTGCAGAGTAGACCAATCCTCAAGAACTTTAATTCTAATGATGCTAACGATGTCCACACCTTTCTCGACTTTCAACTCTCAGTAGTGCAGTAATGATGGAAAGATGTGTTAACTCTTTAGGGTGACTGTTGTTCAGTCGCTAGCTCGCCGATAGAGGTGGTGGTTGTTGGTTTAAATGCCGGCTGCCAGCCGCATGGCCAGTAAAACCCCTCCTTGCTCTTAATGAGCCCGGAGTCGGGGATTTCGGAGGCCCCCAGTCAGTGCCGGCCTGAATCAAAGCATCCGTCGGGATCGAGACTAGGGGGCAAGAGGGTTTGTTGAGGGAGTCGGTTTCTGGTGTCTCCGTTGGCAAAAGCCCAGAGAGTGAAGCTTTCAGGGCAAGCAACGAGGGAAATCAAGGGAGTAATTAAAAAAAAAACCACTACTGGTGGTTCACTTGCAATCACAGCACCAGGTAAATGCTCTTTTCGCTAGCTATAGTCAGATGCAGAGCAGTGGTTTAAAAAAAAGAAAAAAAAAGAGGCTTCATAAAACAGGTTCTCACATAACTCAAGAGGGAGTGACAGTGTCTGTGCCCGCCACAAGGTCACAGTGTTGGCAGTCATCCAGAGACAGAGGAGCTCCTCTGCTCCTCGTAGACCCTCCAACTGTCTGGAGATCTCCGTCTAAGCAGTTAAGGTACAAACCATCTTTGTGGTTGTAGGTCCCAGATGCACAAGTCAAACGCACACATCCACAGGCCCAATACAGTCAACAGCCCGCCACTTACCACAACAAAGCACCGTATAATCAAGACAAAACATCTTGGTCTTACAGGAGATCAAAATGCAAATCTAATCTTGCAGATTCGACGGCGTATTCTCTTCTCGCAACATCACAAGTGTATGATTTATAAATCACACACAAGTGCATGCTAAGCAAGTATTCACAGCCAGAGAGTGAGAGAGAACTCGATTCCACATTCCTGGCAAAAAAACAGAGAGCAAATCTGTTCTGTGCTACTAAGGCCTGCTGGGGCAGCCTCCTCTGCCACTGCAGCAATAACAACATGTGGTTTGGCTGCACAGCGCCAGTTTACAGAGGGAAGAGAAGAGGCGCTAAATTAATTTCTTATTCTGTTGTTTGGGAGTAATAAACAATGTCACAGCAAAGCATGGCATCCAGAGAGGCAGCCAGAGTGTTTAGTCACATGGGTAGAACACATTACATTAGTAGTTTCTCAGGGTTTTGGAATAATGCGCTGTGAGTTTTGAGTTATTCGAAATCAAATTTACATAGCCAACTGTGTTCGTATTGAAGGCATCATATCAAACAAAGGTGTGTAGCACGCAGACACGCATGCTGAGTCCTCAGGCATGGCAAGCCTGGTCCCACCTCGCTATTTAGGACGAGAATGTAAAGGGCCTTTGTTTCCAAATGATTTCTGGGTTGATGCCAACATGCTAGGATGATACACAGAACAAAGACATATGTCATCAGGCCTCACCTGACAGGTTTCTATTTGTTTGCAGGTACTGTGCATGTTGTGGTTTTGTGATTATACTCTTTCTACGCTGCATTTAAGAAGTGTATGGCTTTCTCTTAAAACAAGTTAACGTTGGGCTGTCCTCCCAACGCTGCTTCAGCCTTTCCCACGAGGCTCTCAAACCATAATCTCTTGAAATATTTGCACAGATGACGGCAGAGCTCGGCTGTTTTGACATCGAGCGGCATGAGCAAGATCTAGCAGTCACTTTTTCCATCACTTTTTCAGGAACAGGAATTCCCCTTTTGCCGCTTTTCCTTGTAGCCCGCCTGTATACCCCCCCCCACCCCCCAGCAGTCCTTCCTCCACTTCCTCAGCCTGTTAGGATTTGTCCACTCAGGGCCACACCACAGGGGCCTTTACACCCGCCTCACAGCCAGCTCCCACAGACCTCGCTTTCCACTCACTCAAACATGTTGTTTTCACTTCATCTGGGATGCCAAAAGTTCATTCACAGAGATTGTGGATGGGTTAGAGGGCAAATAGGGTTGCAGTAGGATGTTGAGAGACGTAGTTCCTGATCGGCCGAAGTTAGGTTCGGGAAGGCTTAAGTAATGTGTCTTTGGATTACGCGCGACTATCTATAAAAGGTAGCACCTGTTTGCTTTTGACAAGACTTAAGTCCCCTGTTCTTCTAAGATGTCCAACTGCCTCCCACAACACTGGCTTTAGACACAACACTATATGCATTCACAACCCCGTGCACTGATGTGTCATTTAAACTCTTTGAATTGAGCCATGAACAATGTTTACATGAACAATGTTGTCACATGTCTTGATTGTTTCCCTTCAGGTGTCAGCACTTCATGTCTTCATGCCAAAAGAAGAGTGACCCTAAATGCTTCACATTATTAAATCAGAAAGGACATGGTTTTCAGAGGTTTCATTTTAGCGGAGAATCAGTCCAAATCCATAAAACATAATCTCCCGATGCTACGCAGTGTTGCATTATGGGAACTTGTGGGAAATTCAAAGGGATAATTCTGCAGTCGACTCTATAATCCCCCTTGTGGCAAGATTCTACATATATACATCTCGACATGCCAAAGTTTTTTTTTTCCTGAGGGCCTACTTGAGAGTGTGAGTAGAAAACACTATCACTTTGCTTACACTGACGGCACGACGGGCTTGTTGCAATCACAGCTCTCATAAGGTTGGCAGCCCTGCAGAGACACTTCCCATTTGCGGTGCGGGGCTTGGTCCAAGCCACTTGAACTTGGCAGGGCTTACCTGGAACAGCCTACCAGTAGGACTGCCACAGACTCTACCCCCTCAGCCAGGGCGGGTGGCCTCACTGTAAGCTACTACAGCTGATGTCGGCCACACCTCCAGAAACTCCAAAACTGTATACAACCGACTTCCAGGTATTTATCAAGCAAGAAGGAAGTGATCAGTTATTATCAGCTTGTCCTTCTTAAGTTGGTTGAACTGCTTGTTTTTATTTTTTTTTAATTATTAGTTAAGACATCAATGCCAGGCAAACAAGCTAATGTGAAACCATTATGCAG
Source organism: Labrus mixtus (assembly GCF_963584025.1). Lineage (NCBI taxonomy): Eukaryota > Metazoa > Chordata > Actinopteri > Labriformes > Labridae > Labrus > Labrus mixtus. Next base: position 13,637,568 of record NC_083634.1, on the reverse strand, counting down.
TATATTGTTTTACAGTACATTACAGTGTTATTTAAGAGAAGTTGTTTGTATCTGGTTGGAAAAAAAGCTGACCAAATGCCTCATGGTAGAACATATAGTACTAAAGATTCACAAAGGACAGAATTGTGCATACAAGGTGACTTTTTTTTTTTTTTTTATCAATTGAGAGAGAATTACACAGATCGTATGACACCATATGGAATTCTTTTTACACATAATGTATTTCCTCTGCAGGCGCTATAAAAGGCAAGGCCTACAGGGAGTCCTCTTTAGGAGGAGGGGAGTGAAAAAAAAGCTGTATGTATGGTGAGGAGGGGGGGGGGGGGGGGGGGGGGGGGGTCGAGGGGTTTAGTGGGGCGGTCCAAGCACGCTCAGCGAAAATATGCCTCATGCACTCGTTGAACTTGGGGCCTGCGCGGGCTTCTCTCAAGGTTACAGGAGAGGCCTGTGCGGAGAGGAGCAGGAGAAAGAAAGAAACCATGCAGCAGCAGTCCTCACGCAACAAGGTTTCAACTGGACTTGCTTTTTGCGCTGCTTTCACATTGGAAATGTTTTATTTTCAGAACGCAATAAATGTTTAAACACGTTTCATAATTTAGAAAGCGTGACATAACATTTTTGGACGTCATGTTAAAAGTATCCCCACACATTAAGTCTCCGACTGTCACTTAAGTCGTGCTGTGAGATTCTGCTGCTCAGATAACAGAAGCAGAGCGAGCGACGGCCTCTGACACCACGTTTCCTTCCCTCCTCGGAGCTGCGCCGGGACCTGGGCCATGTATCCGCTGCCGCACCCCTGAGCCCTCGACCACACAAAGGTAGGAAGCGGCAGCCAGAGCGGCGCACATTGTAACGAGTTCCCTGGATCACCTCTCGTTTTATGCACCGCTATTCACGCACGTTTTAGCCAGAGGAAACCATAAAGACAACAAGGCCCAGTAAATACATCTGAAGAAGTAAGCTTGAAAAAAAGGGGAGGACAGGGTATTTGCTAATTAAATGATATGGATAGTTATCTTTAGATATGATACAGCTTCACACAAAGCCTTTACTTTACAATCAGCAGAGTCTAGTAGAGTAAACACAAATACAACGTTTATGATGTCTGTATGTGTCAGAGAGGTGCTGATATCTGTTACCCTTCAGGACAAAGTTTGCAGAGATGATAAGCATTGAATATAAAATGAGGCCCACACAAAATGTAAGGACTATTTATTTATATATATATATATTTTTATGTAAAACTGCTCAAATATTTTCTATAGATTTATAATCAAAACTTGAATAGTTATCTTTGGCTGATTCCCAAAAGATCTGATATGTCTTTTTTTTATGTTTCCTCCCTCTTTGTCATGAATCAGCTTTACAACTGTTAATCATTGTAATGCACAGTGATTGCTTATGTGATGGTACAAAGCATGTGGGACTGCCAAACCCACTTGTCGGGGGAATGTAAACATTGCAGGAACAACAACTTGGATCTGACTTAACCTTGACAGAAAAGGGTCAAAGGCCAATGGGTAGTAAACACTCAGCCAAAGGAATTGGTCACTTCTCCTTTCCCCAAGAATTAGCAGGCCATTAGCACCTCGTAAAAAAGGCCACTTCTGTGCTTTACAACAGATTAGTCCAGCTTTCGTACAAACAGCAAAGCAAAGCGCTTCAATGTGATGGAAAAAGACTTCCAGTGTATGTGAAAGTAAAAAGCCGCGGAGGAATTATGTGAACACAGCTTACTTCAATGCACAGATATAACTTTGGTATAAGCTCATTAAAGGACAAAAAAACATTCTTCACACTCGATCTCAGTTCATTTTCCAAAAAAAAAAATGAGTATAAGATGAAGTGGGTCATTCTCGTGTCTTGATTAAAGTACGCCTCAATTTTGTCCAAGTTGCCACTTAGCCGACTGCAAGTTCAGCTCTGCGACACTGAAAGCCTTATCAAGTCTCTTTCGTAAACAAGAGGAGGAAGGGAAAAATGGCCCAGTGGAACATAATAAGGAGCGCATCAAAGCGGCTACAGAAGAGAATCAATCGGAGTATTAGAAGCCACTCGGGGTTGTAAACGTGATGACTTAGATGTCACTGGAGAACATCTTTGTGGATGTAAAGCGGGCAAACAAATTAAGAGGGATGAACTCGCACTTGATGGATTAGTTTTAGATTTATGGAGGCAACTTGGAGTCAATGCAGAGCAGAGGGAAAAACAAGCCAGTCAAAGCTGTAAAGACGTCTGAATAGTTACAGTAAATGACAAATCACATTTGCATATTTATTAATAAAGTACTGAAGTTAAAGGATGTAGTTTAGTTTAAGACTTTCTGTGAAGTTTATGACTCTGAAGTTGATCCAGCCAAGAGGCTCTGAGGCAGGTTACAAACTTAACGCAGCTCTTCTCATTAATAAAGATTGCAACCTCATTTCCCTTAGTTAACCTTGACAACAGTAGTACAGCGTGTTCTGTAAACTCAACTGTGAGAGTATGACAGTGTGTGTGTGTGTGTGTGTGTGTGTGTATTGTGTATCCTGATAGCAGGTGATGTATGCTGAGCAGTAGCCCTGCGGCAAGCCCCCGCTCTCATCAGCGCTTCATAAAATAAGGGTGTGGTGCAGGTGCTATGCAAAGAGTGTCGAGGACCCTATAGAGCCGACTCTAACTGTAAAGGCCATGGAGTGCATTTAAGTCAATGAGGGACAAGTTGCAAACGTTTACACTGAATGGCGGAGGGTAAAAAGCCGTCTTCTCTGAGAGCAGGGCTGAAATCATTCCAATGCAAGACGATGAGAAGTGCACAGACACGTTTTTTTTTTTTTAGGCCACTGCAATTTCTCTGTGACACATTTACTGCCAAGGACCTCAAGAGTGATAACATGCACAAACCGCAGTGTGCAGGACGAGAGTGACAGCCAAACTTGCAGCCACAGGAGAGCGGTGATGCCAATTCGCTTTCCCGAGCGCACCCCTCTGTAGAATCCCACAACCTACTTTATGGGGAACGTTCCCCTCTTCTGCTGCTGTGCGTTCATTAATCACATTTCATATCAAAGGCCTGTCCCTTGCCACAAATATTCACTCCCAACTTTCCACAGTCAATTATTAGAGCAAGGACTGAACATGTGTAATACTGAAAAATCATCCAAATCTGAGGTCATTCTCTTCAGCAGTCGTACCACCCCTCACTGTGCTACCATTTGAAAAAAGTGAACGTGCACTTGCCGGTGTTGTTAAAGTGAAAACGCATGACGGTTTGAACTTCAATTTAACCGACGCTACTTAGAGGCAAGCTCTCAAAATTCTCGCTCAGCACGCAGAACTGGTACTTGAGACATGAAAGGGCAGCTGCGACGTTTGGTTTACATTATATCTTAGTGGTTTCCACATTGTGGCCAGGGGATAAGCATCAGGAGAGGTTTATCTCTGTCACAGTGCTCTATGGAATATGTAAACACTATGTGTAATCAGTGCCGCAGTGAAATGGAGTGCAAGGGGGGTGTGTGGGAAAGTGAAGTGCTTTAGGAATAAGCCGCCATCTTACTCCCCGTGCTCAGATTCAAGTCTGCAAATCTGAAGAACCTTTAAGTCTATACGCTGAGTTTTTACAGTATACTGGATGCATTTTTGTTTGGTGGAAGAACAAAGATGAATGAATTATTTCAGTGTCACACATAGCCTACACTATTGTTACTTAGGTGCTAACTACCACCCTGCTTAAGAATGTCATTCTCATCCGTCCTCATCTCCTTCATCTTTTGGCTTAACTCTGTCAGCGTTTCTTTGTCTCCATCATCCGCCCTGTGAGGCGGCGGCGCTCCTTTTTTGTGGATGGCGGGTACTTGTTTTAGACCAAGAGTCTCTCTCCCATCCAGGGCCCAAGTTTTAATATGGTGTCCAATCAAAAGTGATTAAGCATCGCAGAGCACAAACAATGCTGGCCCTTAAATCTCTGTGAACCCTCTTTCACTGGGGCGAATGAAAGAGCACTCTGTCTGCAGCAGCAGATGACAGACGCGAGCTTGAAGATAAGTCTCCAACATGAGCCCTTATCCTATGAACACCCACCAGCCGCCATAGGCCCTAATAGAGAAATAAATAAAGAGCTCACAAGAGAAAACAAAAATGTGATCCAACTGTACAGGCATCAGTGTGAAAGTGAAGGGTTTTCTTAAACTTGCTTGAGAAGATAGCCAAAAGCAAAGGCACCAAACAGGCCAAGTTTAGTGAGTGAGCCTCCGTTTACGCCTCAGCCTAAAGGACTTAGGTTGATAATAGAAGACAAACACAGTCAAACATATTTGAGCACAAAGAAAAGCCTGTTGAAGTTAAGGCATAACTTCTCTAATTCAATAAATCACTAACAAAATCACGTTCACAAGTGCAGCATCTTTCACATGAGAAAATGTTTTTTTCTTGAATTTTGCAATACTTCCCACAAATCATCGTGTCTCGCAAATAAATTACCAACAATCACAAAGCATGATGTATGCTGCATGTAACACAATACCCTGAACTAATGCATTAGATGCATACTGTTCCTGCAAGACATACAGCATGAAGGTTTGTTGGAAAGCTGGATACCGGGGGGCACCTAGCCAACACCAAGACGATACCGTTCTTACCGTTCCTTTTTAAAATGCCCAGAGCAAGAGTAGTGCTCCAGTGCACAGAGACATCGTGGTTTGGAACGAATGTTTCATCATTAATATCATATGAACATGAGGCGGGGCTGCCTAAGTACATGTTTTCAGCACATGTAATAAAATCTGAAAGTGTGGGAATGTCTGGTTTTAAAAGGTAATTCTTTAAGGAAGAAAATGCTTTGTATTAAATGTCGGCAAAAATATGATGTACAGTTTAATAAATGCAGCTTTTAAATGATCAAAATACAACTACAACAAAAAGGCAGTTTTCAGGCATCTATTGGCAGGACGCAATAATCACATACACATGCAGACACATTTGTAAACTTAAAACAGAAAGAACGTCACTGCTGGGAGGTCATGAGAGGGAGGAGCTGGCGCTATGACAACAAGACATCAGCCGTCTGCAGCCTGCTGCCGTCAACAAGTCAGCATGAGCAGTACCATCTGACTGGGCTTTCCCAACTCTGCCCCCAAACACTCAGCCAAAACTAGCTATTGCTGCTGCTGTTACTGGCTCCTGCTTTCAATTTCACTAGAGCGGGCCAAGTAATGGCTTCAGCGTTTCGTGGTGTGCCGACACATATGGTCCGTGTAGCGATCTGGTCCTGTCCCCCCTGTTTGTTGGTTGTAAGGCCGTGTAGGGAAATGTGGGCAGAGGGAGACACACACAGCCTGGGGGCAGGCCACAGTTATTGGGAGGAGTGTATGGGTCTTGTTATGGCTGCCATGAGAATTCTGCTCTGTCGGGGCTACTGCCGCAATCAGTAGTTGCCAAAGAGTGTGGAATAAACCAAATAGTTCTTCTTTCCTATTAGCAACGTTTGAATCAATAAGACATGCAAGTTGAAGGTGGTGGTGGTGGTGTACTAACGCTCCTGCTATCCCCAAAAAGGCCCCCAGGTCCAAGTCCATCCACTGGTTGTGTTCATGATGAAAAAGCTTTCAAAAGGTCCCGTTGAAACCGTATGACGTCCCTCGACCAAATGACAAAAATGTCACTTATTCACCGTGTTCACAGTGCAAGCAAGTAAAGTAAGAAAACCACATGTTTGATAACTATAGCCACCAAAAGGACAGTAACACAGCCAACGTTGGCAAACAACCAAAACCTTCAGATTACTTCAGATTCCGTCACTATCTATTTGCCTTTGCAATTGCTGATCAATCAGGAAGCTGTGGAGAACAACGATTGGTTAAAAGGGTTTGCAAAGAGAGGACTCCGCCTTTTGACAGGATAAAAAACATTTTAGCCACCTGAACATGACACCTGACAAAAATGGCTTGTGTGAGCGTATGGGGGGAAAGTCGGGCTAGCCTTCACTTTACCGTTTACCAGTTTCTAAAACAGAGTTTACTGTGAAATTTAAACTTTTTAACCAGTCATAGGAATGACCACATTGACTCCTTGTCTTTATTTCACTTACATCACCACTATGCCATTATTGACTTTGTGGCTACTGCTTCTGCTACTGCCCCTATCTGACTGCATGACATAGATTAAAGGTTATTTGCTCAAGTCACAGAGGCACCTCCTTCGACTCGTCCTTGTTGGATTTCCTTATCAGCATGTGTCTGGACAAATCTTGGGACACAAAGCGCCCATTTTGAGCTCCTCTCTGTAGATCCTGTTACAGGGTTCCAGACACGACGCGCTCCACCAGCAGAGCCTCTGGGAGCACGGCGTTAGGCTGGAGAGGCGCGATTAGGTGCTTCCACAACTTCAATCATACGATACATGTGCACTCCTCTTACGTCTCTAAGCATGCTTTTGTGCCGTGATGGTGTAAAATGATCGTCGGAGGGGGGGGGGGGGGTCAAATGATGTCATGCTGTGAGAATTCAGATAGAGCAGACCCTACATCTCTGTTACCAACAAAAAGAAAATAAGTAGCTCAAACGGTGTTTCAGGAGTCTCCAAAGTCAATAACCGTATCGCTATAACAATTTCATTTTTGCACAGGCGCCTTCTGCCTGTTTCTACTTGAGGTGCACTAGGCTGCTTTCATTCGAATTTCCTTTGCAGTTCAATATTAGTTTTTAAACATGATTAAAAGTAATCCCATACATGCAATTAATACAACCCATGGGATACTGAAAAATCTATTCGTTGCTATTCCATTGTTGACTAAGTTAACTAGGCCCAACCACCTAACATAACACACACAGTGACTGCATGGATACAGTTGACTTCAGGTTGATCTGGCGGCCCTAATTCTCCTATGAGTTCGAAGTACAACTAATACAGTCAGTTAGTAGAGGCAGAGAGAAGAAGAGGAAAGAGTAGTGTTCGCTGACCTCATTCTGACAACAAGCCCAGGAAGAGTCGTTCCCTGGAACTGTTTCGCAATAGTACTCTTGTTTATACAGGTGGTGGGTGAGTCAAGCAAGATATGCAAGGAGCATGCATTTTGCAACACCTCATTATGAATACTAAACACACGCAGCGTGTCGAATCACACAGACACAAGTGTTACATCCCCGGTTGTGACATTTGTAGGGAATGTGTCACTTTTTTTTTTTTTTTTTACGCTGTGTCCAATTTATCCCTCTGTATTCATTTCAAAGTCTGGTTCCCCCTTTATGATCCAAGTGCTGTCAAACACCACTATCCTCGGGTGTCGTCCAGTGAGTGCTCGCCTCCTGGAACAGAGGCCTCTGGTTGGCTCGTGTGTTTGGCTGCAGGGCCGTCTCATGCAACAACATCCACTTGGCCAGAGTTCAACCCACGTGGAAGGCTACAATAGCCCAAAGGTGGCTGCCCAGACCATTGTTTATGCAACAGCACACTACTGCCAGGTTAAAGGGAAAAGAGCAAGACGGTGGATAAATAGTCAGAGCTCCTGTGTACATGATTTGAACTGTCTGTAAAGCTTCCCTACAAACACAGTTTAGTGACCCATTATAATTACTCATACCCGGGTGTGTGTGAGATTTTTTGTTTTGACTTTTGTTCCCATTGCAAAAACAAAAATTTACATGAAATGTTTAATTCATAATGCATTTTTGCCCTTTAGAAAACGTGACGTCCTTTAGCACAAAGCTCATGGCTACACTTCAATTAAACATTTTTTGGGGAAGAATATTGCAATCAAAATATGTTCTTTTGGAGGTAATGCTTTTAGATTCTTCACAATGTTCAACAGTACTACCAAATGGAAATCTGATACCCTAACCAAAGCTATTAAGCTTTAATAAAACTGTACCCAAACTAAATAGATTTTTACGCCTTAACAGCTGAAGCCTGAATACAAACCCATGCATAAGTTAATGTAGCGCCTATCTTCTTTTCACACTAACCAGCAAGGTGAGCCAAATCCATTTCATCCGAAAAAAAGATCCACACAACAGCTGTTTGGTAAACATACCAAAGTAATTGTTCCAAATGCCTTATTTTAACACAGATTAAATGCAATTAGAGTCTGTTTATCTAACCACAACAAGTCTCTCTGCCAAAAGAAAAACCTCTGTCATTGTTTCCCCACAGTTCTGCTCGGAGGGATTACAACTGGGACTAGGGTAAGTTATTTTCTTTTTTTTTTCAAAAGTAGCTTCCTTATGTACAGGAAGGGACTTTTATATACAAACAAAGTGAATGCTCATTGCATAGGAACACTATAGGGATGGAAAAAAAAAATAGTTGGATAAGGCAAGGGTCTTCTGAGGTGAATATGAAGAATTTAGGTCAGTGCAGCCGAGACATTTAACCAGCTCAAGCCGCTGCAGCCTGGTGGAAATAGCACGGGAGGCCAGGGAGAGGGAAACCAGTGCGTCACAGCTCCCGGCCCGATTCCAGGCTCCCCCACAACGCAAACAAGAGCCATAACTTCCCTAATGATCCCAGATCATGTACGCCTCGGACATGCTCCGCCAATCGGGAGTGCTTCCTCTACACCTTTGACCTCAAAGTGGGTGTGCCTACCTTTGACTCTGCATGACGCTCAGAACATGTAAGCAGGGAACGAGTGTGCTTGGAACGAAGAGAAAGAGACCGAAAATTTGACGTTCAAATTTCCCACTGTGAAAACCCTCTAATCTATGTGTTTACAAAATCTTACTGCAACACTCCTGTAAAATCCCAATTTAAGACCTTACAAATCTCTTAATGTCTTCAATATTTGCCAAATCTTGATGATCTGATTCTCTTTCAATCTCCCTATTACACACAAATGCGCCATGAATCAGAAGTCCAAATCCACACACACTCACACACGCACACACACATTGTAAACAGTCTTTATTGAGACGTGAGTGCTTGTATAAACACAGCCAAGCCCCATTGAGGGTCCGGGGTTGGGTCGAACAATAAGAGGGGGAAAGTTGCTGGACGTTCCTCACAGACGGTGTGTACAAAATCCAATTATCAGAGCCACGGCATTAACATTCCAGCAGTCTGGCAGGTGACGGCTCCGTCTTTTCAGCCCCCCCCCCCACCCACCCCCCACCCACCCCACCAGCATGGGATGGAGTCGCCCGGCAGCCCCTCAACAATACACACTCACAGACAGAGCCTTCTTCAGCTCCCCCCTTCAAGGATCCCCAAAGTATTGAGACATATAGAGAGGGAAGAAGGCAAAGAGTGGGGAGGCAGATTGGGGGGAGTCTGGGTTCCACCAGCGACACTGGTCTTTTCTTCAGGAGATCAGCGCAACCAGCCTCGCAGGCAGTATCAGTCAATGGGGCATTCTTCTCCTCTCTGTATCTGGGTGAGAATATGTTGATCGTTGATAACATTGCTTTGATTGCCATAATGGGGAAACCACTTTTTGTTTCAGGCGTTTGCCTCTAAACAGAGCACGCTTTGTCAGCCTGGGATGACGTTCGTGGCATACAAGATGCCGATTAAAAAAAGGTTTAACGGTAAAACAAAAACAATGTTGTTCTCGGGTACAGGGGCAAATTGATAATGGCTTAAAATAAAGTCTGTAACCAAAGGCCCCTAAGTGACAAGGAACACTGCAAGGAAACCCGGCATTCACTTACAAACGTACAATACTGAAAACCAATTTAAAACAAATCTTATAAAATCATACCTTCTCACTTTTTGCAATCAGCCTCTGCAGCTCCTTTCTGCATTAAACCCTTTACTATGATGAAGCGAGCCAACATGCATCATCGACAGTTGTTCTTTTCTTTGCTTTACCTACAGTACATTCAGTCCTTATCACTACGGGATGTGGTGTACGTGATAGGGTGCATGTGATATGCAACGCCTCTGCCCGGTCTCCTGCCTTGTACCCTTGTCAGGTCCTATATATAAACATACATCTGGCCCCCATTCTGCTCTTTCCGTCGGGTCATCTAATTACAGTTCACTATGGCTTAAAAAAACCATTTCTTTATCAACGCTTCATATTTCTATCTGATTTAAAGCTTAAAGGCAAACACATTCTATTTATGAAGTTAAGAGAATCTGACAAGCTGAAAGCTGATTTTTTTTTTTTTATTGTTAAATGACAACTGATGATTAAAAGTGAACTAAAATAACTCTTTGTTGATTGAATAATTGATTAATCAGCTAAACACGTAAGCACTAGAGTACAGTACAGTACATGATCCCTGCAGATTCCTTAAGCCCTGTCACCAAACACCCCGCGAGGGGATTAAGTTAAGAGTTCAAAGTGTGTTCATGCCTAAATACAATGTGAGTGAGTGTGGGTGATAGTTTTTAGGGAATTATACAAGCACTTACCTAGATTTAAATTATTTTGAATCATATAAAGCTTTAGAGAAACATCTCTTCATATTATTTACTTTTTGGTTTTAACTGACCTTTATTCAGAGCTTTCAGTAACAAAGAACTCAACATCGTCTCCTCAAAAGGCTTCTTTTTTTTTTTTTTAGATTATTTTCCGCTCTCTATGATTCACTGTCCACGTTTGCTGTGTAATGTTGGTCAAGTGTCTTGTGGTTTTCTCCACACCCACCAGAAGGCTTGCGCGCGGTTAATTATTCTTGGAAGTAGGATGAAAAAACAGAAATCTTTCTTCTTTTTTTTTTTTTTTCAATAGCTCAGCAGCGGTTTCCCATTCATAACAGTTGGCAAAGGTTTTTGCGCTGCCTGCCAGAGATCACACCCCAACCATTTTCATTTTCCTTCATCCATTTGTTTCATTCATGTCATAGATTTGGCAAGGGCCGCCATCGTTTTCCTGATGGCCATCGACCCTTCAGCACTCTCCTTTTGAGTCTCAAGCTCCTGTTTGTGGCTTTTTTTTTATTTTTTTGCATCAGAGGGAAGAAAATGAGGAAACAACTGTTCATGCTGGTGTTTATCCAAGTGACGACTTGAACGTTGCAGTAATTCAGGTTTGGTGATTATTAAACCAAAGAAACTGAAGCAAGATAATGTAAAACTCTGCTGATGTTCTCTTGGATAGAGAAAGACTCCATGTCCTGAAACTTTTCCTGGCAAAAGGGATGAATATTATTGGATATGTGCATGTGAGTAGCAGTGTTGGAATAAATCCAAAATGAAAAAAAAAAAAAAAAAAAAAAGCAGTGTGTGGGCTCACATCCCCTGAGTTTTTACTATACTATCCTTTAAGATTGCCCTGTAAAGCACTCTCCCGCCACACTTTAAGTGCATTACACAGTGCATTCAGCTATCTGAGGCCCAGAGAAGCAGAAGTTTATCATCATACAACTACTGGAACTATGCCCACTGACAGGAGAGCTATATCACAAATGCACACACATCCAAACACAGCTCCCACCCACAAGATCAGCAAACACTTCGCTAAATCTATCAACTGCAGCTGCTTGCGTGCGTTTTAATCAACGCATACGAGCTAAATACATGTGAGTTCATGTGTGTGCGAGCGTCTGTGTTCAAACTAGTATACCATACGTATAGCCAGCAGATATATAATGTTCTTTGAGGGCAGCAACTCAATCCCGAGAACTCTGAAGTGTCTAATTAAACCAAAGCTCTTTAGCATCAGGAACCAGGATTCCCATATTGGAAACAAACAAGATGGCTACTGTGTCTCGGTCCTTACAGTGTCCACCACCTACTATCTGAATGAAGTTGCCGGCTGGCTTACAGGAGAGCAGAGGAGAAGAGTCTCCTGGGGCAGTTGGCTGAGCGAGCAGGACCAGAGGATGGCTGCACCGTGGATTAGGGCCCCACAGTGGTCCATTGTTAATTGGGCGCCATGTGTGAAAGCTACAGAGAGATTAGTTTGTACAGCTGCTGCCATTTGTCATAACTGCCCTTAACAAGACACACATGGCAACGCAAGTTACAGCCAGAGGTTTTACAGAAAAAGGGGAGAAAAAAAAATGTCTGGTGTGCGACTAATAGTTTGTGAACCAAAAAAATGCATGAGCAGATAAAGATGTTCTTGGAAACACCAAACAGACTCAGCTGGGGTCCCATATGAGACAATGTGTTTGAGTGTTACTCATTCAGCCACCTGTAGGGCAGCTAGGGTCATTGTTTTAACTGCTCTAAAACCTATGCAGTCCAACGGTTGCGAAAAAAATCTGTCTTAACATTGAAAGAAATCAGCTATTACATCATAAATCTCTAATTAGAAGGTCTGTGTTTTATTAAACAGGCATCAGGGGGGCTCTAGAAGGATAAAACATCAGGGACCGTTGCAGCCTCATGCTCTCTTGTAAGCAAAATTGCCTCGGTAAAGTCGGCTAAAACATGAGGTTTAAAAGAGGGATGTTAAAGTAGAGTTATTTTTTGGTAAGATTCCGCAGTGTAATTGCGGGTTGTTGGTCTGAGCACATGTTGGAGGCCTAATTACAATCTTGACTTGGTAAATCCGGAACAAGCCTTTAAAGAGCTCTCACTTTCAATTTCTGCCCGACAGATGCTAGGGCACTGTTGTTATTGAGAAGTTGCGGCTCATTGAATCTAAAGGTAGTCTTTTGAGATGAGGTGCAGGCGAGCGATAATCTGATTTGTGCAGGTAATGGGTTCACGGTGTTCTGCATGCACATGTTTAAGGATGCATGAGTTTAAACATGTGTCCTCACGAGTGCATTTTTGTGTTTGCATGTAAAAATTTGGAAGGCTTTTCTTAGCCTTTTACAAGTTAGGACAGCAGGACCATTTGAGTATGTACTTGGAGCACTTGAAATAAATAGACCAGTACTTCACTCTCAAAAATAACAGGCCTTATTAACCAATTACTGTAAGTACAGCATGCTCCTACAGTATTGGCCAAGCTTATGTCCAACACAAATAGATGCACAGTGCCCAAAATGATATTATCTAAAAAAAAAAAAAAAAAAATGATGTGCTTTTTATTCGACTAAAATTCACATATTGTTAGCTACTGATGTAAATTGCTGGTTGTGCATCATGTTGTGTTTATTCCACGCTTGAGGTAACAGTTCACATATTCATGAAGAAGTCTTGAAAGTAAATATGAAGAAAATGTGCATGATTCTTCTCAAACTGCATCGGTTTACTAACTTATTATTGATGTGATCTAAAAATGCAGTGTGAAAACCAGATCTACTTGCCTCAATAAAGGAAGTGCGCGTATAAAAAATGTAGCACTGTTTGTTGATCGATCTTGAGATGTCCGTTTTTGAAGTAGTTCCACCTGAAGGTGAAGTATTTCCTTCCCTACTGTCATTTTCTCTATCAGACTGACTTTCATTACATACAGCCCTGAGACTGCTTTTTTATGTCGTTGCAAGAAATAACTTGTTTTCCTCCTTCACTCCAGACATTTTTTAATGGTTCTGTAAATGTCCTTACTGTATCGTTTAATAAAAAAAACATAAAGGGGGATGTATTGTTTACTACATGTGGCTTCTACTATTTATCAAGACTTGGTTTCTAAAATTGTGAGCTTTTTGAGAAGTCAACCTGACATATGTGAAGGAGGAGTTGAAGCTCTTTGGCGAGCCTTGACAACTCAATGGGGCGCTGATGAATCCGTCCCAAGCAGGCCATTCCCAAGCCCCAGACACCATATCCCCTCTTTGACCCGCTGCACTGACATTAGAAAGAAATCCTCTGGGGATTCTCTCCCCACCCCAAACAGCAACCTGCCCACCCAAAAGAACATTTTGCACAGCGCTGTGATGGCGGGGTCTTTTTTTTTTTTTTTTTTTTTTCAGTCCTGCTCAGGTCTTGTCGAGCCGTCACAGTGATGGGATGTACTGTACTGCCAGACAAAAGAAGAGACAACCATCACTCTGGGCCACTGATCGGCCCTGTCTGGACTGAAAAGACTTTGATGGGGTGAGGCTGGGAGGGGGGTGCTGCACAGAGAAGTTAGTGTCTCCTGGGCAACCACTCTGATTGTCTGTCCCTGCCTGAAGTTCCCCATCTCACCCCACCTACTTCCAGTTTTTTCTTCTCTTCATTGGCTGTTCAAAAGACTCCTTCCTGAGCAAAGGGGACTGGCTTTTGCATAAAAGTCTGGAACTTAAGGGGTCTTTTCTCCTAGTTGACTGGAAATAATGCGAGCTAGAGCAAATTGTTACCTGAATTCCCGATTTGAGGCTTTGGTTTATCCTCTCCCAATGTTCTTACTCTTCTCATTACTAAATGTCAAACAGTCTAACATGACCAGGCAGATGGGACAACAAGTTCTGTACTAGTAGGATGATAAGGAAGAGATGGGCAGCAATTGGATGGTGAAACTTATGGCATAGGGAGGGTCTGCTTTGTAAGAAAGGACAGTGAGGTGCAGTGTAGTGCCTGGGACAGGGGTGAATGTACCCATTTGTCTTCATTTGGGAGGACCGGCAGACAGGGTATGGGGGGTGGGGGGGGGGGGGATCTATCCGGGAGAAGTGGGAGGTGCCGGTCCTCCAGTCAAGTGGCCTCGGGGGGATTTGAAATGCATTTGGGGTCCTCCCTGAAAGCCTGGGAAAGTGTGGGGAAGCTGAGATCTTAACCATCGACTAATGACTCAAACTGCAGTCCTTAAGCAAGTGAAGCCACGAATGCAAAACTGAGCTGAAACACACAAAAATAGACTTTAAATTGCCTTAAAATGCCAATGAAAGGCCTCGTCCAAGTTTTTTTTTGAAGGATGCAACAGCAATAACTGTGACTCAAGCACATTAAACACGCTGTTAAAGAGGAAAAGAGGGAGTTGTAAATTTTTTGGAGAAAGAAGGCGTCCACATTTCTCAGTGGCTTCTGCTCCGAGTTGCCTTGTTTCCATGGAGATTTATGTACACATGGCACACAAAAGAGGGCTAAGGAGGTAACATGGCCTGTTTAAGCCTTGAGGTATTTGCTCGAGCAAAACCCTGCTGCTAATAACACAAGCTTCATACTGAGCCAGGCAACCTGGCTGCACTGCACACTGGTTTGTGTTTGAGAAAGACCAGGATGAGAAGGAAGGCAGAGGAAAGTCAGATGGAGATCACAAACAGGCAAAGCTCCCGGATAGGGAGTGAAGAAATTTAGGAAGAAAGAAAGCAAGAAAGAAAAAAAGGAAGATGGGATAAAAAAAAATAAAGCAAGTCTAAAGCAAGAAACCAAAGAAAGACAGAACACTGCGAAACATAAATAGCTCCGGGGTTAAAAGAAAAAGGATCGGGAAGACATTTAGTGGGAAGCGGAAATCAATAAGGCAAGCGGTGAAGCTGGGAGGGAGTTCTAAGTGGATTAGATTGAGCGAATGTGTTCGATAGGTTATGGCTCTGAGAGAGAGGTAGCCAGACACCGCAGGCTCTATTGCATACTAATAAGGAAGCCAGAATGGAAGCTAAGCACAGGGTTGTGCGGTTCAATCTGAAGAGATTTTCTATATGGCTCTGGAGTCAACGGTTAGGGTTTTTCCCAGGATTTGTGTTTTTTACGATCTTACTGATTTTGTTCACTGTTAAAATTCATGCCCAAAAATAAACCCCAGCTCTACTTACAAAACAACCACTCCTGAGTCTTTTTCCAAAATAATTTCTGCAGGAAAAGGAGCTGAACAACTTGGACGTCTGAATGTGCATCTGATTAAAACCAAAAAAGAAAAAAGGAACACAAGCAGTAGTGTCCTTAACGCTGTCTGCTTGCAACAACTTTTGTTTCGCACTTCTGGCATGAACCCAGCCACCCCTTCTCTGGCCAAGTGCCTGGGCCTGGGACAGCTGTCATGGTTGGAGTCCCGGTCTTGAGGCAAAGCCAGGGCCGAGAAAAAGACAAGAGACTGGGAGAGAGAAGGAGTGAGCGAGTCATTTGGCTGGGCAGTGTGCCACAGGGGTGATTCCTGATGGTAGAGGAGGATAAGGGGATGAAGAGGAGGGAGGGATGGATGTTGTGCTTAGTCACAGACCTCCACTGTGACCCAGAAGGTCAGGCCTCCGCACTGGCCGCCTGACCAAAGCCTTGAAGGCAGCCAGGCGTAAAACAAGATGCAAACAGCTACCAAACGCAGCATGGCGAGCAGGCAGTGGCCGGTCTTGAGGCAGGGATGGAGGGATTTGAAAGGGGGAGTCAGTGGTACCTACTCCCCATCACTTAGACCAGTGAAGCAAGGGACCACCAGCAAGACCAGAAGCAGTGGAGGGGGAGTAGAGACAAACAGTTGCCAAAGGACCACCAGTGATCCTTAGACTGCCGCAGTTTGACCCCGATTGAAGAGGTCAACAAGGGGGGCTTATGTTCAGCGCTGCCGCCTCCCCTTCTGACCACAACCCCCCCCCCAGGCAAAAAGTGTTCCTCCTCCACGTGCCCCAGGCCCTGCAAACGACGCATTTTCACTGATCTGTTTTGCTCAATTAAACTTCAGAGGACACCCTGCCACATCCCTTAGCAAGGGTCACGACCCCGGGGCAAAGGTTAAGTCAGGCGCTCGTAAAACAAGGTCTCCATTAACATGGCAGCATGTATTCAGAGGTAATCCATGCATTTGAACGAGCTATCATGACGGCTGCGTTACTGAAGGGGGGGAGGGGGGGGGGGGGAGTCAAGGTAATGATGTTTTATGGCTGTTAACATCCAGCACCAGAATAATGGGAAAGCTTCTTGACCTTGACGACCCTAACACATGACATTCTGTCATTGGTTATAAACAACTCGACTGACAACTTTCAAAATGCTCAAAACCTTTTGGAGCAATTTCTCATTTTTATGAACACTCCTTTTAAAAAAAACACACTTTAGTTACAAATCATTATAGGAGAGAAAGGTGAGGGATTTAAAACAAAAAATCTCAAACAGATAATTTCCATACATTGTTTTAAGTTTCTCAGAATTTTACAATTTGATTGTTTTGTAGCATAATCAAATATCATGTCAAAATATTTATTTTAAACTTTCCATTTACTGCAGAATTGTATGTACGTATCTATATATGAATAGACCTACATGCATAAGCAGAGATGAGAACTTTCACTGAATACAATAGTAATGAGCAGCTTAACAAAACCAAATACAAACGAGGCCTTGAGTACTCTAACATGTCCTAACATGACTATTATCTGCATGCCTTGTTACAAACTATTCCATCAAGCTGTCAAACTGGATATGCAAAATATGGATCCAGAAGGGGAGAAGCAATGATTTCAAGAAAAAAGACAGAGATGCAATCCTTGTTTAATCAGATGACGATAAAACAGCACATTGGAGTAAAACAACAGCGGGAGAGAGAGAGAGAGAGAGAGAGAGCGAGAGAGCGAGAGAGAAGCTGGGGCCTGTATAGAACACGGCTTGCCAGTTGGCACAATGGATACCACAACCCCCACTCCCAGCACCACCACCCCCCCCTCCCTCCCAGCCTATTTCCCAGCGGGCATTCATCTGGGCATGCACATGGGTGCTACAGCCCTGCCTGGCTAAACGCGTCTGTGCCCCAGAACAAGGGGGCTGAGTGCCCTCTCTAAATTCACCCTGCACACTCGCTGCCAACCCGCCGACCTTTCTCAGGCAGCGACACACCACAATTGAAAACAAATACACTCTGAACTTATGGATTTTTGCCACAGAAAATATTTTTTTAATAATTACTGTTCAGGAAAAAAACAACATATTCCATGTCGTCTGACTACACACTCAGCAGAAACAAGCCAGGTAACAGGACTCAATTAAAAGAACATTCTGAACCCGTATTTCCCAGCAGTTTGTACAAAAAACAAAGCAGATTTTGTGCAAGAGGGGAATCGTTTGCTAGTTTCTTTGCGTTTGATTGTATGTTTGTTTGTTTCGTGCAGTTGCAGCAGAACAAAGGCAGCGGCTTCCATTCTGCCACTGTCAAAAAACTTTCCAACGTGCCCACTGCATTGCGGATGCCAACCAACGAATCAAAGGCATGCTGCAAGCAGACAAAGAGGGTTTGATGCCAACCTCCAAACCTCTAACAACCATTACTGGTGATTTGCCTGCCTCCCTGGCACCGAGCGAAACAAAATGGCGGTGCACCACACGCTACCACAATATGGCTGCATTGTCTGCAAGCGGGCACCGCTTGGTTACTTGAAGAAAAGAAAAAGATGCTTAAGCTTGCAAAAACAGTAGTGGGGGAAAAAGCATGGCAGTCTCTGTGATCCCGGTGAAAGAATGCCATTTTGTTTTTGCCAAAGTTTCATCTCACTGAAACTTGAGGACAACGGTTAATAATCGCTCTGATCCGCATTGCGAATTGAATTCAACTGAATTCAACTTTCATAAGAAAGAGAACATTATGTTCAAATGTATTTCAAACACTAAATTCATCTTCTTGCCAAATATTTTCTCATTCACTACAACACTTTTTTTTTTTTTTTTTTTTTTTAAAGAAGCGGGTTAAAAAACATCCATTATGTACGGTTCAAAGTCTAACTTATCATCTAAATGGTGAATATCACGGGGGGGAAAAAAGCACTAAAGAGCCGTTCTCAACTTGGTGCTGAACAGTTAAAATGCAGCAGATGCAAACTAGAGAAGCGGTGGCATCCTACAAAAGACACAAAAGGGGGTCTGATGCCAACCCCGATGCCAGTGGCAACCATTATTGTCTGTGTGCTGTGCCTTCTGCTGTCCCTGGCACTTATCAAACACAAAATGGCGCTCAGGGTTTGATGATAATGAGCTAGCTATAGCACCGTTTCTCCCTCAGTAGCAAAGTATTGATGGGTATTTGGTGCTGCTGCAATAGATTTAATACAGGGGAATTTCAAGAGGGAATACTATAGGGGGGATTCCTATGGTTTCAACGGATAAAGGGAGGAGGATCAAAGCTGAGACAGGCACGAATGACTGAATTACAAATATAGAATTTCACTAATGACACCAAAAACATGACTTAGAGTTTTTACAGATGTGAGCCTAAAATTCTGAGATATGTGTGTCCACATGAGAATAGAAATTAGCACTGATTAGTAATTTGTTTTAATCAATTTGAACATTCAACTTGTGCATTTGTCTGTTTTTTGTTACTGTTTCCTTCTCCTTGACTTAAGTGCATAATATCAGATTTAAAAGTGATGATTCTGTCTTCAGAAAGGAGGGTGAAATATCTGAATGTGTTTCAGACATTTTACAGTAAAGAAAACAGGACAGAAACCGCAGAACGGCATTGTGAAAACAAACTTCCAGCGATACGTTTTTGGCTTCATTTGTTCGTCTGGGACACGATCCTAAATCCCAGTGCTCATCAGTTTGTCTCATCCTTTTGGTTTTACCATAACAGAAAAATAAAGAATAATAATAATAATAATAGATAATTCCCAGAAGAAAATGTGCTTAAAAATTCCATTCAAGACGGTGTGTTGAAACGGGCCCTAAAACATTTTGAAAACAGAGTTGAAATGATTGACTCCTCACTGAAACACTACACAATGATAAAGAAACCAGCTTTTCAGCACAAAAGAATCAGAGGCGAGGTTTTCTATTTTAGCACAAAAACAATCAAACATCACGCAGGATTTATAACAGAAACCATATCTCATATTTACTAATAAAAATATATAAAATGTATTGCAAATAATAATTATTGAATATACGCCTACATTTTAGCATTGCCTGCGAAACAGTAATGTCACCCTTTTTTAAGTGTAACTTTTTTTAATAGTGGAAATATATTCTCAAAATATAAATGTCAGTCAAATTAGCTTCTTTTTTTTTTTTAAATCAAAAATGTACACAACGCTACATTATAAATGGAGGCATGATTTATTCTCAATAAAGTAAGGACAAGAATTAACAAATAAGCTGAGTATTAACACATAAACCTGAGGAATACGGGATTCAATAAGGGGCTCCTGTGTTACTGGAAGTTGGCATGAGTAACTACTGATAGAATCTGTATATTTTTTATGTAATCAGTCGGTAACTTTCAACAAATGTCACTACAAAATATCCAGAGAAATAGATAGTTGCACAGTGTGTGTTGTTGTACAGCCTGTGTGGTTGAGTTTGTATGAGAAAAAAAAGCCCTGTCCAAATACCAGTAAGTGAATAATGAGTGAACATGATTAAAAGCTGCTGCTCGATTGTAGCAGAGCAGAAGGAACGTATAAGACGTGTCCTCTGTTTCATTTTGTCTTTTTGTTTAGTTATGAGCCATCTATGATACAAATGTATGCTGCTTATATACTGAATAGATTATTGCTTTTCTTTTGTTTCTTTATCGGTGGAATGTAGTGTCATTTCAGCCAGTCTCACTAAAGACTGCCAAAAAATATTACATGTGACCCTTGACCTCTCCAAGCCGTCATTCACACATGTGAGTTAGCTCAAACACAGAGTAACAAACACACAAAGAAGAGCTCAACCTACCTTGGTCCTGGACATAGTACGCTAGAAACAAGTCCAGCTCCTTGACCGATACTGTAATATGGTGAGGCTGGACACAAAGTGCGGGGTTGGCGCAAAGTGGAGACTTGACGAGGCGTTCGCCGTCTGTACTTTCCAGAGGGATGCCTTTGAAGAGGATGACCATCACCAGGTCCAGACGCCAGACTTTGTC
This sequence comes from Labrus mixtus, assembly GCF_963584025.1. Taxonomy (NCBI): domain Eukaryota; kingdom Metazoa; phylum Chordata; class Actinopteri; order Labriformes; family Labridae; genus Labrus; species Labrus mixtus. Next base: position 13,617,059 of record NC_083634.1, on the reverse strand, counting down.
GGCCTGCCGCAAACAGTCGATCCGGCGGATCTTGCCCTTCTGGTCCGGGTTGGAGAGCACGCAGCACGGGTGCTTCTTCCCCGTCACACTGAGGACAAAGTCCTCCCGGTACTCCTGCCGAATGTCCTTACGCAGCTTGGCCAGCAGCCTGGATGCCCATTTCTGCTTCACCTCGGGCTTCTCACCCAAAAGCTCATCCTTCACCGCGCGCTCCTCGTCCTTGGACATCCGCTTCTCGTGCTTCTTGAAGTACTTGCGTTTTCTGGCCTGGAGGTTGAACCATGTGTAGGCGATGGCACGGACGTGTGGAAGAAGCGCCTCTATGAAGGGATGAAATTCATCCTGGAGCGTCCAGAGAACACAGAGACAAGGAAAAGAGAGAGAGAGAAAAAAAAGAGAGGATTGTCAGCAGAAGCTCTTGACATCAAGCATGGACAAGAAATATGAGTTTAGTCAGCTACTAATCTGAGGCAGAAGGGAAGTCAGACCACAAATAAACAAATCCACATAATCAGAGACACAACATCTTGTTTGAAGTTTCAACAACTTAAATTCAAGAAGTTTCTCTTCACATTGCAACACTGGTTTTACCATCCTAGATGCATCTGGGAGTACTGCAGGTATGAAAAGGATATTCCACTGTTTAGAACAACTACCAGCACTACAATAGCAACGAGTCTGGAGACTGAAAGGACTCGCGTCTCTGCTCTCTTTTCCCGAGCATGCTCTGACTGGGACTCCTGTGCTGCTGCTGCTGCTGCTGCAGGGGGCATGCGTCCCACACAGTTACACTTCTCTTATCAAACTGCCCGCATTGCAGTTTCAGCTCATCCCATGTTCACAAATGGCGGAGGATAAACATAAACTTCACGGCCAAGTCAGGAAATAAAGGATGTTGAGATTGTTGTTTTTACGAGCATGTGAAAAAAAAAAAAAAAAAAAAAAAAAAAGCCTGTCATACAGGCCGCAATGTTCGAAATGCATAAAAGAACACAAGCAGAGCAGGATGGCGGTTTATTAAATGCAGCGACTGAATGAAAGGTATTTGAAAAGGTTGAGTGAGGACTCGATTCACAGTTCATGCCAAATCACTGTCAAGTGTTGAAGTTAACTCGTCCAGCTTCATTCCAAAAACCTGAGGATGTTTGTGATGGGAAAAGCCTGGGCAACTTTTCAAAAATGTCCACAACTTTGTAATGAGAAAAAAATTGTATGTTGAAGCCTATTTTTATGATAAATTATCAGACACTTAGAATAATATTAGCTGGAATATTTTCAACACTAATTTCATGTTTCATTGGGTTTATCTGTTGTATTCATGATGATGTTGTTGCATCCTTCGTCAACAGTCTTTGAAGAAAAACACGTAAAAATTCACTGAATATAAGAGTCAAAAATGAAAACTTTTAATTTAGAATTTAAATGAATTTCTGAAGCCTTAATCAAAATTCTTAATACCAAAATGTGTTCAGCAACTTGGTAGTTAACAGGCCTAAAGGCAAATAGAATAAATCTTTTTTTTTACGCTTATTCTCTGTAGGGGAATGAAAGTACAGGACGGGGAGAGATTTAGGACTCATCAGGAATTTCAGCAGTAGCGAGTGGATGGAAACATTAACTTATCTTTTGTTTAAACTCTTAAAAATGTCAAATTGAATAAGTATAAGCAGCCCCCTTTCAGAGCGGGCTTCTGAAGAGTTAAACCACATATTGTGCTTTTTGTAAGCAGCGGGGCAGGCGGGCTGTAGGAAACCACAGAAATCCACTCCCTATCTGTGCCTGCCGCTGAGAAGCCACATTTCTGGTCGGCACTTTTGGGCCAATAAAACTCTGCTCCAGAGAAGTGATGTCAAAATGTAATCATTTGTTATAGAGTAGGAATTAACTTTTTGTCCTCTACACATTTTTCAGGTGAATTATTTTACTATGAATACTAAACCTATCCGTATTCTTTTTAAGAGGTAAAGAATAATAATTTAGAGCTCATTTAAATGTCACCTCCTCACTTAGTGAAGCTAATTAAACTGACAAAAGTAAGCAATAAATGTTTGTACATTTGCACGGCAGCAACTGTTTCTAAAAATCCTTTCACCTCAGATTTCCTTTTCAAAAACACTTTAAATATTCTGTTAATTTTTTGCAAGCAGGCTAAAGCCAAATGCTGTAAAGATAAATGACTTGGCCAAGGCCTATGCTGTGCACTTCAGCTGGGGCCATAAAAGCACAATCCTCTTAAGTACAAACTAAACCACATCTCAGTCAATCACTTACTTATGCCAAGTAAAATATAAACAGTAAAACTGAGTCAGCCAAAACAGTCAGCTACTCTGTCCAACCACTGAATCAACCTTATCATGCGTTTGATCTTCTTAGAGTGAAAGTGGCTTTATCTTGTTCCAACTTTGAAACCACGAAGAATAGGGGTTTTACTTTAAATACAAAATAAACACGTGGGGGGAAAAATACAAACACAACCCAAGCAAGGCTGGGAAGTGCGTTTGAGGTTATTGGAGGAGGCAAATAACTTAATTAAAACTAAGAGAAAATGCGCATACGTGCACCGATACAGTACGTTGGCAATCTTGGTGCTATCTTAAAAATAATCTTTACGCATAACTTTACGCACAAAGAATGCGTAAAGATTGGCACATGCAACTTTTTTTCAGTTACTGCAAGACAAATCTAAAATGTTTTGGGTTTTTTTTACGAGTTTTGTTCAAATCTAAGATTCTGGTGTAATAATCACCCAAAAAATCTGAGACACAAGCCCTCGCGTTTTAAACTAAAACTAAAATTCTGAATAGCTCCATGGTTATATCAACTGTTACAAAGCAAAACCTTATCGCTGATACGAATAATGAAATAATTTTAAAGTGGATCTGAAAGTGGACAGTTCAGACGCACGCAGAGAACTTCAAGCCCCTTAACCATGATACAATTTCATGCAAAAATATTCTAATCACATTAAATGTGTGGAAGGAAAAAAAAAAGACACAAATACCTGAGTAAGACAAATCGGAGAATACATAACGAGACGGCTACAAAGACAGTGAATGCACTTGGACTGATTCCTCTGTTCACTTTATCGCGCCATTCCTGGACCGATGAGCACCGTGCAATACTGTGGAGCAGCTTTCCGCGTAAAACAACAGCAGATTATCCAAGAACATCCATCAAATATTTGCGATCCAAAGATTGTCGTCTCCGCGGAGAAAAGGGAGAATAAGCGGATTTTTCTTCTTCTCTAAGTTGACATGCCGATAAGCATTTGCAGATTGTCTACTCGTAGAACCGGTGCGAACAGGGCTGCTGCTGCTGCTGCTGCTGCTGCTGCTGCTGCTGCGTACTCCTCTGCAACATGGGCTCTTTGCGCGTCTCGTTGCTGTGATATCTTGTTCATAAAAGCATTGTGGGAAGCTTCAGAGGGTCGCCGAGTGTGTGATGTTCACCCCAGCTTTCACCAAAGTTGATAAGAAATCGACCGGCGCACCTTCGTCCCCTGCGCGATTCCAGCAAATCAGACCCAACTTTTTTCTCTTTTTTTTTTTTTTCACCCACGTAATTACACAGTCACACTCCTCCTCCTCCTTGACTCACACACACACACACACACACACACTCACTGCCCCTATCAACAATCCAACACCTTCTTCTCCTCCCCGGCTATATCTGAAAACACAGCATACAAGTCATTTCCCCCCTTCAAGCCAGCTGATTTTTTATTAACTTCGTGGGACTTTGAACCAAAGCCTCGGGTGTATTCCAACGCGGAGAAGGAGAATTTCCCTCCGCAGACCTGGCACCCTTTTACAGTTCCCACATTTTCACACACATTGGACCCACACTTTCGAGCTTTTGTCGTTTTGCACACACAGATAGGGACAAGAATTCAAATAAGAATTCAAATAACGATAAGATCTGAGATGAGAGATAAAGATTTTTTTTTTTTTTTTTTAATTAAGGGTTTTTGGAAGTCCCCCAGCTGGTTTTAATTAATGACATTAATAAACTGCAGAATTAGCCAAGAGGGTTGCATGAAAAACTATCTTAATAATAGGTTTGTGTTGGGGGTTTTATCTTAATAAATGTAATAAAGGGGCTGGAAAACTCTACCTCTACCTTGACACTCTTTATTTTTTCACAGCGTTATAAACACTCATGACTAAGCCTTTACATTATCTGACATGCTGAAAGTGCTGGAAGAGAAACATTGTTTCTTTATGCTGCGGTGTGTGTTTGTGTGTCCCGCAGAGCTGTCAACAGTCCACATAGAGTTCATTTGCCAAATTAAGGGGGAATGGGAAGTTAACATAGGCTGCTGGAGAACCTGTGCCAAGTTTTAGTAGAATTTTTTGGCCCGACCGTGCCAGTGTTGTGGTCCGCGTTAAGTTAACCTACTTCACATTTCTCACTCGCCACCAGAACAGGACAGAAACACAAAATAAAATAAATATCAGAAATGGTATTATCATAACATTTGAAATGAATAATAATCCACGTTCACGTACCATTGCACTGTACTGCATGGATTAATACAGAGTCCTGGAGCCTGGTTGAAACACACAAGCCGGTAGCTTCACATTTCTCACGTTCAACTTTGTGCTTTGGAGGGGCTTTTGCTCTTGCAGTGCTCGCAACAAAAAAAGAAAAAAAAAAAAAAAAAAAAGTCAACACCGGAAGACAATTCTTTGAGATAGCGGTGAACAGAAGTTTGGAGCACGTCGCGTTTTTTCTCTTTTTTTTCTTGTCTTTCTTCCTCTTCAAGTCTTACTTTTTTTTGGATCGGTTTTTTGGGGCTGTTCAGTGAAGTTGAACGTGATCCAGAAGAGGCTGAGTTTTCGGCACTGGGTTGGTCTCCGCCTTCACTTTCACTGTCTGACTGACTGCCGCCCTCCGGCTCACAGCAGTGACTATCAAGTCTGATGTACTTTGAAGCAACACAACTTCCGGTTCCACGTTTCCAAATAAAACACTACTTTACAGTAAGCTTGTTATTTTTTCTTCACCCTACAGGCCTAATAATACATAACTGTGATGGAAAACCAATTAACATATCAAATATGTATTAGTGATGGGGGTGGTAACAGCTTAATTAATATATGTTTTGCAAAGTTCAGTTTAAAAGAAAGCAAAGCATTGTTTAGAAAAATTGCTTTATTATGAAATAATTAACAGCTCATTTTTAAGCCTTATGAAAGGACACATTTTAGTGAACTGAACTGGATTTTGATAAGTCCTCACCATTAACATGATGCACCTGCAAAAGCAAAGACATTCAGTTTAAACACTAAAAAAGAAAGAAGGGGAAAGTAGATATGCAGAGGTTTCTATTCAATTGTGTTTTTTAACGCTGTGTTTTAATATAGCTGCTACTGTTCGTTTTTGACAGTTATAAGGGTTTTATTTGTTGTCAAATTTCGCCTTCAATAACCCCAGAATGTTTTTTCTTTATACCCTATAACTTGTCAAATTGGACTTCTTATTTTGAAAGCTGAACCTCAGATTTACTGATGATAATCCAGCTGCTTTCTGTAGCTTTACACAGCTCAGTTTTGTAATAGTGTGTGCATTCTTGACTCCCATTGGCCAGAATCAGTGGCCCCGGGACTCTCGACCCTGGACCCCTCACTTCCGCTCCTCTGACGTGCTGTTTGGGGCTTGACAGAGCCGCTGCTGGACAGCCGGCCTGTAAAACGATGCGGTCAATGACTGATGGTGGAAATCATTACACTGCTGTAATTACTGGCTTACAACTGCAAATGGTGGAAATAATAGCCCAATAATAATAATAATAATAATAATAATAGTAATAATAATATTTTGTACATACACCTAGCAGTGACACTGTGTATTTATGAAGTTACAAAACATGTTAAGATTTGTCATAAGCCTATAATAAAGGTACAAGAAAATATGGCATGTTTTGTTAATTATTGTGATTTTTAAATACCATGAACAGTTTACTATTTCAATGCATTATTTTAATCTTACACTTAGATTCTAAGACTATTAAAGTTAACTTAAATCGATACAATTTGATCAACCAAAGGCGCATTGAAAGCACTGATACATGTACTATTGTACAGTAATGGAATAATAGCCGTAAACTAGAAAGGATAGCGATAGTGTATTTAAAGGCTGGGTGTTAGTACTGCAGTAGTGATGGTGCATTTTGCAGTGTAGTTATCTAATAGGCTGTTTTATAAAAAAAGGTATCCTTGTACTGATGAATCATTCAATGGACTGTATACCAGCATAATCACAGTGTTACAGTGTGACAGTGTGACTGAATGATCTGAATGGGTTGTGTGCCAAAAGGCTTTATTGCTCTCTCAACACTGTTATCATGGTATTCACACAGTGTTCAGTGTTGTCTTAAGGGCGAAGTTTGTACTTCAAACACACAGTGATTCCCATTTGTGATTCACTTCTGAAAAATAATATATCTCAGAGCATTCAGTTCTCGCAGGATTCCAGATTCTGTCAGATACAATTTAAGACCCCTTTAAAACAGTGCTGAATTGAAATTCAAGCACATTCAAATCTCTTTTAAGTATTTTCTATACAATCACATTGTTCAGTGTTTTTTTGTTTTTTTTTAGAACATTTCTCTCTGCCTCAGTTTGTCCATCTTAATATCATGTGTCCTACGGGTGCACATGGCATGAGCCATTAACAGACTCATCCCTCTGAACGTGGACCTACCGCCCTCTTGTGGCCAGAATCACAACTTGTAGTTGAGTGCTTGGGACCCCACTGGAAAATGAATGATGAATTCGTGAGCAATGTGAGGCTCTGTTCTTATAGAAAGGGCTGTTTTTTTTGTGTGGAAGTTAAGTAAGTTATTAGAAGTAATTTAAGAGTCTAAAATAAATTGTCAAAATGTATAAACTTATTTATAAATGAAACCAAAGCATATTAAATAAATAAAACACATAAACATTACAGCTTGTCAAATTCTGGAGAAAATACATGCAGGTATTACTGGCAGAATATTTGAAAATACTCCTTGATAGTTTTACTTTAGGTATTATATATTACTAAGCTATTTCAAGGCACAAAATAACAACAAAAACAGATTGGATAAAAAAAAAAATCTGAATGCCAGAAGCCACTGGTATTGTGTACACAAGCCTGCACAATCCCAGTGCCTTTTTTACACCAGTAGGTGGCAATATACCAGTGCTGTCACTTTAGTGTCCACTTGATATCTGCTAATAATCCAGTGCTAATAATGCCATAGATATATGACATCTAAATAATTGAACCAAAGTACAAACTCGTCGGAAAAAAGAAATAATATACAAGTTTATGGCTCCTCTATATTTTTATGTAATATCTATATAAGCTTCAATGTAAAGACGACCTTACAATGCTGAATATCTCCTTCAAGGTTAGTTTGTAAACACAATACTGTTGGTACTTTACGTTGTAAAATTGCTTTACTAATCCCATTTCCTATACACCATATCCTATTTTTGTCTTTCTGAGCAGCCTTGAGTAATGTTTCATGACAAGACAGGCGTTCAACTGGTCTCTAGTAAATCCTCCAAAAAACCAAACTTTAACATAAACTTTCAACTTAATGCTTTTTCTGAAGTCATGTTCTGTCCCGCCTTGATTAAGTTTCTCTTCATATACTTTCATTCTTAGAGGTATTATAGTCTCTTTCTTTATGAACTTTTAAATTGAAGAGTTGGACCTGAAGTCTTCCTTTAATACAGCTTTGTTAAAATGTATCTGCTGTGGTTATAACAATGCACAATCGTACTAAATGGAACATCTACAACATCTTTTTAAACAATCATTTCTGCTGAACTTGTGAATGTGTCCTTCCTAAACTCGGCATGGTGCGTCAGATTTAAAGGTAAGGTGAACTTTCTGCGTTTCTTGCTTGCTGTTTAGATATTTGAAGACGGGTCTTGCACAGCAACAGATCCACATACAGCAAGTGCAAAAAAAATGTAATCTCAAGCAAGATCATTTTTATTGTTCTTTTTTTTAAATTATTTTTTATTCAGACATTTTTGTCATGTGCTGTCATAGATTATTATCACAACACAAGCAGCATGGTCTTAGTAGAGAAGGTCAGTCCTCTCTGTTGATCTGCACTGACACAGACAAACAAACCTCAGCTTAAACCCTGGCGACGGCTCACAATAAAAGTTTGCCTGTAGTCAGAGGAGTATATAAATATTCAGAGAGAAATGTCAGCCTGCATTGCCTCTTCTGCATGGGAAAGGCGCGGGCTGGACAAGGGCTCTTTGTCTGACAATATCAAATTAACACTGCAGAGGGTACACACGGGGAGGTGCACTTGAGAAACACGCTTACTAGAGTGTAATATACAACGCTACAAAAAACATTATCTTTCAAAAGCCAATTTTGATTTCTTTCACACCAAGACTTCATACTTATCTGTCATATTGGGTTTTAAATCAGGACAATGATCACATTGAGAACTTCTAGCCTTGAAGTAAACAATAATTCAGAAATGAGTGCCAAAGATGCTCTTAAAAATTCTCCTTAAGTAGAAGATGAAAAACTTATTTTTTAAAGGCACTAGGCAGATAAGAAGCTACCAGAATATGCAACACTGCCAGGTAAGTGCTGGAGTCAAAAACCTTTTCCACAATAAACAGAATCATAAAGACAGAACATCAAAAGCAACACAAAATGATGGTTTCATATAAACAAAAGCAGAATATGAATTTAAGAGGGTCAGGCAGTGCTGCAGTTGAAGGCTACACTTGGATTTTTAGGGACATGTACTTTCCTCAACAATGCAAAAAAAGTTTGGCAAAGACACATAAGATGAGGACCTGTTTGTGTTTTGGAAGTTGAGTTTGTTTGATAGTGATGTTCTTAAAGAAGTTTTTTTTTTTTTTTCAGTAGAAGACGTTAAAAAGGAGCTCCACTTACCATCCACCACGTCCTCGCCGACACATCATAACAAAGCTGCCATTTAATGGACCTCTCGGTGAGTTTCCCGGCCATCTCTGCGCTTCCCCCGGAGGAAGACAGGACACCTAATCACAACAGGGGCATCAGAGGGGGCATGCTGTGCCACATGTAGGCCAATGTTGCATTATGGGAAAGAAAGAAAAAAATCAGCAACATCTTGACTAGTGACTTGAACCTGACTGCTGTAATTACAAGAGGCATGACCCTGAAGCACCCCCCCCCCCCCCCCCAACCCAACCCAACCCAACCCACCAACACACACTAACCTCCACCCCCTTCACCCCCTCCACCCCTCTCTTACAATGGCTCCACAAGTGATAAAGAAGAAGAATCATAGAAACCAGGGGGGAAAGGTTTAATGCAACAATTCAGATTATTTAAATGAATTAGAGAACATTTATCAAACTAAAACAGAAAGGACTTTGGGTTTATTATCCAGTGTTTACTGCGTAATATTCTTCATTTATTGTTCCACACAATGTTAACATATTTGTGTATTTATTTAGAATTGTGTTTATGTATAATGACAATAAAGGGTTTTTATAAAGTATTTTATTTCTTTGATAACCTGCAAAGTAAATGTTCCAACACAGAGAGACATTTTATTCAGATTCCTAGCTGGAGCTTCATTCTTGAGTTCATAGCAGGCTTATGTGAGTGAGCCATGACTTTTGGCCTGAAGTTGTCCTCCCAGTTTCCAGATCATCCACCCTGTTTCTGTACAAGAAAAACCTGCCAGGTTAGAGATCATCGCTGTTAAGCCAGGTAGCTTTCACCGTCACAATCTTCTACTGGGCCTGAGGTCATTTGAAATAATGATAGGTGTCAGAAAATGATTGTTCCTGTTCAAACATGGTGCCATAACACGATCATAAAGATCATCAAAAGGACCTGTTGCAGTCAATTTCCCCGCTCAGTGTCAAAGCTTAACTGGAACTGACTGTGTTCGCGTCCATGAATTAAGACGTTAGGCGTGTCCATGTAAATGTTAACCGAATGCCTACAGAAAGGACCTTTTCTCTCCTGCCACATTCCAATCCTCCTCACTGAGGCCGCTCGGTGGCAGCTGGATTTCCCAACAGGGATGGTGGGTGGACTTAGCAACGGTTACTTAGCATTAGTTACAACAAATAGTGGGAAAAGTGGAATAAAAAATCAGGGCTTGTTCTCTGGCAGGAGTGTTTCTGGCTCATACAATCAGATGTTAGCGATCAAAGAACGTTTGAACTTTTTTTCAATATCAAGCTGAGACAAAAAAAAAAGGAAGCTCTCTAATGAGCCACTAACAGTGTACCACCAACATGCTGTTTGTTTGTCATACAGCTGCTTTAATAAGTACCTGCTCAGTGTTGACCCTTTCAGCACACCTGACTCTAATAAAGCTCTAATTAGGAGCTTAATTAGGAGCTGGCCTATTTAATTAGTGCTCATACACAAAGAACAATAAGACACTCAGTCTGTCATCATGCAGGCAAATGGCAGCTCATGACAGAGCAGTGAGGGATGAAAGAAGACAAATAAAAACGTCTCATTGAGCACTTTGGCTGCCATCATCAAAAGAAAACTTCTCAAAATCAGACTGTAATTATTGTTCCTTTTAAGGCTACTGAACAGCTTGTTTTTATAGTTTATCCATATATCACTTTACAAGTTTTTTTTTTCTAATCTTAAACACCTCCAAAAAAATATGCCTAAAATAATGTTTCTACCTGATACAAAAAAAAAAATCAAATTTTGACCATTGGCAGGTACAATGTGCTACATTACATTGTTACGGAAACCCTAAGCAGACATGCATCCATACTTTTTATTTACTCTGTGATACAAGTGATGTTGTCTGGATGCATGTGCACTTAGTATTTTGTACATTTTTGCAATACCCCTCCAAATGAATTCACACACATCTATGCCACTGAGAAGATCAGTGTATATTCAGTGAGTATTAGAATCCAATCCTCCCACAAATGTATGTAATCCGTAATGATTAATGTATACTTTAATTTTGGTTAAATTGTTGCCAATTGCCATCTTGGTTATCGTATCTTTGATCAGCTGACATGTAAGGGCCAATGAGAAGCCAGTGCAACCTGAAACAGACCTCACACACCTGCTCTCAGCACAGAAATATGAAAGATAGAACTGTCTTGAATGTATTCTTTATATTCAGCTTATTCTAGTATCTGTAGATCTGTGCTCTTTTTTACAAAACAGAAATAATGTGTAGATTGTCATTTGAATTGAATAAGTACTTTTTACACTCTCTGACCTCCCTTGACATATCAGAAGGTCAAGGAGTGGGTTACGGCCGTCTCGGTCACTACAGAAACTGATTTCTTACAGTAATGGCAAAACTAATATTCTAGACTAAAGTCATCTGGGGATTTTCTCAAATAAATGGCTATAGGGTTTTTGATCTATGACAGCTACAGTATTTATTTCACTTCCCCCTGATCACCAGGACATAGGAGAACCCATTTAGGAGGCCAAATGTCATAGTCCTTGTTGTTTTACTTTTTATTTCAACATATATTCGTGAAATGTCACTTCACTTTTATGTTCATTTTGAATTTATGGTACAATAATGAATCATTTATTGGGACTTCATCTGACATCCTTGGGGGATAGATATTCTGATTCCCCAGGTTGTCCTGAACGATGATGTAGCCTATATTTAATTGTTGAGCATTACTCTGGCAAGATTAAACGTGCCTTTTAACAGAAGTAGACCAGGAGCTAAAAGATTTGTTAAAGAAAATGCCTTAGACCTCAGGGGGTTTATGACGTTCTTCTGTATTTGATTTTAAGATGTCTAAATGCGAGCTCATCCTCTGGAGTCTAATTGGATATGAACTGACTGATTGATATTTTATACATTAACATATCATACATTTCTTTTGCCAACAGATGGAATATATATGTTCATTTAAAGCCCATATTACTTAAAAATCATGACATTTGTCCTCATGTGGTGACATAAAGGAGCTTTACATTTCAATATTTTTCATCCTCATAAAACATACAAATTCACATTTCCTAATAGCCAAGCGCAGTCTTGATATAATAATATCAGAAGAAATTACAACGTATATTTGAATATATACTGCACTTTGCCAGTATTAGTATTGTCTTTATCCATACAGTAAGCTACACAGCAGTGGAGTCTGTGAGGGCCTTAAAAAGCAAACGTTGAGGGCCGAGCTCACGCTTTTGCCGCATGCACCTTATTGATTTTGAGGGTAAAATCGATACATTTCATCGTCTTGATTGGATTAACTGTTTCAGTTTCAAGTTCAACTTTTAATTGGATTTCTACTTTCTACAATGAGAGCGTATTTAGGAAAATCAATAGGCCAATCAATACCTCCGTGTTCAGGAAGTTCAGCTGTGGAGCTGAAAATGGAGGAACGCGGCAGACACCTGCTACTGGATACCCACTCAGATGACTCGCTGAGGTCTAAAAAATCTAATTATTTCTTTATTAACAGTGCAGAAAAGGCTACAATACTTACTATGTTAAAGTGGAATCAGAGAGTCAAAGGGAAATGCGGGGTGTACCGTTTTATACATACAGGATATTTTAGATTTTCTGAATAATAAGAAATATAAATCACAATAACTGAACATTTTATTTTAAATGTGTTGGATCTTTACTTCCGCACTGCATTAACAAACACAGCATGGCAAAGCAGAACTGGGGGTTTGGAATGGCATACGTCCCATATGGATAGAAATAAAAAAAAATGATCATTCTACTCATAATTAGTAATCGGATAATAATTTCTGTCTTCCATCTTGGAGACTTAATCCGTGTCTCGGCTTGGCAAAAAGGCCGCAGAACACGCCAAGCCACTAACACCAATCCTAGACAGGTAAACAGCCTTGTATCTGAGAGATAACTGTTTCAAGCATAGTTTATGTTTATCAAGCATGTGGCTAATTATTTCTTTTGTTCAGCCAGATGTCATAGACTGTACAAGTAGCAGGTGGCCACTTATTTAATTAGTGCAGTTGACCAACCATTACCAGAGATTAAGAGCACACTTAACCCGGGCTGCTGCAGGCTGCTATTATCTACGCTGGACTCCTTTAATTTGACTGACAAAGTCCAAACTGACTACCTAAATTTAACACAGGCTCATGTTCTTTGTTTTATTGAACACATTACCAAAAATTTGTGGCTTATGTTCTCAGAACAACAACAATAATAGCATTTATTCTAAGAGCGTAATGTTGCATGGTTTTTGAATGTTTCTTTACTAATTTCAGTTGACAATTTCAGGGAACTGAGAAGCACTTATTTTATGACTGTATATCCACCTGAAGAGTAAAACGTTTCTTTTTTGTTGATAGAGTATTTAAGGAATATTCAAATTGTGGTTTAAGAGCCAAAAGGTGTCAGAGATGTGGAGGGGTCTCTGTTTTTTATAGCAAGAATGGTTGAATTCATGTTTTCATTTTTGTCTTGTTCAGATGACAAAAGACCAAATGTATGGATTAAAATATTACCATTCAACACTATTGGTTAACTACTATGCCTCAGTTTAGAAATATACAGTTACTGGTAATACATTCCCAGTTAGTAGTTATTAAGCTAACAAAATAATGAAATAACAAAATAATTCTCGCCCTCATCTCTCAGTTTTCTGTGCGAGTAGGACATGAAGAAATCAAAGATTGTTTTATTGGTAAAGTACAGAGTAGGTTGAAGTTGCTCAGAGCAATACCCAATGTATGAGTATGCGTTGGTGTGGGTGGTGGCTTTGTGTTAGGTGTTGGTTTTAAACATGTAACCATTCGAAGACAGCACACACAGCTCATATTCACGGATCATGCACACATTACACACGCCTCACTGAAACTTAACAACTATTCAGGACAATGACCGGAGCGACTGCTTGGGATCTTATTGTGAAACATATACTCAGAGAAACAACCAGCAGATAAACCATGCAGGCAGTCTGAGTTTGATGCAGCAAGGAGGGGATTTACTCCAAAATTGAATGAAAACGACAACAAAAAAATCATCTTTTGATTAAAGTAAATGTCATACTGTCCAGAGCAGAAAACATCTCTAAGGTGTTGGTACATTGGCAGTGAGTCTGTCTACATAATAGTTTACATTTATCAGCCAATACTATTTCCTTATTCAAGATTTTTTAAGTGTGCTAAAAAGGACACAGGAATCACTGTTGTCAGGTGCAGATGGCATAACGGATATGTCGTGACCCAGACTATAGTCCTTCGAGTGAGCAGCCCAGGTTTAAGTGTGACCTGCAGCTCCTTAACTGCATGTCATTACTCATTCTCTCTCCCAGATTTCCTACTGTATCCACTGTCCTATCCATATAAAGGTAGAAAAGCCCAAAGAATCATGTTGAAAAAAGAAAGAGGCATCATTGTTGTCAAGTTTGACATTACATACTTTACTTAAAATGTGCCTTTACCCTTTAATTTACAAGGGTAAGCAATATTCTTCATCTATTTCTGTTTTTGAATTGCTCTTCTAGAGGAATGTCCTCATACTTACCATTGTCCATACATCATGCAAAGATCATTTCACAAGACTGTATTTCCTTGATGGAGTTTAAAAGGAGTTTTTTCCTTCTTTCTTTCTGCATTTCTCTCTATCCCACTTTAAAAGCCCACCAATAGATGCGGCAGATGGCTGTTCAGCATGAGTCTGGTTCTGCTCAAAGTTTCTGCCTCTTAAAGGGCAGTCTTTTCTTGCCACTGTAACTTTGCTAAATGTTACCAAGTGCTTTGCTCATGGTGGATTAATGTTGGGTCTTTGTATATAATATATGGTCTCAACCTGTTATTTTTTGTGTCTTGAGATAACATTTGTTATGAATTGGCGCTACACAGTTAAAGATTGATTGATTTACTTAAAGATGGAGAAAGCTAAAATTGCACACACTTCTAGCTTTTCTACTAAACTTAAGTTATTGTCAAAAGAACTAACAAGGAATTGCTTTAGTAGTATAAAGTATAGTACTGTATATGGATGATGAAAATTACCTACATATAATTGTATGTGCTAGGATTGTGCTAATTTAAACAACCTATAATTGCTAGCTAGTCCAATAGGATTCGAAATTACTCATAAAGTAAAGCATAGATTCACTTTACTTTTGCACATGATAAGGTATTTTATTGTTCTTCCAGGATATGTAGATATCTATGGTCAACAAGGTAAAAGGCTAAGTCTACAGGGTCTGAAAAATACTATTTTTGTAAACACAGACATAATGTGCTGAACTAATTCCCTCAGTAAAAGCTTTAGCTACAGCCAGATATGGTTGCTGAAAGAAAGTTAAAAAGGGAGAAAAGAATCGGCTCAAAAAGTATACAGAATCTAATTTATTGAGAGTATGAATACCAATATGATATATATTCTTTCTATGACCACCATTTATAGTATTCCAAACAAATCAATTGACTATTTTTCATAGGCTTTCTAGACATAGAGAAATTGATAAGATATATATGGTATAGTGTATTTATATTTTATTCACAAAACTTAACTATGCCATTGATTGAGGTCTGAATTAAACAAAATAAAGCTTGAGAACATATTCTGAAATCAGCAGATGAACAATGTAAACAAAACTGCAGAAGTCCAAACTGAGAGCCCTGAGGGACACCAGTAAACTACTTCCAGGGAAAGTAAGTGAGCACCCATCTCTAAAACACTTGCATCTTCAGTCTCCTGCAGCTGTTGAATCAAATCAAACAAAATTAGGCCTTTTGTGTTATTCTGTTTCTCGTAAGTGTTAAGGCTGAATCTAACATTGTAAAACTATACACAGCAGCTGTAGAAGTGTTAACTTAAACATACAGTATGTATACAACTACTGTTGTAATAATAAGAATGGCTTTACTGACAGAAAATGTTTATTGCTTTCAAAAACATAAATAAAAAAAGTAGAATGTAATCTATCAGTACCACTGTCTTTAACACCAATCATACAAATTTGCCCACCAAAATTTCACAATGATTCAAACAAACAATCCAAGACCCTGAATCTGAGTTATAAAAACCACTGAGCAAAAAACACGAACATACCCATGCAACTACAAACAATCTGGAGATATGGTAGGAATAAAGGATTCACATGAAATAAACGAGTTCAAAAGTTTTCAGAGTATATCGATCTAGTGAAACAGATTATGTGAAAATCAGTGCATAATATTGAACCGCTACCTTTAAAATCTGGTGAAACATGCATTTACTGAATGCTTGCGGACTATTGCAACATTTTCCCAGGTCTTTGGCTTCATGGAGACCAACATAATGATAGTGTAACACGAGAGTAAAAAGAAGACCTAGAAAGGCACTTAAAACTACTTAGATATTGTAACATCTCCACACATGGCAAGCCTTGTTTACATACAAGCGTAGCAATGGTATTGCCAGGTTTTATAGACAATAACCACCATGCTATGCTAATATTATTATGCACTGAATTATCTTCTAAAGTATCCTGTCAAAGAATCCCGTAAAATACCAATACCACAGGGTTATAGCCAAAACCACCATAAATAAATGAGCAGTGTTGTGACAGTGTTAAATGTCACCTCCCATAGATTAATGTTAATTTGCTTTTGGGGAAGATGAGCATTTATAAAGCCACTTGATCAGACACAAGTAATACCAACTATAACAGTTGCAGCACTGAAAGAATAAAATGTAAAACGATTTTCTTCAGAAACTTTTCATAACCATTTGTGCCCAGGCACAAGTGCTACAGTTGACAAAGCAAACTTACGCTAAACTGGCTCATTTAAAGTAACAGTTTAACATTTAGGGAAATAAACCCAAACTTATTACCTGTCATGGTCAGAATAGTAAAATAAATAACACTTTTAGATCTGTTTGGTTAGGAGCTACACATACATAGCAGGCAGTTAGCATAGCTTAGCATTACAAAAGCAGCTATAACATCTTTATCCAAATATAAGGAATTATACTTACAAACAGCTAAAACAACTGCAAAAGGAACAAGCTGTGTTTTTTTCTGGGTTTGTATTGTATACCTGATATGATAAACTAAGCTAAGCTACCTATCTTTTGGCTAGCTAAGCATATATTTGGCATACAGCCATAAGAGCTGAAAATCTTCATTAGTATGAGCTTCTATGTTTACATGTGAATTGTTCTTTACTCTTATTGTTTTTTTCTCTCCAAATTAGTTATTAATACTACTGAGGAGGCAGCTATATACTATATATGGAGGACAAGATAAGTCTCCCCAAGGTGGATAATAAATTGTGTTGTACGGCATTATACCGTATAAATCTAAAGTGTATTTCCCTAAATGTCAAACTTTTCTTTTTAAAGTAAAACTACCCTGTCCTATCCTGTGAGGATAGTATGTGACACTCGAACCCTTTTCATAAGGATTCCACAAACAGAAAACAACGTGATTAATCAGCTAAATTGACTCTGATATATATATGAAACGTTAGCTTAACAGTATAAACTTGTTTCTAATGTTTGATTGCAAGTTTTAGACTCTCTGCTTGCTATTATACATCTTCATACCCAGCATAAAATGATCCCTCTTTCAATTTGATTCAAGTTATAAACTTTGCTCTGTGGTCATGCTTCATAAAAACATCAATTCACTGATAAATTGTTCTTAGATCAATGCAAGAAAACATTCACAAATCATCAATGGATCACCGATTAAAGGAATGCAGTTGACAGCGGATCCCCTCAGGATTCACATGAAATTTTCAAACTGGAATACATCGAGCACAAACAATACACTTGCGCATGACAAATAAAAAAAAAACATAATTAAAAGAAACAAGGCACAAACTTTATACAAATAAAATTGCCTCTCTGAAAGACACACCGGAGTTACTGTAGTTGATTAAATGTCAGTAGTAAAGGCTCTTTATTTAAGTAACCTGAGAGGGGATCCCTTTAGTCAGCTTCTTTCAGATGAAGACGTCCATCCTTCTGAGGCAAAAAGCCATTAAAAGCGGTTTCCAAAACGCTGAAAGTGGCAGTCACAGTGAGTATAAAATCATTTTCCAATCACATCTGTAGGTGTTCCTCTACCTTGTTTACTGCCAGTCTTGCTCTTGTAGAGAAATGCAAAAAAAACAAACAAAAAAAGCTTACAGTATCCACTGACAAACCAAAACCGCTGCCAAGCTCCCAGAGCAAAAAAGAAAGCGGACGGTGAAGGCGAGCAGATGGATTCATACGTGTGTATACAGTGTTTCATCATGGCAGCTCCTACCATCTGTGCAGGTAGGAGGCGCTATAGTGGTACAGACCTACACGTGGGTGCGAAAGTGGTGGTTTGCTTGGAGTGGCTGCCTGCTACGGAGCGGTATGAGCCACAGGACTTTCCAGCGAGTGCCGCAAACTTCAGCTAGCGCCCACTGCCAGGACCTTTTTGAGCCAAATCTGTAATTTAAAAAAAAAATAATAATAATTTTAAAACTTGTAGCCATTTCCAGAATAGTCCTCTTGTTTACTGAGCTGAAAAGGAGTAATACCCATTTTTATATTTCTGAGCGATAGGAACATGATGCAGAGCCAGCTGCCAGATGCGCTTTTAAAGTATTTAAAGACACTGGACAAGTTTAAAAATTGAAAGATCAGGGACGCCAGAAGCCCAGTGAATCCGACTTGTGGCTCCATTCCCACAAGTCGTTCCCCAATCTCTCTCTGGTTTCTGACTCTATCCACTGTCCTATCTCTAAAATAAAGACATAACAATGCTAAGAGCAAACTAATCAACATAACAACACAAAAGAGGTCACATAAACAACATAAAAAAACAACAACACACAGCACAATCATACATTAAAAGCATAAGTACAGACAGAGTGAAGCAGACTCACATTTCACTTGAGAAATTAGCCATTTTCTCAATAGTGGTTGTATCCTGTGAGAGGAAAAAGAAAACAATGCAAAATGAGTTAACTGTTTTACAAAATGTTGCTCCATCATGTTGGTTCTGTGCCTTGGCTTAAACGTACAATATGTAGAATTTTATTACAATGTCATGTTTATTGTTGCCGTGGAAACATCGGATGTTACGTCAAAGACCGCAAGACAAGGAAGCGGGTATTGCTACTGAAAGCTGCCATACTGTTGCTGTATGTGCTGCTGTGATAAAAAAAAAAGTTAATGTAATTGTAAGCTGTCGGTAAACATATTCTCTTCCTCAGATCTGTTTTGCCCGGTCGTATTTACGAAGGTAAACGCGGGTTTCTTTTTCAGGGTTGGGGGGTGGAGTAGCAGAGAGAACTCCCATGATTCCCGGCCAGCCTTGACGTCATCTCTTCTAATTGTATTGATTGAGAGCCCCCTGGTGGTGGAATCTAAATGCTTTGCCTTTAAGGGTCATGAGATTGCCTCGCTGCTCTGTTTTCCTGTATCATAAGTATCAGTCTGTACCATAATATGTTGCTCCTGTAGATGGCTCTATCCGGACTCATTCTCATTTAAAAATAAAAACTTCCAGTTTCCCCACCTCATCGTGGAGGCTAAATATAGAACACTTCTGCTTCAGTAAACTCCTGATGAAAGCTTGCAAAATATCTCCCGCTGGCTTACAGACATTGGCACACACACAATCATGCACAGCCTGACCCAGGGCTGTCTCTCGGCTTTCTTTTCTATTGATCACTGCATTACTGGCATGGATTGTTGTATTTTTGTGTGTGATTTCGTGTTGTTTTATCTGAAGCTTTGTGTGCTGCTGCTAGATTTGTTCTCGAAAATACTAACGCTGCTTTCAATGGGCCAGAAAAGGAAGATGATGCTGTCAATAAGAAGCATCATGCTGATTTTCCAGATCCTATCAAGTCACACTTAACATCAAATTTGTACAGCAATTACAGCAGGATACGTAATTTCAAACATGATAAGTCATTATTAGTTATTAGTCAGTACTCACAGAGAGGATTCCTGTCATCTGAGTGTAAAACAAGCTGGTCATGCCACCAAACATGACTAAACCCATGAGCGCTGAGACACGCAGCAGAGCCAGTTCATGGCGTGTGGTAAATTTCTCCTGGCAGAGGGAAACAGAATTTAAACATGTTTGGTGTTAAAACTTCTAATTTTACATTAAAGCCCTACGTTATGACCTCTTCTTTTCTGTTTTTCAAGTTTTACAAAAAATATTCACTGTCTGTTTACATTTTCTTGTGTTTGCCTCTTTGAGACACAAAGTAGGTTCAAGATAATACAGGGAGAACAAAGGTTTTTCACTTTGACTTTGTTGTGTATATTTAATTCTATTATCATTTATTTCATCACAGATATTTTGCACTTTAAATGATTCTGTTAAGTACTGTGAATATTTGGAGTCAAAACATTTGCACATCTGTAATGTAGTCTGTAAACTTTAATATGTTTTTTTCCCAACCAGCTGAGGTTAGCTGATGTTACTTATTGATATTCCTGTAAAATGTACCTGATCTAGTCCTGCCAGTGGCTGGAAGTAATAGTACTGGCAGAAGTCCAGCACCAGGGTGAACAAACTGAGGACCTGAGCGTAGAAACAGAGCTGCAGGAAGAGCCAGTGGTTGTCTTCTCCCACACAGTTATTGATCCTAGAAGGGAGTAAACAGGTATCTCATAACATTTTTATATCAGTTTTACACTTCTCTGGTCTGAAGTACAGTTGTTATAAAAAAGCAATAAAAAACAGAACAAGAACTATATCTGCAGCCACAACCCCATTTGTATTTTAAAAGATGTATAGAATATATTTAAACAATAGTAGGAAGTTATTAATAGACAAATGTTGACCTGCATCCTATTTATTTGTTTGACATACTGGCATACATATGAGGCCCAATCGATCACCACTCCAGCTGTGAATACTCAGATGTTGGGGGTGTTTGTGTGAATTTTAGGTTCTACAATTCTACAATTCACTTAGCAGACGCTTTTATCCAAAGCGACGTACATCAGAGAGTAAGTACAACACAAGCAAGGATCTAGAAAAAAGGGAACAATGTCAGTAAGAGCAAACCATCAGCTTTGAGTCTGATTGGACACACAGGTGCTGACAGGAAGTGACCAGAGGCAAAGCACAACATTGACTGCAGTTCTTGAGAGCTCTAATCAGTATAGAAACCATCTTATAAGTCGTCGTTATCAAACAAAAACCATCATCACAACCATCATCATCATCAATAATATGGAGACCATCATCATTATGTTAGTAGGTATTCATGAAAGAGCTGGGTCTTTAGCTTTTTCTTAAAGGTGCAGAGGGACTCTGCAGATCAAATGGAGTTTGGAAGTATGAGAAGCCATGAGAGCGGATTATTGAACCAAGTGAGCTTGTGTATATGGAGAAGAGAAGGGGACCAAGCACTG
Organism: Labrus mixtus; assembly: GCF_963584025.1. NCBI lineage: Eukaryota > Metazoa > Chordata > Actinopteri > Labriformes > Labridae > Labrus > Labrus mixtus. Next base: position 13,595,734 of record NC_083634.1, on the reverse strand, counting down.
ACCCTTGAGGTACCCCTGTGGATAAGCTGTGCATGACACTCTAAAGGACCGCCCAGAGAGGTAGGACACGAACCAGCAGAGGGCAGATCCTGAGATGCCAAGTTCAGAGAGCGTGGATAGGAGGAGTTGATGGTTGACTGTGTCAAAGGCAGGTGACAGGTCCAGCAGTAACAGAACTGAGGACTGACCCGCAGCTCTGGCAGCTCGTAGCGATTCTGTTACTGACAGTTTTCTGCTGGCAGTTTCGGAGTCAGACTCTTTTAAGCTTGGCTCTTCGTGAAAAATCCCGCCCCAGATTTTCAGCTTGCAATCAACAGAGGGTGTGACACGCGTCAACTGCCTCTCCTGTTGATGCTCAGAGAATGAAACTTAAGTGCTCAGTCCAAACAAAGACAATTAGGTACAATTATTTTCCTGTATTTTTCAGTTTTAAGCCCTGTTTTCAATACATTCATTTCATTTCATTTATGTGCCTGGTTTGTGATGTAAAACCTGCTTGAGTGTGTGTGTGTTTGTGTGTGTGTGTGTGTGTGTGTGTGTGTGTGTGTGTGTGTGTGTGTGTGTGTATCATTACCATGGACAGTGGTGGTCCATCCTGCGTACACAATGGCCACAGCGACTGCAGTGGTGGGACCTTTTAGGTCTCATTAAGTTGCATTTATTGCACAACTCCCAGTGCTCTCGCTCTGTCAAAAATAAAAAAATATTAATGGTTATTACATCATTCACAGCTAAAAATGCACAATCTGACTAGAGCAATAGTAGTTGATTATTTGAAAATGGTATTGAGAATAGTGAGTTGTGCTTTTCTCCATCCATACCAGAGTGAGGTATTTTGGGGTCCACAGGAAGACGGCCCGGATCTGCTGTGGAAGCTCTGAATAGGGCCGCTATGCAGAGTGCTGATGCTATGTAATAACCTGAAGGAATACACAATATTGCCTAGTGAGATACGCCAGTGACTTTATTTCATCTGCCCCATAAAAACAATTGTGAATATTACGTTTTAATATTTAATGTGGCAACAAATAATTTGTATAAATTGAAACAAGAATACTCACAAACAACTATAGCCCAAGGGATGTGTCCCTCATTGTAATGTGGAAGAAGAACCAGTTTGGGAATGAAGAAGGTGTTGTAAAGCCAGATTCCAAACACCACGCTTATACACAGCCAGCCCATGGGGTCAACCACAAAGTGTAGTCGGAGCTTCATGGCTGCTGGGACTACAGGGGAAACCTAGAGATGAACAGATGCAGATCTGCCATTTGAAATGTGGATATCTTCTCCAGATGAAAGACAGGAATAGGGTGACTAAATGTAGCATGTGCTCAATCCTCTTCTCTCTCACTATGCTTCATGCACTTTACATACATGTTATTCTGTGGTTGTTATATCAATCATTTGCAAGCCGCCATGAAAGCACCATTAGATTGCATTATCTTACATGCACCGAGGAGGGCATATTAGTACTTTTTTCGCGAGATAACCATGAGATGAAACCTCAGCACAGGCCTATAACAATGATATAAAGCAGGTGTCTGTAAACAAGCCCAACCTTTACAACCTTATACCGATGTTTAAACATTAACAGCGAATCTAAAAAAAAAGCCTGAATCGTCTTAAGGAACCACTTTAACCCTGCTGCTGTGCATTTCTCACCTTGTTGTTGCTAAACCTCGCTTGCTCCATCATTCAAACCACAGATAACACTGACAGCCGCGATGGGCTTGGCTCCACACTGTCAGCTAACATCACCGGGCTAACGCTGTTTAAATCACTCACCTTCGTACAAAATGTTCACAATTCTACGTGTTTAACGTCAGTCACGATGTCGTAACGTTAAAATTAAAAGATATATACTTTTTTTTTTTGCATGGCTTACCCTTTCAGCGAACGCACCAGTGTTGTTACTTCCTTATCCAAGCCTCCGTGGGCTGGACAGGAGCTTCACTACCTGAAATCAAAATCACGTTTCCGGTTTATCATTTAAGAAAATAAAACACTTTCCGGATATAGTATTTTCAGTAAAACAAAAAAGTTAATTAAAACATTATAGATCCCTGACATAGCGTCCTTGGCATACTTGAGATTTAATTGGTTATTAAAGATATTTAATCTTTTAATTCATCCTTAATATCAATCAATCAATCAATCAATCAATCAATCAATCAATCAATCAATTTGTATTTGTATAGCGTCAACTTTTTGTATTTAATTATTTTTAGTATTTTGCATCTGTTATATTCTTGCTGTTGTTTATGTTCTTCTGTGTTTGGTTTAGTTTGTTCTTGTTTTTGCTGTTTGTCAAAGCACTTTGTAAACCTGTGTTTTTAAAAGGTGCTATATAAATAAAGTTATTATTATTATTATTATTAACAACTCATAACAAGTGTTATCTCGAGACAGTTTACAAAAAGCAGGTAAAATACCTTAGTTATCAGTTTATATGTTTATATATTTCAATACCTCCTGTCTTGTCTTTTTTTTAATTCTTTATGAGGAACTAGTTAACTATTATTTATAGAAAGGGTATTGACAGACAGAGGCTCTTTCCGAATAGCCACAGTTCAGTATGCAGTACTTTTCTGTATGGAGTTTCAGTATACTGAACACTCGTGGTCATTCAGTAGGCATTTTTTGTGTCCACCTCAGTATACTGAACATTTCAGTATGGATACTACCTTCCGGGTTTCATACAGTATGGATCGGATGCGTGCTTTCAGGAAATGAATTGTATTTTACCACCCACAATGCTGTGCGAAATTAACCATAAATCGTCACGTCACGTCCAAATCAAAACAAACGAGCGTGGATTAATTGAATCAATTTTTAATCTAGAGTTAAAGTCCCGTCTGAAATCACTACTTTTAATTAACAACAGAAAATATAACAAATGTCTGCATTATTATAAAACATTTCCCCCCTCTATTTAAATAATGATTTCACTATTTAAATGCGTCTTTATTTGTTTATTTTACTTTATATTCTGTATATTACTGTCTTTCATTTGTACTTGTCTTTATGTACTGTATGTTATTTAGTTATTTAATTTGTCTTTTACTTGATTTACATTGTGATACTGTTTTTTGTTTACCTGACTGTATATGAGCATTACTCTTCTTGAATAAAGCTAAACAAAAAAAACAAAAAAAAACAGGTGGATGCGGCCGGTTCAGGAAACGTAAATGACGTCACTTCCATACTGAATGAATCAGATGAAGTAGGAACAAATATCTGCCTACTGTGCGCGCATACTCAATAGTAGGTACTAAACAGTATACAGCACGGATAGTATGTACCGCCTACTGCCTACTGACAGATTGAGTAGGTACTTTGTAATTCGGATACAACCAGAGAGACAGACAGCAGACATAGATAGATGTAGATCCTGAGAGAAATTCATCCAGTAACAGCTTACAAGACACATGACATGAAACACCTGTCAAATCCAACGACACCCGATACCCCCACATGAATTTATTTTATTTTAATTATTTTGAATAATTATAATTATTTTTTAATTTATTTCAGTGCAAAATTTCAAATCACCCCTACAAAGATTTAATTTTTCATCAGATGTCTTCATGAAAATATAAAGTAAAACAATAGTATAACTAAAGTTTGATTTTCCAATATACTTTTTAAAGGAAAACTTTGAGCTTTTTTTTCTTTTTTTTTCAATAATTATAGTTTCCTATCATTTCCTGATCGTTTACGGAAGCTTTGTGGACAGGTGGGTTGTGGACTAATATATTATATTAATAGTAATTAATAGTAATTAAATAGTAATATTTACAGTCTATGGTTGTGGACTAATATATTAATAGTAATTAAATAGTAATATTTACAGTCTATGGTTGTGGACTAATATATTATATTAATAGTAATTAATAGTAATTAAATAGTAATATTTACAGTCTATGGTTGTGGACTAATATACTATATTAATAGTAATTAAATAGTAATATTTACAGTCTATGGTTGTGGACTCGGATGAATCGTAGTGCACCAACCACCTGCTGCCACCTGCTGGTGATCTACGGTGAATTGACAACCTTTGATCCATACAAATATTTACTATTTATTTTTTGGGATTAACATCTCAACGGTAATGTTTTGATTCAACATGACTTACATTTTTCGTTAATCAAATTTTTTTTTTAAATTAATTTGAATGACAGTGACAAGCAGTGACGTCATTCCACTTCCGCTAGCATTAGCGGCCGGTGTTTGTTGACTTGCAACGCCGCTTAGCATAACACTACGGGGGTTGTTACATTGTGTTCTACGGGAAATATGGCAACATCCAACTCATATAAACTCAGGTGCTCCATCCCGGGCCACGAAATGGACGTTCGGGGACTCGCAGCAGCTGTTTTTCCGGAGGGAGCTTTCGTGTCAGTGTCCAGAGACCGAACCGGAAGAGTCTGGGTACCAAACTCAAGGTAGCTAGCATTAGCCTTCTACAGACTTTGTAATTGCTGTGGTTTGCTTCGATTTATTTAGTTTTTTTAAGTCACTATGTTGTAAAGAGATTTGTTTTGACATACAGTTGTAGCCAGTAGGACAACAGCCCTGTTTTAAGTTAACAACAAGTTGTATTTTCGTGCTTACTGTCGCAGCTAAGTCAGCTAGCACGCTCATTGCTAACGTGTAGTCAAATCAGCTTTGTCATTTATTCAACTGCAGCGCGCATGTTCTAGTGGTTGTTAAAAGTTCACCACCTTTATGGTTCTATTGTGTATGAGTTAAAGTTCCCGCACATGTGGCTGTTTATGAAGTGTTTCCTCTTCTTTCCTCAGCCCTGACAGAGGCTTCACAGAGATGCACTGTATGTCTGGCCACTCCAACTTTGTATCCTGTGTTTGCATGATTGCACCAAGTGAGACATATCCTCGAGGACTTATTGCCACAGGTGGAAATGATAATAACATTTGTGTTTTCACACTGGACCAACCTCAGCCCATTTTCATGCTCAAGGGTCACAAAAATACAGGTGAATTGTGCTCTAATGTATTTTATTACACATCATATTTGATCTGCTGTATTAGGGCTGGGAAATAAATCGAGTTTCTAAGATATATCGATATATTTTCAAACAAGATATAGGGTAAGACAATATCGTTAATATCAATATAGTTTATGTTGCATTAAAATAACGTTATAGACAAAAACAACCCCAGGAAAAAATAATAATTTAGTAAAATCCAGAGCACTAGACATCCTCCAAGTTGTATTATTATTACTATTTAAATCTTTTTATCTTATTATTTTGGTATTATATTTGTTTTTTACTTGTGTTTTTTATATCTTATCTTTTTATTTAGATTTTTGTGTTGGTTTGAGGTATGAATAATCATGTCTCAGATTTATTTTTGATTTTTTTATCTGTATTTGAAAAAAAAAAAAACAATAAAGAGAAGTTGAAAAAATTAAAAATAAAAATAACGTTATAGAGGTGCCAGGTCACTTTTTTCTCATCTCACTGATTATGACTGACTGTCCCTCTTTACCCTACTCCTCCTCTCTCTCTCATTTATTGTATTTAAGGAACATTTTTATTTTATAATATTACTTTTTAAATTCACAAACAGGTAGTTTATTTATTTTCCATGTGTTTTCACTGTTAATAAAATACATATCGATATATATCGAGTATTGCCATTCAGCTAAACAATATCGAGATATGAGTTTTGGTCCATATCGCCCAGCCCTATTATGCTGTATGCCATTATGTCATGCATCTCTTAAATCTTTCCTGTCCTAACTTATACACGCATGTATGTTCTCCTCAGTTTGCACTCTGTCTTCTGGGAAGTTTGGGACACTTTTGAGTGGCTCCTGGGACACTACCGCCAAAGTCTGGCTCAATGAGAAGTGCATGATGACCTTAGAGGTAGGCTTGATACTCTTTTCTGTTACAGGTTACTATAATCTTTCTTAGGATCATTTTTCGTCAGATGTCAAAATTGCCATCCCAGACACTGAATGTGCAAGACATTAGAACTTTTACTGAATGCCTTAGTATTGATTCTATCTATGTTTCAGTGTTGACTTTAAAGATATAATTATTTGGGGGTGACACAGCAAAATCTGTGCATATTTCTATGCTCCAGGGCCACTCTGCAGCAGTGTGGGCAGTGGTCATCTTACCTGAACAAGGTCTTATGCTGTCTGGATCAGCAGACAAGACCATCAAACTTTGGAAAGCTGGACGATGTGAGAAGACTTATACAGGTGAGAGTTTGAAGGTGATGCACTTCTGGTGATTGTTAGCAGTTCATATGCTTTCCTGGTTATGAGCCTATTAAAAAAAGATGATGGAGTAGGAGGGAAATCAGCAGTAATGGTAGTTTAAAACATTCAACAGCAAATAAAATATGATTTATTTTGTGAAAACTGAGTATCATGTCAGCTAATAATATTAATTTATTAAACCCTTTATCATTCAAACACTTAAGATATGTTATTGTCACTGTACAAGTACAACGAAATATTGTTGGAGCAAGCCTGTAGATGCCTAATATCAGAAATATACAAATACTAAAACCAAATATTCAAATAAGAAATACAATTAAATAATACAATATAGTATACAATTAATTTGCAGGTGACAGGTATAGAATAAATATATTGCACTTAGTTATGGGGGGGGGGGGGGGAGACTCTGAGTCCAGGGAGTGGGAGCTTCAGTGTGGTGCAGAGAGTCAGAAGGTGAAGGAGGAAGGGACGGTGGGGCTTCAGGGGGAGGGGGGGTCTATTGGTCTTGTCTATTGGTCCTGGATCTTCAGGTTAAAACAACACTTTTTGTCCTTTAATTTTAGGTCATGAAGACTGTGTAAGAGGACTAGCAGTGATCAGCAACACTGAGTTCTTCTCTTGTAGCAACGACGCGAGTATCAGAAGGTGGCTGGTGACGGGCGAATGTGTACAGGTCTATTACAGCCACACCAACTACATCTACAGCCTGGCTGTCTTCCCAAATAACCAAGGTTTGTCCATCAATATTAATATTTAAAGTGAACAAGAGCTTTTCAATGTCTGTGTAACAGACCGCTGCCGCTTGATTTATTTATTGAGTCGGCATCCACAATTTTTCCTGTAAGATGGTAGCTGGCTCACTCTGACTTCAGACTGATGCTTTTCCCCTAAGATTTTGTAAGCACAGGAGAGGACAGGACTTTGAGGATATGGAAGAAGGGAGAGTGCACTCAGACTATCCGCCTGCCTGCCCAGTCTGTCTGGTGCTGCTGCATTCTACCTAATGGTGATATAGCCATTGGAGCCAGGTAAAAGAACTGCAATCGGCATGCTAAGTTGTGGTCAATCCATAATCGTATAATGTATATATTCATTTTAAATCTAAAAAACAAGTGAAACGACAAAGTGTGTTTATCTCCTCGCAGCTTTGATTTATGATATCATTCTTTTATTCACAAATGGAGATACTGTAATCCGATAAGCAGAAATCAGAAGTAGCTTTTATGCTAACCCAGATGCTTCTCCTCTGCCCACAGTGATGGTATTATTCGCGTGTTTACTGAAGCTGAGGACCGCATGGCCAGCATAGAGGACCTGCAGGCCTTCGAGGATGAACTCTCTAAAGCCACTATTGACCCAAAGACTGGCGATCTAGGAGACATCAAGCTGGAGGACCTTCCTGGGAGAGAACACCTTGATGAGCCTGGTTAGAAAATAGACGGCCATTTATTTAATCTAGATGTTTAACAGCACATCCGAGGTGGCGTCAGTATGTTTTTTTATTTGTATTATTTCCTCCAGGAAATCGTGACGGACAGACACGGCTGATTAAAGAGGACGACAAAGTGGAGGCATATCAGTGGAGCGTCAGTGACGGCCGCTGGATGAAAATTGGCGATGTCGTCGGGGGCTCCAACCAACAAACCTCCAAGAGTGTGATGTATGAAGGAAAGGTAAGACCAGAAGCTTACTAACAAGGCAAATCATGCACACACACACATTAAAGCATTTTCTTTAAGACTCCTTATCTCCCCACAGGAATACGACTACGTCTTCACCATCGATGTGAATGAGGGAGGGCCATCCATGAAGCTGCCTTACAACGTGTCAGAGGACCCCTGGCTTACAGCCCATAACTTTTTGCAGAAGAATGATCTCAGCCCCATGTTTCTCGACCAGGTTGCCAATTTTATCATCCAAAACACCAAAGGACACGTGGTGGGTCCAGAGCAGCCGGCTGGTGGCGACCCCTTGACTGGTGAGGCCTAAAAATGTATATTTTTCTAATCAATATCAATATGTAAACGTTATGAGGCTTAATGTAAATTTTTCTCAATCTTTGTGTCTCTTTATTGTCAGGAGGAGCTAGGTATATCCCTGGGGCTTCTGATGAAAGGTCGGCCTTTGGCGCAGACCCCTTCACAGGTACAGGATGTTCATTTAAAGATTTGTCACGATCTTACAACCACAAGAGATGCTTTTTTCACAGCTAAGTTCCCACCAACAGGCTCTGGTCGCTACATCCCCGGGTCTGGTCCCAACCCAAGTGCTCCTGTTGGTGTAGCAGATCCCTTCACAGGTGAGTGATAACTAATGGAATGTCTTACTTTTGCACATTGACGTGATAAACTAAACCAGCCGGTAAGTAAGTAGTAGACCTATGGACACATTGCTCCTCAATAAAACAAGGTAGAAGACAGCGTGTTTTCATTTATTACTATCTATTCTGCAGGAGGAGGTGCCTACTCTTCAGCGGCTCTCAGACAGAAGGCAACCAACATCTACTTCCCCAAGACTGATGGTGTGACCTTTGAGCAAGCCAATACACCACAGATCATTGGTGAGCATTTGTTTTTAAGTGAAGTGGCTAGGACATAGTAAAAGGGATGTCCATAAACCATTTAGGAGTCAATATTAGATTCAAAATCCAATGGTAAGTTGTTGTGACGCTTTGTGCACTGTCAGTAAAATACCTTTTTGTGAGTGTTTTGCTGAGCTGTAAAGTTCATTTACATTTACTTGCCATATCATTTCAACAATGTCTTCTTCCCTATAACAGCCAAGCTGAAGGAGCTGAATGGAGGTGCCCCTCAGGAGCACCAGCTTTCCGAAGAAATCCTGGAAAGTGTTGAGAGGCTGCTGATGTCTGTGTGTGAGCCCTGCTCCTCCAAGTCTCCCCTAACCATCCAACAGATCAACCTGCTCTGGAAGGCCTCGCACTGGCCAGAGGGTACAACAGAACCCTTTGTTTAAGGGGTTTATTTCTTTCTGTTTTAATGTATTTAAGTACTGAAGGAGGTCAAAATGCTCCAGCAAAACTTGTAGTATGAAGATCAACTTTATAAACAAATTAGACCGTCACGTTTCGACCTTTGGCCTTCATCAGGGTCATCCTGTTTTAATGTATTTGACATTTTTTGCAATCAAGTATTTTATTTTCAATAACAGAGGTTAAATTGAATACCACAGTAAATCATTACCCAATACAGGCGTGTCTTCTTTGTCCCTCCATTCTTAAGCCCCTCCCACTCCTAACTGTAAGAAACATTGGTAGAAATTTAAGAATCTTAAAGACTTGTATTTAAATGTTTTGAAAAATAGTTTGATTTAAGGTTCTTGAGTTCCAAACTGTTTACTTACCAATCTCCCCTTTCCTTTCCCCTGGACTCTAGACATTGTGTTTCCTGTCTTGGACATTATGAGGCTTGCTGTGAGACACCCCCAGGTTAATGAGAGCCTCTGTGGCGAGGCAGAGGGAGTCCAGTTGTGCAACCACCTGCTGAGCCTGATGAGGCCTGAGGGGCGTCCTGCCAACCAGATGCTAGCCCTGCGGACTCTGTGTAACTGCTTTAGTGGCCGGAACGGTCGAGCTCTCCTCATGGCTCAGCGTGAAACGGTGCTATCACGTGCTGCTGAGTTGGCCTCTGTCTGCAATAAGAACATCCACATTGCCCTGGCCACTTTGGTGCTTAACTACGCTAGCTGCCTGCACAGCCAACCAGATCTGGAGGCAAAGGCCCAGTGCCTGTCAGTGGCCAGCCGAGCTTTGGAGACCATTCAAGACAAGGAGGCTGTTTTTAGGCTGCTGGTGGCCTTGGGAACAACTGTGGCCTCAGACCAGACAGCCAAGGACCTGGCTCGCTCCCTCGGGGTCAACTCTCAGATTTCCAAGTACTCGTCAGTGTCTGATCCGTCTAAGGTGGCTGAGTGCTGCCAGCTAGTTTTAAAAGAACTACAATGATGTAAATGATTAGAAAAAAAAAGAGCACTTGTTTCTTACTATTACTCTGATCTGCTTTATCAGTTTGTGGTGGAGACTTAAATAATTGGATGTTCTACAATAAAAAAGGAGAAATGAAAAATCTGCATGAGCAAAGCCTTTTTTATTACTGCGTCAAATGTAGATAAGATCCATAGATACGTTAGTCTTTGGACCGATGGGTACATCATGATAACAGCATGTTGTGACAGTCCAGATGGCTAGATGAGTATGCTCCTTGCAGGCAAAACACTTTTATTTGAGATACAAAACAATAATGTAGCTAAGCTTGGTAAAAGTAAATTTCCATTGGTTTATTAACTATTTAAATCAGCCGGATGCTGTAGACATGACAAAAGGACACCATCGTATCTTCACACGTTTGAATGATGTGGTCTTCTCATAACTAATAATTATATGATATATATATATAGAATTTTTTTAGCACGACTAATATAACAATGCAGACAATGCATTCGTTGAGAAATTGTATTCTGAGACCTTAAAGATTTAATTTCTGAGTCCTTTAACACCGGTTACAGGTAACACAATTAACTGCAACTGTCTTTTTCTGCATCGCAAAAATGTTTTACAGTGGAATATACACTACAAGGTGGTATGCTTAAATTGGTCATACAAATGTACCGTAAATGGGACGCCTAAGTTTCTTTAAAAAATAAGGAACGACTTGTGTATATGTCATGTTTTTTATCACTATAGTTCTCTAATAATTTAAATAGTCTGATCACTTTATAATGCCTGGATGAAGACTCCACCATTTGAATTTATAAATTAACATGTTTGGGATTTGGACCCTTTACCTTTGCATCCCCTCATCCCTGAACAGGTTTTTGATTCACAAACTTAGTGGTTTGTAGATTCATGAGAGCAACCCATCCGGGTGCTTTGCCCAAACGACGCCGGCCCCGCCCCAAAACTGCAAGTATGAGCCTTAAATCTGATGACCAGTGATGTACACTCACGTACATGGTTAATTTTATACCGTTATGATGTCAGAAATGTCATATTTTAAATGTTTACATCACTGGTCATCAGATTTAGGCTCTTACTTGCCGTTTTAAAGTACGGTTTTCATTTTTAAGACTTTAAATCGGTAAAGACACCAACTTGTCCATTAACCGCCATTCATTCAGATGGGATGATTTCACCCAGAAAGGGGCGTGGCCGGCATCGTTTGGGCAAAGTACCCGGATGGGTTGCTCTCATGAATAGGCCGTCGAGCGTTGTCTAAAAGGAAGTACTTGTTAACAACATCCGGGTGCTCATTATAAAAATTGGCGGTTGCGGTTGTTGCTTGTAGTCCTAATACTCCTGACTACAAAATAAGCTTTAACAAATGTGAGCTCATACGAAATGTAACCAAACCGATAGTTAAAACAAATGTTACTATATTTGTTTGGTTCCTGTTTGTTTGAAAACAGTTTCTTAAATGTATGTGGACAAACTTGAAACAAAGTTCGGAGGCTAACTTTGTCGCTAACAGTTCAAGCTAGCTGGTTATCCGGGGGCTTTTGATCACTTCGCAGGATTTACCTCCCGAATAATGGCGAACCCGATATTACTGCAGAAGAAGAATGGCAAGTATTTGTGGTTTGCTCTTCTCGGGCTCGGATTTCAACCAGACTCTGAGATGTCGTCAATCGCCGGCAAAACCAACATCAACATCAACATCAAACACATCAACCTGGGACCGTGAGTGTGCTTTACTGATCATAACAACTGAATGCAGGATAATATACCACAACTGAATGAGACTCATGTGCATTTTAGCGTTACTAAACTCCTCAAAAAGTTTGGAAACATTAATTTGGTCACTTATTTCGCCCCTTTAATAATTCTAATTTGTGTTGTATTGTATATCTTTGGAAAGCGTGATTAGTCACCTTTACAACGAGGTATAACTTATAAAGATCGTGCAATGTGCAGCACAGCTAAATGTGTGGGAAGCGCCCTAAAAAATCTTCTCCTGTTGGTATTCACTCCTGTTTTGAGTTGCTTGGTGGAATTGATGATTGCACTCTCCCACAGTGATAAGTTTTTTTTTTTTACACACTTTATTCATTTAACACTGTCAGGGACCTCAGTAGCGTGGTGAAGATCCATAGGAGGCCACATCAGCTTGGACCCTCCTCCTCATGCTGGTCACACTCTGCTGTGGGGTGGCATCCCATTCCTCAACCAGCGTGGTTGTGTTGGTCACTCTGACATGAACCAGCATGCCCAAGATGATCCCACAAGTGCTGTCAATCATGTGCCAGTCATACACCCGTAACTGACACACACCTGGCAGCACTTGAGGCGCCAATAGAATATAATTACTTTATTGATCCCAAACTGGGAAATTGTGGCGTTACAGCAGCAGGTTGTCCAAACACACACTATGAGCAAATCTAAACAAAATATAATATTAAATACAAAGTAAATAAGTCCTAAAAGATATCAAAACTAAGAATGTGAATATATACAACCAGGATTTAACTAAGCATTACTAGTCTTAAATAGGAAGATTAAATATGGAAGATTAAAAGTAAATGTGCAAAAACAGAGTTGTAAATGGTTGTAAATTAAATATGAAAGATTAAATGTGCAAAGACAGAGTTGTAAATGGACAGTATTGACATAAGTTAAAGTGCAGGAGTGTAGACATATTATAAGCAGAAACTATACAATATAACGGCGAGTAGACAGCCAAATGAAGTGAACATGAGTGCAGGGATAATTTGTAAATATAACATGTGCAGAACAGATTACAGTAAGGAGAGACAGATATTATCATGATGACAGTTCTCTGCTCGCATGAGGTGAGCTGTTGTACAGAGTAGTGAAACAGGAGTGAATACCAACAGAAGAACATTGCAGGGGATTTTGGCACTTTTTTTTTTTTAGAGCGCTACTCACACATTTAGCTGTGTTGCTCATTCCACGAATGCATGATCCTTACAAGTTATACCTCGTTGTAAAGGTGACTAATCAGGCTTTCCAACAATATATAATATACAACACCAATTGGTATTATTAAAGGGGCGAAATAAGTGACCGACGTAATGTTTCCAAACTTTTTTTGAGGAGTTTATGTTTCATTTAAAGTTACATTGACGTTGTTATTCACTTGGCTCTTGAGTTTTAGCTTTAGTCTGACTTGGTTGAATGTTATTTGATGGCAAACAGGAATATGTTCGACAAACCAAACAAGGACGCCTTCTACATAGTGACACATTTCCTGTTGTTAAAACTCAACCCATCACGATTCAATGAGGCATTCAGGTAAGGAAAAAAGGAATGATCAACTATTGACATTCATTGGCAACCGTCCCCATGACAGTCCATTGTGATTATAATTAACTTTTTGTTTTGGGTTAGGCACTGCTGGCCGGTTTTGAATCAGAAAGCAGATGTTGAATTCCGCAAAGTTACTTGTGCCTGGCTACGAGAAATAATGGTAAGAAACCCCCAGCTATGCACTAAACATTTGAATAGAATTTACATCTATTCTTTATTTGTTGCTTTACTTTCACTCGTGCTTTCCCATTAGAAGCTTACCTGAAATACTTTTGTGCACAGCTTTTGTAAAACCATAGTGAAATGAAGGTAACATTGTATTATGATAGATATATTTCTTATTTAGAACACCCAGCAATGAATAAATCAATATTGCTATTTGCTCTTGTCATGTAGAAAGTCATTTGGGTGAACTTTGCATCATTCTGTCTTCATGTTATATTTACTGTGAAATACATACATGTTAGCAATGAAGCAATCTCTAGCTTGAGGGTAATGCTGTCTCTCCTTGTTGCAAGAACCCCACAAATTTCGTTCCTAAAATATTTTTTATCCTCAAATGCTGTTTCTGCCATCAAGTATTCCACTAAATTTAGTAGTAAGTTGACCCTTTTTTTTTTTTTTTTCAAACTGTGTAGGATGAAACTGCAAATGCAGGATCCAAAGTGGTAGCATCCTTGTTCCTGTCACCTGGAGGTCCCAAGTTTGTCAGCTTGATGCTTCATCTGGCCAATTATGTCATGCTGCAGGAAATGAAGACATTCACCACAGGTCTGTCCACTTAGGAAATCTTTTTTTTTTTTTATACCAATAGCTTGTGTGCACAATTTGTAGGTCAGCATAGCAACATTACACTGTATTTAATTTATTTGCCTCTAAGTTAGCGTCAATTAATCTTGAATATTATCATCACCAGACGACAGCTGGGTTCCTGAGGGTGCAGCTATGCCGGCTTCTTCCTTTGACATGGCAGTGAAGCGACACAATCTAACCCATTCCAGGTTTTTAAAAGCTGCCGTGGACCAGGATCGTTTTCTTCATGAGTACCAGAAACGAGCCCAGTAAGTCCTCGAAGTTCCATCTTGGCACCTCTACAGTCGGAGATGATATGTTATATTTACAGCTTGTAGTGGCAATTTCTTCTTGTGTGTCATATAAAAATTGTCACTTGTGTCATAGGAGCCAACCTGTTAGTTTCTGATGCGTGTCCACTTAAATATACTCACAGATCCGTTGTTTCTCTTGATTTCTTATTTTATTCGTAATTCCACTTTCCAGAACAGATCCAAAATGAATATATCAAAACTCATAACAAAAGGTCACGATCAAAAAAACATTTGCTGCGTGGCTCCTATACCTCCACCACAGTCCACAAACAAAAAACTATCTACTTTTTTCTCACCACCTGTGCATCGCACCCAAATTAATTAACTCGGCTCCACCCATAACACAAAATACCTGCCAAAATATGCCCAAATAAATCCATTATTCACCATAAAGGTTTCTATGTCAAATCAAGTACTTCTCATAAATGAATACTTATTTCTAACAACACAAAAAATATACTCTATTAGCACAAACATAAACCATACTTCTGAAACTAAAGTTACCATGATTAAAATGGCCTCTACACAGCTGTAGAAACAGGTTGTTGCAAGACAGCCTTCTCTCACTACAGAACACTTTGGTTTTATACCTGTCTTTGCGTTGGGCATTTCATACAAACAAAAATATGAGCTGTAATAAAACATGAAATTTGGATTTTGCGGCAATTACAGATTCCAACCTATGGACAACCACTCCCCTCACACTTTCATTTCAAACATGCAAGAGAACCTACTGTGGTTGCTAATCCTAAATTAATTTAGTGTTTCCAATTAACTTATGTCAATTACATCATTCCCAGTACCAGATATCCTTCTATTTATAGTTTCTTTTTGCAGTTTGTTGGACTTTTGTGCTCCACAATCCTCTTCCCAGCAAAGATAGGACACATCAACAGAGTTACCACGTGTATCTTTGGAAAGCTCAGCATTTTCTTTATCTACGGTAACGATGTTGTCAACAATATTCTGTTTGCTGTGGTCTGCAGCAGATACAAGAGTAAACATGTCAAAGGTCAAGGACCAACACCATGCATACTGCACTCATGCTCAGTTAAAAGTAACAATATGAATTCTTAAATTCAAGCATTTTCTTATTGTTACTGATTATGTTGCTTTGTCTTTTCAGTTATGGTTTATTTTTTATTTATCTTACTTTGAATATTAAATGTACAAATAATGACCTTTTCTTTAGACACACTCGTGTTTTAATTGTAGATGAGTGCTCTTGGTGTTGTGTCATTGGCTGATTGTTTGAGGCCTTGTCTGTGTGAACTGATTGTATTCACACCATTGTTCATTCGGGTCAGTTGGTTGCAGCTGGAGTAGTTCACAATTTGAAGCAAATACAGCACAGATGAAACCCATTTCATTAACGATGGCTCAGCTCCATCAAGTGTACCAAGATGCAAAGCCACTGCTGCCATTATCAGCCGTTGTTTTTGCAAGTGGATAATTTGATTCTTCTACTTTTTGGTCAATTTTAAAGCTTCTTATTTTGTTCCCCCCTCTTTTAAAAGGATCCTTGTGAAATCAAAGAAGGAAGCCGGAGAAGAGTGTGCCAAATATGATGAGCTACTCAAGTATGTATGACTTTATGGTTTTGAGTCTTTTGACTTGTGTGTTTTTGGTTTGTTAACAATACTTTTTACTTTCAGGCGTTTTAGCGGTGATTCTACAGAAGAGGAAACTTCTACAGCTGAGAAGACACAAAAGGTAAGTGATGTTTTGTTTTTAAAGCCGAAATGAAACTCAAGACATAGTTTTGACTCCACTTGGACTAATAGGGAAATGCAGACCTGACCTGATGCCTTTTTGAATAAGATTTTCCAGAAGTGTGTGTGATGTTAAATATCTGAACCAAAATGTGTTTTGGAAAGAAGTAGCTCTGTACTGAGACGTGTTTAATGTTCAAAGAGCTCACTCGCAACATTTGGTTATCCCAAGGTACGCTCCCTGTGGTCGACTGTTGATGAAATGCTCTCAACCACTAAAGAGGAGCAGCAGGCAGTGGGAAGTGTTTTGAAGGGGGATGTAGATCGACACGTACTGGATGGAACGAATAGAGTACTCAAAATTCCCCGGACGCTGCTGGAGAGAGTTGAACAGCTCCCACACCAGGTGAGGGATAAAAGTTAACTGATGTTGTCCCGAGCCATGTAAAGTTATTGTTCATTTAACAATTGAGTCTGTTCTTTCAGGTTTCTTTCAACATTGCAGTGTTACTTTAGGCTTATCCGGCATCATTGGTTGCACAACACTTTCAATGCTAATGAAAACTGTGGTCATAACTGAGCCACGTTGTGATGACTGAGCCTTTTCAATCCGAGCTTTCACTGATTGCCATGGTTCCTGTTTCCCAGTTGAGTTCAGGGAATGTGTACGAGGCCGGCCAGCTGAACCTCCTGTGTGTGTTTGAGCTGACGAACCACGCGCTGCACCTCTTGAGGGAGGAGCAATCTCGGGTCTCTGGCGCCCCAAAGCCCCGGCTCAGTCCAGAACCTCTGCAGGAGAAGTGTCAGCAGATGGCCCGTGTGCTGCAAGAGCTCCACCTCATCAGGTACACACAGAACCACACTCTTATTTACAGAAGGATGCACTTTCTCCTCCCCTTTTTTTTTTTTTTTTTTTATGGTGCTCCAACATTACTTGATGTATTGGTAGGAACTAAAATAACCCTCAAATCTTTGTGGTTTAGAGACTCTAATAGCTTTTAATTTTCTCACAGGCAGAACATTTCCAAGGAAGGACTTCCTGAGGTTAGGAGTAACATCGGGGAGTTGGATGCCGAGTGGGACAAGAAGTGGATGCAAACCCTGAAAGAAACACCACTAGTATCTTTTCTGAATGAAGATCCTGTGAGTCATCCTTTTGATTTTTTTTTTAAATCTCATTCAACCCCAAATCTTCCACATTAACAGTAAAGTTATATACAGTATATGTATTGCCAAATTCCAAAATGGGAACAAGACGGCATGACTCAGTTCTGTTGCTGCAGTTATGAATTCAGTCGCAGTAAATCAAAAGGCTTTTCACTGTCGATGCATTGCTAACTTTATGATGTGTCTGTTTCTTTTAGGCTCTGGGCTTCCTCTCACCAATGGCTCCACTGTCTTTTGAACCAGCTGCTGATGCCTCTTACACGAGTGGCATCTTCTCCCAGTTCCCTGCATCACTTCTTGGTGGGCAAAATGATATGAATATGAGAACAAATGTGTTTTTAAATAGGATCTATGGCATTTTCTTATACTGTTGCTTTTATTTTTCAGAGGAGAAGCCTGCAGAGAGTAAATCACATGACGGATTACGTGACACTTCTTTTAACCAGAGCAGGTAATGTAAACAGCCATGAAGAGAAGTCTTCTTGTTCGTCATTATTGTCTTTGAATGGGAGGCAGATACATTGGCAGTGCTAAGCCTTGCTCTGTCCGTCACAAGTCCTCCCTACAGCATAAGAGCTCTCTGATGACCGTGGCGAATTGAGAGAAATCGCCACGGACAGATACGGAGCTGACACTCTGCATGAGTTTTACACACAACAAAGTTCCAAATATGTCTTGCCATGTACCAGAAATAAGCTTGCATAGTTTATAAAGCAGAGGACATAATGTCTCTGCATTAAAGACTGAAGTGTTAAGGCTTGATTGAATGCCTGGAGCATGTCAAACAGATTGTCTTTTCATTCTAGGAGCCTGACTTTAACATTACTCTACACTCATCTGAGAAACAATTGAATGGAGTGAAGGTGTAGGGCAGTGTGCCAACTTGATGCAGGTTTTTGGCACTGAGTCAAGGCCACATAGCTGGAAGTTATCAGCTACTTTTAGAAGCTCTATGATGCTTTCACTGTTCCTGAGCTGTACTACACTGTGATGAAAATGTGATATGGGGCAAAACAGACTTACATGTTGAAGAATATAGACTGTACATGTTTAACACGACATGCTTTATTTTCTGGAATCAGCTCTTACCCTACGGCAGCTGAAAGGATCGAAAGTCCTGTTGTCACCACTGCAGCATCATCTCAAGCAAACACCTCTCTTGACTGGCTGTTTGACACACCTCCAGCTCCTCCTGCTGTATCTCCATCTGTAGCACCACCTCAGGTTAGTAATGAGCTTGAGAATTCTGTTTTTAAAATAAAGTGCATTTGCTCAACCTTTTGAATGTCTGTGCATAAAATCCTACTTAAACATACTAACAAAGGTGTCCTTGTTTTCAGGCCAGTGTGAGGAAAACAGCCCATGTTCAACCGAAGACTTCTACCACAAGACACAAGTCTCAAATACTCAATATGGAGTGTGATAACCTTGCTGACCAGGTATAGCACTGACTGTTAAGAGCATAAAGAAATGATGAACGCTAGCCTTTTATAGCCGCTGAAAGATTGCCGGTTTAAGGCAGGATATTTAAACCCTTGTTATGCGGCATCTGTGTTGTGTAATGCACCGACCGCATGGTGGGGTGAAATTGATCCACCATCGGAGGTAATAACAGATGTAACAGGGGATGACACGGTGTCTGTAATGTCAGAACCAGCAGGACGGATTAGTGCTGTCTATGTGGAGCTCGCCCTGTGTGTTCACGGGCTGCGCTACTCAAGCTTTCCCAGCACTGTAAGACGATTTGAGATCACACACTACGCTGTTTAGGATGCTATATATAGCACAGAGGCATGACTGCAGAGCTTCATTAGGGCCCTGATGTGGAATGGCAATCTGTAAGCGGCTTATTTAACTGGCAAAAAAATAGGAAAGACAACCAGCTAATGCTACAATTCTGTGTTTTCTTTTTAAATCGATAACACTGTATGTTAGTTTGCAGATGCTGTGACTACGACAAGTCCTGCAGACGGCAGGGTCAAAGGGCGTGACTTGGAGAGCCTCTTGAGCACTCTTCATAGAGATCCCTTCTCCACAAAAAAGCAGCTGCCCCGAACACCTGAGAGCCTGAGTAAGTTTCCTTTTGCATCAGATCTCAGCCTTAATTTAAGGTTGGTTCTATTCACATGTAAGATTATGTTGAGCAGCATCAGGGTTGCCTCAAACAATGCATTCTGATTTTAAGAAATAACTGTCATCGTTAGAGATCTGCATTCCCTATGTCTCTATCGCAGCTTCTGAACTCGTTTTCACTTTTCTTTAGTCATGGATGTGAAGAACTCCTGGCGTAAGGCACTTCGGGAAGACAAAGCTGAGAAAATGGGACATTCGGCAACATTTGAAGACAGTGTGATGGGGCGACTCACCCCCCTTGATGAGCCTCGCAATGTGTTGCTGAGCCCAGATTCTTCCTCCAAGAGTTTCACTTACAGTATCAAACCTATATCAACAAGCGGAGAGGTTAAAACCACTCTGCTGTGGGACACGTTCAACACAGAGGCCCTCGACAGCCCGAGCGGCACAGGCAGCAGTGCGGTCCAGTTCAGCCTCGCGCACGAAACGCTCCCCGAAATGCCGAGCTGTGACAGTCTGCTGAGCCTCGACGATGAAGAATTTGACATGAAGAGTGAGGATGAAGATGATTTCCTAATCCCTTTCCTTAAGAGTCAGGAGAAGCGGTCGCCCCTTGCCACACTTCACCTGAGTCAGCAGGCGTGTGCCGACGGTTCCTTAATGGAAAGAAGGAAGAGGACTCCTGAGTGTCTTCTAACGGGTCACATGAGCCCAAGTTTGGACAAAGACTGGCTTATGGAGCCCGCTAAATCAAATGAAGCCACAGACAAGGTTTTCTCCCTGGATTTAGACACACTGGAGACGCCGTCGCCAGCCAAAAAGCAGGAGTACGGCCTCCCAAAACTGATCACATTCTCCCCAATAGATGACATGAAGTGTTAAATACATTCCTGAGAGAACCCCCTTTTCCAGCCTTGACTGACTTAAACTGATATCTGATTTTTAAAAAAAGTTTGCACATTGATGTAAAATAACTAACTTCTGTCATAAGTAAATATGTTTAAATTTAAAAAGTAGACATGAACTGCTTAATAAAATTGTAAAAAGTGTCATCTTTAAGTTTTGTACATATTTGCAATTCCTAGCTTCATAATGTTTCTTGTGCTGAAAAAGGATCTCTATCATCAAATCTTCCATTTAAAATGTGGGAATATAGTCCACTGTATTCAACAAAGCTTGTCTGCATCTTCCCCTTCCCATTTACATTGCACTTTTATCATGGTTGAATTTATATCACCTCAGATGTGAGGAAAAAAAAAACAGCTCAGTTGGTTTGATGAATAGAAATTGTAATATTTTGGATTACATTTTTTGTTAAAATAAAAATAACGCAAACATTCAGGGTTCCTTGATAGATTTTTCTTTTCTTGTAATTTATACTGCAGGTTGAAATAAAGTTAGAGTGTTGCACACCACATTAACCCCTCTGTATTGCAGTGTTCATAAATAAATATTGAAAAAAGGTTAAATATTTTTCATTATATTGGCTATTTGATGACATTCTTAACCATAAGAAAACGTGTTGCATCATCACTACAGAATTGCGTAAATTCAAATAAACTGGTTTTCTCACGCACCTGTTGCTTTTCCAATGTAATTACTCTGAGCTGCAGGTAGGGGGTGTCAGACATTGTGCAAAACGCCGAAACAAGCGTGTCAAGGTGGAATAAAAACTAGTAGAGGACGTAAAGACTCCCTTTCGCAATAAAATGCAAAAACTGCAATTGGGCGAACAACCTTTTCCGAGGCTATAAAATGTTTTACCATGATAAATTGATGCATGAAAAATGTCGATTTGTTTCTAATTCAGCGCTGTCTAGTTATTACATATGCCATAACCTACGAGTTGTTAGGAGCCGCCATACTAAAGCTCCTTGTGAGCAAAACATTTATTTAAAAGTTATTTATTTGGATATAACAATTGATTAATTCTTGAAAAAAATAGGCGTGAGATTTAAAATGAATATGCAATCAATTATATCAAACCTGAAACTGTACACTGATTGTGGAATATTGCATACAAAAAACACTCATTTTCATAATTTATGCGTTTTAAGCCTACAACCTTTAATTATCATAAAGTTTTTTAAAGTTACTTGTCGACACACTTACAATTTGACAAGCTGGTCTACTTAAAATAAAAAGTGAGTCAACTTTTCTGTAAAATTTAACTGTAATTAATTTTAACATCAAGATTCATTATTAAATTTTGCGTTTTAAAAATAGGTACTGCTACTGATTATACCACCAATAAAGTGTTTTATTTACACACTCTTTCCATATGTTAAAAAAGTACTAAAAACCAAGAGTTAGTAACTATTTTAAAACAGCGACTACAGTTTTATTTTGAAATGACAATCCGGAAGTTGCCAGTTTTTTTTTTGCCAGTGTGCTTGACAGCGCGCCCCGAGGCCAGCCTTTGTCAGGTTTCAGCAGGGGGACGTAGCCTCTCCTCTTCTCTGGGCGGTTCCAGTCTGAAAGAGACGTTTACGGAGAAAGCTCCCCAACAAAACTATCAGCGCAGACACAAACATGGCGCCTGCCTCCGCCAACAACTTCAGATGAAAGTGTGGCGAAGGAGAAGTGCAGCAAAGTTTCACAGGAGGATTTACGAAGTGCCCTTTTTCCGCGCGTCTTCCAGGTCTGACCTGTTTCTCGCAAATAGAAATACGGAGCATATCAAGCGGGTAAAAACAGCAAGTTGCCTTCATGTCAACATTGTCTCGGGCTGCAGTGTAAACAGCTGGTAAGTGGAGCATATATTTTTTTTGAATATAAAGATACAGGAGACCAAGCAGAGTTACTTAGAAACAGTATTGTAACTATTTCAGATGTCTTTATCTGTTCTTAAGTAAGCTCCTGCGCTAAAATTACATTTTGCTGGTGTTAAGCTGCTGCGGTGTGTTTCCACACTTTCCACCGTGTGTGTATGTGTGTGTGTGCGCGCGCGCGCGCGTGTGTGTGTGTGTGTGTGTGTGTGTGTGTGTGTTATCCAACCGCGCAAAGAGAGACAGGCAGCCACGTATCACTGGTTTGATCACAGGAGGACTTGTCTTTTGTTTTTATCCGCGGTGATGTGTATTTCCTGCACGAAAGCTGACCTAGTTATGGGTGGGATGCAACAGTTGGGAATACAGCAGCACCCCCCCCCTTCCTACTTTTTCCTCCTCCTCCTCTGCTTGTGAGTTCCTGGCCCTCTTTGACGCCAGATAATCAGACTCTGCTCTCCTGGAGCCTGCCTAGCCTTGCAGGTGTCTGCTCCAGCACACACACACACACACTCACAGTTTCCTGTTGAAAATCAAGCATATATTTAAAATTCAAGACTTCAGCAGGGGGGATTTTTCTCACTCTAAGCCAAGGATGGGGCAACTTTGGTCACAGCAAGGGGCCACATTCATTTAATTCTCACTGCCAGAGGGCCAAATTGTAGGATAGAAAAACGATTACAGTGAATTATGTCTCAAATTTAACTCAACATACGCCAGTGATCAAATATTATTACGCACATATTTCTGGTTTTCATGAATTCGTGTCAGGTTTTGTCAAGTTTTCTTCATGTTTCCAATTAATTGACCTGAGGGCCACATTGAGGCTTGATGGGGGCCGCCCCGCTCTAAGCTATCCCCAAGATAAGGAACTTGTAACCTGACTTGTTCCTGGGCTTGTGGACTCACTCTCTCTGCATCTGTATGACCGTGACCCTGAGGACAAAGAGCCGTGTAACATACCTCTGCTGTTTTGTTTTATGGCCCCCGTGTGGAGGGAGCTTTAATGCCATTGAATTCGACGCCAAGGTGCTCGCATATCTACACCTCAGCACTTGACTGTTTGCCAGCCAGCAGCAAGTCTAGCCCTCCGGTGCTGCAGAGCACTCCGCTTCCCATCAGCGTTTTTCGGTGAATCATGGCATGCATGTGATGTTCCTGTTATGGCAGCCGTGGCACAAGTCCCAGCAGAGCCAAGGATGGCACTTCCTCTTCTACTGTACTCATTACAGTTTCAACGAGGCGTTATGCCGACTGAGACCGGAGTCAGGCTGTAGCAGAACAATCACGACTTGTGGAGGGAGTAAATGGTTGGAATAGCTTTTGCAGAGTTGCAGGAAATGAACCACTGACATGTGGAAACACAGAAGAAAAATCTCTCTCTTGACCTTGGCGTGGCCTGACGGCGGCTGGAAAAGGGGAGTGGAGCGAATGTTGCCTCTCGCTGACTGCTTCTGGTGGGCAGGTATAAAGTAGGTCATTGCTGCGCTGTGGCTTGGGTACATTGAACTTGCACTTTGTCACCAGGGCTGGCCGTCCAAAGGCTCTGTCAGGTGACCGAGGAAAGGAAAAAGTTTGCAGGGACAGGCTGTGGAAGGACTCGGTGGTTTCCTCTGCAAAGTCAAATTGGAATCTGATGAGTGTGAGGTATAACTTAGTAATATATATGTGTGTGTTTTCTTACCTTTTAGACTGGTCGGTTCGTCTGAATTTGAATTTCTGTTTAACCGACTTGGAAATTAGTTACCTAGGAACATCCCTCCCTCATCTTTTTGCAGCTGGCTGCTGCTGCTGCTGGAGACTGAGCCTGGCCTGGTTCATCCTGATAATATGGAAATTGCAATTAATTGGGCAGCTCTTCTTCAACCCCTCCTTTCAGAAGTTAAAGTTCACTGCACTTCCGCTATACTTCCAGTTGTAAGATTGCAACTGGACCCGAAACAACAACGAAGATTTTACTCGTCACAAATGTCACTTTTCTCCAGTAATATTTATTTGCTTTATATATTTTAGTGACTTTATGTGAGGTCAGGATTCATTAACATAACAGCATCCCTTTGGCTGCTAGGGAGTTATTGTCTAGCTCAAGGCAAGCCAATTTTTCTTTCCGCCATTGTTACAATTATTATTTTGCCAAACTATCCTGAAACACTTGAGTGGGGTTGCATTGTTAATCTCCTGTTTGCATAACTGAAAACATATTAACTTGAGGAAGTCAATTTCAGCCAAAAGAATCTTGTAACCCGGCCAGAAACCCTCTCAGATAACCTATTTCTTTTCTCTGACCCTTGTACTTTGGTTCACTTTAGATGTCTCCCCACCCCCCCCCCCCCCCCCCCAGTACAGGCCTGAGTCCACGCTGGTTTAGTCCCAGCTGGGCAGTAAGGGCAATGAGTTTGCCCTCGCTCCCTTCTCCTCGGAGTGGAAAGAATGCTCTCTGTCTGCCGGGCTGTCACGCTCCAGGAGGGAGGCAGTCTTGTGACGTTTCTGCCGAGCCTAGCCCCGCTGCCCTGAGCTGCCTCTCATCGTCAAACCAACGCGCAGGAGGTCACGTTTGGTGGGAACCCTTAACTGTCTTCGCCCTACTTTCTTGTCAGATTGCGGGAAGCATGACCTACCTGTTGCCGCTGGCTGTGCAGGAAACGGTTGTATTTTTTTTTTTTTGACACAGTTCAGCAAACACTCACAGTGTGTCACACTCTCTTGTGAGCACACCTGCCTCTTAAATCACATGCTCAGGTCTTTGCAAAGTGTAACTATGGACCCACAGAGAGCCAGGAAGGAAAAACCGGAATTTTTTTTTCTCGCTTCAGTCATTAGGATGTGTGCCACTTTTCATGTATCGGGTTGTATTCAGTGGTTGGTTTTGGTTTCTTTGATGTAATATTGGCAAACCATTAACAGTTGATGTCTGTTATCGTGCAGAAACAGTCAGTGAGTTATGAAAATTACACATCAACTAAATATCACAAACATTTGCTGTGTACACCCTCTAACTATTACAGTATTTCACTGCTTCCTGATTGAGCAGTAATTGAAAATACAACACAAAGATAAAATCCCTGGGGATCATTTAAAATTAAAACAACGTATTGAAAACAAATGAGCTGGCGTTACGCAACAGCTAACCCTCACATTGAACCACTTTGAAGCTAACACTACCTTTAACTGTAGAATATAATGACAACAATAATAACTTTATTAGAGACAACAAAACATGCGAGCGCAAATAAACACAACAACAAAACCACGAGAACAACGCAACCCATGGAAGGGACAGCCAACCAATAACAACACCCCAACACTAAAAGAACCCAAACGAAAACCCTGACCAACATCAACATAATAACTCAACAGATACCTAAATTAATTCTAAAATATCAGCATTCATGTGTTTAAGCCTTGAAGCAAAACAACAACAAAAACCCGCTGATTGAAAAATGATTGAATGCCAACGTTAGCTGTTGTTCATCGGTATCTAAAGAGTCGTCAAAAATGTCAATGTCATAATGTTCCTCTCTTCAGTTGGTCATAAAGTTGGTACTCACTTAGTGAAATGATAACTATTTGTCAGATTCCCAATGTTTGAACCCTTAAAACCAAGATTACAACATCCGTTTGATGCCGGCTTTAAGCCTCCCGACCTGTTTGATTGACTGGTGTGGCTTTAGATTAGGCATTCAGTGTTCCATTTAATATCAAGCAAACAAACAATGAAGTATTGTCCCTGAAAACACATCTGTTCATTGAATACGATTCATTAGTTTCACCTGTGGTATGACATACATGGCCGTTTACTTAAGCAGAACAGCAACAACAAACCTGATCTGCTGTGACTGTTACCAGTGACATGGCAGCTAGATACCTATTAGATCGAACTGTGTCAATAGCTAATGTCTGTATCTTGTTGAAATCCAACTTAGCGTATTTCCTGTGTTTAAAAAAAAAAAATGTTGAAGAGTGAGAGATTTGTTGTTTTGCCAGGCTGATCTGAAGCTAAACTGCAGACAGAGTGAAAGCTCCACCTCCAACAAACTCTGGAGAGCAAGACCTGTTTGACATAAGCGTTCCTCTTTTTATCAACAATAACACAAAAAAGTATCCCCCCCCCCCCCCCTTATTGTCTTGTAAACAGAAGTCTGATGTAGCTCCTCCACCAAGTTTGGCTGTTGGTTTCATCACAACACATTGTTAAGATTAATTAGCACGGGGGAGGTATTTACAGACCACATTCACACACGCTGTCGTTCGCGGCATATGAATTCAATCAAGCGGCAACCGAGCTGACTGTAATCGGAGCTCATCTCCACCGCGAGCCCACGCTCCAACCGAGAGTCCGAGAGCAAGCACACTTTCCTAGGTGCCTTGTAAAACAGGGGTTTTCGTCACCTCGTTGGCACCTTCCACTCAGTCTGGCCTTCGCCGCTGACAGCATGCTGTGATGACAGGTGGCGGGGAAGGCCACTTTGCTCCTCAGATCCTCCAAAGCCCACACTTACAGAGTGGCACTTGAGGTAGACACACTGGGGCTGCAGAAACCAACCCAAACGCGGTCACAGCTGAAATCAAATGACTTTTCTTTGATGGATTTTTTTTTTACGTGAGCAAGTTTACCTGACTGATTTAAAATGCACTTAAGAAGCCCTGCAGGAAGGAAAAATGAGTTATTAGTACCTGCACAGAAACTCGTATCTGAAAAAGAGGGGTTTGTGTGTAGGATTAGCCTGTTCTATTTATAACCGTGGGTCAGCTGGCTTTCTAGTAGTATTCCTGCATCTGTACACACACACACACACTCGCGTCATTGCTTTTTATTCTCATTTGTACTGTCCATGTTACTATACGTGATGTTTGTGTATGTCACTCTCAGCTGCTGTTTCAGACGAGCTGTGAGTGGACGTGCATGGCAGAGCTCCTGCTGAAATAATATAGCTCTGTCTGTTGTCCAGCGTTACACACACACACACACACACACACAAACAGCTACACTTTTGCATGCGCTCACACGCACGCAGGCAGGCTCTTTCACCCCTGGGGAACGAGCCTCCAGGCTCTTTTGTGTGACCGGGGTGAGATCATTGTGGGGGCAGAACGTGGGGGGATGGAGGAAGGGGTTTCGCTCTTGTGCGCTTTAATAGTAGAATCTCTTTCTTGTCTTTATCGCTTTTGAATGTGGAACGGAATCGAACAAACATCATTTGGTATTAAGGCACGCAAATCGCAGGACCTCCTTTAACCCTTCATTTATTAAGGACAGCCGGATTTTTCCCTCCTCCCTCTGGGCTTGTTTGGCTGCAACCTTTTTGGCACATTTGCAAGCAAGTTCAGACCAGTGCCCCCATCGAGGAACAAGATTTTCCAGTCCACTAAATTTAGGGGCCTCAAGGAATGACCCACCCAGGATTTTGCAACAAAATGTGATCACAAATTGAATTTTAGATCTCCAGTTAAGTCCTGTTCTCTGAAAAAGTAACATGTTTAAAGCTTAAATCCAACTATCCTGTATTTGTACATTTTCATAAAGTAATAAGCGTGGCTTGTGTTGATTTCTCAGTTGATCTGCAGGCAAGGAAATGTTAATAAAACCTCAGAAAGAATAGGCTGTACTAGTACTGGATGTAATAATTGATAACTTGTTGTTGTTTCTTAGTACAGCTCCACATGAGTGTCCCTCACTGCCTCAGCTTTGAAGATTGCAAAAAGCAATTGTTGTCACTTCTAATCCACTACTCCTACTACACACATCTGAAAAGTAAATGTCTGCTTGACTGGATCCAAAAGTCCTGCCGCCTTCAGCTTCATAAACTCGAGTCTAAATCAGGATGCAGGACTCGAGGTTGTGTTTACAGCTCACGCAGAAGCCCTGGATTATTAGGAAGTGGGATTTTGTTTTTAACCACCTGAAGTCATTTGTGAAGAGCATTAGCACGTTGGAGCGTCTGTTGTGGTGGAGGGAAAAACCAGCTTTGAATCGAGGTCTCACTTTGGAGGCCTGTCAACAAAGGGAGGGAATGTGAAACTAAAACAGTTGTCACTGAGTCATACTATGTGTCGTTGTTATTTTTTAGATAGTGCTTTCACATTTGCAGAAAACCCCTGATATTTTCAGGAGGGATATATGGGGAGGGGGGAGTGACGTTTATATTCTGTGTCCTGCTGCATGGAGCATAGAGTGTGTGCACTTGACCGCTACTTAATTAAACGGCTGCATTACGTTTCTGTTCATCAGTATGTTGTTCTCCGCTCTTCTGTTGATAGTTTGATTCTGTTGAACTACATGTAGCATTGATATAAAGGCAAATATTCTCATTATAGCATCGTGTAGCCGACTCTGCTATTACACTATATCCACAAATTTGTTTTTGACGCCATGTCTTATCTCAGGAGACCCCCCCCTCCTCCTGAAGTTCTCAATATATTTTCAGGAGTGCGTAATGTAAAAACGGCTCTAGTCGTACCATATGCTGTTATTTTCAGAGTGAGTTGGACATGCTGACCGTGCTGGTCACCAACATGCCCCGCAATAGTGAAAGGAGCTCTTCAGGAATAGAAATGCTGATTTAATGATTACAGGAATGCATACAGTGTCCCTTTTATGTTTCTATTTGATTGATTTAAAGTTCTTAGAAGGACGTTTTGTGAACGTTGAGGCGTCGTTGGGGTTCATAAGATTCAGTTTGAGTCAGAAAAGTGCAATGTGGTTAAACTACTCCATCACTATGAGGAAACATCACTTAATGACACAGTCTGCATTTGTTTTGGGCAGCAAATTCAATCCAGCATGAATTAAGTTATGTTACTTTTGTGTAAGAATAATATTTTTTAAAAAGCAGTATCCCCATTAAAAAAAAAAAAAAAAGAACTTGCTAATTATTTGCAAAAAAAAACATAGGCAATGGCCTAACATAGGTATTTAATTTTAAAGGAAAAATGGCTGCTACTTTCAAATTATTTCAGATTTTATTAACAGTTATACATGCAGTTCAATCATTCTTGGGCACAACATGACCCCTTAAAATGTGTTTAAGGGGTCAAAATAACAGCTCAAAAACCCCCCAAATATTCCATCGCTCACAATTTATGACCACTAAAAGCATATACACAAATGTATTTGACCAGCTGTGACCTTTAAATGTTTAAAAAAAAGTAACTTTTTGTTCTAATCAGTTACCAACATAGCACTAGCTTACCATAATATAATCATCAGGCCAAGTCTCTAAGAGCTGACAAAATAAAAGTCTGATCTTATTACATGGAACTCGTTACGTGGATAACTTAATTTGTAAGCTACATTAAAACTGAAAGAGCCGAATAGACAGTGTCCACATCAAGGCCAAAGCTGTAAGCATTCATAGCTACAAGGAAGTCAAGAGCTAGTTTCAGAGTCACCGGTCAGTTTACGTGTCCTCTGAAGCCACCAAGTATTTTGATCATGACTGGTAGTGACCCTAGTCTCCGAGTGCAGCCCAGACAAAGAGCACGACACTGGATGAGCGGGGCTCTGGAGTAACAGAGGAACAGGTTTTTTTTTACATGGGGAGGGAGGTGCAGAGCACAACCTTCAGAGACCGGAGCTCAGGTTTCAACACTCGACTTAATACAGTGGATATTCAACAGACTGGTTTTGCATGCCAGTTTGACTCAGTCATTTCTTGATCCTACAAGCTGCACTATTTTTGCCCTGAGGCTTAAAAGTCCCTACATATTTTTTTTCTACTTGTTGTCACATGTGCAGAACAAGAAAGACAGAAAATCCTAAATGGACTCTTTCCGTCTGTTTACAAAAGCTAAAGCTTTCAGCCTAATCAGCTGTCAACACCGGCGCCGTTTATGGCCACGTCCATGTTTTATTTGCTCACCAGACATAAAACTAGACAATAAAAAGCAGTTTCTTCCATTTTACATCCAAAACTCAGACAGTGGATTTTATTTGGACGAGGCTGACTACAGCGAGCGAGTCAGCTACACATAATGTACCCTTGAAAGACTTGGAGATCAATTTCCTCCGGTGAAGGTAACACTAGTCGCAGCTCAGGGTCGCCCTGCTTGGCATTGTTGGGACGGGGTTGCCACGGCAGCAGCAATGTTTGTCTATCATAGGGTGTCACAAAGAGTATGGTTGGGTTATGGAACTGATACAAATGGCGTCCACTCTTCAAATATGTGTGTATTCAGCCTTGCAGGGAAATATCATGACTCAATCCAGTAGTATCAGTGTTTGGTGTTGGTTTGCTTCCTAAATATAGTATAGGTATATCTTTTAAGAGCAGCGTGTGGTTTTAAGTGACAGTTCTCTTATTATTGTAAAAAAGCAATAAAGCATATCTAATCAAGGTGAGATATAAAACCTTTACTGTCACATATCCAAAGCAGTTATTGCAGTATTAATGTCATATATCTCACATTTTGATTAGAACAGGAAATAATGTGACCTCACTGACATACGGCTTCTTTAAAGTGTTGATCCCTAAAGTATCATTAATCTTCATTCTGAGTCAAACTAGCCTGCAAAGCTGTATTCACATGTAACCAGACCCTTCATGTGGAGTATGCTTCTGCACAATCAGACCACATGTATTAGGGTTTTTATTTTTTTATTTTTTAGCATGATCATTTGCATCATGAAAAAGTGTATAAGGGAAGTCACCATCATATTTTACTAAGTTTTAATGACACTTTTTGTGCTGATCTGTGCCCGTGCTGTCAGGAAACTGTGACTCACAGCCTTGATGCTTTAGCGCCACAGTAACTATTTCAAAGTTTAAAATACACATGTTGTTCAGTAGATGTTTTATTTCCTGTAGGCTGTAGTTGTACATGAATCACTTGGAGGTACTCCACTTTTGATGTTATGTTTAAAAATAAATAGAAAATATTTTTTTTTCCCCTCATATTTCCTGTCGCTGTGAAATGTCACTTCTTTTCCTCAGGCAGTCTTTTACTTTATAACTTGTGAGAACTTGCCTAATTCCTCCTAGTCTTTTAAAGCAGCTATAACTAATATTTTGATATTAACAATGGATGAAATAACTGTGCGTAATGTGAAAGGGATTACACCGAGTATTATCAGATGACTAAGCTTTCCCCTCTTAGCTTCGTAGCATTTTTTCAGTTTATTGTTTTGTTATTCTCTATCAGTTCAGCATGAGAGTATGTGTCGTCGTCGTCGTCGTCGTCGTCCCCCCCCCCCCCCCCCCCCCCGTTGTAGCAGATAGCTTTTTTTCATCAAATCTTTAAAAACCTAAACTATTATGTATGTCCAGCAACAAAATTAAGAGTCAGATGGGAGTCCCATCCCTCGGGAGTTGAAAGAGACCAAAGACTGAAAGAAAGAGGAGTACAAATATTGTTAAATATTGTCTGTCAAGAGGGAAGAAAAATGGCTCCAAATGGATGCTAATGTCCCAACATGTCTGCTAAATGTGTAAACAAGCGGCTGTTTGCTCAA
This sequence comes from Labrus mixtus, assembly GCF_963584025.1. Lineage (NCBI taxonomy): Eukaryota > Metazoa > Chordata > Actinopteri > Labriformes > Labridae > Labrus > Labrus mixtus. Next base: position 13,563,917 of record NC_083634.1, on the reverse strand, counting down.
TTAATGCAGTTCAGTAAGCTGTACTTGTTACTCTTTTATGACATTGGTTAAGCATGTGTAAGGGCCATGTCATGTGTGTGAGGTCATTTCAGGTCATCATTTTGAGGCCAAGGAGAAATACTGAACAAAGTGTAATGAAAAGCTAGGATTCCACCTCAGTTACATGACGTGTGGTGTTTTCGCACATGCACAAGACTCCTTAACTTTCAGTAATTTTCTGGGTGAGCTGCATGCGTGAACACAAACAGCAGGACTTTTCACTCAGATTTTTTAGAAGATGTGTGAACGCGACAGGAAATATTCAAGAAAATTCACTGTGAGCGACCTGCATGGCTGTCTGTTTTAAACAGTGATTTTAATTCTGTTCTGATGTTGCAATGCTTTTTTAATGAACTTGATATTTGGCAAAGAAACTAAATACAGATGTGAACTCTTACTCTACACGGAGAGATGATCCAGTCCCTGGTTCAACCATCAGACTACATCACTCAAGGACACTTTTAATAACGTGGTTTGTTTTGCAGATAAAGTCTTCAACTGCATTTTGCTCTTGAATAAGGGTTTCACCACTGACATGTTACCATGGATACAGACAGAGCAATATGTCCTAACGTTGCTTCATGAGTCTCTATTGCTGTCGTACATGCTCATAAAGAAAGGGCTCATTTCTAAAGGACTGGGACAGATATTAGTCATTGTGTTGTGACAAGCCACATCTGGTATAATTTGGGCTTTTAAAGAAGGACATAAGTTACAGTGACATTCACAAGAAAGAATTCATGTCCTACTTTGGGAGGAACATTAAACAGAGGAGATTCATAAAGCTGGTCTCCTCTTAAGAAGTCAAATGTATTCACACAAAACAAATAGAGATGTGACAGATCAAGTGCAAACCTATCCCGTCTCTTTCATCCTTTGTTACTGGAACAGCTGACCCTCTTGACAGAAGTAGGAAGGACCTGCTAATCCCTCCTTTTTCCATGGATGCACCTTAATGGCCCTTTTTTGTTTGTGGAAACTCAAAGTCATTTTAGTCTTTGCTCGGATAATGTGACATATAACTGTATTGTTTTCGCTGCCGGAGGCATTGTTTTGATGAAGTGACGCTCTCTACCCCCTCGGTTTGAGTGCTTTTCCGACATTGTTTTAAAGAGGAATGAAAAAATGGGGCCATATTCTGGGCAGAAGTCCAGCTACATACTTCAAAGGCACCTGTGAAGAGTATAGGGCTGGCAGTATACTTAAAATGAATCCATTTTGGCTTGTTCACATGGGCAAAATACCAAATGTATTCCTAAAAGCAGGGCTAGGTGTCTAGTTGAATGAGATATGGGTGGCGGCTATGCCTGTGTTGTCTGAAATTGGGTACTATTCTGATCTATTAATGTGCCTTGTCTTGCATCATGACATCATCTTTCCTACCTGTGGTTGTCAACTTGAAGAGTATGGAAGTCCAGAGCTGAAATGAAAAACTACAATGCAGAGTGTTTATCTGCGTCTTTAAGTCCAGAGCTGTCTGTAGCCTTACAAAGAGGCTTTTCCCCCCTCCTGCTACAGCTGACTCACCACTGGAAACATTGAACTTCCTGTGTAAGTCGGAACAGCTCTTTGATCGACAATGTGGACATTCAAGGCTTCAAGGTTCTCTTTCTTCTTAGACGACCAGTTGACTCTGTTGTTTTTAGTAGGGCTTATAAATTCCTTTCTTTGGTACAGTAACACTATTTTTGAACAGTGATGTATAGAATATAAATGATAAGCAGCAGTTTTCATATAAAATATATTGTCCCCAAACATGTCTGTGAAGTTTCTTGTTCTAAATCCACTCTGATCCTGTTTATCATGACTGTAAACCCCTCTATTTCAGCCCTGCTCAGAACAGGCTGTTTCCTTGTCTGTAGCTTTAAATGTAAATGAGCTGTGTCTGACCACGCCCCTCTCTGGAGGGGCTTGGGTGGCTTGCTCCATGCCCAATTGTTCACGTTGTGAAAGTAGACTTAGAGGCACAACAAACACCTACCTGCGGGAGTGTCACCCATCTGGGGGAGGGGTTACTGCCCTTTGTGATGTCATAAAGGGAGAATCTCCAAACTGCCTGTTTGAGAACACATTTTCTAAAAAGTGGAGAAGGCAAAAGACAAAAAGGATGAATTTCTGGGAGGTTTGTAGGTGAGCTAGGGACACATGTCAGTGTTAGAAAATCATGGTTAAGTGTATTTTGCATAGTGTGACATTTAATTTGTTACTATCTGATAAAAGCTGGGCTCTTTTTGATAATAGATAAGAGCTCAATATCCAAATACCAGTGCATTTTCAAACAGTAAACTTAAAAATACAAACTAGTATAAATGCCCATGTGCTGGCCTTTTGCAAAGTGTTATTAGCTATACTGTTGTTACAGAATGTACAAGTTATCAGTGTGTCTGCGCTGCATTAAAACATCCCTAAGTTGCGTTATGTTAATGACTACTAAGTTTCGTGCCATGACTAACAAGAAAACAGAACCTCAACTTTTTTTATTATAACTTCCTATGAAAGCCTACTAAAAACGTACAAATATATATATATATATAGAGAGAGAGAGAGAGAGAGTATACATATATTGCAGATCCACTGTTCTATGTCAATTTTTTGCTTCTCAGGTCCAGGTTTTTATGATCATTTATCAAGTGTTTAAAAGACTTTGGTGTCTGTTTGATTTACGCTCTCAGTGGCATTTTTTAACATTCCTCCAGGCCCTTGCTGCTCTCCCTTGGCTCTCTGTAGCTTCCAGTGCTTTAACTCTCCTCACATAGTCGGAGTAGTGCGGTGATATACAATGACAAGACTGTTTGTGCATGTCAACAAATTCAGTCCCTTATGTTTCCCCAGTCTGTGGTGTTTCTCTCTTAAAGGATCCTTTTACTGCCTTGGCCAAAGTATTACTTAGCATTCTGTGTACGCTTGCATGTGTAATGCATCTCACTGTCCTGAGGTAATATGTAAGAGCTTTGCTTTCACTAACACACAGTGTTCTTTCTGGCTAAAGCCTGAAGACAGTGTGTGTTGAAAGCGTTAAGAATAGACTGTTCTTAAAACCATGGTGGTTTTCTACAACTATGGTAGGTCAATACAAGGGTGTGTCGTCAGCGAAACATGAAATCCTCTTCAATCTATAAAACGCCTTTATTCTTCTTACCACCAGGTTCGCCCAGCCATGATTGAGGACAAGGGTCACCGAGTGACCGACTACTTTGTGGTAGCTGGGTTGACGGACAAGTCCACGCCCCTGGAGCAGGACCTGTCAGAGACCAAGTCCGGTGGACCCAAAGCACCCATCACCGACCTGGCTGTCATTAACAGGTCGGCAGGAGAAACAGTACCGGAGGGTTTTACATGCATCGACAGCACCTACAGCGGCCAGCCTGCAAACCTTAATCATGGCAGTCTCAAGAGCCCCGAGCTGTTTCTGTGCTACAAGAGGTGTCGAGGGAAGTCTCCTCTCATTGATATCGGGTGAGTCAGCAGTTTGTAATCTGAAATGTGTGTAGGCCTGCAGCATCAAGGGACTCATTACAAGTGTCCACTGTTTGAATAACATGAAACCAAATTCTTTGTAATGGGGATTAAAAAACTTAACATTGGAGACAGCTTGATGTTCATCATCTAGATTGAGAATTTTATAGCCAGTCATTTAGCTAAAATGGTATTGTGCAATAACCCAGTCAATGAACCCATAAATATTGTTTCTGCTGTTCTCTCCATCATGCTGCACATTCAGAAGCTCAGTTTGTTTTTCTGATAGAAGCAAAAAAAAAAGTTTAACCACAACCACAAAGAAACAAAAGATCCCCAAAGTGTCCCGCGGCAGGGTTATTGTAGCTAGCACGTCAACAGATTGTCCCATGCAATCCTTTTCGATTGTTGATTATGAAATGGCAAAACTTGAACTAAGAGATGAAAGGAAGTAGGTACGTTCCTGCTTCATTCACTGGCATCTGTTGCGTCATGGAGTTCCTCCCTCAGCCGCACCTCTTGGCTTCTCTCCACGGATCCAATTTCCCTGCTTCCTTCTGTTATCGTACACGAGCTGATTCATTTAATGATGTCCTGTTAGCATTAAGCTGCCGCTGCTTGTGAAGCCGTGAGCCAAACTGTTGTCTATGTTATGTGTAGCAGTTAACTCCCTGATGAATAAAACAGAGGCATGGACGCACTAATGCTTTACAAAGGACAATGATGCAACTGCCCGAGGCATTTCCATCCTCCACACCTAAGTCTTCTTCTAAAACCTCATTGTGCCCCCCTCTGACAAACTGGAGTTTCCAGTTACAAGAGACAACAATCTGCTCTCTCTTAGTCCAGTCTTTGTACGATCTAATTAAAACTTGTGTGCTTGAAAACATATTGGCAACACATTGGCCGCATTCCACTTGTTTAGTGATGAATTTGGTTCATTTCATGTGTTATTAATTTGATTTCCTTCTGCTAAATGTAGCTCTAAACTGCAGAAGCCTGCGTGTTTAAACCCCTCATGAAACCCTGCAGACACCAGTGCACTAAGCATAAACAGAAGATCATATGTCAAGTCATGTTTCCTGTAAGAGATTGAGCAATCCTGCTTAGCATGTTAGCAGACATGTGGGTAGGAGGAGAGAGCAGTAAGCTTGCATCCAAGTATTCTCAGTCTTTGTTAAACTTTGTTATTGGATAAAGCACTGAATATGTAAAGCAGTTTGATAAAACTGGTTCCACAAGTTGTTGCTGCAAAGGGAAATAGTATTCCTTCCTGATGGTTCTTTTTCGTTGTAGCTACGGCAAACAATGTCAGAAGTTATTTTTGGCCATGTTGCAACCCCAGTGTCTCTCCTTCCCAATCTGTTCCACTTGCTGGACTTCATTCATTGTGAGATTAAATAAAAAACTACCACCTCCGCTGCCAGTGAAGGCAGCATTCCCAGCCTGGGGCTCCACAGCGTCACAACTCACTGTGCCCATTAGGGACTCACTCACTGTTTTTTTTTTTGTTGCCTAAATGAGAATTTGCTGGCAACTGTCCTCCTGGCCTCTTTAGGTTTGTCCTGCACCCTTTCCAGAATAAATGGAGTGTTTCAGGACCATTGTATCTGCCATGGCTGCCCTGTAGCTTCACAAGATTAAAAAATGTGTTTCTTGGTTTAAAGAGGCCTGCAATCACATCTTTGGCCCCACACACGGCATTGTTCAGATGGAAAGGGCCGTCATGGAGCATGCTGCCATAGAAGTCCTGCAGTCATGCAAAAAAAAAAACCAATCCAACACAGAGAGAAACTGATAGCTTTCCTCATGGCTACTTTTGGCTTGTGTTGGATATGTGCGAGTTTCCTTTACTGTCTGGGATTTGAATGAGTCAGCTGGTAATTATGTCTGAATCACATCTCCCATTGATGACAGGCTTCTCATAGAGGCTTCAAAGGCAAGCTAGAGCTTAAAGAAGAAAGTCAGTGTTGTTGACCGCACACTGGTCGTCCCTGTAAAACAGAGATTATACTCCCCATAGAGCCACAGCTCAGCCTCTCCCGCTTATTGTCTTTCAAGAAAGCACTTCTCGAAAAATAGATTATTCACAGTATGTGTACGTGGCACAGCATTTCTATGCTCATTAAAGCCATGTTTTAAAGGAGCAGCTAAAGCTAATTCTGTGAAAGGCAAAGCTTAACTTTTTAGTTAGTCTTTGTTTTCTGACAAATTGGCAAACTTAAAGCTGTACTAGTCAGAAACACAACTTTTATTGAAAACAGTTCACTTGACCTGGATCTTTTCTCCTCAGCTTTATATGGCAGCTTAAGTATCCTTACACTGTTTTGGTTTCACAGCTTACAACTTCACTTTTTTTATTGGTTCCCACTGCCCTCATCAGCTGTGTTTTCAGCAGTAACTCTATTTAAAAAAAAAAAAAAAAACATGTCCAGCACACAAAAGAAAAATCAACTATTTATCAAAGTGGAGCATTTAGTAGCTAAAGATCCAGATATTTAATTTATTTTATGTTCTAGTTAGGAACTTCCATATGAAAGACATGAACTACGTCATCCTGAGAGAAAAGTGTCTCTGTTCTGTTTGTGTCCTGTTGTCTGCATACTTGGATAAAGAATGTCTCGGGAAATATCTATGGGCAATTTCACATTAGGCACGATTGCTTCCCCTCTCCCCCGCTGGTCTGCGTTCACATTAGTAACATCGTTCAGTGCCCGAGTGCACTTGGGTTTGTACACCTTCTGATACAGCAGGTGGCAGTATGTTTACAAATCAGCCAAAAAGCAGAAAGAAGAAAAAGCAACCATGGCAACCACTCACAGACTGAATCCATCCTGCAACCTGTGGGATATGAAGATTTCTTTTAAGCAACGGGAGCCGTTTGGAATCACGTCTTGAAGCAATCCACTTCCTCGTTTGAGCACGGTTGCGTCACATTTCCAGCGCAACTTACTCGAGTACACACAGGGATCATGACAGAGACCACCTCCTCAAGCACGCTACCCAAGTACAGGACGAGTACATTTGTGTTCACAGTTCACACTGATCAAATGAAACAGACTTTGGAGTCAAGTGCACTCGGATCTGGGCCCGGGTCCCTAATATCAAACCACCGTAACAGAGAGTAAAAAACTAGATGTAGACATTGTTAGGAAAGAACATGTTCCTTTAACTACTGTTGTGTTAAATTGTTGTAATGCTGAGTTTAATCTAAATTTGCTTCAGACTGTTAAACTCATTAAACATCCATCACGATTTTGGAAAGTCAACCAGCAGCAAACATTCACTACTAGTTCTGTTGCGTTTATTTTTTTCTTATGCACCACATAGAAACTCTAGCCTCTTCCTTTCTTTCTTCTCATTCTCAAACCTGTCATGTGTTGTTGGTATTTGAACATGAATGTTCTCTCTTGTTTTTACTGTGTAAACTGTTGCTTCATCACAATGTGTGTCATTTGACTTTCGGCAGCCAAGAATGTTTAAAATATGAAAGACATGTCTGAGTGCAAAACTGATTCCAGGACTGCGTTCTCTGACACACTCAAACGTCTATGTACGCTTTCAATATGAATTTACACAAGTCATTGCACTGCACTAGCTGCCTTGTTAATGTACAAACTGTTAAATGAGACTCGACTACAGACAGCTGGACAGCCTCAGGTTCTTTCTGCCTTTTCTTCTGCATAATACAGTCTTTGTTCTTGACGGAGAACGAAGCGCATCGTGGTGTCATGCTAAGCTAACACTTTCTCTTGTTTGTCAGGGTGCTGTATGAGGGGAAGGAGCGTCTCATCCAGGGCTGCGAGGTCATCCAAGCCACGCCGTACGGCCGCTGCGCCAACGTCAATAACAGCTCCGCCACCTCGCAGCGCATCTTCATCACGTTCCGCAGAGCGCCGCCTGTCCAGCCCCAGAACTCGCTGGCTGTGACCGACATCTGTGTCATCGTCACCAGCAAGGGAGAGATACCTCCACATACCTTTTGCAAAGTGGAAAAGAACCTCAACTGTGGCATGGTGAGTTAGATTTGTATTCCTTAGCTTACACATTGTCATCATCAGAACATGTTTTAATATCTTCTTTTTTTTTTCCACCTTTAGTGGGGCTCCAGTGTGTTCCTGTGTTACAAGAAATCTGTGTCTGCGTCCAATTCTATCAGTTACAAAGCAGGTAACAGTGCCACAGTTTTCTGCACTTATCTTGATATGAACATTGATAACACCATCTAATGAATTATTTCACATTCATGAAAAAGTAACAAAAATAACCAAGAGTTCATTCAGGCCATTCCCTGTGAAGTGACGGGATGTATTTTGTTTACTGTGCTTAAAAAAATGACCATGAAAGTAAAAAAAAAAAAAAAAAAAGGGAAAAACACTCATGCTAAATCAAACTATGAAATGTCAAGTAGTTATTAAAGTAGGGCAAATATCATTTTTGCCTTTTATAAGATAAGACAGCAGAAGAGAGACAGGAATGTTGGGGAGAGAGAGAGAGAGAGAGAGAGGAACAATGTGCAGCAATGGGCCGAGGTCAGATACAAACCCACAGCTGCTGCGATGAGGACTGTTGCCTCTGTACATGGGGCGCCTGACATAACCGCTAGGCTATCTGGCGCCCCAATTAATGGCATCTTTATCATCATCTTGATATGAGCATTCACAATTAACACACTGCAAAAGTCTGAATTTCAACCGATACAAAAAAAAAAAATTGTAAACAAGCAATGCTTTGTCGCTCGGCATGAGTAAACTGGCCATGTTTCACACCGTTCTGATGCAGTCAGACGAAGCTCAAGCTAGCTACCCTAAGATTAACTGGTGCTGATTTAGTGTTTAAATAATCACACACCCTAGATGTTGTCAACACCCTGTACAGTATGCTTATTCTACAGTGGCTTCAACTCTGTCCTCCTTCATTATAATAATGAGAAGTTAGTCTATAAGACAGTAAAGCACATTTCATTCCAAATGTTTACCTACTTATCATTTTGAATTCAGTGCTCTACTCCTTCTTGCCAACAATTAAATGTTTTTTTTGTACTTATAGGCTTCTATACATGAAAACAACTGCTGTTAAAAAGGCTTGGCAATAACAAGTCCTTTACATGTTATGTCACCTTTAAGAGTGTTGTGATGTATTGATATCAAACATGCTGTGAAGAAAGGCTTTCACAATCGGCCTCGCTTAACGTTCTTTATCTGAATGCTCAGGCGAGCGGCCCCCTCACTGTTTATCTCTGATCCTTTAGTACTTCTTTCTTATTGCAGCTGGCAGCATTTCAGAACCTGTGTGTGACATTTTGACTCACTGACTGCTTCCTTTAAAGCCTGGCCTTTAGACCTAGTCATTGTGCAACATGAATAGCTCTAACATGATCCATGTTCATATAAAATGGTGTATACACACACACACACACACACACACACACACCCTTTCAGACACTCGTGCTAGCTTTATCTTTTTGTTCAGCCTTTTTCCTGAGAGGCTGCTGCTCATTCATCTCAGACAGCTGCACTTCCTGCCACGCCCATTTCTTGTGTCTGCAGTCTCGTGAATGTGTGTTAGCATGTGTGTATCTTGTCTGAAAGCCATCTACCAAACAACAGGTTACAGCGAAGGACAAAACAGTCATTTCCTGAGAATAGTACTACTTGTCATCAAAAAACTGAAAACCTCCACCTCCCTTTTCCAGAGCCTCTTTCATCATTGCAGAGATATAAAGTCGTAACATGTGTATATATATTTAGTTGGACATTGCTACATTACCATTTGAATGCTTAATTTATTCTCTTTCCTTTGTTCTCCAGGTCTCATTTTCCGTTACCCAGAAGAGAACTATGAGTCCTTTCCTCTTTCAGAATCTGTGCCTCTGTTTTGTTTGCCCATGGGCGCCAAGATCGAGTGCTGGGCACCGAACACGCGAGATCCTCTACCTGTCTTCTCCACGTTTGTCTTAACCGTATCTTCTGGAGAAAAGGTGAGACGAAGCAACCAATGGCACGCTTGTACTTGTATCAAAAGACAAAAAGGGCTTCAGCTAAACCAACCTGTGAAGCCAAAACGTTACAAAAAACACCAAAGGAGTCTGTCCATCTGTGATTGCAGGTATACGGATCAGCCATCCAGTTCTACGAGCCGTACCCAGTGGATCTGTTGAGCGAGAAGCAGAAGATCCAGCTGGGCCTGCTCACCACGGTAGAGAAGAAGATGATCCCCAACCGGCCCGTGAACACCAACAAATGCATCTGCCTGCTCTCCCACTGGCCCTTCTTTGAGTCCTTCCGCAAGTTCCTCATGTTCCTGTACAAGCTCTCCGTCTCAGGCCCGCACCCGCTGCCCATTGAAAAGTGAGAATTTACGTTATTTGACATTTAACAATAATCCAGATTTGATGAGTAAAGCCGCTGACACATTCTGTGTATTTCTCTTTACAGGCACATCTCACACTTCATGCACAATGTATCGTTTCCTTCCCCTCAGAGGCCAAGAATATTAGTCCAGGTGACATGTTTAATATCTCTTAGGTCACACTCAACAATCAAAAATACACAAAAGATGTTTAGTCAGTCCCTTGTCCGTATGTTACAACATTTTTTTTTTTTTCCTTCCAGCTCTCGGCACATGACACGCTGATCCTCTCCCAGCCTGTGTGTACACCTTTACCCCTCAGGTAAGAAAAAAGCTTTCATCGCTTAACCTATCAATGCTGCACCATATATCATAGTATCATAATATCAGATCCTTACAGAGTGAAGAAAATGAAGCAATCCTTAAGTTAATATTCTGTGCTCTGTCTTATTAGTCTTCTTAGTAAAACTCACACTTTGACTGTCTTTATTTTTGCTTTTTCCCGCTGCTTCATTGAAACATTCTGACATTTGTAGAATGTCTAGCGGCGACTTTCTCCCCCTCTTTGTTCCTGCTGAAAAAAATAGCTTTGTTGTTCCCTTTATTACTCACAAAAATGGTGATGTCAGGCCTTCATTAAAGCTGAAACTATAAATTGCTGGTTGGTTATTCAGCTTGCTCTCGCTTACTTTGTGCTTTACAAAGCTTGGGGCCAAAATCTGAAAAACCCCAAGTTATAAAAGAGGAATTTATTTTGACTCGCAATAACAAGGTCCTCTAAATGGTCATCCAGGGTTCTGGGGAAGTGTGGAACAAAATGACAGCGTACTTCAACAAAGAAAATATGTACAAGTAAGAAGAGGGGATCAAACAGACTTTTGACAACAACAACTTTATGGGATTTTCTGGATGATGTCAAAAACTTAAACGTACATCTTTGATAGAATTCAGATTCAATCGGTGCCATAAGAGGTTTTTCATTATTAGCTTAAAGGGGATGTGAGTGTTTGGATTGCAAAAACTCATAAATCTTGTAAGGTGATGTTTTCTCATTTCAAGAGATCTCTGAGTTTTTTTTTATTAAAAACATGAATTACTAAATACCGTTTTTTTCCCCTTTTGGGCTCCTTATTACGTCTGATTGTTAAGGAAAGTTTGAATCACCCTGTTTCTCTGTTACATAACACTTTCTTTCTCATTAGTATTGTTTTTTTTCCACCCTCATGCCCAATGTCTCCTCTCCTTTCCCTCTGTTCTTTGCCCAACCTCATCATCATCTCTCTCTCTCTCTCTCTCTCTCTTTCTCTCTCTCTCTCTCTCTCTCTCTCTCCCTGTCAGCGGGGCGGACTACGGCACGCTGCTGATGAATCTGGGCTCTGAGAACTGTGCCACACTGCTGCACTTTGTCCTGCTGGAGAACAAGATCCTGCTGCACTCGCTCCGGCCCGCTGTGCTCACTGGAGTGGCCGAGGCCGTGGTGGCTGTGAGTATGCTCTGCGCTGCACGCCACAGTCGGTCATGTCCAGTAAAAACACAATGTGGTCGTTATAATCGATAGTAGCTGTCATGCTACGTCATTTCTAAGAAATATACAGATGCCTTTACCCTACGACCACAGCTGCACTTTATTGACTCCATTAGAAATGTAGAGATGTGATGCCCTGAAAACAAAATGAATAACCTGCCTGTCTGTGATGTCTATGAAGTTATGTCATCAATAGACATGAAATTCAACCTGTTGATTAAAGCACACTTGCTTTAGTATAGACTCAATAATGAAGATTGAAAAAAAAAAATTGAAATTTGGGTTGCAATTTTTCATGAAGTAGTTGGTGGTGGGTCTTGAGCTTCGACCGGTTGAGAACCTCTGGTTTAGAGAAGACAATTCTTTATTGTCAGAGATTTGTTTTACACTTGCCAGTATAAATATTCTATTTATTTATTTATTTTATTTCACACAAGGTGACACATTTAAAGTAGGTGGAACCTTAAACAACATTAACATACTAAAAACAGACACAATAGAGATAGATTAAAGGAGGGCACCAGGATCTCATGGTTTAAATGTGAGGGGCTTATACTGTATATATATATATATCATTGCATTATATATCATTGCATTATATATCATTGTATTATATATCATTGCATTATATATCATTGTATTATATATCATTGCATTATGCTTGTTAGGGTTAATCAGTTTGGTTGGAAGGACACTGTAGTTAAATCATAAATGTATACCAGATTTGATTATGATATGGCCAACAACACTCCCTCATTTATAATCATTCAGCTGCCCAGTCAAGTCAGGAGAGAGTACACAGCCCTGCACACCCACCCATTACTGATATTAAAGCAGTCCCATACAGCACGACCTCATCTAATGTGCAGAATATAATCGGCAAACTAAATTGGATCTATAAATATCTGTCCTTTTTAATGCTTTGACTCATTCGATCATTCCAGCAGTGACATCAACACTGACAAACGGAGCAGTATTCAATTTCCATGCCTTACTTATTATTCAAAGGTCCTCAGTGAACTTATTCATGTGAAGGGGAACTTTGTGTAAAATTACACCAGTAACATCACTGATTTGAATCATTTCTGCACTCAGTATTCAAATTGATTCTGAAGCTACGTGTGACCTGATTTGGACTTTTGATAATCATGTCTCTTTGAAAACACAGGATGTCACAATCCTAAATTAGTTTTAGGTGTCACTACAAATCAGTCACAATCGAGAGGACCATTACATCTTACACAAGTGAGACCCGTAATGCCTTTTATTGAATTCTGGTGTCTGATGTTGATCATCTCCAGTTCTAATGTAAACTCATTATTGGCAGCCTGGTTGCATCAGTCGTTCTGTTCTCTTGTCTCCATCAGATGATCTTCCCCTTCCAGTGGCAGTGTCCCTACATCCCCCTGTGCCCGCTGTCTTTAGCACAAGTCCTCAATGCTCCTTGTCCGTTCATAGTGGGTGTGGACTCCCGCTACTTCGACCTTTACGACCCCCCGCCAGATGTTGTCTGTGTGGATCTGGACACTAACACCATCTACCTGTATGCTATGCACCCTTAAATCTACAGTTTCTCAAAATTCCTGCAGCAATATACTTCTTTAACCAAGAGCAGTCAGCAGATTATTATTGTGCAGCGACTTCCAGCTAACGGCCCTCGTGGTATTGTGTGTTACAGGTCTGATGAAAAGAGACACAACAACTGGAAGAATCTCCCAAAGAAGCCCTGCAAGAGTCTCGTTAACTCTCTGAGCAACTTGCACCACCAGCTGGCCACCGGTACAAACACAACCTTTGTTGAAATTATAACTGATGAAACTAAATTAATAGTAATGTTGATTATCAAAAAATTAAATCAAATGAAGCGCTAATGGAAATAATTATAAAAAATTAGATTATGATTTTAAAAACCCTAGAATGTGCTTCACAAGTAAAGTTGTTAACTTAATTTTAATGCAAAAATACTTCAACATCAGCACACTAGTGCAACTTGTGTTAAAGTTATTTTTAGTATCAAAAAGGTTAAATTGAATTATCATTTTTCAAACCATTTTTTTAAAACTTTCAGTGAGTCGGTAAAGAATATTTACATTTAAAGTAAGAGTTTTAATAAAGAGAAATTGTTCAGCTCTATAGCTTCACTATAAAAACTGTTAGTGAAGAACATAGTGCACTAGCGTTTTATACTAACTACCAAGCTGAAACTTACTTTTGTCATTCCATTACACCAGCCAGTGCAGTGAGTCCTAAATATACGACACTGCCCACTGGTGCAGGATAATTGATCCAAAACTTCTCTAGTTGCAGTACGCCAAACTTCACAGGACGGCTCCGCAGTGGACATGACCCCCATCGAGGCTGACTTCACCTGGCACAAGAAGAAGACGGCCCTGGAGATGGAGATCCAGGAGACCTTCCTTCGCTTCATGGCCTCCATCCTGAAGGGCTACCGCTCCTATCTCAAACCCATCACCCAGGCGCCCTCGGAGAAGGCCACAGCCGCAGACTCCCTCTACGATCTGCAAGGTAAAGAAGTGACTGACGGCTCCCTTTCCTAATGTGCCCAAAAGCAAACCGGTCATTATGATGGTATTGGTTTTCTTTAAATGTTTCCTATTTATATGGACGCTGTTATTGTGATTAGCCTTCAGGCTTCTTTTCAGCCTTTGCATAATTTACAGTAAGCTAACGATCCGTTAATCGAGATTCATATTTTAAGGCACATCACAGCAATCACTCAACATAAATGCTTTCAGATCTCCGTCATCTTTCTCCTCCGCTCAAAGAAGACTTCACTAATGCCTGTTGCTGGGAAACCGGTTTTCATCTCTCTTTAGCTTCATTGTTACAGATCAATTTTAGACTCTGATAGAGTGAAGCAAAAGGCTTCTTTCACGTCATCAAATGGTCCCATTCAAACACTTTGTCTGCATAAAGAAAGAAAAGGAGGGGCACTAGTAGCCTGGTGGTTGTGTCGGCGTCCCATGTATGGGGGCGGTGCGCCTCATTGCAGCGGCCGTGAGTTTCGGGTCAGACGTCGACCCTTTGCTGCATGTCATCCCCTGCTCTCTCCTCCCAACGTTTCCTGTCTCTCTTCAGCTGTCCTATCCAATGGAGGCGAAAATGGCTCAAAAAATATCTTTTTTTTCACATGAATCACTTCATCTGTACATTTTTCTCATGTGGATAATTTCGGCGTCTCTCCTTTTCTTCCTCGCAGGTTTTCTCAAAAGCAGAGACCGTACGCATCAGAAGTTCTACTCCCAGCTCACCAAGACCCAGATCTTCATCCGCTTCATCGAGGAGTGCACCTTCGTCAGCGACAAGGACACCGGCCTGGCCTTTTTCGACGACTGCGTGGAGAAGGTGATTACATAGTCGGCGTCAGGCTGCTGTCCGATGTGTACAAACGTCACACTGGTGTTACGTTCTTCCACTTCCACCTGAGGATTCCTTCCTGGAACAAGCCTTTGTTTTGCGTTGTTTAATTGGTGAAATAACACTGGCCTGCTGGGGAAGCGGGGAAGTCAAAATTTCCTCTGATTCATTCTGTTCCCTTTGCTCTATTTCCTCCCCTTGCAGCTTTTTCCCTCTGATAAAATCCCGGACAAGGGCACCAAGGTAATCACTCTCACTGAAATCAGATTTTCCTGCGCCTTGTTCTTTAATGCTTGTCACTAACATTAAACAGAAATTAACCTTTTTCTCCTTTTTGAAAAATGTTTCTATTACGGGGCATGGAAAGTTCCTGCTTCTCTTCTATCCTAAACCACAATCAAATGAGCATGTTTAACTGCATTATTGGAAAGACGTGACAGATTGTAGTTTGTGTGCAGTTTAGGGCTTCCATCAGACCGCCTGCAGAGTGTGCTTTTATTAAAAAAGTCATAGTTATGAGTCTCACTGAGTCCTGGCTGTATGTAATCCTCACTAAAGGTTGAAGGCGAGTCATCTGAGGACACGAGGCTGTTGGAACTGGACGAGTCGCAGAAGAGCGAGCACACTGTCTTTGTTATGCCCCCTGAACCCACAGCTGACGATGGACCTGAACCTGCACCCAGATACACGTAAGTCTCATGAACTCCACTTTATTAAAACCTTATTGATTCGGCATTAAACAAAAGTCTAAAAGAAATCATTTTTCTCATGCTCCAGTTATAAAAGTTTCCCGAGGCTGCACATGGGGCTCTTTGACCGTCCTAAAGAGTTACGGCCAGCGATCAGCAGCAGGACAGCAGGCGCCAGTCTGTCCAGCAGCCCTGCACTGCTGGCTAAGAGGACCAAGCAGGTGTGCACTCACTCACATAATCACTTTATGGAAAAGCAGCAGCAAAAACCCTGTTAGTTGAAAATGCATTTCCCTCCATTATCTCATCAAATCTTCAACCCGTTTCAAAAAGATCTGCATGTTTTTTTTGTTTTTTTGCCCTGATCCAACAGGAGATCAAGCTAGCATACAAGATGGCAAAGCGCTTCTACTCCAACCCTCCGCAGTGGGCCCGCTGTCTGTTCAGTCACTGCTACAGCCTGTGGTTCATCTGCCTGCCAGCAGCCGCGGGGCTCGCAAAGTCGAAAAGTCGCGCCATGCAGCAGGCGTACAACATCCTCCTGAAGATGAGGACCACTGAGGTGGAGGTGCTGGATGAGGTACAGGCACAGGTTTTTTTTCTTCTGGCTTCTTCTTTACATCGTATTTGTATAAATTGGTGTTTCATAATTTTTTGTCTTTTGGGGCGTTCAGGTGTGCTACAGAGTGGTGATGCAGCTCTGTGGTGTGTATGGTCTTCCTGTCATGGCTGTGAGGGTTCTGGTTGAGATGAAGAAAGCTGGAGTGCTCCCTAACGCCATCACATATGGATACTACAATAAGGTCTGAAACAGCCTTTAACATTGTCTATGCTGTCGCTATAAAGACTGAAAACAGGCAATGTCCTCATCCTTTATTCTGTTTCCTCCACAGGCTGTCTTAGAGAGCCCCTGGCCGAGCAGGAACCGGAGTGGCCTCTTCATGTGGACTAAGCTGCGTAACGTACTTCGTGGAGCGACCCAGTTCAAGCAAGCGCTCCACAGCACGTCTTCCAAGAAGGGAGCCGCACTTAGTACCACAGGTTGGTATGGAGTATGCACTATGGTATATATTTACTCCCTTTCCGTTTCCCCCCCCTTTTTTTTCTCACTTGCTTGAAACTATGTCTCCTGACCGCAGCTGCGTCAGAAGAAGGGTCTGCAGCCACTGAAGTTGACCGTTTGAGTCATGGAAGTGCCGACAGCTCAAGCGAGGTCAACGGTGAGGAACACAACCTGTTTGCACACAGCCACAGCCTGGAAGACACCACAGACAACCACTGCAGTACAGGTACTGACATCCTCAAATGCACAGGTTTTGAGTAATTAAAAAAAAAAAATTCTATATCTGTCTGGTTCCTGCGTCTGCATGTTTGAGCAATAACATAGGTGAGTGTTATGTAACCTTAACTTCAAGAGAAAGGATAATGAGAAGAGGACCTAGGTGGTAAAAAGAAAACAATATGAAGCAGATTTAATTCAACCCTCTGTGAAAGATTCTAAAGCATGGTTTGTGGGTCTTCTGCGCCCCCACAGGACGGCAGTCTGATCAAGGCTACGGCTCCAAGGACGAGTTACACCAGGAGCTAACAGAGCCTTCACATTCAGCTCTTCTTTCTGCTGTGGAGAGGAACAGTTCCAAAAATCAGCATAATGGTACAAAGAGCATACCATAATTAAGTTTCCTATTGTTTTACTGGTCTAATGATTCACAGCCTGCTAAGCCATGACACTGAGTAAAAAGGGGAAGCCTTGTTATAGTTTAAGAGATGTGGCTTACTGGTATGCACATCAGAGTATGGATATGTAGAGATACAGATACAGATACAGATTCCTCCCCCTTTGGATGGGGGAGGGGGGGGGCACATGTGATGTGCAATACTATGCTGAAAAGTGTACTGTGTTCATATGCAGAAGAAAAGGGGACAAGGATCTCATCTTTCCATTTTTTTTTACCTGTCAGGGCATGTGCTTAGTGTGGGTTGCAAAATAAAATATTTAAGGCACTTCATTACAGATCAAATATCTGATGGTGATGACATGTACAGACAGTGCTGAATATAATATGCTCAGGCCAATATGTTGGCAAGACAACTCTCTCTGTGTTCAGACCACATCAAGATACATTTCTTTAGAGCATAATGTACTCACCTGTGTATACTGCCCCCATGTGGGCCAAGTATAGAGAGGCAGGCCACTTACAATGATTCTATGAGGACACTTTTCAAAAGAACCTTGCTGAGCTCGTGTAAGTGAACTGTTGTTTTAAAAGCAGGAGTTTACACTTTCCAGGCTCTTGTGAGAAACAAGATGTACAAATCAAATAGTTAGGTAGTGGTAGACTAACATGACAAATAAGATTAAAGCAGGTGTATATAGGCAGTCCAGGTGGAAAATATTGGTTGGTTAAAATAATTGATTTCAAAGCTTTTTTTTAAACTGCTGTAAAGAAAAATTCAAGAATTGTAAAGGTAGAGAACTCCGTAATTTGGATCCTCTGTAGGTTTAACTAAACTGAGTTTGACAAATCCTGGAATAAGTTGGCTCTAAGGAGACGAGAGTTACTTTTGGAGCATTGGTTATTGTATGAATATATGTCACAGAAAGAAATTATTAAGAAACCGTGTGAAATATGGTTTATCGTCCTCCTTTTATTAATGTTGATCTGTTGATTGTGTCCTTTTATTACCAGGTGGAGATATTGCCGGCTCTGTGGACAGTGCTGTAGCAGTGGCAGAGCCCCCCAGTCCTGTTGAGGTACCCTCGCCTGTCCCCAGCATTGTGAAGCTGTTCACAGGGAGCTTTGATGCTGGCAGGGAAACAGGTGAGAAGAGAGACGTTACAGGAATCCAAACATTTGATCGTTAGAAAGCCAAACTGAAGGTACAGCTCTAATTACGTCTCTGCACATTCTGCAGGTACCGGGAAGCTGTTTAGGAGACAAAGCAAGACTGATAGCGTGTCTTTCCCTGGTGACGATGCCACGCTGGTATCAGGGGACGGAGCTAACCAGCCCCAGCAGCAGCAGCGACAGAAGTCCTTTGCCGAGCGCAGCTGTAGCTTCAGCGCTGAGAGCCGCGCTGGGATGCTCCTGGAGAAAGGAGTGGACCACATGGCGAGTCAGATGGGTGCAGATGCCCGTATCCTTGCGGCAGCTCTCTGTGCCGGCCAGAGCCCACCGCCTAATAGTGTGTCTAAAGCACTTTTTAAAGACCTGGAGGAAGAGCCTGAAGAGGACCAGGGTCTGATACTGGGAAAGCTACATGACCAAGAGGGGACTGAGGCAGCAGGAGAATGGAAAGGAGATGAGACGGAGGTAGAGCGGACTGAGGATAAAATGGACAAACGAGAGAGGAAACACACTGAGACACAGGACGATGATTTTGCCCTTCGTGGAGCGGCACTGGAGAGGGAAGACGTGCAGGCAGGTGCCGACCCACTTTCCCTCCTGGTGACCGAGAGCGAAGACTCTGCTTCCGTCAACAGCCAGGAGCCACTTCGCTCCGTGCCTGCTGTGGTGTCCCGCAACCTGGCCGAGGAAATCGAAATGTACATGAGCCTGCGGAGTCCCCTGGGTGCGAAGTCGTCCAGCATGGAGCTCCAGCAGGCCCAGGGAGACTCCGCTGACGCCCCACAGCCCAAACCGCTTCTGGAGCGCAGATCCAGCCTCCCCGTGCCTCCTGTTAAGACTCCGACCGGATCGCCTGGTGATACACCCAAACGCAGTCCTAACACTGTCACTCGCTCCAAGACTTTCGCGGTAAAGACAAGAACCCCCGCCGGCACTACAGGAAGCCCCGGACCAAGATCTGCCTCACTGACTGCGCTGGTGAAGTCCTCCCAAGGGGGGTCGTTGGGATCTGTCATCAACTCTATTTCAGGAATAAAGATGGACACCCTTTTGTCAGGACCTAAGATTGATGTACTCAAATCCAGCATGAAACAGGCGGCAAATGTGGCCAGCAAAGTGTGGGGGGCGGTCGCTTCAGCTTACTCCTACTCTGATGACGAGGTTAGTTATATTAAAGGACAATTGCTGACATTCTTTTCCCCCTTATCCATACTATCACTTTACATTTTGTATTTGTTCTCGTACTTTGTAGGATGAACATGCTCAGGGAGGAGGGGGCTTCCCGGCACGCCTCGATGAAAACATGCTAGCCGAACACGATATAGACGACAGTCCCGAGAGGGGAGCCGTCCCAGGGTTGGTGGCAAACGGCCTGAACCAGAGCTGCACCAGCCTGGGCAGCAGCAGTGGCAGCAGCGACACTGGCAGAGGGACCCACCAGACGCGTAAGCACTCAGTCTGTCGCCGAAACCTGCAAAGGGTCTAATGGGGGGCTGGCTTTAAACTCTGCTTGTGTCTCGAACTGCAGATCCAACTCCAGGACGAGCAGGCAGGGGTCCAGACTCTGAGCAGGGCTCGTCACATCACGCCTCTTCCTCTAGTATTTACCAGAACTGTGCCCTGGAGGTGAGACATAGTGTCACAGACGTTACTGCCAACATGTCACAGTTGATTAACTACTAACTGGTTGGGTGTATTTTTCCCGCCGTTAGGTGCTGATGTCCAGTTGCTCCCAGTGCCACTCTTGTGAAGCTCTGGTGTACGATGAGGAGATAATGGCCGGCTGGACGGCGGATGACTCCAACCTGAATACCAACTGTCCTTTCTGCCGCACAGCCTTTCTCCCCTTTCTGCATGTGGAGTTTCATGACTTGCGCACAATGACCGGGTATGGACATGAACTTACTCTTATATAATATGAACTGTTACCATGAGAAACCCTATGTAGGGCAGCCCACCAAAATTTGACAATTCAAATCAGTAAGTCAAGAAGATGCCAAGTTGATTCCAGCAGCATAACAATCTGGAAACTTTTTTTAAAACCTCCAAAAAGTTGGGTTTTTTTTTTGACAGGAGTAGAGTTACCCAAAGAGATCTCCTCAATCCAATCAGTGTAAAACAATCTCCAGTGTTCTTCTGCAACTTACAAGAACTGAACTACTTCTTATTTTAGCTCACAATCTCACCGCAATTTAACTTAACTAAATATTTTTTTCCCCTCTCAGCTTCTACATGAATCCCAGTGCCTCAGGAGACAGCATCCACAGCACCAGTGCCCAGCCCACAGCCAGTAGCTCAGCTGACATAAAGTCACCAGACCTCATCAGTTTCCCTGAAGAGGAATCCAAGGAGTCTCCAGATAACCAGACTGGAACACATAAGAGGTACCAATAACCACATGGGACACCCACAGCACCATAAGCAGAGAGTTTCCTTTTGCTTATCTTATCCTGACCCCCGGTTTGCCTTTTGTGTTTTAGTCTGATTCCAGAGCCGGCGCAGTCGGATCCCCTGGGTCTCCTGGAGCACGAGGCAGCGGGGAAGCAGCAGAAATGCAGCGGGACGTCACTGACGCGCAGCAACAGTGTCGGGGGCCCGCTGCAGAGCTTGGACTACTCCCAGAGACCTGGACATGGTGTGTCCACCACCAGTCTGCCCTGTAGCCTGCAAGAAGTGTCGGTCAGTTTTCCTGAGGGTTGCATCACTTACATCACTTGATATGTTGTCCTCATTAATAGTTGGCCAGCTAGCTAAACTCTTGCTTGCAAAAAGATGGATTGAGTTGTGGTTAGTGAACCAGTAACAACGTGACACAACTATAACTGGAGTGTGGGGAAAATAATAGGTTTGTGTGTTCGACTTTCAGGATGGCATGGGGACTAAACGGCCAAATCCCAAGCCTGTGTCTGTACCCTACCTCAGCCCCTTGGTGTTGCGCAAGGAGCTGGAAACCCTGTTGGAGAATGAGGGAGACCAGGTAAATTACACACATGCACACATCATGTCTCCCACGCAGCTTGTACAAATGCATTTGCTCCAACTTCCCATTCATTACCTACCAGGTGATCTACACCCACAAGTTCCTCAGCCAGCACCCCATCATCTTCTGGAACCTGGTTTGGTATTTCCGTCGCCTGGACCTGCCCAGTCACCTGCCAGGTCTCATCCTTACCTCTGAACACTGCAACAAAGGAGTACAGGTTCGACACTTGAAATGTCAATCTTTGATTATTGTATCTCTTTTTTTTTTGTTCTGGCTCTCCTTCATGTTTCCCTGTTTGTCTTTGCAGCTGCCCCTGACCTCACTGTCCCAGGACAGCAAGCAGGTGTACATCCAGCTCCTGTGGGACAACGTCAACCTGCACCAGGAGAATGGAGATCCTCTTTACCTGCTCTGGAGGACCTTTAGTGAGTGAACAATAACAAGTAATACACAGCCATGCTACATTAGGAGTTGTAAAAGAAAAGAAAATATGCAATTCTGAAATCATGTTTTATGCAAGAACAAAATCAACCACTAGAGGGAGACAAAGTCCAAAAATATTTAATTCCTACGCCGAGTTGCTGGAGTTGATATTATGTTTTTGTTTGATAAATCAGTGTTATGTTGGTTGAAAATTAAAACAATATGTGGATCTTTATATATGACGTAAGCTCAGATTTGACATATCATTACATAATGCAGGTATTTGTAGCACTTTGCATCCAGTATCACGTTTGGAATGAAAGCTCTGATGGTGTATGTCTTGTTGTCTAGTGGAGAAGAAGGGGACGTTGGCTCCAACAGACCACCAGGAGATCCGTACCCTCCTCAACACAATCGTTCGCAACATCCAGACCAATGATGTCTACGGGCCAATCAACCTGTTGATCCGAGAGATCAAGCGACGCCCCGAGGGGGTCAAACGGCAGAGGTCAGCCTTCCCCTTGTTTCTCATTTATCTCCTAGAAACTCCATTTGCAAAAGTTTAGCTGTAAAGGATTCAAACGTTCATATTTTGAATGCTAATTTAAACGTCTCTTATGTGTCATGTGTTTCTTGCAGGAGTATCTATAGAGACATTTTGTTCCTCTCACTGGTGGCCTTGGGAAGGGAGAACATCGACGTAGGTGAGTGATTGTTTCGAACAGCTTCCTGTCACATCACGCTAGTAGGTAACCTTATAGAGTCTGAATGTTGTGAAAAGTGTTGCTAATTTGCATCGTGTGACTTCGATGATCCTGCAGAGGCCTTCGACAGGGAGTACCGCCTGGCTTACGACGAACTGAGCGCCGAGCAGCTCAAGTCTTTGCACCGCATCGATCAACCGCCCAGCCCGAGCGTCCAGTGGTGTGTTAAATGCTTCGGTGCCCCCTTCATCTGATCGCCAACGACTGCAGCAAAGACGGGAAACCATGGCCCAAGTGCTACAGCAAGAGGAAAGGATTGGTGGCGGGGGGAAATTATTTTGAATTGAAATGCGTCCAATTCCCCAATCGTGGTACTACTTCTCCCCCTTGACCTAGAAGACACTCCTTTTCTGCTTTTTGACATCCTCATGTTGCCTTTGTTCTTGTACTTAAATGTACTTTGTGTAAATATGTTGGAAAGCTGCAGTGAATCTTTTGGGTCTAGTTGAGGTATACTTATTCAAAGATGGTGTAAAGGTGTATTAATCACTGTACAGAATGTATTGACTGCCCCTGTGGTGTAGACGTATGTGTGTGTAAGTGTTTGTGTTTAATAATACAGTCAGTTAGTTTTCTGTCTTCACCTTTTTGCCCGTTCACTCTAATCTTTGCTAACTGTCCCAAAACAGACCATGACTGTTCCATTGTGCACTTTCTAAACAACAACAGTAAGTCAAGTTCATGTGTCTTTTTGTACATATTGTTAACTAGGGAGTGAGGGCGGGTTTCAAAAAGTCCCGATGCCTTGACTGTTTTGTGTGCTCCAAGTCTTAATGAATTGCTTAATTTGCTTAACCTTAAATGTGCAGGTTCAGTATGAGGCTTTTTGTCTTTGTAAAAAAAATGAATTGACGGCACACGTGTAGATGTGAGAGGACGAGAGGACAATCACAAAAAAAGTTTCTGCAACATTCCAGATGACCCTCAATAAGTAAGGTCTGAAAAGTATTATAAATCCCCTCAACAACACTGAACTGATTAAAAGCAGGCGTTCAGAGGGAGAAAAAACCATCAGTGGTCAACTCAAACAATAATTCTAGACACATGTTTTCTTGCAGGGAAAGCCAGCTTTAGTCAGTCCTACTTCTGTTTTTAATATCTGCATTTTTTAAACAGTCACAACGTGTACTTAATCAGCTAATATGCCGTATTGTAATATTAAATTAGAACTGTCACTTAAATATATTGGGTCTACTTCCTACTCTAGCGTAGCCTGAACTATTAGAGGTTTTTTTTATTGGGTCTATTTTTCAAAAGTTTCTTTTATGGTTTACACTCGGTAGCTTTGGATGATTAGGGCAGCAGTTAGAGCTTTAAATCACAAAGGGCTTCTTCATGACTGCTGACACTGTTCATTATACAAGATGACATTCCACTTTAAGACAGAAAAGAAGCAGCTGTGATGAAGTGTTGGGGACATGGGTGTAGATAAATAGATGGCTAGATGACCTTATTGTAGGGTTGGGAGAGTGCCTTGTACAGAAACATTAATATTGTGAAATAATGAATTTGCACTGCATAGATTAAAACCTGACCTGAACCCAGGATGAGAATGAATTGAGACCTTTACGAAATATTAACAACACAGTTGTTTTTTTTGCGGAAAAAAAATAGAAATGCTCAATTATTTATTTTTGTATTATTGACATTCTGATTGCAGACAGTGTAGTCCCTTAGTATTTTATCACTAACAATCTCCCTTTGCCCTTTAATCTTTCCCACCCTGTACTGACTTTGTAAATGTTGCCTCTTTATGACAGAGGATGTACAGAAGAGATTGTTTTTTAACAATAGATTAAGTGATCTCTTACCGTCCTGTGGAAAGGAACTGAATGTCTACACTTAAGTGCGCTGCAATAAATGAGTTTGTGTATTGATTGAAAACAAAATGTGTCATTTTTGTCTCCATTAATGAGAACTTGTGTCATACCTGCTCACCAACAGAGATTTCTGCACTGCAGGTCTGATGGTTGTCAGCTTCAATTTAAAGCTCCTGTGATCAGCTGTTGACTAGTCATGAAACAGACTGAATATTATATTATTATATTGCTGATGCCTATTATTAGCAGGAATAATAATAGTAGAATAATCACATTACCTTTTAGTATGTTTATTTTTTAAAACATATTGTGGGAAAAAAAGTTAATTATGTGAAACAAATTGTCATGTAAAGGATTACTTTTTAGATTTCATAATGACCCCAATTAAAACATTTAATAAAAACAAAATTAAAAAAAAAACAACCCCTGGAGGAATAGATCAAAAATGGAAATTGTGGTCCCTCAATCAATGAAGGAGTATTTAAGAAGTTTTCTCATAAGAGGCCACATTCTCGTCTCTTTCTGGCTCGTGCTGTTGTCCGCGCCGGTTTACACGCACGCACTCACGCACGCGCGTCATCAAACACCATGGTAACAACCAACCGAGGCTATATAAGGGCCTCAGACCGTTCTACGTTCCCCTTTTGCAATTGAACTTTGACGAGAGTCGACCTTTTGCAAGACCTTGCTGGAAAGCTAACTATTTAAAAGCGCTGCATCAATATCTTCTACAAGAACACATCTTCTAAAACAACAGGAAAGAAAAGAACTTCTTGGACTCAGTGGGACACCTACCGGGGACACCGAAGAGCTCGGAGATCGCCTTCAGCGGACCGGTGATGGACGAGGAGCACCTGTCCGCCCAAGACTTGTCTGACAGCGGTGGAGGTATGTCAAATGTGACCTTTTTTTTTTTACCATTGACATTTCACTGATTCATTTATTAATCTCCATAAACGCTCTAACGTTTTATCAGTCAAACCTTTTTTTTAAATTTGAGATTTAAAGTCGAGAGCTCTCATGATGTTATTAGGCCTCAATGAAAAAACAAATGTTTGGTGAACTTTGATTTTCTCACTGTTTTTCCTGTGTAAAAAACCTTTTGATTGCTGTAACATCTGAATACTTTGCGCGCCAATTGTGGAGTTAATTAGGAAGTGTCGGGGTGATTTGAAATACTGTTATTTTGGTTTAAGAGCAACAATTTTGTTAAGAAATTAAACATAAATTATCTGAAAAAGATGGCGACCAGGCCAAATTTCGTAAAATGCTAAATATATTATTTTGTTTTGTACCATGGAGACCATCGTTAGCGAGATCCATGACGTCAGAACGTCAGTGTCAGTAACTAGGCACGTTCTTATCTCAGTCCGTTTGTTTTGATGTGGAGATAATATTGAATTATCTTGTGCTTTTATTTTCAAGCTGTTCTCATTACATCAAATTACGATCATGGGTTTTATATTCATTTAGGCCTACAATATTTGAGTTCAATGTCATAATTCATGCTTTCAATTGCGTTTTTTATTAAATCAAATTGAATCAAATTTGATACAGTGGCCTATCAGCATACGCAAAGATACAAAAATATTTGCTAAATCAGGCAAACCAGCTACCCTTAAAATATTCCCTTCTATATAAAAGCTCTGAGCTGGTTGGAGATTCTTCTAAGTAGACTTTATTTTGCCTATTTTTAGAAAATCCTAGAATTGTAACATTTGTCAGTGTTATGTTTATTTATCCATCATGTATGTAAATACACCAGTAAAACAGGACTAATCTATAAAAGGCTTTAAAAAATGACCAAATTGTAGATTTCTAGTTTATAACCTGGGTCTTCTGACGTTATGTTTATATATGAACATCCTTGTATGTATGTTTTTCCCGGCAGAAAAAAAGTATGTTGCATGCAAAAGTGTTGCATGAACGCAGCTTAAAAAAATCATCAAAGTAGAGCGTCACAATATTTAGTATCACTAAAGGGCCTAAGGTTTGTGGCTGGTTTGGGATTGTTTAGGCTGCAATCTTAGTCAGTATACAGACAAGTGAAGTGCTAACTTTACACAGATGTTGTTATTTAATCAGAGGTTGTTACATTTTGAAATCAGGTATACTGATGCTTTATTTTTGTCTCCCTCAGTGGTACGTCCTGACGGCCTCCCCGAGATGATCAGCATCAGGATCGTGGACGACGATGATTCTGTGGTAGAGGTAGGTATACCAGAGGACACTCCCCCAGTGTCCTCTGGTGATGGAGAGGAAGTCATCTGGGTCTTGGATGACGAGGAGGACCAGGTAGAGGTAGGTATACCAGTGGACATTTGTTCAGTGTCCTCTGGTGATGAGGAGGAAGTAATCTGGATTTCGGATGACATGGAAGCAGAGGAAGAGGTAGGTAGACCAGGGGACATTCCTCGAGTGTCCTCTGAGGATGAAGATGAGGATGAGGTGAGCGAAGAGGAGCAGGAAGAGGAGAGGGGAGAGGAGCACGAAGAGGAGAGGGGAGAGGAGCGCGAAGAGGAGAACGAAGAGGAGCACGAAGAGGAGAGGGGAGAGGAGCACGAAGAGGAGAGTGAAGAGGAGAGGGGAGAGGAGCACGAAGAGGAGAGTGGAGAGGAGAACGACGAGGAGGAGGAGGAGGAGGACCAGGTAGAGGTAGGTATACCAGTGGACATTTGTTCAGTGTCCTCTGGTGATGAGGAGGAAGTAATCTGGATTTCGGATGACATTGAAGCAGAGGAAGAGGTAGGTAGACCAGGGGACATTCCTCCAGTGTCCTCTGAGGATGAAGATGAGGATGAGGTGAGCGAAGAGGAGCAGGAAGAGGAGCACGAAGAGGAGAGGGGAGAGGAGCACGAAGAGGAGAGGGGAGAGGAGCACGAAGAGGAGAGGGGAGAGGAGCATGAAGAGGAGAATGAAGAGGAGAACGAAGAGGAGAGGGGAGAGGAGAGTGAAGAGGAGAGGGGAGAGGAGAGTGAAGAGGAGAGTGAAGAGGAGAGCGAATACGAGGAGGACTTTTCAGACTCGTCCTCACTCAGTGAGGATTCAGGGTATGAATCCATGTATGACTCTGAAGAGGACCTCGAGGATGAAGATGAAGAGGAGGACAACAGATCTCTCTCCCCTTTGGACCAGCAGATACCGGAGGATTTCTACCAGAGATGGCAGCAGGTGTCTCCTCCTGTTCCTGATGCTCCTCCTCAGCTGCTGACTGTCCGACATCCACAGGAAGAAGATCCTACCTCACCTTCAAGATCAGAAGATAGTGCTCCCTCAACCTCAGGCCTCAGCTCCTCCACCAAGAGGAGCAGGGAGGAGATCCTCACAGAGCAGGTAAGTGGTAAGAGGCCCAGGTGTGACTGTGAGGAATGCTACGAGGAGAGTGCTCCCTCAACCTCAGGCCTCAGCTCCTCCACCAAGAGGAGCAGGGAGGAGATCCTCACAGAGCAGGTAAGTGGTAAGAGGCCCAGGTGTGACTGTGAGGAATGCTACAAGGAGAGTGCTCCCTCAACCTCAGGCCTCAGCTCCTCCACCAAGAGGAGCAGGGAGGAGATCCTCACAGAGCAGGTAAGTGGTAAGAGGCCCAGGTGTGACTGTGAGGAATGCTACAAGGAGAGTGCTCCCTCAACCTCAGGCCTCAGCTCCTCCACCAAGAGGAGCAGGGAGGAGAGCTACATGGACTCCGCTCCATCCACCTCAGGCTCCTACAGAAGAAGAGGATTCTGGGAGTATCCCCCTGTGGTTGATGACAGCTATTCTGATTTAGATGACAACCCTGATTCCTCCTCTGCAGTAGAAGAGGAAGCCAGACCAGGGGACATTCCTCCAGTGTCCTCTGAGGATGAAGATGAGGATGAGGTGATCGAAGAGGAGAGCGAAGAGGAGTATGATGAGGAGTATGAAGGGGAGAGGGGAGAGGAGTGGGAAGAGGAGTACGGAGAGGAGAGGGGAGAGGAGTATGAAGAGGAGTATGAAGATGAGTGGGAAGAGGAGTACTATGAGGTGTATGGAGAGGAGAGTGAAGAGGAGAGCGAGGACGACAGGGAACAGGCGACCGAAGACGAGGGCGAGGAGGACTTCTCAGGCTGGTTCAGGGAGGATTCAGGGTATGAATCCATGTATGACCCTGAAGAGGACCTCGAGGATGAAGATGAAGAGGAGGACAACAGATCTCTCTCCCCTTTGGACCAGCAGATACCGGAGGATTTCTACCAGAGATGGCAGCAGGTGTCTCCTCCTGTTCCTGAAGCTCCTCCTCAGCTGCTGACTGTCCGACATCCACAGGAAGAAGATCCTACCTCACCTTCAAGATCAGAAGATAGTGCTCCCTCAACCTCAGGCCTCAGCTCCTCCACCAAGAGGAGCAGGGAGGAGATCCTCACAGAGCAGGTAAGTGGTAAGAGGCCCAGGTGTGACTGTGAGGAATGCTACGAGGAGAGTGCTCCCTCAACCTCAGGCCTCAGCTCCTCCACCAAGAGGAGCAGGGAGGAGATCCTCACAGAGCAGGTAAGTGGTAAGAGGCCCAGGTGTGACTGTGAGGAATACTATGAGGAGAGTGCTACTTCCACTTCAGGCCTCAGCTCCTCCACCAAGAGGAGCAGGGAGGAGAGCTACATGGACTCCGCTCCATCCACCTCAGGCTCCTACAGAAGAAGAGGATTCTGGGAGTATCCCCCTGTGGTTGATGAGGATACCACAGGAGTATGAAGAGGAGTATGGAGAGGAGTGGGAAGAGGAGTGGGAAGAGGAGTATGGAGAGGAGTGTGAAGAGGAGTATGGAGAGGAGTTTGAAGAGCAGTATGGAGAGCAGTATGGAGAGGAGTATGGAGAGGAGTATGGAGAGGAGTATGGAGAGGAGTGGGAAGAGGAGTATGGAGAGGAGTGGGAAGAGGAGTATGGAGAGGAGTATGGAGAGGAGTGGGAAGAGGAGTATGGAGAGGAGTAAGGAGAGGAGTGGGAAGAGGAGTATGGAGAGGAGTATGGAGAGGAGTGGGAAGAGGAGTATGGAGAGGAGTATGGAGAGGAGTGGGAAGAGGAGTATGGAGAGGAGTGGGAAGAGGAGTATGGAGAGGAGTATGGAGAGGAGTGGGAAGAGGAGTAAGGAGAGGAGTGGGAAGAGGAGTATGGAGAGGAGTGGGAAGAGGAGTATGGAGAGGAGTGGGAAGAGGAGTATGGAGAGGAGTGGGAAGAGGAGTATGGAGAGGAGTGGGAAGAGGAGTATGGAGAGGAGTGGGAAGAGGAGTATGGAGAGGAGTATGGAGAGGAGTATGAAGAGGAGTATGGAGAGGAGTGGGAAGAGGAGTATGGAGAGGAGTATGAAGAGGAGTATGGAGAGGAGTGGGAAGAGGAGTATGGAGAGGAGTATGGAGAGGAGAGGGGAGAAGAGAGGAGAGGAGAGGGGAGAAGAGAGCGAAGAGGAGCGCGAACAGGAGTTTGAAGAGGAGAGCGAGGACGAGAGGGAACAGGCGACCGAGGGCGACCAAGGACTTCTCAGGCTGGTTCAGGGAGGATTCTGGGTATGAGTATGACTGGGTGTGCTACTTCCACTTCAGGCCTCAGCTCCTCCACCAAGAGGAGCAGGGAGGAGAGCTACATGGACTCCACTCCATCCACCTCAGGCTCCTACAGAAGAAGAGGATTCTGGGAGTGTCCGACATCCACAGGAAGAAGATCCTACCTCACCTTCAAGATCAGAAGATAGTGCTCCCTCAACCTCAGGCCTCAGCTCCTCCACCAAGAGGAGCAGGGAGGAGATCCTCACAGAGCAGGTAAGTGGTAAGAGGCCCAGGTGTGACTACGAGGAATGCTACGAGGAGAGTGCTCCCTCAACCTCAGGCCTCAGCTCCTCCACCAAGAGGAGCAGGGAGGAGATCCTCACAGAGCAGGTAAGTGGTAAGAGGCCCAGGTGTGACTACGAGGAATGCTACGAGGAGAGTGCTACTTCCACTTCAGGCCTCAGCTCCTCCACCAAGAGGAGCAGGGAGGAGAGCTACATGGACTCCACTCCATCCACCTCAGGCTCCTACAGAAGAAGAGGATTCTGGGAGTATCCCCCTGTGGTTGATGACAGCTATTCTGATTTGGATGACAACCCTGATTCCTCCAGGAAGTGAAAAGTGGAATCTTTGTGTCTGGCAGGACTTTTCAAAGCCCCAGAAACCTTTTCCACATGTCTGGCAGACAATGCTGTTAGGCAACCTTAACAGCTGCAAGTACTGTACAAGCATTAGGCATGCTTTTTGATAGTTTAAATCAACTTCTGGAATACTGCAGACTCAGAGATAGTTACTCTTTCTTACTTTGTTATGTTGTTGTCTGTTTGTCTATGTACGGTCCAGGTGGCTATACCAGACAAAGGTAAGGTAATATTTAATAGCAATAGTTTCTAAAGACGGCTGATAATTCCATGCACAGGTAATGAAACTCTGTTTATTGTCCTCACTGTGTTGCACGTAACCATGTTTTATAAATTAGGTGTAGGTGACTAGCAGACAGAGGTAAGTTTATACTGTCTAACATTAGGAATCTAATGTTCATATCCACTTTTTTTTTAATAAAAAGCAAATTTTGTCTTTAGCCACTTAGTTATACTGTTGTTTGTTTGCTTCTCAGATGTACCAACCCCCCTCCACAAGACGAGACGATGGAGAAGGCCAAGACTCGACACCCAAGATTCCCATGGCAACAGAAGACGTGTTTACTCCAGAGCAGATGTGAAGGATGGATGACTACAGGACCAGCTGGAGAGCGATGGGCACCTTGCTGTCACACAGCAAAGTAAGTGCTGATAAACTTAAGATGACTTTACACATGTGTCTTCTTTTTACTTTAGGTAAAGATATCATGCAGAGGTTGTAATACTATGTCCACACTAACACATGTCTTATGAATCTTTTTCACAGGGCAGGACTCCTCTGTGTTTCCAGTGTTCCTGCATGGGGCATCTATGAACGGACAACCAATCATTCCTCCAGAAGCCTCAGAGACCCACAAGCCCCTCCTCGTCAGCCCCACCAACCCAAACCCCTCAACACCACCCTCTTCACTCTTTTTTTTTTTTAATCCTAAATAAATAATATTTGTGTGCCATAAATGATCTTGTTTGTTTTAAGTTCATAGTTGACATTTTAATTATAAACTAAGTGAATGTACAGTAAATATTATATGTATAACTTACTTATCTTATATCTAACTGTACATGTTTTAAACCAGGGTTCATTTCAGACTCTGAAAATACTAAACAAGTTAAATAATGTTCACATAAACAGTTCTATATCACTGAGTCAAAAGGTGACTACAAAATTGCTATAGGGCATTCTCTGGCCTTAAAATAATTTCTAGATTATACTTCATTGAAAAAGGAAAACTAATAAATGCATTTGTGAGGAAGCATGGAGGAATTATGTGGATGTCAGCGAGAGATAAGCTCAACTCAAGGAGTCCCATTAGATATGTTCAGAAGTTCCAGTTCAGCACTGAGTTTCATGAGGAATAAAGTGTCAAGCTGCATGCACTAATAAAACAAAACACTGGCAAATGCACAGATAGAGACAGCATAGTAAATGAGCCCCTATCCTCTTTTCAGTATAGTGTGTTCCAGGCTATTTTTCTTTTGCAATATTTGGATGAAGTTATCAACAAAAAATAGATGCATTCTCAAGAGGAAAGACTGTTTTCTATTTACATGTTTTTAACACGCTTCAGGGTATTTCATCTGAATTTAGGATTGTGTCAGTATTTGGGTGGTTTAAATCAGTTTGGTGTGGTTTCATGCATGTCAATAGCTCTTGGCAAGCTGGTGTCATATGCCACATTGGTGCACAGAGAGACTGTTTCCTAGGACTGTGGAAATGACAAAAATATCCAACTGGAAATATTATGTGTGCATAATGAAATCTGTTTGGCCTAAGTGTAATTTGAATTTTGAAATCTTATTTTATGGAAGTAATTACTGACATGATGTCAAGGAGTTTGTCTTTGCATAAATAGCCTACATAAAAATACGAGAAATCATCTTAACATGGTACATTTTGAATGATTTAAATGTACATGTTTGTGTTTACTTGGCATCCCCCCAGTAATCATTTTTTTGTTAAATGTTTTTTTTTCTTTTTGGAAAAACACCCAAACCCTCAAACATGCAACAAACTTTGTACATTTCCTCAGGCACTCCTTTATGTAGGCCTACTTATCTATGAAAGGAAATTGATTGAGAAAACTCACTTTTCAGAGGATTTCATGATGGCACGGCATCTTTAGAGATAAGGCCACAATTAAATATAGCCTGCTCCCTTCCTGAACATACATTATTATCCTAAACGCATCCTTCTGCCTTGCACATCTGTTGGGTTGGCATGTATCATATTTTAAAGATAGCTCCTATAGAATAAAATATAGACATACAAATAATGCCATTCAAGCATTACTTATGGGCCTCCATACATGTGTGGTGTGTTGGTGTCTGTGTCCTCTGTCTTCTGAAGTTTTGGTTTGTTTGGGGTTGACACGGGAGGTTTCTGGGTGGGAGGTGGACGTGTTTCTCCCGTCGATCAGCCAATGACAGCGCGCAGGTGAGTAGTTATGTCGTGAGTGGATATCATTCATTCAGCGATTGGCCGCGCTTCAAACCGGCGAGTATGACGGACGCGGACATTGCGACAACCAAGTGAAAAAAAATATAATCACAGTGAGCCGAAACGCCGAGCGAACAGATAAAGTTTGTTCTGAAACGAGGGTTCACTTTTGGGGGTTTGGCTTTCACCCACGGACGCGGAGTTGGCGTGCTTCCTGTTGGACAGGCAGGTGCCAAACACCAAGGTCAGCTCACACTACCGTGCAGTAGCTTGCATTGTTGGTACAAGTATAAGTAAACGTCCTGTAGTGAGTGTGTGCGCCCCTGGGGACGAGCCCAGGAGCAGGGGCCCACTTTGAATGTTGTGTTTACAAGCTGCAACGAACATTTCTCCTGACTGTACCTTTAAGTAGCCTAATGTTTTGCGGCCACAGGTGCGTGAAGAGGAGCTGTTACTCACACTGACCTGAACCCTCCGGAGGACAACGGGACAACAAGATGCCCCTGAAGCGGACGAGAAACGCAGCAAGTGCCCAAATTAAAGAGCAGCTGAGCCGGGAGCTGCGACAGAGCAGGCTGACTCTTTTCATTCAACAGTTTGAGAAAGAAGGTTTGGTAGACTTTGACTCCAGGTCAACTGTCAGGTCATCCTCTGCAGGTGTGACGCTCTGCCCTAAAACTGCCAAACATTTACCTTCACAGCACAAGAGCGCATGAACGAGTTGGAGGCCAAGCTGGAGAACATGCTGGGGACAGTGGACATAGTGTTCAAAGTGGAACTGATGAAGATGCCTCCTCCTCTAAGAAACACACTCATAGGGGATTTGATAAGCGGTGAGACGTGCGTCATCATCCACACATTAAATAGATCATAATTCAAGGATGCATGAAATTATTTGTCGTTTCTTTCTTTTTTTTTCTGTGATAGATGAGGATATCTCAGCTAGCGATGTGTCTATTGCAATGAAGGTGAGTTAATTCCATTGTTTAGGTCAATTTGGAGCTTTTTATGTTATAAAAAGTACAATATAATCCCTCCTTTATTTTTTAGAATGAGACCCTTGAGATGAACCAACCCCTCAAGAGGGTGCCAAGTAAAAGAGGTAAAGCTGCTCCGTAAACCAAGATGGAAACAACACAGCTTCAAACCCTGAATAAAGAAGTCATCCTATGTGCTTTTTTTATTTTTTTTTTTAAAGCAAAATCAACGGACTCTCCACCGGTTCAGATCACCCCAGCCCAGCGGTCCTCATCAAGAACCTCAAAGGTAATTAAAAAAAAAATCAAAAGCTTATATTCCAAACTTTCAAACTTGACCATTTCAGTAAATGTTTGTTTTCTATTTCTCTTAGTGTGGAAAGGGGACAAAAAAGACAAGGACTTTAGTTGGGAGCAACAGCACCGGAAATCTCAGGTAAGATTGCAGACGCAGGAGTCAGAAAAAAAACCGATGCTGTGAATCAGTATGGACACTTTGACGCCATTCTCTACAGGGGCTCCTCAGTCACTGCGAAAAGAACGCAAAGCCGCTTGACCAAGACCAATGACCAGACCATTCCGGCCAAACCTAAACTCAGGTCTGTTATTAGTAGACATGTTGTATTTAGTATTACATTTATGTGACGGTGTTTTTTTTCTGTCCTAAAGAGTTAAACTTGCTGTCGCAGGTCTGTCGTCTCCACTGGTGATCTGCACTGTTCAATGGCAGGCTCTGCTGCACACATCACTGTCACAACAGCACAGGGACAGGTACTGTTTAGTTTATTTCACAGGCCTATCTGTAAGGGGCGAAGCAATGCTGTATGATTCTTTAATTATCATAATAATTAAGATTCCTTCTATGACCCAACAGAACTGAATGATTGAAGTTTGTACTGGATTGTTATCTGATGACCATATTTTCTTCTCGTTCCCAGACTGTCAGCTTCTCTGAAGAGACCAAGGATGAGATAAACTTGGACTTACTGGATGATGAGGCATGGTGCCAGATTCAGAAGCTCACCGTAAGACAGAGTTCATCTTTAAATGTGCCTCATGAGTGTTTGTGCCATTTCAGAGTAAAACTCATGACTAAAGCCTTAAAACAATATATATATACAGTATATCTTAATATTCAAAACATACATTTGTTCCAACTTGTAATCCCTCTGTGCAAATTTGATTTTCAGAGTCTGATGGCATATCTGTCAAGGCGAAGCCGCTGTCAGCAATGAGTAAAGATCCACTCAGACCCACGTTTTTCAATGTTTCCAGCATTTGACAACAAAGTCTGTTCTCAAAGTCGAAATCAGTGTATATACGTTGGGTTTATTACTCGTCAGATGTTCTAATAAGAGTATCAGTTGTGTGTTTTGGTTGTCTGAAAAAGTTTTAAAGTTTTTGTATAATAAAGCTTATTTGTGTTTTCCTACATGATTATAATTTTATTCAAGAGAAAAACTCTATTTGTTGTTACTCTGTCTGGAGTTTGGGACATGATAAATCAGCTTATCATCGGGAGGGGTAAGAGTTCAAACCTTTAGAAATGAGTACATGATTTTATTGTAATGATTGTTAATGATGCGTTGAGAAATTGACTCAGTAAATACGAAAGTGTCTGATTCCAGTCAAGTTTATGTGGAAAAAGTAGCAAAAAATAAGCTTTAACATTCACGTCTCAGTTTGAAAACTGCACATTTTGACACCTCGTGATTTCAAGAATTACAGTACAAAAAAAATGTTTGAGATGGGGCAGATTAAGCTTTTTATCCCTAATACATTCCACGTTATTTAAAATGTCCTACAAAGAAGATTGTTAGAACATAAAACTGAAGAACTACTGCTGCTGCTGTGAGTGAAGTGACTGCATCTCGACCTCCATGGGCTCCTCTCGGTGTGTCTGGGCGGCGGGAGAGCCGGAGCACGGAGCTTGTGTGCAGCTTCCGGAATGCGACTCTGGATCTATGCGGGGATAGAAAGGACCGACCAGCCAGTTGAGTGGGGTGTTATTGACCAGGTAATCCATGACCTTGTCCAGGGAGTTTTTCATTTCACTCAGATGCGCTTTGCTGCTGGTTAGCACACTATCTGGCAGGTCTCTCAGCGCTTTGGCTTTGCTGAAGCCGTTGTAGACGTGTGTGGCAGAGCGGCTAAGGGAGAGCGCCTCATGCTGGATGTGGCTGGGAAGGCCCTGGAGACTGGAGACGAGGCCCAGACAGGTGGTTTGGAGCTGCGTGGTGAGGGAACGTGCCAGGGCCAGGGTGCGAGACTCGATAACCTGAGTGGCGGGAATTAAAAAATAATGACAATGAAAAATCTGAGGCGGGAAAAAAACATGGTGTGTAACCCAACTATTCACATAAAACAGAATAAACAATGTGACATCTCTTTCATTAGTGTCTTCCACCTCCTTACCTCTGCCTCGTGACCATACTCCTGGTTTGGACCACTGGACTTCCAGCCCACCAGGGAGCTCCCATTTCTGTCATTTTGAATCTAGAAGAAAAACATATCAGACGTTTTTTTGTTGTTGTCTTTTTAACATTTGTAAGCCGTCATAATATCAGCATTTTACAATCCATGTTTTAATGACTATGGACTGGAGGTAGTTTTTTTTTGTTAATGGGATGCAGTAGATGCTTTTAATATGTTTAATGACCTACCAGGTCAACAGTATAGTTGAGCTCGGAAATGAATTTCCTGCTCGTCATCTTGCCGTCTTGGATCTTGACCAGGGCTCGGTTGTATGCCCGCTGCCTGAGCTTGGTGGAGAGGGAACCAAGCCGGACATAGTAGCTCGTCTTCTTGTTGTCAAAGCCCCTCACAGCCTCCATCTCTGCCATGTGGGGGAGAAGAAGAGGACAAACAACATTTGATGACTGAGTCCTTCTCAGGATTTCTGGTAGAGTTTGCATGTTGTCCATGAAAAATGTTACAAGGTCAAAACAGATTGGCAAAACAGATCCCTTCAAATTAGCAGGCTTGTTTGTTCTTACCACAGTTCACTCTTAACAAAGACCCCTTTTATGATGCAAGCAAACATACTAACAGCATTATCTGGTAAGTCTTGTTTTCCTGGAAACTTGACCAAATCCATCATGAACGCATAATTCAGCAGTTTAGCAATAACTGACCTTCAATACATTTTCTAGAAGAAAAACAAGCTCAACCTCACTCTTAAAAATTAGTTTTTCTTGCAGCAAAACAGAGAAACACAGTCACTGGAATGAGGAGGTTTCACTCACCCAGCTCGTCGTCCGTCAGAGGCAGATACTGCTCCACCAGACTCTCAGAGGTACTGAGGGCCGTGTCCACCCCGCTGCTGACCAGCTGAGCCACTCTGCTTTCCAGCACCGTGGTCACACTCCCGCTGACCACCGCCCTGGTCCTCTCCATCCCATCGTGCACCGCGCCCCGCGTCATATTCACAGCACTGGTCAGAGTGTCTGAAACTGTGTCCTTGGCACCGGACACTTTGCCAGTCACAACTTCTTTGGCATTGGTTACCACACCCTTAGCACTAGAAACAATCTGGGTAATAAAAATACAAACAAAAATAGTTGTAATGATTAGGGGAAAGTTGTTTTTTGGAATTGTTAGGACAGTGGATAGAGTGGGGAACGACATGCAGGAAAGGAGCCACAGATACGACCCAAAACAAGGCTGCCCGCCCGGAGAGACCTCAGCCTTTGCACATGTGGCGTGGTGAGGGGAAGGTTTAAAGTTCAAGTAAGTGAAGAAAGAAAGAGTTTACAGGAGGTCAAACCCTCAGGATTGACCAACAGTAACTGTCAGCCAGAACTTGCGCAATCTGATCGCTCATTCACTACATACCTGCTCAGATGGCTGGTGAAGTATCGGCAAGGTTTTCTCAATCTTGTCCAAACCCTTACATGCCAGGTCATTGGCAATGGCAACTATGAAAAACAAGCAATTTAAAGTAAATAGGATGTAATCAACAAGCTTAAACAAGATCCATTCAATACATTCATAAAAACAACAAGCAGAACAAGCAGTCATATGTGAGAAAAAGATGTGTCACATTTGTCTGGAGTGAGTGATTCAAAGTAAACAGAAAAACTGGGTGAAACATCAAGCTGACTACGAGCAAAACCATCTGACCTGAAGTTCCTGTTTCTCTGAGTGACTCAGCTGGACAGCACATAACTGTCCTCTGAACGTCAAAGACACATCTACAGATTGATTCTATTTTGCATTAACAGAACCAAAGTGATAGGGTTCGTACTCTGAGGTTCCAGCTTGTACATGATGGGTGACGCCGTGGTGACGACCACGGAGGTGATGTTGCGGACGCCTTGCTCGGCGGCCTCACACACCGTCTTGAAGTAAGGGTGGGTGTCCTTGGTGTTGCAGTACACGCTGGATACCAGGCCATAGGTGGAGCTCACCAGGGGGAGGCTGCTCACCCTCTCCACCACATTCTGTGAGGAAAAACCACAGAGAAGGCTTACTGAAGGCTCATAATACAACAATAGTTTCACTTTGTGTTGACAAAACAGTTTCTGAGTCAAAACACAACTTAAACAAATACTGTCTTTAAGCAGCAACACTTCTACCCTCAACACTTTTTCATTTATTTCTGTATAGTGTTCTTTAACTTTGAAATATAAAGGGTTCTTCTAAATCCTTAATGTGTAAAGGCATACTTACTTTCTAGTGTCCTTTCTTGGTATTAAAACATATCTTATTCCAACTCTACCCAGGAAACTCACCTGATTTGAGATAACTGCTGCTGCCATGTCTGCTGAATCAAAACCTACAAAGATAAAACAAAACATGTAGCATCTCAATTTAAAGGCACACATGTTGACATATTCTTAAGAGAGCCATAGGAACTTGACAGAAACTACAGGGTCTATTACTTTCGTTATTTATCCATAGCAGAGGGTGTGTAATAATAGTTATGTAGCCTAATAATACAGGATAGTTGTCAAGTCGTACAATTAGTAGGCTGACTTAAAAATATAGGAAGAGACTCACCAAGTTTCAGAGGTCTATCCGGACTGTCAATGAGCTGACTGATGCTGTGTGGGAGGCGCGGCAGCTGTATTTATATTCTGTAATTATCGCGAGATGTGGTGCTTCCCCCATGACGTCAGCGACAGTAACGTTTCTAGGGCAAAGGTGAAAGGGGTAAAAGTTTAGTCGGGGGGGGAATTCCTATGAGAGCAGCCATCACGTGGACAAGGTATTACACACAAAAGCAGTCTGATTTCTTAAGCTGTCATCATAACCCAACGAGACTTTCGCTGGAAAGAGGAATATTCAGTTTTTTGACAAAAGACAAAAAAAGCTAATACACAACACCGCACCTGAAGTTTTCCGAGAGCCTCACTTCACCTGCTTTCTTCACACATTATCTTTAGTTACCTCTTAAAGTATTCTGAAGTCTTTACTTAGGTGCACACGACCCTATATGAACTTTACCTTTGTTTTGTTCTTTACTGTTTCTGTGCTTAGTTTAAGTAAATGTATACTGAAAGATACTAATAACAGACAATACAAACATTAAAACTACATTTTATACATCTTCATTAAGGCCCATTTAGATGCACTTACATTGACCATGAAGAATACATGCAACAAAGTCAGACTTGGTCTTTTGTTATTTTTTTAAAACACAGACAAGAATAGTATCAGAAATTGAAAATCTTATTGTCACCTCTACATTTTTTTTAGTTTGACTCTTTAAGAGCTAAATATGACCCTTATTAATCTATGGAGGGTTAAAGTGGTAAAAGTAAGATAATTAAAATAGTCTGAAGTCAAATATTCACCATTTAAATATTTGCTAAGAATGAGGTCAGCTGAGCTATACTTTCTCATGCTATTTTTCAGAAACATAAGTCGTTTTTTTTCCCCTAGTTAATGCAAGAAATTCAACCTAACACTTGCTTAATACATTTCTGATGACTTTTTTAATGGCCTGAATCGTACCATATGCCAGAGGTTTACCCACACATCAACATGTCTGTGTTTGCCAGTAGCTCATCACAGCCACATGTGTGACTCTGTTTCTCATTTGAGGGCAGCTCAATATTATTTCTACGTGTCAAAGCTTATTTCTGTCAAGATTTTTTTTTTCGCACGTGTTATTAAAAATGTAAATTATGTGCTAATGTGGTTTCCTAGATACGACACATTTGGTAGCCAGATGAGGAAACATGGGCTTAGTTCAGATACTCCAGTTGGCGCACACATTTGTGGTCCTGGATTGTGTGGATGTGTCCCTTGAGGCCCATTTATCAGCTCTTGTATAACTAATAAATAGACCCCATATGAAAATGTTGGCTGAAGTAAACCACAGACTGTCATTTTTCACAAAGTTCTGACTGGAGGAAGTCCACAAAATAAGATTTTAGCATGGTCTGATTAATCCAATGTCATATACAATCTGCAGTCCTTCCTCTACTCTACACAATGACCACGTTGCACTGGAGTCTGGACATTGATCTGCTTTTATTTTATTGTCCATGTCACATCCTTTTAATTAATTCGTCAGCATTTATATGATAAAAAGCAAAGTCAAAGCTGATAAAGCATTATGACTCACCAGCATTATTTCATGACATTACTGGTTGTTAAAGGGTGCAATATTTGGCTTACAGTTTATCTGTGATATTAAACCTTTACTATTAATTTTAGGTTTAGAGGATTACAGATGGGTCAGCGTCTTTTAAATGTGGGAATAGGAACATCGAGCTTCAAACTCCAGTTAGATCGTAAACACAATGTTGTCTATGTGATCCTAAGTGTCAATGACCTATTTCATTCACTCAGTTCTTTACACCTTGTAATTCGAGGTTACACAATTTATTTGAACGTTAATTTACATTTAATGAAAAGGTTGTGCCATTAGATTTTACCACCATAAGCCCATCAATTACTCTACTAATGAAACACCCACTAAAGCTAAGTGAAATAGTACAGGATGTCCGACTGCTAAGTGGTACTCTGATTAAGCACATAGTGAAAATGGAAATCAAAAGTTATACATTTCCATGGTTGTTTTGGTTCAGTGTCCTTACTTGACTTGTTTTTCATTCTGAGAAATAAAGTTGCCGTCTTCCAGTCAAGCTGAAAGTTCAAACCACCCGACGTTATTCTGCAATCTGTGTCTGACAATCTCAGAAAAGGTCATCTAAGAGAAAGGCAAAACACTGGAAGGCATTTTTTACAGTTTTTTTTAAGTAGAACTGTGACCTGATGGTCATACCAGAAATGTTTAAGACGTAAAATCAGTTTACAAAAATATAAAAGGTGTGTCTGGTGAAGTCAAGAAGTCAGCAGGTTTATACAAGGGACCTCACCTCTAAAAAACAAAGCAATAAGAGTAATTTCACATTTTAAAAACTAAATTATATATGTTTATTATAATAAATACATGTACATACACATACATGCATACAAACAAAAGGAGTGACAATAAACCCACAAATATCAAAGTTAATCAATGAAATAGACAATAATCGTTCAAAAACATGAAAAAATCTGTTCTATTTGAAATGCTGATATTTCATGAGCACGTTTTTTTTGTATTTCTTCATTCAGGCCACTAGATGACACCAAAGTCGACGTTCTTACCCACCAGGAACACACAGCATCCCAACCTGTGTCTTCCTTTTGTTCCCTCTGTTTCTAATTGATATCAAGGAATGTTTCCAATCTTTTAATATGTTATTTCACATTTCTTTTTTTTTTTTTTTTTTTTGCAAGAATGTGTTTTACAATAAGTGAAGCAATAAAAGTGATATGCTTCCAAAGTGCATCTATACAGGATCGAAAGTTCAAATAATTAGAACAGAGTTAGATTATAGATAACACTCTTTTAAATATGTGTTTCATTGGGTTCTCTTATTTACCACAATTTCAACATTATCGCAATGAAGTATTGTCAGCTTTCACAATAAACAGATCGCAACAGTCTGTATTTTTTGCAAATGTTTTATGTAAACAAGCAGTGCTTTGGTTCCCAGCATGTGTGCATTTTACAATGACCATACATTCACACCCCTGTGAAGCTGTACGGATACCCTCAGATTAACCCGTCCTTTGAGTGGTGAAAAAAACAAATAAACACATCCATGACTTTTGTTTTGGATTCAGGAGAGACATGTTGTAAACACTGGTGTTGTGTGTTAAACATAAAGAACAGCAGATAAACTGTGAGCTCATATGCACGCTTTGATTTTTGTATAATTATCACACCTCGAATCGTGTTATTGAACAATCTTATTCGCATATTTCCCCCATATCTTGCAGGCCTAGTATTTAATAGACCTGTGTACAGTAACAGACAGAGGCAAATGATCTGAGCTAATTGTTGACTCCTTTTGTCATTCTACAGAAAGTAAAGATGAAAAGAAAGCCCGCCGATAAAGGCCCTGTCCCTTTCTCTCCCGGGGGGGCGCTCCTGTTGTGCAGATGGCATCAGGAGGTTACAAAGTCTGGCAGGACCCGAGAGCAGATCCTTACAGGACATCCCTCCATTGTGCCCTCTGGGAAAGGTAGGTTTGTGGGCAGTGTGCCAAGGCTCCTGGCTGGGTAACAGATACCTGTTGGCTACTGGGAAAGTGTCACACCTCCAGGTCACACACAGTCAGAGGCGCTGTGTGAAGAAAGAGCGCAGGCGGAGTGAGAAAGACAGTGG
Source organism: Labrus mixtus (assembly GCF_963584025.1). Lineage (NCBI taxonomy): Eukaryota > Metazoa > Chordata > Actinopteri > Labriformes > Labridae > Labrus > Labrus mixtus. The sequence continues at coordinate 13,521,419 of NC_083634.1, read as the reverse complement.
GAGAGTGGCTGTCGTTTGATTCTCTTTGGATCATTTGGATCAGGCAGAGATGTGGCTTTAGAGCACAGGAGAAAAGAAAGTGACACGTCTTTGGTGCAGAGGTATGCTTTGGTTAACTCAAGCCTCAAACGATGCTGCTGCTGTGAGACAGTGCAGTCTGAGAGACAACTCTGCCCGACTGTCCATCAAACCTGTGTCAGGGTACTTTCTGTTAATACAAGGGGATAAAGAATCTCCCAGTCAAACAGATACATTAAATAACCAAAAATACACGTTTAAAGCATGAAATAATAGATGATAGAATCAACGTTTTCATATTTTTTAGGATTTTAGGATTCGGTACCTTTCAGCCTCAAGTGGCCACTGGAGGAACTGCACCTTCTTACACTTGCATGGCTTAATATGTCATTTCAGAGGTTTTTTGTTTCTTGTGCGCTCAGAGACGCCCTTTATATGTGTAAAGCTGAAGGGAAATTCAGAGTCTGGGGATTATTATTCCAGTGAGTCCATCACTGCTGTGGGTCATTTTCTATACAAGTAGAAGTGTTCATATAAGACCCTTTTTTATTCTAAACCCAGCGCTCAGATAAACCAAAATGTGCCTACTACAAAACAAATAGAGATACAATTTAAGATGAAAAGCTTGAGGGTAAATTGTTTTATACCTTAGTTAAAACTTTGCTATGTTTTGCAAAAAATGTAATTCTATGTTCAAAAACAGTAAGTATTGCAGCTGTTGACTGTAAGGCGCCCCTTCAGTTTTTCCCCCTGTATGTATGAGTCTGCTTAAAGAGTGTCTTTAACATCTGCCTAAAAGCAAACAATGCACTTGACAAACACGATACATTTCAGTGCAGTGACGGTAGATATCGTTGGACCAACATGAAAAAAAGAAAATGAAACCCGAGTAGTTCTGCCACCTCAAAGAAATGTCTGGCTGTCTTTTTGATCAAGTAGGAGGTGGACTGAATATTGGCTGTGTTCACGTTGTCACACTGAATCTACACCAGAGTTTCAACATCTGGGCCCAAAATAGCTTCAGAGAGTTTTGTTGCCCTGTTGCTAAATTTGGCACTGTTATTCTTCCCAGCTTCAGCTCCATCTCCAAAGCTGGAGAAGTCGTGCATGCAGAAATGAGTTACATTTTAACAAGATGCCGCCCCTCTAGAAATAACCATTACTTCAGCCTTTAATAAACAGCAGATCTACACGGACAATGTGTGTTTAGTGGGGCTGTAACTGCAGATTTATAGCTGCAATATAGACAAAGAGACAAGACCAGGGTTTGTTAAGCAGGGCTCTCTGCACCTGTCCGATGTAATCCTCAAATAATAACTGCGTCTCATTAGTTAAGACATCCGAGTTATCCGCCTACATTTCCTACTGAGAGGATCAAAACGAGTGAAAAAGTGTGAGAAAAAGTCAGTTGTTGATCAGTCTTGCTTTGAAAATGAGCTCACCTGAGCTCACTTCCATCAGTCATGATTTTCTCAGGAAAGTCTTATATTGAGTGGCTGCTGACCTCTTAGGCACAGTTATAATTGCTAAGCCAGGAAAACACTTTGAAAGGGTCAGATGGGAGGTGAGAAAAATGACCACAGAAGGCTGTCCCCGGCGTGGGTCTGACACCGTCCCACATGACCCCGCCATGTTTCCTTTTCACAGAGCCGTGCTGGGATTAGCAGGCCGGCTGTTTGTGCTGGCAAAGAGGCAGCATTTCACAGCTTTATTTTCTGGGTGCTGTTGCTGACAACCAGACCGAGTCCCGAGTAATTATGATATAATTGAGAATGATCTAAAACCAAATGTCCAGGCTCTGCTGTCCGAAGCTGTGTTTACAGAAAACAGCTGCTTAAATAGGCACTTAGAAGGAATTAGAATAACATTTTTTATGTCCCAGCGTGAGTGTGTCTCTGTCTGTGTGCAAGTGTGCGTGGGTTGGCTATTTGGGCACCTACACAGACAAACTCTTTGTTTTGGAAGTGTTCGCTTAAGTCTTCAGGGGCAGACAGGAGCCAAGAACAACGTGGGAAATGGACTCTTGCTTCATTTCTGCTTTCTCTCCGGGCTTTTCCTCCGCTGTCTCTGTGTCAGACGGGTTTTTCAGCTGGACTCCAGAACTGTACCTGAGGCGTGCAGAAGTTTGGACAAACCAAGGGAACGAAGCATGGAGAAGAGAGAAGTCATAATGGGTTCTGAGTGGCGCTGACAGCCGGGCCAAGCTGTCTGTCGTCTCTCTCTCCTTCTCTGCCTCGTCTTTTAACACACACACACACACACACACACACACACACACACACATGTTGTCAACAGGAGACCTGTACACAACCAGACCTCTGCCCAGGTGGTCTGTATGGCTAGCAAGTGGCCTGCAGCACCACACTGGCAGAAGCAGAATTCACTTTGAGGCCTGGCCTTGATTTTTCAAAAATCCTACATGACTATCGATGCTTGCCTCCTCCACTCAGCAATTATAATTTGTTTCATATTCCAGGAAATAACGGAGATGAGTCATATGAATTGTGATCTACTGAGACAATATTGAGCACACATGTTTATCGGCGTGCCCCTAAAGCCTCCAAAAGCCTCACGGAACACCTGACTAATTACAGCGTTAGTATTACCTAACCGACGAGCTTCATAGAGAAGAGGGAAAAATTAAAGATGATCATATGTGGGGACAGTGCTGCACTATAAAAATGCTGTTACAATTTTTCTTCTTCAAAATGAAGTTAGGACTTAACGCGTGTTTACTTTTTTGAGCTAGTATGCCATAGGAAAATACAATTATAGGCCTATCCTTCTAGGATAAAACAACATTGAATGGGAAAACAAAAAGTGTGAAATTTGCCGGCCAGGCTGAAACCTTATTTTGACTTGATTACTTTTTTAGTACTGCTCTGCTTTAGTATGGAAAAATACATCCATCCATCCATTTTCCTCCACTTATCCGAGGTCTGGTCTCGTTGGTAGCAAGCACAATAAGTCAACCCGGTCTTCCCTCTCCCATGCAACCTGATAAATACATTTTAAATTTTAAAGAAAGAGAAAGAAGAAAACTGTAAGACTGAAGGTGAAAAACGTGCACGAGCGCTTAGTTGTCCAATTCTTGCACCTTAAAACTCATGCCAAAGGATGTGTAGCCCTCATCTCCTCTGCCAGCTACATGCCTGCAGCAGATTTTCTGAAACAATAGATTTCCACCTCTGAAACATGACTGTGTTTGAAACGTGGACTGTCTCATTCTTGCCAGCTGCTCGATTATTTTCTTCTGATTTTGGCTGAGCTCTTATATCCAAGAAAAATCTGAGAAGGATACATCACATTTCTCAGGTTAACGTTGTCATTAGAGGACAGGAAATCCAGGATTAGTGTAGTATGACGCTTTAATCGTCTTATGTGGATACTTAATGCCATTTATTTCATTGATAGATTATTTGGACATTTTTATGAAAATTCACCCCGCGCGCAGCATATTTGATTTTTAGACGTAAGCTAGAGTTTGTATGTATTCAGAGATTTCCCCAAAGAAAGAAAAAAATATACCCTTGGGTTTCCCAGACAAGCTGACTGATCACTGGCAACAGTGTGAAGAGTGCATTGCCCACTGTCTACATTTCTGACTGGTGGTTTGTGGCATGATGCCCTCAGACAGCAACGCAGTGGACACAACATGCCTGAAGGAAAAGCGATGCCTGGAGCTGAAACAGATCTGCGCTGACAGACATACAGGTTCCTGTACACTTAGCAAGCCTGGCATTCCCCCGGAACCCTGTGGCCCAGCAGTGGCAAGAGCTTTCATTTCCTCCAGGGTTTCAAGCGTGAGCAGACGCACGTACAAACACACAGACACAAACACATTCGGATAGTGCGCCAAATTCCACAGGGCCTTAAAGGCGATCAGGGAAGGATGAGAAAGGCAATCAAGTGGCGTAAACCGCATGCCAGGGGGGCAGGAACCAATCACAAAGACGCCACAACGACACTTGAGTTTGTTTGCTTAATGTTGTATTTTATGGAAGAAAGCTCAAATCTTTCCAAAGGTTAGATGTGAAGATGGATACCACTCCCGCGTGTACCCTTAAATTGCTATTACAAACAGGTATTTTGTTTGTTTGGTTTAGTATGAATATAAAGACTTGAAACTGGTTCACAGCTAGCCTGGCTCTACGATAAGTAAGGATGCTCTCGCGCTTTCTTTCCCCCAAATAATGATTCTAATTAATTTGCAATAAAGGAAAATACATGTTGAGTTTATACTCACAGATACGACTAATCCTATGTAGGCCTAATCTGAACGCCATCTTTATGTATGGCCTGGCTTTGGCGCAATCCAGGCATAAAAACATGCTAATCACCTAGAAACGAGCTGAGCTAATGTTAACATGAGCCTGGTTTACGGCCCCTTGTTACGCCCCATGCCTGTTGAGGAACATCAGACAAAAGTTTTTTTAATATGAAACTGTTTTTTTTTATACGTTTTATTACAAAAACTTTGGTTTTAATAAACTAGCTTAAAATGTGTTACACGAAAAAGACTGATTGTTTACAATTTGCTCGCTTTCATTGATGTTAAACTTACACGTTCCGTTAACAATCAGTTATGGTCGTCGTATCATCGCTTATTAATTTACTGTTTTTGAGGAGAAGACTATTGTGTTATATGAGGTTTAAAAATGACGTGTTATTTTTCTTTGTGGGGGATATGCATTTACTTTATTAGACTATTTTTAATAGGTGCAGGGTCTTCCTGGAGTTGAGAATTCCTGTGAGGTTTCAAGGTTTGGTTTCCTGGCTAAAGCATTAATTAGTGCACTCTAGTCATGCGGTTAAATGGGTTTATTAATCTGTTACCTCTGGAAAGAACCAGGCTTATCTTTTTTCCAACCTTTTTGGCAAGTTTAGCTTACCATCACCTGGCTGTGCATTCATATTTCACTGACGGACATGAGAGTGGTATTTGTGGCTTAGGAGAAAAAAAAACGGCCTTTTTCAAATGTGTTAGCTGTCTGTTTAATGCAAAAACAAGCTAGCTGGTGTCCCCCTGAAGGGCAAGTTCTTTAGCTGGTATCTGGCAAATTCCTGCCCTCTCTTTGAACACATGTGACAAGCAGCGCTTTGACTTTCAGGCCAAATATCACTGATCAAACAGCTATGTTTGGTGTCAGCCAAAGGGAGACAACTAGGTTACTCATGCGGGGGGCACTGACCTGCTCCAAGTATGTTTAGCTAGGAAACCAGCTCATGTACTGTACATACTGTGGCCCTATTCTGCTCTTGTAAAGCCATACCTTTATGCTTGTAAGTTCATGCAAAGAAACTGGAGGGTATAAGGATGGTAGCAACCTCTTAAAATGTCTGAAAATAGTGTTATTGAGCACCAGGCATCCCTCCCATCATTGCATTCAAACAAAGGATCTGTACTAAAAGACTGTCATTAGCTTCTGCCTCAACCCCTTATTTGTCTCCCCACACAGAGAATTCCCAGTAAGATCTGTCGAGCAAACAACTGACAGATGCTATTTAAGCCCGTGGAGCCACTAAAAATACATTTGTGCTTCAGGCAGTGATTTTGTCTCAGTCCACTGATCGGAGCTTGGAGCGACGGATCACGCTGAACATGTCCATCAATAAGAGCAACAGCATTTGTAATTTGAGGACGTGGCTTTAGCTATGCATGGCCACGCACTGTGAATGTTAACTATTCATGTCTTCAAGCGTTATCTACTGGTAACTTCAGCTTGTGAGGGGTGTCTGTGGTGGTCTTTTAAGTGCTGGGGTTGGTTAAAGTTCAACAAGGGGGCTTGGAGACTTCGCTATTTTGAAGACTTGGCTTTTCATGATGAGTGGCACAAGCTGGTAGTCTGTGAATTTCAAGGAGCTACAAAGGATGATCAGTTAACCCCGAAAGGAAATTATTCCAGCCCCCACCTTGGTCCTCAGGTAAAGATTTTTTTTCCCCCTCTCCTGGGGAAATAAACATTTACATTCCTGTGCTCAGTGTGTTAATAGAGATTAAGCCAAATTCAAGCCTGCGTGTCAGGCAGCAATTCAGGTGGCTCATACCGTACATACCTGTACTATTGTGTAGCTCTTGAGGGGTATCTCCCTCAGTCCTTTGAGCTTGGCTGAGGACAGTTGATGTTTTCTTGGAACATTGTTATTATGGTGGCCCTGGAAAGCTTCAAAAGCGACAAGCAAGTCATAATGCCCTACCGCTGTTGGCCAAACTTCAAAGAACTAAATGTCTCTTGACTTTAATAAAGATATGGAATCAAAAGGAGGAGGAGTTGCTGGCCGCAAACGTTAATCATAACATAACAAAAAGCCTTTTTTTAATTATGTTGGAAATATTGTGGTCCTTATTGAACTGAATTTAATAGAATCAACTCAGATTGGTTTTCTGTTACACTTTGTTTATACAGCTCATTTACTGTGCTCACAAAAGTTAAACACATCAGGTCAGGCCAGCGTTTGACCTCGTTAAAGACACACATCTAAGAGGCTCGAGAGGCAATCATCTCCAAAGATACAAAGCAGATCTTCGTGATCAAAAGTACCATTCTCACAAAACACGGGGTGAGCTGCAGTTTTTGTTGGAGCCCGAGAGGAATGACATGGGTCTCATCAAGGTAAATCAGAAACAACAGCAGATTTCAATCATGTGGCAGCAAGAGACCAAGAACGTTTCACTCCTCCTTCCAGTTGATCTGAGTTCATGAGCAGTCAGAGCTCTATTACGATAAAACTCTTCTTGACCTTAAATGGCCCACGGTTGGCAAAACTGGACACTTTAAAGCCTAATGCATTTCATACTTGTGAGCGAAGCTAAGGCTGTGAAGAAGGCGGCGAAATCCACAAGTGGTGCTGAGGGGCCAGGACAAGGTTCAGGTTCCAATTGAAGCCCATACATCTGTAGTCCACATGATGTATTGAGGATGCAAAGACAAGGATTTATCTTTCTTTTGTTTTATCTTCTGGGGAGGGTGGATGTTTAAGCGAAGTATCAACATCTAGCATATATCTGAAGGTCAAAAAATTCAACTTGTGTACTAAGTGCCACTATGTGGATGTTAACAACTTAGGGCCAGACTAGCAGTTTTGCCTTATTGCTAGTCTTTGCAATCTTACACGTGGAAGTGAGACAGGTTAGCTAGCTCAGGATAAAGACCAAAGTGACAACAGCTAGCCTGGGTATGTCTGAGGGAAAGGTCCCGTTTTAGAGGTGCTGCTGGATGGATTTGCTAGCTTTGGAAAGGCTAGTAGTTTCCTTTTGTTCCTAGTGGTGGTGCTATGCTTAGCTTAGAAATGAAAATGAGACATAGGTTAGGGTAGCTAAGAATAAAACAGTGAGTGGACAGCAAGAATATCTGTCTGAGTCGAACAAAAGTAACATGATCATTTCTGAGATTTTCGATGTAATGCTGGGTTCATTTTTTTTCCTTAAGACAAAGCAAGGCCAGCATTTTCACTTTTCCCCCAGTTTTGTATTAAGCATATCTACAAAAGTAACAGGCTTTCTTTTCAGACAGCAACCATATTTTACAGTTTAAAAAGGATTTAATCATCTTTTTTTAAAACTTCTGACTTATCTCTTTCATTAAAACCTGTCTTATGAATTAAATGTGCAGAATATTTAACTCTAAGTACAAACAAAAAAAGTAAAAATCCTTCACTTGAATGTAAATAAAACTACCTGCAGCCTGTTGTAACAGCCCGCATTGTTGATTTTAATTGAAGTCTCACCTCTGATTGGGCAAATAGCCAATCTTCGTTTTCTATATTGGGGTGGCCAATGATATTTCAAGGGGGGGGGCATACCACCCCTCTCAACACGCCCCTGTTTATTTGATGATCTCGGACATTTTTTAATTAATTAGATTTCCAGAAAACATTTGCCTTTGCTTCCTGAGAAATTTGTGCAGAACTTGTTGAAATTGTTCCAAATGCTTGTAAGAGAGTTTGTTCTGTAAAAGATGATAATGTGTTCATAGGACTTTGTGGGTTAAAAAAAGTTATGTACATGAGGTTGGACATACACACGTGTGTGCGTAAATGTGCTAAAACCCACCAAGCATCACTTAAACTCAGCATGTCCGCTCAACCAGCAGCCTGTCACCGCGTAACGGCCCGGGAGTGTGTTTCTTTAAGAATGTAAGGTGGGTGAGCCCCTTTTCCTGACGCACGCCTGGTATGCAAACATAAATTTAGCAGCAACGTGTTCGCTGGGGGAACAAAATATCTGGAAGCGGCGCTGAAGTGTCATGTCGTCTCCGGCCGTTCTTGGCTGACTTTTCCCTTCTTGTCTGTGTGTGTAGACCGGAGCCGGGGAGGTGGGGGGGGGGGGGACGCTGGAGCGCAGAGGAGAGCAGACCTCAGTGGTGACTGGATAGACCGGGACAGACGAGCAGAGAGCGGGCAAATACAAGTGTCGCTGTTCAATTTCAAACTACATTGACTTCTCCAGCGTCAGAGATGACAGGGTGGACGTCTCGGCTGCTTTTTCTTGCTGTTTTTGTGAAGGTAAGCTGCAGCATATAAATACACTTTTTTGATCCACTCAATGAACACACGAGAGGAAGGCGCGTCATTTAGCTTGAGAAAGGTGCGTTTGAGGAACTGACGCACTGTTAAGCCGCTGTTATTTGACCGAAATACCTATTCTATAACTAAACAGCCTACTTATACTGAACTTATCGAAACAGCCACCCATTGCTCTTTATTCACCCTTTCTCTGTTATGGAATGGAAAAGGGTCACCATTATAAAACAATGAGTTTATTCTGGTCGTAGGGTATAATAAACATCATTTATCAAACCTTACACCTTACAGATTTGCAAAGGACACTATATTAGATTGTGTCACAACATATCAGGAAACTGACAAACATCAATTGAAAATAGGATTGTGTTAGAGCCATGTGTGTAAATAAAGTTGGGAGTGTGTTCAATGTCTACCTCTTAAAACCGTTATGATGAAGCCAAGGATGAGGAACAGTACATCTGATGAAATACAACAACAGACAGTAATAAACAAGGCCCATGAAAAATCACAGACAGTTCATTACTGTGTAAATATGTAATAAATTAGATTTAGAGTATGTTAAATGTAAATTTGAGGTGTGGGCTTAATGTTACATAACTTCCCCTCTACCTTGAAATTTCAAATCTGGAATTTAAAAGAGGACAGGTCATCACCCGAAAGGTCAAAACTTATCAGTCCTGCATTGAACAAACCTCTAAAAATCAGTTCACTCAGCTTACTGGAATACTTTGACGTGTTATCTCCTTAAAGGTCTGTCCTGCATCGTTCATGCAGGCCCCGAGTTGTGTAAAAAGCTGACACATGCTTCACAGCGCTACAAGAAGAGCTGAGCATGAGTTTTAAAGTGGAACACAAAGCAGTTGTTTGGCCTGCAGACGGATTCCAGGTCTCACACAGAGGGGCGGGATGCCGCTGTCAGCGTGTTGTAAATGACCACGACAGGTGCTAATAGCAGTTCAAGGTGATTTGGGCTTTAAAACATCCCGGCCCCCAAGTAGCTCAGCTGAAAATGTCCGCGCTGTAATCATAGGATGTGTGTGTCAGCGAAGTGCAGGAGGCTTTGCAACTCTTTCCAGGCCACTATCCAAATGCTGGACTGAACACTGTACTGTTTCAATATTAGGAAGAAAATCATGAAACGTCACATTATTGGGCTAACTATGCATTCGAGCATCAGTGTGAAAACTGGATAGGTTAACTCACTGATTTTTTTCATTCATGATTTTCTCAAGACAAGTCCTTTAATTTTGGATAAATCTGTAATTTTTTAGATGTTTGTAACATGATCTTGGTACTCTGGAAGTTTTTTTTTTTTTGACTAAAGTGCATCATAAATGACCACACTGTGCCCCAGCATTGACTTCTGTGTGGTGGTATTTTGATTGTTCAGTGTCTCTGTCAAATAGGGAGACTTAACAATGACTCGGTAGGTTTATTTTTGCAGTTGGCACATGACGAGCTTACCCATCTGTGCGAGCGTGAGTCAGCGCTGGACATTTAACTGTTCACACACACCAAGAATGACCCAGGGCTTTGCTTCAGAGGCCAGGCATCAACAAGTGCTCCTGTCCGGGGGTCTCTGCTATGCAGTGACCTTTTTCTTTTCATCCCCGCTCTTGGGGTCAAAGTCTCTGCATTTCTCTTCATCTAAAGAATGGGACTCTATATTTGTGACTATGGCGTTTGAAAGTTGTGTGTGATTTGCGTGTGTGGGCCAAATGGCCTGTGGCTCCGACCCTAAATGGAATAAACCTTCCTTTGTGGGTGACATAAAGACATACGTCAAGTGATTCTTGGAGGGTCTAGTTGCTCTCACTCTATTCCCTAGATTTGGGCAACAAAGGGGAACCTTCCAGAAACCTTTTTTTTTGCTTTTGGTTTGCTAAGGGATTTGAAGGTAGTGGTAAGCACAGGAGGATGTGCCCTTAAAAGACATTGATGCAGCTACTGGAGAACCAAGGCTAGTGCCCGCAAATAATGATTTGGCACCTGCTAGAGCGACAGACCAAGGCAAATCCTTTTTGAATGCTTTTGGCTGTATTTGCCTAACATTGCATTTTCCTTATGTGCCTTTTGTAAGCTCCTTTGAGAACATTTAAGCTGGCTTGTAAGCAGACAGTTTTTTAATGTTGCATTTTTTTTAATGCAAAGAGACATAAAAAGTGAAACATTTAACTGTAAGAGCAGGAACTAATTTCATTACAGAATAGTGCTTATGCCTACAGGACAGGCCCTTTTAAATTCTTAAATTCTGGGCGGTTCTTGCTGTTGCACGAAATGATCTCTTTACAGGAAGTGCAGAAAATATCTACATTCACACATTTTGACCTGCTTTCTAGTTTATGTTAGTTAACGTAAAGATGCAAGGATAATTTTATGTGAGCCGATGTAAAGATACAGGGCTAGTTTAGGTTAGCTGATGTAAGAATATAAGGCTATTTCAAGTTAGCATCTGTAAATAAACTAGCATTGGCTAACTTAAAGACTCAAAACAGGTTTACATTGGCTGACAGGAATATACAGAGCTAGTTCATTTCGGTTAATGCGAACTTTTTAACAATGAAGGCTGACTACAATGTCACATGAAACGCATTTGCACGAGTGGCAAGTGTCTTTTTTTTCAGATTCAGCTGAAGATAAAACCTTCATATATCATTCCTGCAAGCCAAACACAATGAACTGTACCTAGGATATTTGTCTTTGTATGGCTTAAATTTCTCTAATTTTGGCAATAACTGGTAAACAACTTGGACCAAAGTTTCTGACATAAGATGGCTTTACGTAAGCAGCTCGATGCTGACAGTGTATGCCTGCCACATTCACATTACCGCATGCCTTCCCTCTAATTCCTCAGCTGGAATTCAAAAGGAAATTAGCTTGAAAAGCAACAGATTTTGGTGTTTATTCAAGGAAATGGCCCTTCTCAGAGTCTTACCGAGCTGGGTGCATTGAAGTCCTCAGGATGGGGAAGCTTTGGGGTCTAATGGCAGGATTAAGTGGGGTCACGGCGTGCAAATGGTCCCAAGTGACCGCCCCGTCAACAACAACATCTCTTGTTCTTCAAGCACACTCCTGGACCTGATTGCGCCGTTAAAAAGACCAGAAACTATTCGATTAGCTTTCATGTGATGTATGCCTTTGTTGTGGCACAAGTGGAATGGGAAGTGAATTAATTTTGAGAGGGATTGGTCCCACTTGAGGAGTAAAGGAAAGGGCTTCAGAGAACATCTGGCCAGTGATGGATGGATTGAGCTAGTTTTTGGAGTGCATTAACATAGGCGGGTGTTTTCAGTTATGCTGTAAAAGCCTTCATAGTCATCATATTGTTCCCATCTGGGCTTAATCTTTGAGTGAGACTCAGGGTCGCTTAGTGTGAAAGTGCTAAAGAGTATATGCTCTATGTAACTCTAAAACTAAAGCCAGAATTCACTGGTACTCATCTTTGAAAAGTTTGCCAACATACCCACAAGCTCTTTCACTTTCATCCAGTGCTCATTGTGTTCCTGGCGCGGCAGCACTGTTTCCGATGGATTCTACTCAGGTGTATGGGGATGCTGCTCGTCCAGTCCTGCAATTCTAAACCCTAGGCATTCATCCCAATTGAGTGGCGCCAAAGGAAGCAGCTTCACTACATTCTCAGTGTGCCACCAAAGGAAAAATCCTGCAGACCTGAACATGAACTGGCAGCCTCGGTTTGACGTTGAGTCCCAAAGAAACTTCAGTTTCAACCGTATTTGTAGTAAACAATTCGCTAGGCTTAGATGTAGTGCTCATCTCCAATAAGTATTTTTTTTTAACAATCCAGTACAAAGAAGCTAATGTGGAAATAGGACAAAACGCACTATCGGAGGTTTGACAAAACTTGCCTGACCTGCTATTAGTTCTGGATGATGAGCTTGATTCTGGTTTATGTTTTTTGTCTAACATTTATTTAGCCTATCTCAGCAATCTTTGTGATGACAGACCCATTGCTCCCAGTGAAGTGCTTCGTTCTTAAAGACTGGAGCCTAATTTTTACTTAAATAAATCAGTTTCCAATTAGCGAAATGTTCATATTTACTTCTGCATGCTAAATATTAAGATGGGTGATTAGCTTAGTGCAAAGACTGGAAACATCGGGGGAAAACACTTTTCCTGGCTCCTTCCAGTTTTTTTCCACTTAAATGTCTTGTTTGTATGAAACAAAGCAGACATACAGTGTTGAAAATGGAGATTTAGGGGGCTTAAGTCAGTAGCTATTTGGTGGTTTCGTCCTTGAACAGAGCCAAGCTAGCTGTTTCACTCTTCTTCTATTCGGTTTGCTAAGCTTAGCTAACACCCCCTGCTTTAAATCTATAGCATACATAGATGAACATGCTATCAAGTTAGGTTAGGGTTATCTCCCAAATTGACCCTTAACCACCAGGATTTGATTAACATACCAAACTGTGTGAAAATGTGTTAAAGATGTGGAACAGGGAATTGAGCTTTTACCGTTTCCCGTTCAAAATCTTGGAACTTAACAGTGTTGTCGGCCTTTTGATCAGTCGATGCCAGGTTTTAATAACATGCAGTGACTGACTGCTCAAAGCAGCACTGTGCCATTAAATGGCATTAATCGCTTGAGTCATGTTGCAGTATCATGCGAAAATGTATTAAAAGGGAATGTTGTTCAGACCTCTATATCAAAAAGCTTAATGAGCTTTTGTGGTTTTAACGGAGATTACAGGGAACGGGACATATTTAATTTGACACACACTCTGCAAAAGTTAGATAATCTGTCAAGCTGCTGTCAAGCATTGATACAGAGCTTCCAGCAGATGGCAACATTATAGCAGAGGGACTTTTTGTGTCCAGTTAAGCCGAGCTGTTGGCCTCTGAAGCTCCCACGCCCATTACAGATAGTCAGCTCTATTGTGATTTTGCAGGTGGCTGCCCTCCGTCCCCTCTCTGCTTCCTCTGGAGCCCCTCGTGAATCTATTTCTTCCTTTTTCATGAGGTTTGTTTGTCATAGCCTTAGAGCTTGAAAGGCGAGCCTCTGGCATCCTGTTCCTCTGATGAAACATGTTGGGCTCCATATGCAGCGGGGCTACGTCCCCCTCCATCAGCGTGATTGAGCATTGTTGTTTTATCCTGTTGTGTGTTCCTGGACGCCGGCTTCAAACTTCATTTGCAGCAGCCGGAGCCCTCCGTGCATCATCTGGCTTGCACATTTTTTTTTTTTTTTTCACACACAGCCAATCACAGATGCACCAGATCCTTGCAGTCGAGCAGCTCTGCTTCTGCTTGAGCACATTTGCTAGATCTGTCCGGTTTGTTCCGTTCTGCCCCGGCCTTGACCTCAGATCTGTCCCAGGGTGGGATTGCAGCGGGAGTGTCAGGGAGTGGTGCTAACGAGAGGGGAGAAGAAGCATCGGGCCCCTTCTGTGACGCCTAATTAGAGGGGAAGGCAGGTAGGCTGGTGTGTGTAATGTAACAGTGCTAGGGAGGATTGTCAGGAGAGAGAGGGAAGAAGCCAGGTCAGGCACTACAGAGAGAAGGGAAGAAAGACGGAGGAGGGAAGGATAATAGAAGCAAAAAGGTCAAGAATGCTGCAGAGAGAGGAACAGGATTGGCGACATATGCAGAAAAACGATAACAAAAACATTTAATGGCGATTTTCAAGATATTGATGTGTGGATATGAAAAAATTGACATGCAGATGAAAGATTTTTTCCAGATGTAGCATGTGAAAAACGATCAAACTGAATAAGATTAGTCATAGACAGGTATTAAAAAAAGGAAGAGTAAGATATTCATGGAGTGTTCTTGATGTGAGCACGAAGACACAAATATTTATGTAAAAATGGGAAAAGAGAGCGATATTGATTGATTGAAATCATGCACAGGGAGCACATTTCAAAGCAGGAGTAACAAAGAAATAAGCCTCCGCAATAACTAAAACATAAATATTCAACTGTAGCCTCTTGGAGAAAACGGAGACGCAGTAATGCCAAATCGGCTGACTGGTTGACAGGCATGAAAAACAAATACAAGTCCAGTTATCGCTCGCTCGTTTGGAAAAGGGAAAAAAAAGGAGGGTTGCACATGAGTGTGAGAAAGGTCACATGTGAGGGGAACACAAGGACGGACAGCGAAATCCAGTGGAAACATGATTGACTGAGGGTCTGCGGGGCTGGCGTGTGACAGGGTCTCCATGGCTGGCTGCAGCAAATGTTTGCAAGGCTAATGATGCTTTCTCACATCTGCTTCCCCAGCCAGTGGCCACATGTGCTTTGAGTAAACGCCGAGGCCTCCGTGACTTAACACTGGAGGCCCCCGTTACAAATGATGTGCTATTAGGATTACTTCACGTACGCCCACAGAAGCAGAATGATGAGCATGTAATCATGCATTCATGAAAAAAAGGACGCGTGGATCCTTGTGCGTACTTTCATTTTAATCTGGTCCGTCTGCATGTCCAGACTTGCATAGAAAAGAGCAGTTGTGGACGAAACATTACATCTTATGCCTTATTGAATAAACGGTATCAACACTCATAAAAGTCTGTTGAAAGTTTGCATTTATCATGCTTTTTATGGCCGATACGTAATGAGCAAAGGCCATGTATGCACAAGTGATTCTTAGAAGCAATGAAGGCACATAATCTCTGTGCATGCAGAAAACAATAGCCAGTGCATGCATGTTGTGTAAGCATTTGATCATTATCTCAGTTGGATGACATTGTTGGTTTGAAAGGTTAGAATAGTATTTCCACATCTTGGGAAATACCTTGATGTTCTGTCATTCCTTCCTGAAACATGAGCCTTGGTGTGGCTGATACTGAGAACCAATTTAAAAACCTGTGCAGCTATAAAAAATAGAGGCCCAGTTGCCCTGTACCGTTTTTAAGTAAGATTGCAAGATCCTCAGGCAGGGACCTCCTGACTGTTCCCACCTCAAACATAAAAACCAAAGGAGACTGCGCGGCTGCTGTTGGGACTCCTCAGTTGAGGAACGACCTTCCTGAGGATCTCAGACTAGCTACAAGTTGTAAGTTAAACGTGCCTACATTGGAACTACTGTACCTCGGCTGGTGCAACACCTTCAATGTTAGCAGTGCGTAAACGTCCCCCTAAATAAGACATTACATTCAAACTAGGTAACTACTGAACTTACGCAGAGCTGTTGTAACCCAGTGCAGGTTTGCCATAGTAAAAATTCCCCCTTAGTTTATTTGAGTTTTACACTTTCTTCACAGTTGTAGCTTAAAATACACAAAGTGGAAGGGTCCTTGACAGCCCCTCATAAGCATCATATTCAGATTTGTTATATATTGGATAATTTTTTTGTATGCTTAGAAATATTTTGCCCGTCAATATGCATCTTAATTTATACACTTAGTTAAATGTATAACAATGTGTCATGTAACATACTTAGAATAGAACTATAATGTGATATAAAGTAGTAAAAACAAATGGAGATACCCAAAGTCCAAAATTGTACCTGAGTTCAGTGTGTGAGTTTGTGGCTGTAGTCTTGTGACTACTGTGTGTGGTGCAACCATCGGACCATTCCAAGGCTTCTAACTGGGATTACCCAGGCCACTGTACCTTCTGTGGAACACACACACACAAACACACACACACACACACACACACACACGCCCACACTCACACAGGGGGTGAGCTATGACAGACCTCAGATGTAGCAGTAGCAGCAGCACAGACTTGTTGGCCCCTGTGAAGTGGCATAGGTTCCCCCCCTACATGGGAGATAAGTGTGGCCCTGAAGCGTGTGTGTGTGTGTGTGTGTGTGTGTGTGTAAAGTTTAAAGTGAATCTTGAGTGTGTTTATATGTTATTTGTATTAGTGTGAAGGGTTGAGGTGGTGGGATGGAGGTCATGGGAAATAAAGGCAGCTTTATAGTGCTGGAGAACACAAGGTGATCTCAGGAGATCTATAACGGTACAAGTAAAAATGTGTGGAATTTGTTATAAAGACACAATGTTTACTCTTTGTGCTATTTTTAACTTCCTTTTTAACTTGTGTTTTTTTTTGTTTTATGACCTGGTACCATGACTCTGGAGCAGAAACTAAGAGCGACCTTTACTGTGAACTTTAAATAACCTTTTTATTTGAATATTTATGCTCACAAAAGGCATGCTCAGGCTTGTTACTTGCAGTGATTGAAGGTTGACCTCCTAAAATAATTACTCCTATAAGACAAATGCCTCCACGGGTCACTGTTGTTTTGGCTGATAGCCTTTGTCTCACTGTAGTGATGCATTCAAAGTGCCACTGTGGAATTCCGTCCCGGCATACCTCTGTGCGATGACATCATCCACCCTGTTGTCTTGCTCTGATCTCACATAGGGAGGGGACATGCCCTGTGGGCAAAAATGCAGCCTTGTATGAAAGCAGCTTGTAAGAATCTGTGTAGTCTGAATCCTCTCAGCACCCCCTCCTCCTCCTCTCCCCCCCCCCCCCCCCCCCCCCCATCTCCCTGATGACAGGTATGCAGCTTGAAAAGTATTTGGCGTCCATGACCTGGAAAAGTGCACATTTGACATTGAGCATGTCACTCATTCTTCATTACTCCTCCCTCACATCAGCACGGCCTAATGCTTTTTTTTTTTTTTTAAATAAGGCAGTTTTCTGTGTGTTATCAGTACAGTTTCTTCTCTCATCTCGGTGTGATTTGCCTCATAGCTGGAATAGTTTGGATTGTGGTGACCAGGTGGCCTGTGAAGCCACCTAGTGCGTATGAAAGATACTGGGGACTCGGCTCGGCACGACAGATCCTAACATATGCGCGTTCGGATCATTTAAGCTCAATGCTGAGAGACGGATGTGCTGACAGACAGACACACAGACAGACAGTCTGTGGACAAGCTGAGAGCAGCGTGCAGGGAAGGTGAAAGCAACTCGTGCTTGTCTTTCACCATGTAAGCTGTTCTTGTTACAGTTATGGACACATTCTCTCAACACTCGACATGTACATCAGAGTGTCGTCTGTCAATACAAGATGCACATTTCAGGCCTTGCTGAAATGAACTGGCCATAGCGAAAGAAACAAGGCACGTTTACCTCACTGGACAGTTACAGTTTACTTTAGAGATTAAGGTTACATAAAATAAGTTCATACATTATGATGCACTTTGAAAATAGTCTTAAAGTATGAGTTGTAAAGCATCATTTTCCTCCTTACTTTCTGTGATCCCAGATGTACTGTATGTTATTATCACATGAGTCAAGTCCCCAGTCTGGTAACTGTTGAAATGATGAATTGCTGCCATGTAGGTATATGGCTAATTAAGGTGTGGGGTGGGGGTGTTGGGCTCTTATGGCTTTATTCAGATAGGACAGTGGATAGTGCCAGAAAGCAGGGAAAGAGAGAATAGGGAATGACATGAGGTGAAGGAGGTCTGAGTTGAACTGGGCCGCCTGTTTCAAGGATAACATTCTCTGTACATGGGGTAACTAGACTAACCACTAAGCCAACAGGTGACCCAGGGAGACACTGAATTTGATAGGATGTTTAAACTAACAAACAATGGCAAACTGTATAATTTCAACAACTGGGCAATAGCCATGTGTGTGTGTGTTTTTTTCTTAGTGCATCAGTTCTGACAAAGGTAAAATGATGAAAGATGTTTGTGTGTGTCAGTGCGAGTCAAGTGCAAAGCTGACGTTGACTAGACAACAGGGCGCAGCAGGAATGCACCCGGTTCCAGTACTGTTCAGGATGGGCATAAACCGCTCCATCATCGCATGAGAGAGTAATCATTACGGGCAAATCATTACATGATCAGAGCAAACCTCCGTCTGTGCCAAATATGCACAAAAAAATGTTTTCAGCACTGAACCTTGTGGCGCTCCATGGCTTACTTTGTTCATCAACATGTACAAACTGAGATCGATCTGATAAACAGGATTTAAACAAAGTTAAACCAACAGTGGTTCCTGTCATGCCAAGTAGTTGTTCTGTTCTGTGTAATACGATGTGATGCTCCATTGTGTCAGGACAAGCAGAGTGAGAAGTCCTCTGTCTGAAGCACTTAATTTGTAACTTTAACCAGTGCAGTCTCAGTGCTATGGTGGACTCTAAATCCTGACTGAAACTCCTCAAATACACTGTTGTCATGAGGAAAGACGAGTGTCAGATCTTACCTGATCTTTACAACTAAATCTAGATCCCACTGATGTATGACTTCTATGTCTAATTTATGTGTGGAGTAGTCTTTAAGAAATAATCCTGGCTGTGTTTTCCCTATTCAGGTGACGTACCCGTTCATCGACTCTTGGCAACTCTGAGTCCCCTTTCTTTGAGCTGCCACAAAGACTCGCGATACGGCAGAGACATGTCAAATATTCAGACAAATACCCAGCTCATGTGTCCAGAAGAGGTGGCATAAAACCTTCTTTAAACAAGATTGGTATTGTAACTGGAATAAATCTGTAAAAAAAGTCGCAAGTTAATTTTTCCACTGAGCGCAATATATCTCTCAGAAGCCAAATTCCCGACAGTTGGTCGATCAATCAGTGCGGCATTTTGTCTGAGCACATTATAGTTCCACCTTAATGTAACTGGCAACAAGCCTTTTTTTGAGTAACAGCTGTGGAATTTATTGCGTTTGCCCAAAGCTAACAAAGTGCCAGTCTCTCACCTCATGAGAGATGATGCTCACTCGCCCCGTGTTAATATTACATTATGTGGCTGTAATTGTCGTGGCTTAATCTATGCTGACAACAAATATTTTTGCAGGGGGAATATTTTCCTTTAAACCAGACTGAGCTTGTAGACCACTAAATTATACAACAGATGGAGAATTGGGCAACGCTAAGAAAACATTTAGGTTTACAGACCACTGTAATATTGGGACACAGCTACCCAAGTGTTGCAATATAATAGGGAGGAGCTGTTCTTTTAAGTAGCTAAGCAGCTTAAAAGGTGAAGGAATAAAATTATGTATTGCAGAGGTATAAAGTTAATGTTTGTATGCAATGCCAGCTGTTAAGTAAGTGGATATGCTGTGTGTGCAGGTGTGTCAGGCATATACAGAGGATGTAGGTTCATTTTCAACAATGTGTGCCAAAACTGTCTCACTTGTCTGCTTTAAATCTGTGCATCCATGTGTGTCTGTAATGCAACCTTAGGTGAGTCTTGCTCCAACTTGCCACTATCTTTCAAGCCATTCTTAGAGAAAATATGAGAGTGTGAACTTACATGGCTATCTTTTCATTATTTAGACTTTTTCTTTGTATCTTCTTGACATGTTTGATTAATGCCCGCCTTTGTTTGTGCTGATTAAGAAAGCCCAGAAAAGCAGCATAAAGATTTGGTTACATCATAAATCCCTGTTTCATTTCCTCGAGTTAGTCTTTGTGCACGCCTTGCAGTTTAATCATAGCTCCACACGCTGGCCTTTGCATGCCCACTGGCTGACTCAATTGGCTCCTGCTGAGCCCAGCTCCTGGGCTTGGGGGTTCATCCACAGCCTCTCCCTTTTCCTGGCTCTAACCCACTTCAGCTTCCAGGTTTCCTGCTTCTCACAGGTTACATTTTAGAAGGAACAGAGAGGGCGAGTAATGACTGATGCATGCACGTGCATAGGCCATGGTGTGCGTGCACACCCTGCAGGGACCCCACCCTTTAGGTCAGCTCTTCCTCTGCAGCTTGGTGCAGAGTGAAACTGTCAATTAGAGCCACGGAGTGCAAGAGGATTTCCACCAACACAGCACAAGGGAAAGACAGAGAAATAGAAATATGGTCCTAGTTTGCCCAGCAGTACGCACATTTATATATTGAGTGAGAGTGGGAAGCATTTATGATTTTGTTTTACACTGGGCCTTCATGTTTGTGCAATCATTTATGCACAATAACTAACCTAACAATATATTTGAGAGTGGGAGCCATCCACCTATATGCATTAAGTTAGTCAAAGGCAAAGTTTCCAACTGCTGTGTTAAATTTAGAAGTACATTTCCCTGCGTCTGTGTTATGATCCAGAGCAATGGATGGATTGCTTTTCTTTCCGCTGTACTAATCCAGGTTGTTGTAGGGGCTAGGCCACTAAGTTTCTGGATTAAACTGTGCAAATGAACCCACAAATCACAAACACAAATGCAAAGGGCAGCAGAACTCCCATGAATGTTGGATCTTGTGACTGCCAATCAGAGTCTGACATGGCAAAGGACAAAGGTTACAGTGGTAAAACTGTGGAATCAAGCTATGCAATTCAAGGACTTTTACTTAAGATATAATGAGGCCAGCTCGGGTCCTGGACCTTCACCTAACTTGCATGCCCCAGTTATCTGGATGACGCAAGTGAATCTGGGCAGATCCACCACTTGTGTCTCATTAATATCAGGCACACCCAACTGTTGTCATAATGTTGCTGTGAGCTGTTGGCCTTTTCTGCTTCCATCCTCTCTTACTTCATCAGTACTTTGTCAGCTGTGTTGGTAATTTATCTTTCCATGAGTAAATCACAAGTAAAAACTGAAAGACAATGTAAAAAAAACCCAGTGTCTATTTATGAAGTCAGTCAACTGTATTTGTATAATGTGAGTGAGAGCAGTTCTGAGGACTGCTTAATTATAGTTTATAAAATATAAATAATATAGCAGTAGAATACCACAGCGTGAAGTGCCAGACTCTCCACAATTTATTTATTATCCTTTCATTAAATAGAAAGCACTCATTACTATTAAAATATTGAGCTCTTGATCCAAGAGAATGTGACCAGAATGAGTTTTAAATGAGGCCTCAAGCTGTAAATGGCTTCTTAATATGACAGTTGTTGACTGAAAAGAACAGAATAGAAGCAGAATATGCTGCAAAAGACATCGAGGAAAATGTAGGAAGAGCCAACGCTTTGGAAAATTGACGTTTCTGCGGATACAAAGATGAGCCGAGTCAAAACAAAACAAAGCACAGATGCTAAGTTGCCTTTTGTGTTGTACTATCTCTGTTGTAAAGCAAAAACATACGTTTAGACTTATAGTTAAGTTACTTGCTATAGAAAAAGTTTGGCTATAATATCGTTGTCCATCCAACACCTTCAGCTGGTTCAGACAGTGGCTGCTTGCCTCCTAAAAGGCAAAAAAAAGAGGGACCACATTAACCCTGTGCGGCTTTTCCTCCACCGGCTTCCTGTTCCTGTTGAATTTAAAATGTTGTCGTTTGCTTTTAAAACAGCAAATAGATTAGCACCGCCTTATTAAAGTGAACTGCTCCAGCCAGAGCACTAAAGGTCCACCAATCAGCTGCTCCTGGATGTGCCCAAAACAAGGCTTAGAACCAGGGGGATCAAGCTTTTGCATTTGCTTCCCTAAACTTTTGGAACAGCTTCCAACTCTGAATAAGATCTGCTCCCACTATCGAACGATTTTAAATTTTTAATCATCTGAAAGCTTTTTGCTGATTGCCATTAGGTAACAAAAGCAGAAGAAAACATTAGTGTCTGGCGTCACATCTCAAAAGCAATGACAAACATTCGCCCCCTCCATCACCAATAAACGGTCGGTGGTATCACTGCTGTCACTCACATCACTCTCCACCGGTCCAGCACATGTCTTCACTTTGCTGTCCTTTCCGTGACCCATAATTCCCTTCTTCCTGCCCACCTTAACGCTTAAAGATTAACAGAGTGCTCACTACCTGTCCACCTGCTAGAGGCATCATATTTACAGACACCAGGGTAATCTCTGGGGTCCAGTTGGTTTTCTAATCCTTGGAAACAAAAAAAAAAGAGAGCCAGGCCAAGGGCAGGCTGTTCAGTTTCCAAGGGGATCAGTAATTGAAACTGCCATTGTTCAGCTTGGGAGGCCACCAGTATCAGTATCAGAATTAACTGTGCCAAATGCAACTTATTTGGATATTGTCAATTCTCGGCTAGACTACATTGTCTACTTGGATAAAGCCGGAGATAAATGGCAGTAAGGTCAAGAAGAAGAAACACAAGTCAGACTGGCTTGCGTACTGATTTGTGTCAATCAAGGTTGCCTAGAGGTAGTGCCCTTGTTGCAATGCAGTCATGGGTGTTTGGTAGCAGCACCAGATTGCTATAATGCATTTTAAGCTTTCATTGGTTTCACCTGACATTGAGAAACACACTCAGGATCTCTCAGTGTCACCTGTATATCTTTGAAACCCGCAGAATGTGAAGCCCTCTCTGTTACACACGTCAACAACAATGGCATGGCTTGCTCGGAACCACATCTTGAAGGTTTTGGTTTCAGAAGCAATTTTCGGAGCTATCAGATTGAAACTGAAGACGCCTGAACAAGTCAATTCTGTCAGGAGTCACTGAGAGGGGTGTGCACCTTTTTTTTTTTTAAAAGCCACTTTCTTAACGTAGAAAAAAATAGTTACCCTTTCATGGGCAGACAATCTCAATCACAATGGGTTTGAGGATGCCACTGTTGGGTTTTAGCATCTCAAATGTCTCTTGTGCTTCAAGAACTATGTCTTCAAACTCTTAGGTTGTCTGTACCAAAGCTATTCAGGTTGTAAGGTGGCCTGAATGTCTTTTGATAAGAAGTGTGGTATTATATTTCCATAAGTAGATGACTGTTCATGCTGCTGTGTAATGCTATTCCATTCAATAAGAAGCTCTGCTATCTTTTCAGTCATTGTGTGTTGGCTTAGACCTAATGGACCCTCTGATCTTTTGTTTTTGGGGTCTGGTAGCCACATCTCCTTCATGGACACTCGTACTGTACTGCATGAATTGGAGATTTTTCTACTTCTGACTGTGCTTAAGAAATGGGGATAAACCAAATGATTTATGAGATATCCCCCCTGTCTTTGTGTGTGTTAGCACTGTAAGTCGAGCATGATAGAGAGAGTGCGGAGTGTGCAGATGCACCGCACATTCATGTCATATCTGTTCCTCCTGACAATAAACCTCAGTTCAGGGCCTCAGCTTTGGCAGATTTTAGTGCTGCTGGGAGACAGCGTCCAACTACTTGGATTGTCTTAGGTTTCATACCACCAGGGGTTTGTGCTTCACTTTGAAAGAAATACATATCTTGCAAAAACTGAAGCCACAGCCGGCAAGTTTTTTTAAAGTCGTTTCGCTCATCTGAAAGGGTGAAACTAACCTGCCTGAGCCAGCCGGCCTGTCAAGTTTGGCCCATTCATGAGGAACTGCTGTCATTCTCTGGCAAGGCATCAATGCTGTCATCTGATCAGCGCAGTTCTGTCTCCTCCAAAGGTTTTTTTTTTGGTGAAAAAGAGTTATTATGCAGCTCTCTCCAATGTTTAGAATTTGGACCGCAGTACCAATTCTAAACGCTAAGTGTCAGTTACATGTTGCTCCTCTAACCTGCATGAATCTCAGAACCCGTTGGCTATTTCCTGAGACGATTCATGCCTCCATGGTCAGTGATGGCCATCTTTTCTGGGCTTCCAGTGTAGCGAGTGGTTAGGGATAAAGGACTTCTGGCCAAGACTTCCTTTTCTGTGCATTGCCTTAGTTGACACAGACTGTTTGGCAACTTGAGGGGCCAGACTGGAGTTCGAGAGATTGCATCTAAGAGCTGATTGTTAGCTGCACTTGCGTACAGATATCTGTTCGGAGAAGTTAATGAAAGCCAAATGTTTGTGATGGGTTCCCAAGATTGCATTACGATGGAATACGTTCTGCCCCTTTGCTCAAAACAAAAGAACAACACTTCTGTTACCAAAATCTGACTCTTGCACCTACAGATTCAGCATTTGTAAAGAGATTTCATCAGCCTGAATACATACAAATAATTTGCTTTGCTTTCTGAAAACAACTTCATATTCCAAAAGAAAGGTATTTGTAAGGTTGCAAGGTATTGTGTGCCATACATGGACAGGAAGAGTAAACTACATCTAGTCTTCTTTTCAGTTAATGAGTGCCTAATGGATGATATGACCATATTGTGATTGAAAGCAAGGATTGTCTTATTCATATTATTACGTTGCCAGAACATCACAAGAGCCAGGTCAATCTGCCCCAGAGTTGGGATAAGACAAAAAAAAAAGAAGAAATGTATTTACTCCCCACAGCTGAATTTGTGTCATGTCAGTAGATGCTTCTGTCAGTGTTCTCTGTATTTGGCTATCTTGTTTCTGAAAAGGAAGGGCAGTGGGAGGAGTTCAGGGATTCTTGCATTTTAGTTGTGCCCTGCAGTGCCAAACCCTGCTCCCTACTGAGATGACCCTGGGCACATGCTCCAGCTGTGCAAACATAGCCCCATAGCTGAGCACACATTGAAGTTCGGGCTGAGCCAAATCCAATTATTAGCCTTTCCTTGATTTTTTTTTTTGTGTGTGTGTTTCATTTCAGTAGCGCATATTCAGCTACCTTAGTACATATGATCTGCGCTGCCAGGCTGAACAAGGCTGACAAACGCACCACTGTATCTCCTCTGTCTTCTATATTTCCCCTCATATGAACATTCACCTGCTTGTCAGCGTAATTTTCCAGCCCTTTGCTCATGTTTCTTCGCAGAATTCTGGCTTGACAGCAGGTATCCATTTGGTTTGAAAGGGAACCACCAAAGTCAACACAGAGGGGATGCAAGCCACTCAATCGTTGGCTTGTCGGCATAAACAGCAGGCAAAACCGGGGTCAGGAGGGAACAGCCCATAAGAAACCCGCCAGAAATGTTATGTCCAATGACCTGTGCTAACCTACGCCTAACAGGATAATTCCACTTCATTAGAATTTGATCTTGTTTTTTGATGTTTTTTTGCCAGTTACCTACTACTTGACTACAAGGCAACATAGTTAAAAGTCAAACCTTTAAGTCCCTTTTCAGTTACTACATTTAAGACCAAACACTTAAATCAAGTCAAACATTCAGGCTAAGCTGAGTACACAGGCGAACAGCACTTAATTAGAGAATATATTTGGAATGGAAACTGTCGCTCTGACTGCCGACTGTTTCAACAAGTTAAGAGGTATCTCAACTTGTTTGGGAGAGAATTGCTTCGACGTTTTGGTTGAGATCAACACAGTAACACCCTGAGTACCACATCTTTCTAGATCCGTTGAACCTCCATGCCGCAGTGTGTTTGAACTGACCGTGTCAGAGAGAAGGACAAGCTACTCTTGGCTCTGCTTCTGCTTTGGAGCTAAATGATTTTCCTAAGATAACAGAGGGGTTGTCAGCTGGGCCCACAGGGAGCCATAATGCAAAAACAAACATTATATGCTGCCTCGAACTTTTGCTCTAGGTCCATATAGGAATGACCTGCTATGCTTGGAATATTATAAACAAACTGAAGTTTCTGGAATGCACACACACACACACGTGCATGCAAGCAAAAAAAACAGCGAACAACACAAAATGAAAATAACGCAACACAAAAACATCTCTGCAAACCTATAGGTGTAGAACTACAATGAGAGTAAACACTACATGATTAACATGGACAGACTTATATACACACAGGACATAAAGTTAGAGAAACAGGGACCCCTGTTGTGGACTCACACATGGTGTCAGATAAATCTTCCATGGCGTGTTAAAGAGTTCAAATGGCGCCTCCAATCTGTCTCTTTAATACAAAGGGAATGTGGAGGATGAAGTGTGCCAACTCGCACCCGCTCACCCACCCGGTCTCCGCCCCCCCCTTCAAATGCCACTTTGGCTGTCTCCCAGATGTCAAGGACGTCATTCGTCAAACCTCTCCCTCTCGCCGGCAATTACACAAGTATGACAGGGATGTTTGAATCATTTCCCCGACGTGCTAACGTTGTTGCAAGTTGGAGGAGTCTGTCTCTATTTTTGGCTTCAACTTCAATGGACATAAAACACTTGTTTTTTTGCATTCCTATTATGCCGAGATGCTTTCTTTGGAGTAATGTAGTTTGAAATAGTAATCTAAATTGTACATCAACGTTTGCTGGTAGATGTTTTGTAGAGGGTTGTTGTCTGTCAATCTTCTGGGATAATTGCACCCGCTGGAATCTCCTCTTATTGACAAGACAATGGATAGATGAAATTAAGCTGTCAAATGATATGTCATGGTAGACCAGTTGAGACTATATTGTTGCCGATGGTCTTTTTGTTTGCATCCGAGCTTTAGCTCTCAGGGGTGATTGTCACATTTAGAGAACCCTAGACAAATCACCGGGTTTCCCCCAGCTCGTCTGTCAGAGCCACGCTGAAGATGTGGTTTGTTTGGCTGTAGGAAAATGTTGAGTTAAGTGGGGATGTCTGGGAGCGTCTGCCAGACGGAGACTCAGGCCTTTAAGAATTGAATCGTGTGATTTTCAGCCTTTTTTTCTTGCACAGAAGGACAGTTTTGGAGTGACTCTTCATAAAAGCATAGCATTTACCTGACAAGACGCCTGTAAGTAGGAATGTTGCTCTAAGTGCATCTGTATATAGAGACTGATACCGACTAAATGCAGATGTTGGTGACATTTCTCAGTGATGAATATAGATCACAATAGACTACTCTTTCTCAAATGGAGAACAAAATTACCATGTGAAAGTTCTGTTTTTTAAAATGGTTTATTGAGATAAAAGATGGTTTTTAATTGTGCTACCCTCCAGCGGTTAAAGTCCAGATACAGGCCAAAGTATGGACGTTGGTGTGGTTGCTGGAGAGGTGCCAAGTTATTTCCCGAGTACTGCTGAGGTGCCCTTGAGCGAGTCACCGACACCAAACACCCAACACCCAACAGCTCTGGCGCTTTCCCTGTGTAGCAGCCCCAACTGTGACATCACTCCATTAATGCATGTCCACAGGTCCTCTTTGTTCGTGTATGTATTTCAGGCCTATGTGTGCAGGTAGCATGTCTCCAAATAACAGAGTGTAAACTAGAATCTGGGATTAATAAAGTATTTCAAATTTGAAAAAAAAAAGTTAAAAGTTTTTATCATATCTTTGTTGCAATGGTGTGTCCTATTTGAACAACTGTCAAATTCAGGACTTGTGAGAATTTTCCCATATGTTCTGAAATATTGGTGTAAAGTTTAACCAATCCATTTGCGATGTTGACATTAAAAATGCAACTACACCAGTCCATGTAGCTCTGGATTGGTAAGAATGTAAAACAAACCATTGATAGCCTGATTCAGAAGTTATGGAAACAGTTAACTTAAGTGCCTTTTCTGCATACTGTGCTCAGATGGCATGCAAGTATTTTGTCTCTTGGACAAGAATGAACACAAGGGTGTTATTTTAAATTATCTATTTTTTTTTTTCAGTTCCATTAACTCAATTTGTACCAGACATTGCATTGTACCACATCAAATGGTTCTATATTTTGAATGAATCATCCATGATATAGATCAAAGCTTATGTATTGAGATCAGATATAACCTTCTTGTAAAAGAGACATGCACACGCCTATATCGTTCATAAACGGTTCTACTTCGTAAATCTCAGTCCCCATGGAAGTGACTGCACATGCACAAGCAAAATCTCCATTCTCATAGCAAATCATTCACTCAGTGACACAGATATTATCATACATTTAGCTGCAGACGCTCTTTTACTGTAACTTTCATTCTACTAAACTTTAAGGTTACCAAAAATGTCTTCATTAAATGTACCTATATCTAAGAACAATCATCCCTTTCAGTGGCAAATTGAGGGAAGAAAATTCTTCATCACAAACATAATTATAGGTTTACCAGCCTCAATGATGTGGTCATGTATCATTCTGAGCATGTGGAGTCTCACCTAACCCTCTTGGCCATACTTGATGATTAGGGTTTCTTTAATTTGTAAACATGCTTCACAGCTACATGTAAATCATTTGTTTTAATCAATTTAAGGACATACACATGGCTGGAGTACCTGAGAGATAATGGATGTTGCCACTATCAGGCACACATTTGTTCAGAAAAAAGAAATTGAAAGTAGCGCTGAGAAACTGCCAGAAAACTCAGTTTACTGGTTACATTCAAAATTCTTTGCAATATGTGCCCAGTGCACAGCTGGCTTCTAGTAATGCAAAGCACGATTGATGAATGGAGTACGGGTTATGGAGCGGAGGCCTGAGTGGTTAGAGATGCCATGCTACAAGCAGGGCAGCATTTTATTATTTCCCTTGCTGCCAGCCAGATGAGATCAGGGCTTGAGAATGCCACAGAATATGGAAATTAAGATTGCTTGATGGTCAGGCAACTCCACAAATGAGGGGCTTAATTTGGGAGCAGGAATGCAGCAACGATTTGGCCGTAACCGCAGACTGTGCTCTGGAGAGGACCGGGGCTTTCATGGCGCATGTTGATGTGGACAAAAACAGTTTGGGGAACTTGACGGAACAAATTTGTTGGCTATCGCTGTGGTATGAGAA
Organism: Labrus mixtus; assembly: GCF_963584025.1. Classification (NCBI taxonomy): domain Eukaryota; kingdom Metazoa; phylum Chordata; class Actinopteri; order Labriformes; family Labridae; genus Labrus; species Labrus mixtus. Next base: position 13,492,618 of record NC_083634.1, on the reverse strand, counting down.
TGGGATCTTCGCATATTACAGTTTTTCTCTGGATCTCTCGTTCTAGTAATAGATTCCTTTGGAAAACCTCACTTAACACCACTGTTGTTGTATCTGTTTGGCACCTCAGTGATGTGTGGTCAAAATCCGGCCAACAGCCTTCTTGGTTTGTTTTTTTGTCTATTCAAAAAATACATGGATTACTGGATTGGTCTACTGGGAGGTCTGGCATCGACAGCTTTGCACACATTTCATGGAGGGATCCATGTTTGGGAGATTGCCACTGTCAATTCTACAGAGGCTTACAATGGCATGTTTTATTGAATGAATGGATACAACTGGAGAAATTGCCAAATTTGAGAGTGCTACTTGATTTTTTTTTTTTTTTTTTTGCCAGAAACAGCCAGACTCACCAAAACATGAAATCTGCCAGCCCAGAGAAAAGAACATTTTTGAACAGAAACTTATTTCTAACACTTTAGCAGTTTAATAAAATGATCAAAGAATGTTTGAGATATTGTACTGTACAAATACAAATGATGGATTTTTCCATGTGTATTACTGCGGATGCCCAATAAATGAAGCAACATTTCCATTAAGATACAATTTTTAAAGACTAATACAGCCAAATGTAAGCACAAGCTCCCAGGTCAGTACGAACTTCCAAATCATCAAAGGAGCCGGTCGCCTAATCTCATAACTTGTACTCCTACTTATTCTTGATGAGACATTTGTTTTGGACTGGAAAGTGCAGTTTGGTTTACAAAAATGCTGCTCCTTAATAAATAGATTATGACACTTAATGTCATATCACAATATAAAAAGACTGAAGTGAAAACACGGTGCAGAATCTGGAAATTAGCCAACAATGTTGAACTCCACTGCTGTAATAAATACAATCACTAAAAGGTTGAATGGAAAGTAAAAAGAGAACTTTTGGGCCTCCTCGAAAAATCCTCATTTAAACTGCACTCATCAATCATCCATTAGACAGTCACCTTTATGTGTGAAATCCCCCCCCGATGTTTTGAATCATCCGTGCAGCAGCACACATGTACTGAACAGTGAACTCGTTGGCCTGCTACTTGTGGAACATTGTGTTGTAATTGTGCCACCCAGCTGTCAATTTTAATCCTTCTGTGAATGGATGTGATGTAGAAGGACAGATGTTTGTATATGTGTGGTGTGTGTGTGTGTGTGTGTGTGAAGGACATGGTCATGACTGGTACTCTGAAATTGAAATCCGCTGCTTGGTCATGGCTCTCTTGAACACACCACAACATCATCCATCTTTGTAGGTTTGTGTCTGTCAGAGCGAGCAGTCTTGTGTTCGCACACTCCCCATCGCACACAGCTTCATTACTGATAGAAGTCAGCGGTCACAGTTAGCTTAGCACCGCTTAAGAGAGCTTAGAGATGGGCCAATCAATCGATCCCTGTAATGAAAAACTGTGAGGGAGAGCTGTCACACAGCTGCTGCAGACTCCAGTCTGTCCATGTCTGATGGTTGGACTGCTGCCACTGTTGTGGTAATGCTATAGAATGCAGCGTTTACTATCACTATGCAGTTGGATACAGTGTGTCTTGGGTTAGATATTGGGCTGAATCCAGGTGTTTCACACTAGGCTAAGCTGTTTTCTATTCACACAACACATGTTTTAAAACTGTGTTCCCCCAAAAACGGTACAGTCTTAATCTCTGTAATTTTATTGATCGATACTGAAGCAAAAAACCACTACAGATCTTCAGTCATATTTTTAATCAAAGCACTTTTTTTTTTACCAAAAATCTATTGTTCTTGCTGTGGTACTAAAACAGGTATTGATACTTTTTTCATTTTCTACCAGTAACGCATCTAAGTTAAATGTAGAGTCAGAAACTTTTTCTGAAGTAATGCCGCTCTATCATCAGTTATAGGCATCCATACATGTGTGGTGGCGGTGACTGTGTCTGCACACAGCAAATGTCATTAACCACATGTAGAGCACCTGCAGTAGACCTCCCTGTCCAGTTTCTGGTGAGTGTGCATAATTAATATGATCTCAAGTACATGATATCGTTGTCTGGCTGGTTTTATTTTCAGCTGGCGTGCCGGCTATATACTGTAGCTCCATTGCTATCGAACGCTCTCTCTCTCTATCCAGGTGTCGACAGCACATTGAAGAGTTATGGACTGGAGGTGTTGTAGCGCATCTGTGACCACTACAGGTCACAGGGTGCTTCAGCCGCCCTTCATGTGCAGTAGGACTGAATGCTGCAGGATTTATTCCCAGTGAAGTGGGTCCTTGCAGGAAATCCCAGATTCAGAGAGTCTTGCCGACCTCTCATCACTTCAAATGTTTCCTGATTTATAAAACTATCCCAGAGGCAAAAAAAGCAAAAAGATGCAACTGTACTTCCTCTCCTAAATGCTTTCAAACTTAAGTAGCAGCCATGATGGGTTCATAACACCTCATTCCCCTCCCCCTTCTTTTAATTGATAACATTTTTAAGCTCTTATTTTTGGGAGTTTATTGACGTATCCGGTCACTCCTCTTTGGTCATTAGTACAGACGAGGAGATGATGGATGATTTTGAGAAACTTGACTGTCTCACACTCTGTACATGTGATTCAGTCATGATTGTCCACCCTTGCTTGGTTGAGTTTTACACTCTTACATAACTCTCCTGCCTGCGTTACACGCTGGAATCGGCTGTAAAAAAAAGGAGCCAAGCCCATCAATCATGTGCAGGGGCCTTGGTGAGAGAAACAAGTGGCTTTTATGTCTTTTTAGTGGGTGTGATGGAAGATGCAAACTGGGTGGATGTGTTAAAGCAGAGCTGTTATGTCAGTGCTGACTCCGGCCGAGCTCTCTCAGCTGCTTCTTTTCCTTCACTTATTGGACGGAGGTCTTGGCCCAATGATGCTGGACCACAGGGGAATCGTGAAAGGAATTTGATGACTCAGTCCCAAATCTTTTTTTTCTCAGTGTTTTTTTCGGTAATCACAATCTGCTACTGCATGTTCTCTATCGACAGTAATGTGTACACTTTGAAAGGCTTTTAGCTTTCTTCTCTGATGTCCATGATAAAAATGCGTCTTCAAGCTTTCAGTTCTTGCAGTGTCACTGTGCCACATTAAATTGCTGCAGAAGGAGCTAGCACGTTTCAGCAAACGACATCTACAATGTCCGGCTGTATCGTTCCCTCCCTGAGAACATCATGCTGCCTTTACTAGAGTCAACATGGGATTGTAATGTGTGACTGTCAGTGTCTTCCTGCTACTACAACTGAATATACTGTGAGCCTAGTGTCAGAAGTGAAGGTCACGTGTTAGGCTGTTTTTGTGCTTTGCTGTCTTTAAGAGGCATTTGTTAAACCTTTATAACTTCAAATGAACATATTCAACAGAGATTCCTTACCCAAATCTGCTGTCAGTCATTCATAGTCTTATTTTGAAGATGCATTTAAGTTGCACACTACCCCGAGTAAATGTGGTCCTCAAGCAGTTACATGTTTTCTATGTTTGAAGGCTAGTCACTAATTAGCATTGTTTGGTTCTTTCCAGGCGTGATATTTACAACCCTGTAATGGGGGGAGGAGGTGATCCCCCCCCTCTGCACTGTCTTCAGAGGTTGAAACAGATGTGTTACAGGGGTGAGCGGGGTGTGTAGCACTGTTTGTGTGTGCATGTCTGACTCCTTGCACTTCCTTTGTTTCGCTCAGAATAGAGGTGTGTGATAATAAGATGATCTTAGATCCTGAAGGATTAGAATGTGTTGACGATCTGCCAAAGCAAAGAGGTCGTAGTATCGGGCTACAGTGTGCGATCTCATGCAATTCTATGCTCCTACACTAACCCAGAGGCTCAAACATGTTTCATTAGCATGAACACCACCCCGCCACCATGTGTGGGAAGAGAGACAGCCCCACCAACTCGGCGGGACTCACAGTCACCGCTTTGTTTTGGTTTTAGAGCCTGGTGCAAAAGTGCTACATCTACAGGACATCTACTCTAAAAGTCACATATCGTACATTTAACACTGTGGAGCAAAGTCAATGAGCTAAAGAGGTTTTTTGTTTTGATGTCTTTTATTTTGTAGTCTTAATGGAATTGATTGAATACAAAACTTTTGTAAAATGCAGCTTTAAAAACTTTCAGACCAAAAATAGCAATAGGAATTCAAACATTGAATGGACATACTTCATATCTCACTTAAACTAAATCTTAAAATCTGACTTCTCGTTCAAAAGTAGCTACATTTTAAAATGAAGAGAAACTTAGCTGTGCTGCTTTCTGAGCCTCAAACCATCCAATCATAATGAACATTTTCTGAAGGGGTTTACCAGATTCCAAAGAGATCTTTGTGTAACATTTGTCCTCGTGTCTTTACTGTAGTGCTCCTATTTACAGCATTTCAATGTGAGTGTGAGGAGACTCATTCATAATCATCAACACAGGGGCTGTGGTATACAGTATGTATCGTATTAATAAGAAAAACACTTTTGATTTTGCGGTTTTATAGAATGTTCCGGTGCTGGCGTTGTCGCCGTGCTCCCTGCTGCTCTTTGAGCTGTCGAAAGTCTTTTGAAGACCTCATTAAAAACCTCCACATTAAATATAATAGCTGTCGTTACCTGAGCAGGGAAACCGCACCACGTCTGGTGCAGCCATTAATGTTGGCAGCGAAGCTATTTTTGCATTGAGATGTCTTCCTGCTGGCTAATGGGATACAAAAGGCTTCAGCACTCGATTTCATAGCTCCATGTGTTTGTATTGTAAGCCAGGATAGGTCAGCATCAGGGTGTCCCACCACATAATTAGCTTCTCACTGAAGCAGAAACTCCATTTCTGAGCCCTTGTGGCCCCACACATGGTCAGCAGGTGGACTTACCAGTCTGCTTAGCAGGAAATGTGCTACTTGCTAATGTTGCACCCTTTGACCGGTCAAGCGCTCATGTTACAGTCAGCTTGTGGTCAGCTCGGGAGTGTGGAGTCGTGATTTATTGTAAGGGCACAGACGGTGTGAGCATTACAGTATTTGGTCTCTGTTTGTATTGCAGACTGATATTCTGTGGCGAGAAAGGGATTCTCTCCAAAACCAGGGGATAGTTAAAAAGAATAACAGGTGACAGCTTTGGTTTAAAATGATCGGTGATGAACTCTTTAAATGAGTTATCCTGTTGCTGTATAGCAGGGGTCTCCAACCTTTTTTCATCTGAGAGCTACTTTTAAAAAATGAAAGTGGCCAAGGGCTACTTGCATCAAATCGCTTGCATTTATTTACATAGCTCACATCAGCTGAATTAAGCTACTGTTTGTAGACGTGTGAAATTGCAATAAGCCAATGCTTATCAATAATCTTAAATTCACATCAATGTCCAAGAAAACATTAGTACTGCATACTTGTTTTTATGGGCCAAATATATGAATAGTGGGAAGAGGTGCATTTACCGTCGTCAGATTTTTATTTTTATTTTTAACACAGTCGGTCAACCTATAGGCGAGCTACTGAAAACCTGCTCTACCTGTTGGAGACCCCTGCTGTATAGACTACAGAGAAAACCTTGAGACACAGTTAGCAGATTCAAACTCTGAGAATAACTCACTTTTTCTGTTTAGTTCTCCTCATCTTAACACTCTTTATACTTAAGGGCTTTTTCACCATGTCTGTATCTGTACTGGACAGGTGGGTCTGCTGCAGTGTTCAGGTGAAATGGTCGAGACCACTACCTTGGCTTCTGCGGAGCAGAAGTTAACTCCTGGGAAGACAGTGTGTTGTTCCTTGAAACAGAGCTGCACTGCCGGTCATTCAGTGTCTGGAGTGGAGGGAAAATCTGCAAGCCAAGTGTGCAGTGGTCAAAGTCTTGTTTTTATTGAGGATATTGACACCTTCACCGCTCTTATCCTCTCTGTGTCCACTTTATTATAGGTCTTAAACAGCTAAGGCCCAACAGAATAGTTCTTTCTCTCGTTATCTGTCTGACGTCTGTGTGATGCAGACAATCAATTCTCATGCACAAAACACAACAACAACATATGGTCATGCTACTACGATGGTCAAAAACAATTATATTGTCATCTGCAGAATGCATAGCAGCAGTTTGCTGACAGGCATCTGTTTTAAGGAGCAGATTACATAATATATGTTGTACATTTTAAAAGACAAATGATTCTGGTCAGAGTAAATGAATTACTTTGACTTCTCAACCTTCTTGTTAGGCCTGTGTTTAAATAAGGGAACAAAGCTGATTGGCTTTAAAACAATGACGTGTGGTCTTTGGGTTTTATAATCCCCTAGACAATGTGTGACAGTTTGAGCATTTTTAATTGGTTGTTGTTATTTCCCCATAGTTTCCACCTACAGTCATAAGACATGCAGGGTCGGTAAATTGGCAAGCCTAAATTGCTCAGAGGTGTACACAAGCTACAAACACAAACCGACATATTCTTACCTTAGACTTGTTTTGTGTAAGCTAATAGGTGTCTCTGGAATCATGCAGAATTAGCATCAACATCAACAGCACTATTTGCCTAATAAGCTAATTATTTCACTCTATAAATGTTGGTCTCTTTCCCAGATTCACCATTTTTTATGCTAAATCTCTCAGTAGATGCTAAATGCTCCACTAACTCACTAGCTCTTTGCTAACTGTGTCTCTATTGTTTGGTGTTTGGGGTTAAATTGAATCGAGATAGGCCTACGCTGACTCTAAATCTCAATATGTGACGCACTCTCTCTCATGTTAGCGAATGTAAGCATGCTATACTTAAAAACAGAAATGGAAAAAAAAAACATGCTATCTGCTTAACATCAGTGTATTAGCGTTAACCTTAAGCAAACTAGCATACTTAGCATTCCCCTCAAAACACTGCTAATTACAGCCTGTAAGCTACAGTTGTTATTAGTGTATTGTGAGCATTTTAGCATACTGACAGCACATTAGGATACCGACTGCAGGTTAGCGTACTGTTAGCACTTGGCTAAAGGCTCTGTTAGCTTGGCTTTGATTTTAAGTAATTTGGGGAAATATTTGGAAAAAGGTTAGCTGTTTATTTGAGCGAGTGCCATTTTATGATGGCTGTCCTATGGTATATAACTATCTCTTTCCTCTTCTAAAGATTTGTACCTGTTTCCTGTTGCCTTCTGTTTAGCCCTTAGATTTAAACTGATATATACCTGCGTCATATCCTGCACTAGTGCACTGTTTTGACAGAAAATACATTTAACAAACAAAGAGCGTGCTGACTTTGAAAGGCTTCGTCTAAGATGTGCTCATGCATCATTAGAACGGTGCCATGCGTCGTTATGAGACATTAAAACATGGGAGTGACGGAGCGTGAACTCAAAGGGATGTGATGACAGTGCAAGGAAAAAATGTTCCTCTGTCCAAGGTAGATTTTCTTTCCCCCCCCGAGGCTTCATTCCTTATGCTGGCGAGTTGAAAAGAACTGCAACGGAGACGAGTTGAGCTCCTTGCCACTCTTCTCCTCATTCTCCTCATACAGATTGCACTTGGGGGACGGATATGATTACATGTAAATCCAGGAATCTGGCAGAGACATTGGAGAGAAGGTACATCTTCAAAGGCGGTATAAGGGAAAAGCATTAAGATAAGAAAATCATCCATCAAAAATCAGAGAATATGATAAAAGTGGAGTTGTATTTGCTTTCCCAGAAAGCTTAGTCATGGCTTGTTGCATCACAGGTATCCTGTGTGAATGCCTGAAGTGAAAATTATCGGTGTTTTCTTCCTCTTTTGCTCTGAAGGATGTCTTGTTGGCTGAGGCTTGCCAAGGTTCTGTCATAACCTTTATATACTTACCTTTATCATTCAAAAAATACTGACTTATCTTTGGTCTGCGGGCTAATTATATTACATTAAGCTAAGTGCTTTATACTCCCATGAATCCTTCATGGTGCGTGGAAAACTCCCCCAATAGATCTCTGTGTGGGGGCCCGGAGCAGATATGGAGAACGTCTGTGGATGAGAGAAAGGGCAAATCTTTTTTCCTACATAATGAAAGCGAAGGAGAGGAAACGAAGGCCACAATGTTTCCTCCACCGAAATGTGTTAAGTGAAAGCTCACATAAATCCCCTTGAAAGTGGATTAGCAAAAATATCTTTTCCTCTTAGGTTTCATTCAGACAGGAGTCGGTGTTGAAAAAGGGGTGTCCTTATCTAAACATGGGAAGGAATCTAATTAATCAAAGGCAGCAGTGCGCGAAACACAAGCCTGGCTTTTGCCTAGTTTAGCATGCTGAAAGTCACTCGCTTTTCCACAGTTTCCACCCAAACAGTGGAAGCTGGCACCACGTTATAGGAAAGCTCAATTATAATATCAGGTTGGTGTTATTACTGTTGATTATGTGCTTTTGAAGACCAGACCTGCCCCGGAGTTCACTTCCTCTCCCCTTCCCTGGCCGAGTCGTGCTCTTTGAAATCCGACTCGCCAAGGAGGTTAATGAATCACCGGCCTGGTTCCCTGTTTTACTTTCACCCTTGGCCTTTGTCACATTGAGACACACGTACACACACACACACACACACACACACACTTCTTTTGAGCCTTGCGTGTTTAGCTTGGGAGATTGGGATGCCCCGTTGGAGTTGTTTCTTTCAATCATGGGCTACCCTGCGCACCAGGAGTGTGTGTTTTCTTAACCTCTGTCACTTTCATTTCAAATAAACTCTAACATAGCCTGAGCTAGTGCATGCTTGTAGGGAATGTAACACACTCATTAGGTCCCTTTTTTAGGGGGAAGAAAAGCCTCCATGTATAAGTGACAAAGTTAGCTTACACCACAAACTCAACCTCACAGAACTTTGAATAACAACGTCTCTTAAAAAGAGTTTTATTTTGGGTGACTTAGTCTCTGTAAGAAACAAAAGTAACACTACCTTTCATCCAGAATTTCTCCTACAATATTTATTCCTGTGACTCAAAAGTGATTCATGCTTTTATGTCAGCTTAGTCAGTAAGATTGGAGGCAGTCGACACAGGGCCATACATTTTACTCGGCTGTCTGAATAGGGCTAGTGATACATTTCTTGTTGGCCACTTCAAGTAGTGAACAAGGATTCGCAAACTTTCATTTTATAAAGTTGTACTGTCTTGAATGTTTACGGACAGTAGTTTATCAATAACACATGTGGCTTGTACAATATGGTAAATAAAAATACTGAACAAATTAATGCATCGCAAGTTTTAACATTACAGTTTACAGTTGTGATAGCTAGCTATGTCTTTATTTATCAAGTGCACTTAATCTGTATGCAGAATTTGAAGAATTTAAATTTCATTTTTTTGCAGTGAAGAGAGGCGTGTCTTTCCTGTTAGAAGGCGTGGTTTTGGTGCATTCAACGGACACGCCCACAGCATCCCAGAACTGAAAGTACTTCTTAGTTTTCCATGACTTTTCAATGCTGAAAGAAGGTCTGCTGGTAAATAACAGTCTCGTACAATGGCCGTTTCCATTCCATTTTTTTGGATCAATGAAGTGGACTTAGTAGCGCTATGCTGCTAGAACAATAGTTACTATTGTGATGAAAATTTCTGTATGGACCAAAACACATTTCTTTTCTTCCTTTGTAAAATGTTTTCGCTTTTGAGGAATGGTTAAATCCTCTGTATGTTGTAAATGTTGCTAGCCAATGAAATCCAGGCAACAAAAATAAACATATATGGCAAAGTGAATCAGTGCGTCCTTATAGAAACTGTTTGCTAATTCCCAATGTTGTTAGTGTCATCACCCTCACTCCTTCCTGACTCTTATCCCCCCTCAATGTATGTTCAGTCCTCTGCCAGATCTGTATGGTTTTGTCCAGTGGGGGTGTGCAGGATGCTTGACATTGGCTCCGGACAACCAGAATGTTTGCTTAAGGAAACAGATTTTTATAGATCCCCCTTTAAGACCCTGGCGGTGTTTAGCTGTCATGCTGCATTAGGCTCGAGCTCATTCTGGGTCCAGCATATCACAAGTCTTTTTAGGGGTGTATGCAGACTTCAATGACAAGGAAATGGATGTCAGATTTGTCAGGTGTTAAGACACACGAAAACAGTGTGAGAAAATAAAATCTGTGGAGGGAGGGGGGAAAAAATTGCCTGTTAAAGACACAATCAGCATGTTCATCTTATAGCTGGGCCTCCATTTCGCCTTGAGCAAGGACATCTGGTCACTTAAGTGGTTTTCAGCACATCATCACATCAGCTGACACACACACACACACACACACCAGTGAAGTTTCTCTCCATATTCATATGCTTGACTTATGTTTGCTTTACCCCTGGCTCATAACTTCGCTGCATTTAGATTTTCAGCATCACTGGCAGTAACTTGGCCATGGTAGAAAATATCCCAAGTGATAATCAGTCATCCCACTTTCAGATCACTTATTTGGTTTCCCATGATGAATGCATTAACCTCCTTTTTTAGGTATAAACTTTAGAAGCATTTAAACTGCTGAGTCAATCAGAGAAACATTTGCTGTATTCATTTTTTTGAGTTATGTTTTTTTTTTGTCATTTTCCCACAATATAAGATAAGTTTACACATTCATTCAGTTCATTCCTGATTTGCAGACCCCTCATTCCAAGAAGTCCATCATAAAATATAATCTTTATTCACCTTTAAAGAAATCACATAAATCAAAGTGCTGATGTGGCCCAACAGCTGCCACATGGGCTGAATCTTAACCCACCAAAATGCTCTTATATTTCATGATCTTTGCCATCCATCAGGCTTTTGCCCACGATTTACTGTCGTGAGTTATGCATTGTTACATATGCCTCCATGGTGTAAGTGACTGCAGCTAAGCAGTGCTGAGTGTTTGGATTTAGAACGAATTGATCTGTCTCTTTAAGAGCCCAATCTGTGACTCTTTCCCACATAATACTCTTGTCAGTTTTGCAGCAGTTGCATAGCATTACTTTTTTTTTTACTGAATATCTGCAACGCCCCACAATGTAAGGAACATCAAATACCACAAAACACACTTCCTTTCCCCTGTTTGACTCTGCCTTGGCATTAACCCGGGAGGCAGGCAGTTGACCTGGGTCATAACAGGGTGTTTATGACCCACAGGGAGCAGCTGAGGGCCCCCCTGCTTTGCAAATTTGTGCATCCTGGAGAATGCAGGCCCCGCCGTGCAGCTAATGGGCCCTATCCAAAATGCCCCTTAACCCCTCCCACTGTCTCCCTGAAGAGGTGGGTTAATGTGTCTTCTGATATCAGATCTCCTCCGCTGTGAATTCCTCCAGAGATTCCTCTCATCACGAGGGATGTGCGGTTGAGCACAAAACCACAAGAAAAAGCACTCAGTAAATGATCGCAAACAGAAACAGACGCTTTTTTTTTTTTTTTTACAAGTTACTCACTTTTCCCACCATCAAGATTTCTCCAGAGTACGGTGTTGAAGTGACATGGTCTGGTGGAAACACATTTGTATGAATAACAAAGAGCTTGTTGCATCACAGGGCTCAGGTTTAAAGTATGGTTCTTTTTCTCCACATTTGAACCTCACACTGAAGTATCCATTCTTCAATAATATGCGTGATAAGAGCTTTATCTGTAATCTCTTTTGACAGATTCAGCATTAAAATGAAGAATCTGTGGGCACAAGACCTGACTTTGGTACTTGAAGCGTTCAGGTTTTCGTTCATCTAGAGGCTGAGTAGCATTGACCAATCACACATAAGGCGTCTTTGGCTGTTTGTGTTATTCAAGATTTGGGCAAACCCGAATATTCATTCAGACTGTTTTTCTGCACTCAACCTCTTCATCGGACCAACGTGAACATTTTGTCACTATTGTTTAAAATTATTGTCGAGAGGAATCGGTTGCATCGATTAAGCAATACATCCAGTCCACGTTGCATACCCGTGCTCGTGCATGAGTTATTGTACAGTGCATCTCTTCCAACCATACCAGGGCCAAGGCCACAGTACGGCGCACTCACACTGGTAATACCAATTGGACTTTTTGGGGGTCAGACTTGTTTGGGCAGATTGCCTACAGTGAGTACGCCCTTAGAGCCTGTAGCTGTCAGGTGATATCTTTGCTTTATTTGTATTTCAGAATGTTTTAAAAAATTCCGATTACATGCAATTTGCCATTTCAACTCTGTGTTATTATTCCTTCATCATGCAGACAACTTTTTTTCCCAAAAATGTACAAGATATGAAAAATGTAGAAACTCTTCACTTAGCAGGTATACTTAAGCAGATAGCGCTAGATTGTTGTCAAAATGTAGTCAGGACACCTCTCATATTGATTTTTGTTTTTTAGGTTGCTGTATTGAGCAACGATGGAGATGCAGTCTTCATCAGGGAATTCACTCTGATCCGACGAGACCACCTTCCAGAAGAGCCTCTTCAGGATGCCAGCCAGAAACCAGAAGACCCTGTAAGTGCAAGATCAGAAAACAATCAGTGCCTACTGAAAATCACAGGCTTTTCTTGAACAGAAACTAAAGGTCAGATAATACTGAAAAAAGCCAATAAATCTTTGGCAGTGTGTTTAGTTAACACACGAGAGGGGTAAAGAATCAGTCATATTACACCTCTTTAATTAATACAGATGAATTATGATCGTGGGACATTGGGAGTTAAGGGCGGGCTGACCTAGCTTGATATAAAACAGGGTAGCACAAACGCACAGAACCTTAACACAACTTGAACGGGTGAGTGTGGTTTTTTTTGTTTTGTTTTGCATCCCATTACTCCAATTCTATCATCACCTTCGATGAGAAATGAGTTTGCTTAAGCTGACTTCTCACCCAGATCTTTTATCCAATTGGATGGGTGTGGGAAAGGGGTGGCCGGGGAGTGGGGATGGAGGGGCGCATAACTGCTTTGTCACTAAAATCAACAACCAGTTTGCCTGTTTCATCATTCCTATGTGATGGCAGTGATCTGGGAGAAGTCTTAGAGGACTCTGTGAAAACTGTTTTAGACCAGTACTCTGTTATCACTAAAAGGAATTCTATCTTAAGGTGAAATTGGATCAATCAAAACGGACATAACTATTAATAATACTCTTGTTAATCTGGTTTATATGTAAGTCTCTCCTGGAAGTTGCAATTCAGCAAATTCACGCCAATTCAACAAATCCCCATGCCTTTTTGCAGCGTTGCAATTTTTTTTTTTTGCAAGGCACACAACTTTTCCAAATACCACCACATTGACTTGTTTAATGATAATCCAACCACTGGTCTCCAGTCAGTTATTTTGTAACCATACCCACCAGAGCGTATGGTTTACAGACTTAATATTTCTGGAATGCTGCATGCTAGAGCTTTATTTGCTTCTTCCCAGCAATTTACCAGCAATCATATCAAAATATCAAAACCAGCCAGCTCAGCTGATAGATGGCAACTTGCAGTGCAACAATTTGTGAAGCTGCTCAGCCACAACAATCACAGTAAAATCCTGCAAAATCCTGGAGGCACTAACATGACCCTGCTAATGCAAATGACCCCTTTAAAGGTGAAAAGTCCTATACACAACTTTCACAAGCGTCCATGCTTCACTTAATGACCCCTTGACCTGTTCATATAGAATATTCAGCAGCCGTAAATACCCTTTGAATACTGAACCAATGTAGTGACTTTTCCTTTTGAAACACACATTTTAAAGTCGGATCATGACACCTTATTTACACACTGACATGTGAAGGTTAACCTTACAGAGGTCAATTTGAGTTTTAAGACGGGATCAGAATTCTTTATGGACATGCTTTCTTCCACATAATTCTTTTTATTTCATAGAGCTTAATTTCCATGTTAATTTTTCCATACCTGCTATTATAAAGTGATTCTCAACAGTATTTTAATCCTTCTTTGACTTTTACAAGCTCTTTAATATCCCAAAGGCCGGACTAATGGAAAAACCATTTAAAAAATCTCTGTTAGAAGTCAGGAATGTAAATGCAGTGGTTCATGCATTTAGTACTTTAGTATGAAACCACAAACAGCTATCTTTGCTTCTTTTAGGATTTTATATTGTAACCAAGAAGCAGTGTGATTTATGATGTGCTGACCTCAAGCCAATTTTTGAATTTGCATCAGCCAGTGATCACACAAAACATCACACATACTGTAATTCCATATCCATCCATCCCCGCACTGTGTTCGTGCCATCCAAGCCTCAGTGGCTCTTTATGGGTTTCATCAGTTTCATCGAGGATTTGATAGCAGTAATCTTTTCCACAAACATATTCCCTTTTAATATAAATCTACTTTTTATTTATTAAAATTACAAAATGTGCTCCCCTCCTTTTTCCCCCAAGAGTTACTGCCTTATGTAGTTTTGATGAAGATGTTGAAAACACATTTTTGCTAGGTAAGTATTCTTTGTAATATTTTCATTTCTATGTGTTGGACAGCAATATGTCAGAAAGCCCTCAAAGCAGCACTTTAACCTTTTATTTCTGATGTCGTGATAAAACTCATCGTATCTGACATGACTATCCAAGAAATTCCCAGGTTGGCATTAATTAGAACGGTAGGCTTTTGCAAAATGTTTGACGCTAACACGTCTTCAGATGGGAAGCCTGCAGACTCCCAGGAGCCACACTTGTGATTCTTTTCATTACTGTGTCATTCTGGGTCTCTGAACGCCCTGTAGCCCTGTTCCATGTTGGATCTCGGTGCAATATTAAGCTTGATTCCAAGCCAAGACAAATGCAGCTAAATTAGCAAGCAACCCAGGAGGCCAATTTAAGACTCCAAGGTGTATTCACATTCTTTTTTACTTTTTTTTTTTTTACTTTCATGAGAAGGGTCAGCTGGTGGGCAATAAGATTGACCTTCCCAGCACCCTGAACACAATTCCCCAAGAGGACTATAGATGAATTGTTCCTTTTGGGGGAAGGTTTTTCCTGGCAACTGGATGGAATAAAACTGTCTTAAACAGCTAAGGCCTTAAAATACCTTTGTAAATTAATCTATATTTATTATGTGATGGGAATCAAGTACTGTAGAGCATCAACACTGTCAGCACTCATAAACATATTAAGGAGGTTCATTGGGTTGAGAAGTTCCTGAATCAGACTGTGTGGGGGGTCCGGTGGCTGAAGTTTTGGCGACAGGGTCTGAGAAAGTCTTTTATTCTCTGTAACATGTCTGAATGAGTAAGTCAGTGAAGATAAACAGAAAAGCTCTTCATAAATCTCACTACAACTATTCCCACTCATTCTTTGTCCATGAACAAACTTTTCCAGGCGGGTTAGTTTGACCCACTGCAGTTTCGAGAACAGCAACTACCTCAAATCCTGTAGGATTTGTTTTTTTAAATGGCGGGAAAAACTCTTACGTCTTCAGGTGATTTTACTGCAATTACTTCTCTCTTTAAAGTCAAGTATAAAACCTAATCGCTTGAGAAGTTTCTCTTCCAAAGGTGTTGCACAGGTTAGATAAAGACAATAAGAAAGGTCACAACTGGATGCTGTTGACTTTCAACTCTGACAGAAAATGAAATTCAAACAGCTTTTTGGAAAAATAACAGGACATAGAGAGACACAGATCTGTCTGCAGTCTAGACAGCAAATATGATCATCTTGTCAACAGATAACTTTAAAAGGGCTTTACTGAAAGGGGATCCTTCATTCACTGGGCAAGTGTGTGTGTTTGTGTGATGTTGAAGTTAATCATAGAAGTATCACTCAACTGTCTGCTCGGACACACATCAAACTTTTCAGACTTGTCAAAAGATGTCTTTAACATGTAAAACTTCTTTACATACATTTATAAACAATGGTACACCATTTTTTTTTAAGATTTTGCTAGCTGTTGCAGCCTAAGGCTAATTTATGCTTCCCTTAGTACGTACTAATTAAACAGTATAACTGTCACTACCCATATACCCCTGCGTGTCCTTTATGTTGATGCAGATTAAAAAATGTGTCCACTAGAGGGCACAGTCCTGACCTCAACTTCTCCTCTGCTGCTGTCCAATTGACATTCAGTTCCTGTCCAATCGGCGCCCAGCTGTTGGTAACATTGCTTTGACATTTTTTTTATTTCTGATATACCGTTTTAATACAGCACCAAATGTTTTTTTTTCCTTTTGGCTTTTTCAGCCGAGGTATATGAGGTATGACTCCTCAAGTGGACTCTTAAGGAACTGCATGTTTTTGCACTTCTGTGTTGGCTTGAGTTTGAAACACTGGAGGTTGCTGCCGAGTGTTGGACTTTGTGATCCAGCTAATTGCTTGCTTTGTCTTTTTGTTGGCAGGATTGAGTTGTTTGTGAGTTCTTTTTTTTTTTTTTTTTTTGCTAGGAATTGGCCTTTATGAAAGAGGATTTTGTAGGCTGGGAATGTAAAATGTAAGCCAAAAATGTGAAGAAATAAACGAGGCAAGGTGCAAAGCTGCGCATTATCAGTTGTTTGAATAAAATATTGATTTGTGCTACTTTTAATGTTAACTTCAGATAGTTTCTTTGATTTGTTTTTTTTTTGCCACCTACAGCCACTCCAAGGGACAGGATGTACTGATTGCTTCTCTTAGTCACATTTTGTGTTGTCCCCACCAATAATGGTCGGGATATTATGGGTTGTGACAGTTAAGTGTTTGGTAATGACAGTCATTAGAGCCCCACTTTGCAGCAATGACATCAGGTCGGCTGGGTGGACACTTCCACTTTACCTGTCGTCACATGTTTGATGGAATGGCAGTTATGTCCTTTTTTGGCACCGTTTTATTCTCTCTTCTTTTCTCACTCTTCATAGCTGTGAGATGTTTTCTTAGAAGCTCCTTGCTCTGCCTCCTCTGCGCTCTGACTTCATCACATGCCGAGTAATTCAGGTCTTAATGTTTTTACATGCTCAATTGCACCTCAGGCAGAAACAGTCAGGGGCATTTTTTTTCCTTTTTAAAAAAAAAAAAAAAAAAAAAAAAAAAATCTTCAGGGGGAACAAATGCAGAGACGGTTCTGCCTTTTGGCAGGGTGTCAGGGTTCGAAGTAATTGAGGTTGGGCGAGTGGGGCCAAGGGCCAGTCTGGGTGGCAAATGTGGGGGGGGGGGGCACTCAGTGGCCGAGGCAGCAGCTTAGGGAAAGAGGCCCACTGCTCAGCTGCACGCCGTCTTGGCAGCTGTGTTTTTCATGCAGCGCCAGGTGGAAAGGGCAACCGTCTTGCACAATTAAACACTTCATTTGTCTTCATTTAAAGGATGGGCATGTTAGTTTTGGCAGGCAAAGAGGATGTTTAGGCGCTAGTTGGTTTTTTTTTTCACTGCGTTCTTTCCCCCCGCGGTGTTAACGCCACTTCAGGTTTACGCTTTAGGTTTTTTTTTTGTGTGTGCTTTTGATGTTGTGAAATTGGCTTACTTTTAGCCAGTGTACTTAACCTGTGGAGCAGTGAAGATAGTCTGTGGGTTTTTTTGGACCAAAAGTTAGCAAGCAGAGTTTTCTTGAATTCTGTAAGTACCACCCACAAGTTTGAAAAACATGCACACATGAAATCATGCATGTGGTCTTACAGTCTTTGACTGAGTATTTGATTTAGCAAGCAAACATGTATGTAACAAGGATATCCTGCAGGGGTTACATCCCCATCTTGGTTAAGCTTAGACATAACATGATATGTGACTCCCTGCTTTTCCCATTCCTAAGAAAGACCAGCAGCACGACTAAATGCAGATAGCAGTTTTAATAGTCTCCGGTTTGAGCAGTTCCCAAAAAACACGTTTTGGCAAAACAATCCCAAAACTTAACGTCATGTCAAACGTAAGAATAGGTCTTAGCCCTTTATCAGACCGTATTATCAAGCGTCAGATAAAAGCATTACTGTAAATCCTTCTTGTTTCAACATCCAAATGAAAATGTGTCATCATGCAACTTTTTATTTTGGATGCACAGGTCAACTTAAAAAAAATGCAGAGAAAAGATGGAGGGGATTCTTTTTAAAAGCTCTTACGTCATCCATATGTTCTATGCAGGAACCAAAACATTTTTAATGTTACAGATGTCTTGTATTTTCATGTGTTTGTATTTTCATACATTTCCCTCATTTCTTTTGCACAGAAAATGATAAGATAGATAATGAAAGCATAAAATGTCCCATCACCTTCCTGTGAAATCGTTGTTTAAACTCACATTTATTCATTGTCAGAGTTGTTTTTTATCAGAGAAATCGACTTTTCTGGTTCTGTCCAGTTTGCTTCCAATAGATGTGATTGTTTATTAGAAACGTTGTCTGTAAGTGGACATGGATTAGAAAACCTCAAAAGTCCAAACAGGGAAATAGTGACTGGTTTTGTTGAGGCAGGAGTGTTATATGATTTTGTGTAGCCAGAGAACTGCTAAAATGAATTTAGAAAACAGGTCTGAATAACACTTTGTTAGCACTAGAAATTATCTTTGTTGTGTGTTCAAAACGAGAAACAGAATGAAGGGAACAGGCTAAGTGAATTAAGAGACGTTCGCCTTCTGACTTGTGCGCCTTGGCTGCCTCACTGGTGTTTGGCTCGTGCGAGCGCTGTTCGGAGGCTCGCTCCCAGCAATCTTGGAGAAAGTGCTGAGTGCTGGTGAATGTGGTGTAAGAGCCACGTGGCTCTGGACTGCAGCTCTTTCTCTCACCCCTGTGTTTGTTCCATCAACACATGTGTTCAGTAAAGCCTTGGCCCTCGCGCTGCCACATCCAATATCTCCCCTCAGTTTGATGTGGTCCCACATCAGTGCACTTTGGGTACCGGAGTGGTGTTTCTGAGGTAATACCACCAGGGACAAAACCTCACCACAATACAACACCCACATAACAAATGTGGGTGTGTGGATGCAATGCAGCCAGCAGTGTGTCTGCAGCCGCCTACTGTTTCATGCATACTCCTATCTGCAGACTCTCTAGCACCGCGTACCCTCATGTAATCCCGGAGTTGATTGTATTTGCATTCTGACATGTGCCATGAAATATGGGAATCGTTTTTTTTTTCCGCCTTTAACATTCTACACTATCACATGTCAGACATGCACACCACCAGAACTGTCTTTGATTATTGGATAAACCCCCCTCCTTCCTTCCCCCCCCCATCACCATCACACTCCTCTCTCCTCACCTTCTGCAGAATCAGCTCCTCCTCAGCGTGTGAAGGCACGCACACATTTTCTTGAGGGCAAAGTGATTGATTTCTAATTGTTTACATTGAAGGCAGATGTTTGTGTTTCGCACCACATTGGGCATGAATTTACGCAGGCATGCACAGACCCAAACAGAGACACACTTGTACAACAAAGACATGTCGATGCCAACACGTTTCATCCAGGAATTCTTGGATGTATTAGCACTTGGTTTTGGCACTACCTGCACTAATTGGCTCCAAGTGCAGGCAGTTGTTGCCATCAGGCCTCTTCATTTCTTTTGGTTGTGCGTGTGTGTTTGGGCACGTTCGCCATGAAAGTGGTTTCATTCTGCTTTGGGAAGGGAATGATAAAATAAATTAAATTTTGCCGCGGAGTGCAGCCAAACAATAACATCTCAATCAAATTCAAGAGCTAGACTCAATATGTTTATTTGATTAAATTCAGCAGATATAATGTGTTTTTCACCTTGTGCTTCTTGATTTTAAATAAACCATCTAACTTTAAAGTGGGTCTCCAATGTAAGCCTGTGTATGAGACGCTTGTATGCGGCCAATATCCAGTGTAAGCAGCAGTGTAATCCTGAGTAACAGCAGTAATTATTTGGTGCTGAAGGATCCCTGCCACCAATGCACAGCAGAGTTAAGGTGAAGCACTTTTCAAGTCGTAACCCAAAGCGTAACCTCAATCTTCAACGTGGGCTCTAATGGCTCTGCGTGATAGTTGCCGGGCTTGTACAGTGCGATACTTGAGCAAACCTGACACAACTCCCATATTTCTGCTTTTTGTTGCGTTGGCTTGTGGATGAGAGCAGCTGGGATTTCATTTAAAGATCTCAGGTTTGATCCCTGATACAGATAACACTCAAGGCCGAGATTCAGGATTCCTTGTTGTATTGTCAAATAAAGAAAGAGAAACATGAACCACTGAGTAAAAAACGATGAAACCAATTATGACACTGGTTTATTTAGGAACTATTGTGTTTTGAGTACTTTATAACCAAACATGTGCTGGTTCCAACTTCTCCTATGTATGTGGATTTTCAGATCTTCTTAGCCATTTGTTAGGGTTAGGCTATATGAAACTTGTATCACAAATATGAGCCGATATAAGCAGATTTTATTCACCAGTCAAAGAGCTTTTGAGTGTTTTATGGATTACAACAAGCATTATCACTCTCCACAGTACATGCGCCTTTCCAGTTGGGTGACCATCTTGTCTTCCTTATATCTTTGACACAAGTGTTTGATAACTGCATTTGAGGGATCATCCCAATTATATCTCTGTCTCTACAGATTTCATAGATCTAAGAAAGATATCGGAATCGAAATTTTTTATCACCCCCACATCGATATCAGCCCCAAAAATGCCATATTGGTCGGGCCCTGGTATATTTTTAATCTGTTAACATCATGTCTAACCTCAGAATGAACCATTTTGAATGACAGCAAAAGCTTTGTTTCGGAAATGCTGTGTAAATAAGGTTCTTCTGCAGGGAATGAAATATTGGAGCTATTCTGCATGAAAGCTGTGTACTCTAAAATACATTTGAGGTCCATATAGGCCAGTGCTTAGTTCAGCAACCCCACCTACACAGTGAGAACTTGGTGGTCTCCCGCTGCTGCTTCAGAACAAACTGCTGTAAGTACTCTGACCATAAACATAAAAAAAAAAAAAAAAAATCAGGAACATAGAGTGTTCTTTTACAGCAGATCCAAATGCAGGCTCACACCCTCCTGCACAGACAGCTTTTCGCTCTCCAGGAGCCCTGGGAGAGAAAGTAATCTGTTCACAAACCACAAAATTGAATAATGAGCCTGACAGCGTTCCAAGCTGAAGAGTGAACAGAGCTTGCAACACAAGAAGGCACACTTACGCCCAATCTTTGTACAACACAGAGGTACACCTTTGACTTCAAATTAGCATAATTTAAGGCTCTCTCTCTCAGGCTGCGGGCAAACTTTAATTTGAGTTTCTTCTATGCTGCCTTAAACACACACAACACACAACACACAAACACACACACACACACACACACACACACACTCTCTCTCACACTCTTCTGCAGAGCATTAAAGAAAGGAGCTCCAGTCTGTTAATTGTATTCCTGGAGAACTTCATGGTCTTTACCTGGTATTTAACTTTTCATCTCTGGTAGCTTATTGCAAGGACACATGCAGTACATAAATACACCTTTTTTTCCTCCTTGCCTTGAAGGACATAACAGGAGATGGAAATTAAAAAAAAAAAAAAAGCATGTCTGGTAGTCGAGAGGCTTTTTAACAAATTTCACTTCGCAGGAAGAGCAAAAGCTACATAACTAAATGTACTTATAATCAGTGTTTGGCATGTTACTCAAAATTAGTTACAGTTACTCCTATCAAATTTTTAGAAAAGGAGTTTCGTTTTTTGCTTTAATCTTCATATTAATGTTCACATTATTTTAGTGTTGCTGGGGCAGAATTTAGTTGAGACAACGCACACATTTCAAATAACACTGTAGTCATTTTCAATATGGAGTCATTTTACCAATTAGATCAGACTCAACTGTTTCAGCAGGTCGCCGACAACATACCAATTTTTATCAGTCTACCAGCCCTGCTTACAGATCATGGAGCTGGTGGTGTTGTAAATCAAACCTCGTCTGTTTGTATGGAGTGTCACCTCTTCGGTCTGCTGATCTAACGTGAGCTTCACCTGGGTCTCTAGCCTCTCTGGAAGTGGGATGTTGTTTAGCTCAGTGCTTCGTTCTTGATAGAGAAACTTTGACTTCCAAATAAATGCTGGCTTTACTACTGGAATAGCAAAAGGCCTACTTAAACTATCTAAAATAATCTCTATGGCAAATTAATGGAGCTCACTTTTTTTTCAGCACTGCGTTAGACTTTTAATCAGCAATATGCCTTTATTATCAACTTGTCTCCCTCAAAGGAATCTCATAGAGTGGAGGCAGATTGACATGGAGCATGCATGTTGCCCTCTGTTTTGTACAACTCCAGATGATGAAACTTAATTAGACTTGCTCCTGAGTACTGATGTGGGAGGTTAACGGGCTGACTGTGAGCACAGACGTTTTCTCTGACTTGAGCATGAGTGTAGAAAACCACCGGGCCTTCAAGAAGCCGGTCCTTTTTTTTTTTTTTTTTTTTGGTCAAACAGCAGCATGGTTTTAATTCGGATGATGCTTCCCAGATGCATCGGACATCTAATTCAGAGAAGCTGAAGTTAAGCAAAGAAGCAGTGAGAGCCCGTGTGTGGTGCCAAACTTTTTTAAAGGATCAAGATTCGAGTGTGTGATTTATTTTTCTCCACCAGCTCTAAGAAGGAGTTCATGGAGATCTATATTCAGAAGTCAGAAGTAGAAAAACAGATTAGGACAGAGGGAAAACAATGATGTATAAGTGCTTTTTCATGCAGCATCTGGTGCTTCTGGGATGAGCATTCTCCCCCAACTAGCCTGCAAACTTCCTGAATTCCTTTCCCCCAGCTTCTCCTCAAAAGTCCCGACCCCACTCGTAATGAAAGGTGACCCAGCAGAGCATTGAAGCTCCCAGATTTATGAGCCCGCGGTGCAAGATGAAGATCCTGTGATGAAAACATTGTCTGGATGCTTCAGGCCGGGAGCCACGGTGTTAGCTGACTAAAGACAAATATTCAGGGTTTCATCGTCCCCGCGATGAAATGTCTGCGATGTGTTGTTCCACGGTGCGTCAATGAAGACAGTCAGTCTGTGATTCATGGTATTAATCTTTGCATCCATGCACAGCCAAATGTGAATATTTGTGGTCACAACAAAATCCATCAATCATTTAATCCCTGAAGAAATCATTAATTTTGAGCAGGAGCAACAAGAGCTCATCTCTTCTCAGTTAGAAGTAAAAAAAAAAAGATCTTTTTTAGCTTGTTTCCACTGACCCCTGCATCATTCATAGTCCTCAGAGTAAAAAATGCACTGCATGCTCTTTGGTCATGATTTGTGGCGCCGTGGTTTTACAGGTTTGCACCACAAGCAAATGAGCAACATTTCATGCAATCACTTTTTCTCAATGACCTCACTGCGATAATGATAGGGGGGGGGGCGGTGACGGCTTCTTTTCTGCTCCATCTTTCACTCTGTTGCCGTGTGTGATGGAGTGATGGGTGGAAGATGGAGGTTGAGAAGAGGTTTTTAAGGCCCGCGCTGTTTTGTCGCCCCTCAATTGCATGGCAGCACTTGGCAATAGACACCAATTAGAGGGCGTAGAGTGAAGACCTTCTAGATGAGCTTAGCCTGCGGCTCCTGTCTGGCACAAGCGCACTCTTGAAAAACACACAAAACGCTCAAACAGGGGCCCCACTGACCGCTTTTCTTCACAGAACCAGTTTGTGTACGTCCATTTCTGCTGTCAATAATTTGATGACAAAACAGAAGAGGCGCGTTTGACTTCAAAATATCTGCAAGTGATTTAAAACGTGCATACACTGTGTGTGATGTATGCATTTTTCTGCTCGGCGAGAGGGAGCATTGAATTTAACACCCTCCTCTCTTGCGTCTGATGCCACAAGCCGGGGCTTTATGTAATCTTTTGCCTCACTGGAGGGGGCTTAGACCCTCCCTAACACTCCAGCTGAGTCTCCTCAGTGTTAAAGACCGTACTCTTTTTTTTATTTAATTGGTTGACATGCTCTCCAAAACCTTGTATTTAAGATTATTACTTGAGTATAAAGTAACACCCACTCCTTTTTTTATTTTTCCTGTTTATGTATTTTGATTAATTTCCATTCAACTCCAAATCTGCTGCTTTCCTTTCCCAGAGTCCAGCCAGGTTTACGATATAGTTACGATATTGAATAGTTTTTTGAATGGATTTAAAAATGATTTGATGGTTTTGTTAATACCAGTCTTCTGCTCTAAATGTGAATAACTGGCACACTACCCTCTGACTTAACATTGCTGTTATACTGCTCATCAACATGCATTATTGGGATTCTCAAAGAAATGATTGTCAGGCTCCATATCTTGTTTTAGTTCATGCATTTTTATTTCCAGTGACTGTTCAGCGAATGTTGTTAGATTGCACAAGAGTCCATTATCCACATTCACTTAGTTGTGATTACCTTGGAGCCTTCTGCTGGTGTCACTGGTATCTTTCCAGTTCTGTAATGTCTCCGATGACCATCACTTTGGCCTCCTCTGGTTACCCATTCAGTTTGATGAACACCTTACAGTTTGCGGTCCATGTTGATTGAATTTTCTTCTGTTTCCTTGGGGAGTTGTGCCTGTCTGGCAATGTCTGCGTTTTTTCCTTCTGAGGTATGATGAGGTTCATGTAGACATCCGATCCTTTCAGCTACTTTCCTTGTCTGAGCTGCTTTTTTTTCTGTTGGTAAACCGGATTATAATGACCGGTTTGTCACTGCTTTTACTCCGAGGCAGTGGATGGAATGCCTCGACGTCTGCACTTTTGATGGAGATGCCTTTTTTGGTTGAAGAAGGCTGTCACCTGTTGCTTGAGGAACTCCAGGTCGTACTTGATGGTTTTCCCCGCCGTCCGCCGGTATCACCAACCGGGTGTAGGACCAAGGCCTGGTCGCCAACCTGCTAACGATCACGTCTAATATGCGGGAGTACTGCTCAGGATCCGCCACACCACAATCTAAGAGGGCCGTCCTCTTGTCTTTCTCGGTGTGTGGTCTTTTGAATTCCTGTGATTTCCCCCCCATCAGCTCCATTATCAGCTTCTGCTGTTTGGAGACAGTTGCCGTTTCCCCCACACAGAAATTCCAGTGATTTCTTAATCTCCTCAACCTCCTAATCAGAGATTCCACAACCTCGCTTGCTATGCATCTGTGGCAATTCGCTTGTTTGTGTATTGATTTAGCAAAATACCAATCGCAATGTACAGCTAGACTAACTGGGCGTGCTAGCAGCCAGCTTAACGACGTCAGTATTTCAAGTCACTTTACTTGCTCTGTGTTGCTGTCCAAGCTGTGGTCAATGCCAGATGTCTCGATACATGTTGCCCGATGTCCGAAATCCAAAAGCAGTTTTCTTAGTCCAAAACAAAGTCAAATAGCCGAGGACAGAAGACAAGAAATCCAAACCAAGCGCTACAGACATCACAGTTTGTCTGAATGTGATCAGCCTTTTGAAGCTGCTTATATAATAAACAAGAATTACATTGAACAATGCATGTTTGGCTCAGTAAACAAGATTAAAAGACATAATGAACGCCTGTATAGTTGGCCTGTCTAAGACTTGTGAAGACAATTGAAGAGTAATTGCAGTTTTATCTTTCAGACACAAGATGCTGCTCTCGAGCTGTAGAGCCTTAAACAGAAAAGAAATCTAGAGTTGAGTGTGCTTACTTTCTTTTTTTTGATGACATAATACCTGATTTAATGTACCCTCAAGAATCGCAGCATATGTCTTTTCTGGGCCTTTTCTTTCTTGGAACTGTGTTTTTGTTAGCAACTTTTCTTGCATACATTATATAGTTCTTTATCTATAATGTGAATTTGTGTCCTCCATGTAGAAGGACAAGGTGTAAGAAATACATTCTAGCCCCTGGAAAACAGTTTCCAATAAGGGGACAAAGATAGAAAGAAGTTATTCTGAGCGTTATTATGGCCGGCATTACTCATGGATTCTCCCTTCCTCTTCTCCCGCTGCTCAGTTTTACTGTGCGAACAGCCGCTGCCTCTATAACGCTGCAAACACCTCGTTGGTAGAGAGTTCACTACAGTAGCATATTTAGACAGCTGTAAGCCCAAAAGCTCCTGAGAAAACAGGGTAGAGGAGTTTTTTTTTTTTTTATGTGGGAGCGGGATGAGATGGGGGTGCGTTGATCCATTGCAGCTCTCTTCCTGTGCGGTTTCTCCTCGGCCATGCATCCAAATATTTCCTCTCCCCCTCAATCACCTGGGCAGGCTCTGACTCCATGCTAACCTTAAGCGAGGACACATGAGGTTTCTTTCCATGAGCGTGCACTCAGTGATTCTGTTTTGTAAACTGTGAAAGAGAAACTTGATGTGATTTCCATATTTCAACAGTGCTATAAAGGAACATAGCCCACGGTGTCAGCTTTGCAATATAAACTGACTTATTTTATTTAAGGGGGATGATGTATTACTTGGCATGCTAGCACACACAGTCTAGATGTAACAGAGGGTTTCTCATCTCTTTCTTTGCCTCTCTAACTCGCTCCTACACACACAAACACGGCTAACCCACAATACCCTCAGATGCTCAGATACAGGCTTATATGGCCAACAGCAACCTATCATCATTGCTCAAATCCTGTAATTCCATATTACAGATAATTTGACATTTCCCCTTGCAATCATTATCCACAAACGCCACAACCTCGAAAAGTATTGTTTTCATGCCCTTAACATAACCTATGTGATCACATCCTCTGACAGTAAATCAAAACGTGCCTGACGTGCTTTCATGTTTAGACTATGGTAAACCTTTTTAAATAGTGTTGTTGTTGTTCATTTAGTAGATATATAACAACATTATCATTCATCTGGAGTGTTGTTTCCAACCATCTTTTTAGCTCTGTTTTCGGTTCAGAAACATGCGATCAATGCTCCAATGTGTTCACTAGCTAGTCGATAACTTTGTCAGAATAAAAGAAAGTGTGTGTTTTAGAGCTGTTGTTGAAGACTACTGCCATTATGCACTGAAAAATAGAGTTAAACTGATGAGATCAGAAACGAATACAGTAGAGTTGAGGGCTGGGAAAAAAACGGATTGTAAAAAGTCTCATAAACCTGTACCGTGATGGGCTTGATTATCAGTTAATGGGCCATTTTAACATACTGTACAAGTATATGATGTTAAAATATGTAGACAGACAGTCTCTGAATTAAGCATAATCTTAAAATAACATCATGCTTTAACAACCAGGCTTTTATGTTTATCGTGTTCACAATCTTAGTTTGGCCTGTTAGCATGCTAATAGCTAACCTAAACAAAAAGCCTTGTGTGAATGACCAATTAAGATTGGAATTTGAGCGGTACTAGATCTCAAATCAGGAGAACACCTTGGGGGAAAAAAATGATCAGGAGGACGTGCAACAAATTCCATTCCAATTTAAATTCACAAATTTAACTTTGCTAATCTGGTGACCGAGTGAAGATGGAACCTATAAATAGGATATGGTTCATCCCCTGGTGATCATGAATGTTAAACGATGTTTAATGGGAATTCATCCAATAGATGTCGATTATTGATCACAGCTGCTGCAGAAAACTCTGACAGGAATGATAAAACAAAGCCATGGATTTAAATAGAATGATAATTGAAATGAAAACATTACAAAAGCATCTTTATAAGTGCACCACTCAGCTACTAGGCAAAGAAAGAAAGAGAGCTCATGCCTCCAAACAAGATGACTGATTCCTCTCTGTACATCCTTCATCATTCATGAGTCTTCCTTGTAAGTTAGTGAGCATGCCTCTCTTGTTTCGCCTCGGCTTACAGAGCAGTGATGTCAGATATTTTACCAGCAATTTTCTTGTGGTTCTAGTTTCTTGAAACCTTGCGTTGCGTTGCCACTGCAAAGAGTACCCTTAAAGTTAATCTTCCCTGTCATAAGGCAACATTTGGAGTGAAAGGTTTGGATTTTCTATCTTGAGTCATGTTTATCTTGAGGCTTTGGTCAAAAAACTATTATGTGTCCTGTGGGATATATTTCCTTGTTGACCTACGAGTGAGTGTTGTGTATTTGATATGCAAGTGGTTTTGGAAAAGAAGTGCAGGGTGTGTGTGTGAGTGCTCTTTTCCATATACATCTGTGCTCTGCTCAATGGTTTCAGACGAGCCGAGTGGGAATGCTATTCAGTAACTTTTCTGAGCGAGGGATGGAAAGGGAATGGAAGACTTGATGGAGTGTCAGTCGTAAAACAAAACAAAGGCTTTACTGGATTCACTGATGAAATAGAAGAGTGCATGAGTCACGATGCTTATTCCACTGCCTTTGCCACTCATGTTCAGGATGTCCGTCTTTACCTGTTAGCGTCACTGTCTTGTCCATCCTGTTCAGTCTGTGTTACCAAAGAGTGCTAAAGTCACAATGAACGAATTGGTGATATATATTAATCTACCTCAACACATCCTAATGGACACCTGTCATATTTTTCCTGTCATATTTTTCCTGTCCATTTTTCCGTCGTGTCTTCCACGCGTCTCTCAGCTGATCACAGAAGCATATGTGTGAGGAATGCTTGATTGCAGAGTTGCACTGTGGCGGGCCGATGGATCATTTCCTCTCTCAAGCTGTGGGTGCTGCAGGACAAAGACCAGTCGATGTGTTGAAGTGTGGCTGCTTGAAAGAGCTGTCAACACTTCCAGCACCATGGTAACTTATGGACTGAGAGGTGTGTTGCATAAGAAGTTATGTCATGTGTCTGACTTGGAATCAATTAAGAGGCAGGAATAATTGCGCCTGTGAAACAATGTGGTTGTATTACAGTATTTGTAAACTTTGTTTATATGTGTATGAGTATTTTTCTTATTAATGTTGTCATGTCATAATTTAATGTCTTCTTTACCACCTTCATAGCCAAAATCAAGACAATATTTTTACTTCAAAAAGAATCGTTTGCACATTTACTGAATATCTTGGAGGTTACACATTGACCAACTTTGATTATTGAATGTAAGTTGCAGGTTTCTGTTCTTAGACGTTCACACACATTCTTCTAAGTAGTTGCATGTTTTTGTACTTATTGTGCACTGATTTAAGGGTTTCTGAAACTTAAATCTACAGTATTATGTGCGATCACAAACTATCAAATTGAAATCAAAGTTTTACAAATGTCATGTTTAAGTACATGCTTTGAAGTTAAAGACAATTTGTTGCTTGTGTGAAACAGGAGTGGACTCAGCGTTTTGATTTCAAAGCTGAAGCGAATGTTTGTATTGTCTCAAACCTGCATGCTCGTTAATATCCAGCAGGGGGCTACTCCAGTGATTGCAAGAAGTTTTCAATGTGTGCATGTACAAAAACTTTGATTGTGTAGAACTAGATAAAAAAATAACCCTTGTACTCAGTTGATTTATAAAAACACAACGATACGATGCACATGCTGAACACATGTAGCTGCTTCCACTGTACTAACAATCAAATTCAAACCACAAACAATATCCATTGCACATTACAAGTATTGCACACGATCCACAGAAAAAACAACATGAATGTGAAAAAGATAAGAACACCGTGACGCTACATTCTTACAGCCATTGGTCAGCATTGGTTAGTCATTTCCAAATTAGTTTATGATCTCAGTCGCTGCTCTCAGGTCTGCTTCAATGCAGCATTAGGTTTTCATGGTTTATTATGGTTCCATTTCCTGTATAATTTTAGCAGTAAAGCATTGTGGGCTTTACGATGTGGCTACAATGGCAACCTTGAAGGGCCGTAGCAATTCCTTCCAACCCCATCATCCAAAATATGTTCACTTGGGAATCGGGGGAAAAAAAACAAGCTCGCAATGGCATCACGGCTGAACTCGAGGTTCTAACCAACCATTCAGTTACGACACGGTGGCTCCGACCCCTCAAGTTTTTTAGTTAAAACCTTACAATGCAAGCACGGATGAGGAATATCAACACAAATGAGCAGGAAATATTGAAGTCCGGGCCAGTTTTCTCAGAATTCAAAGTATTTAAACAGTAATAATAAAAGTTTCACCCTGAGACGAGCCTTCACCAGGAAATGAAGAATTGCTCCGAGAAGGGTTTTGCTGAAAACTCATGGCACGCGAATGAAAGAATCAGTGAATTTCTCTGTTCCTCAAAGGGAATAGGAACAATGTGCTGGAGGTGTCATCCATTTCTTTTCTTTAATCACTTCCATATTTGTGGGTCATGCACAGGTCATAACAAGGAAGCCCCCACGCTCCTTTGCTCTGCGTGTTATTGCATCATTATTTAACCAAGTGAAGGATGTCAAATTTCAGAAGACGCTCCAAGGGTTAAAGCCTCCTTTGACCACCTTTATCATATTACTATCACTTTCTGCCATCATCTCTGAGCCAAAGACAACACACAATACATTTCCCACAATGAAAAACACATGTTACTGATGTGACTCATTTTGTGGGTTCAAAACCGAAACCTAAGCTGTGTGTAGCATATAGAGGAGATCAGACACGTCTCTCTGCGGCAAGTAAGGCTTCAACTCGCTTAAAGTGTAAATACTCAACACTCGCACATCGTGAGTTACGAAGCCGCTGAGACAAACCAGGTGCCTTTTTTATCTGGAGGCGCTGCTCGGTGTCTCCGGCTGACAAATTGCTCTTGAACTGTTGTGTCTCGTTTTGCAATTATGAACGAGGTTAACAAGAGAGCCTGTTTCATGTCTTCAGTTCAGAGACCTGTTCCACAGCTTTGAACTTCTTTTCACTTAGCTCTCATGTCATGAATGCAGTAATTAGTCAGGATGTTGGCTCTGTATCTCTTGGCGTTGTGATATAAACTCAAATGAGCTCTTTGCTTCAAGTAGTAATTACAACATTCTCCATGTTTTTATGTATTTATCTATGTTTTTCCATTTGATTCAAAGTATTGCACTTTCCTTTTTTTACCCCTGGATACCAGAATAACTGTGGATGTCATATTTACAGTTCTGCAATCCTAATGGAGACTTTCACGGCCAAGCAATCTTTGGTTTCACAGTGTAGATTATCCTAAATACCTTCTCCCAGAGAGCCTCTTCAACAAAACTGTTCAGGGTTTGTTCTCATTTAGAGGTACTACAACGTGTTCCTTCTTCCTTGTTTTAAAGAAAAGTTGATTCCTCCTTTTAAACACAAGATTAAGCTATCAAACCACTTTACAAAATATACGTAAGGCAACGATCAGACTTGCAGGAGAGCCGATTTAACTTGTTTAAGAGGATTGATTTGGACACAATTCAAACTTTGATTGCCGTCACAGTGGCTGAACACTGCAATCATAACCCCAACCCTTACCCCCCCAACCCCCCCCCCCCCCCCCTTTCCATACAGTCCGTGCGCACAATGTCCATTTTGCTCCGTCCTACGGCGTGCACCCTACCCCACTGGGTCTGCTTCAGGAGCGTGTGTGCAGCCATGAGCAGCTGTATCCCTAAAATAGAAGTTCTGCTTAATCTTAAACTTAAAGCTGTGATAATCCTGTTTTAAATCAACAGAGCCACTGGGCCGGAAATCTATTGCACTTGTAAACTGGAAAAGTCTATATAAAGAATAAAGCCGTCTTTTTATTAATAGGAAAAATAACCTCTCTTCCATTAAAAAAAAAAAAAAACAGATCAACAGTACACATGTGACGTTAGGGTAATGTATTTTGAAATGCATCAGGAAACCAAAGCAAATTAGTAACTCAGACAGGAAGCAGTTTATGGGGGGAAAGTGATGACATGGCCAGGATGCATTTCAAAGTGAACAGCCCCAGACGGAACAGTGACGCCCTCTGTTCAGCCTCACAGGTCGAGGACTAAGAGGATGTTCAGACATGTTGTCATACAGCGGTGATGCAAAAAAATGTACAATGTCTTCATGTAATAGAAGAAGTACTAAATAATGACAAGTACAAAAATGGGGAACATCATCATCATATCCACGACACCAAAATATCATCACATGAGATGACTGTGTTAAGAAGGGCTGTTAACAATCTTGCAAATAACATGTTACAATATTTAAGCTTGCATGTTGGCATTCAGTTGCTGTTTCTCTCTCTCTCTCGTCTAAGCATTTTTCTTACACCTGTTCTGGAATAAACCAGGGAAATGTTTGGTTCTTTAGCCAAACTACTCAGTAGTAGTTGTTATCTATCCGACAGGTGTAAGAAGGAGTTTAGAGCTTTTTAACAAACCGGTCTCCCTCTGTTGCAGATTGACATGACTTTGAAAAGTGAACGTGTAACCAAACATATTAAGTTGGGGGGTAAAAAAAACTTGATAACACAATAAGCTAAGATAGTTTAAAATTGTTTGCAAAGGGGGGAAAAACAGATTGTGATCTATATCTGTCGATTTGTGTAGTCCTCCCCATGACCCACAAGTGAATGTGCCCAACTGTTGATATAAAACTACTGATTGTAGAATATATAAAGTCAGCAGGTTTTATTAATTTGTGTTTGACCTTGTAAAAAATAAAGTACCATTCCAGAAGATGTGTATAAACTGGTCCAGAGGGCTATAATTTCCAGATGATATGGCAATATGGTCTCTATTTTGAAGCACAGGGGATCAGTTAAGCTTGATGCTGGCTTGGAGTCCATAAATAAGAGTTGCTGCTTACTGTCTACCCAGATCTTGATGCAGGTCCCATGCTCCCTTGTTTCCTCCAAGTCCACCTTGGCGGGCCAGTTTTGCCGACTCAAGCAGCTTTACTCTGCTAATTTATGCCCATCTCCTCCTGTCATACCCTCTTTAAAATGTGGCAGTGGTTGGGTCGAGCAGGGAGTCATTTTTGGGGTGTGTAGACGGACCCTGACAGTTACTCTGCGATCTCCAGAAAGCTCCAGAAACATATGAGCTCTTCAGAATGTGCAAATGGGAAAGGCACCGTGCATAGAACAGCCTCAGGAAACAGTAAATGTCAATGCTGATTCTTAATTATGCCAAAATCCCCCCCCCCCCCCCCCCCCCCTCTCTGCTGTGGGCTACATGTGGAGTTTAAGAGGCTTGTTCAGGTGGGATCAGATTGTGGTTACCCACTTATTCAAAATGTCACTATAAAGACTACACTACATTCTTGTAAAATATTTCAGAGTGGGTAAATGTTGGTTGGTTTGTAGAATAGGCAGATTTCAAAGCAGGCCTATGGAGGCAATGTTTTGTATTTTATCTAATGGTCCTCTAATTGATACAGACAAATAAATCCACTGATATTGGATTAGCATTTTGTTGACTGCAATGACATTTTGTAAATTACATCCCCAGAGGATGAGTCTTTTGAATCAATCCCCCTTGCTTTTCTGTAGCGCAATTATGAGTTTGGCTTTCTGTATATCTATCTCAACAATTAATTAAAGAAATATTGGCACAAATGATAATGACCCTCTCAGGTTGAATTGTAAAAACTGTGATGGTCCATTAACTTTTCATGAAGCAATGACATTGGGTCAAAATTTGAATTTCTGTCAGCCATAACTGTATTTGATATATTGTGCTAATTTGCTAATTTTGCATGCTAACAATCTAAACAAAGGTGATGAACATGGAAAACATACTGGGAGGCTTTGTGGCGTTCTTACAGTGCACATGCTAGCATCCTGACGCACAGCCAGTATTGAGGCTGGTTATACTGAAACTTAAAGTAAGCAGATACAAACCCACTTATCAAAAAAAGATGTTTACACATTAATTCAATTGATTTACAATAGGACTGGTTCCATTAATAGCAATCATTCTCTGTCCATAATATATAACAATTAAACAAAACAGATGTAATTATTCATCATTTTAAATGTTGAAACTGCCCCTGAAAACCCTTCCAAGACAATGTTACATGATGTTTTAGGCCAATGCAAACCTACAAGACCTTAAGGTGCAGCTGCTCTTTTTGAGAAACAAATCATTTTGTTTTCTTTTCTGCTGTAAAAGCTCAGGAACCAAAATCCACACAAATGTGTTCCTCTGCAGAGCTGTAGGGAGTTGCAGTCAGAAAGTCTGCTGGACTTCATGCCAGCAGCCATGGTTATGTTAAACGCCAAGTTGGCGTTGGTCTTTAACTTGTGCACATTATTTTTCCTGAAAATGGCCTTATATGCAGGACTGTTCTTTCTCCAACCTCAACCATATACAATATCACCAGAAGTGTATCCTCTGTGTCTTTATGGCTCTGTAAATCTGTCATGACCAGCAAATACCGAAACCAAATATTGCCTGTATCACTTGTACAACCAACCATTCAAATCACCCTCCCCTTGTATTAAGCATTTAAGCTCATTTCATTTTTTTTCAGCTGGCTAGGAAACAGACTTCCTTTTTTCTGATGCCCCTATTTTACCTACAAAAGATAATAAAACTGTCAGTAGGCTGATTCAGACAGCCCATTCAACATGCAGTGTACAATGTTCGATATGAATGTACAAATACATTATGACAGGGAGCTTTGTTCACTAGAGATTGCTTGTCTGAAAGTTCTGCAACAGGATAGATATCAGACAAAGTGAGTTACAGCATGCAGCAGAAACAGCTTTTTTTTTTTTACATTCCCCACAGCAAATATTCTGAATGATCAGCAAGACCTTCTTGTCGACAGAGGGTGCAAAAATTGACAACAAAAGTTCCACACAGCAGCTTTAAGTAACAGTAAATCATGGATGCTACAAAAGAAAGAGATTTAAAAAATATTACACTGATCTTTAAAGACAATGACGAATAGGTAGTATTTAAAAGTGTGTTTTATCTGTAATAATACTTTTGAGGTATCTGTTTTCTCTTCACCTTCCATCTGGCTTGAATTGAATTTAGCTGATTGTCAAGGAATTACATCTTCATTTTAATCCTCTGGCTTTTGTGGGACAAGGAAGTGTGGTTGCGTGGTTGACCTTCAGCTGCAGGTCATAAAAATCCCTGCCCTGGTAAAACATTTTATACTGAGGCCCAGAAAGCTTTTTAAAACAATGGCTTTGGTGTAAATCATGCCTCGGTCTCATGCATCGTTTGCGAGGAAGGTGGGAGGCTACCATTTATCCCGTCTGAACCATTTGAGTCGCCCCATGGGAACCAAGGTTCTGGGCTCATGGTGTAACATAAAGTCATTCCCTGGTAATTTCAGTTTCATTTGTCTCTCTTCCTGAGAGCTCTGGGCCTGTTAACTCAGGTCATCACCCTGTAATACGAAAATCTTTTTAATTTGACCATATATTCATCTACAGAGGAGCAGAAAGGATCAGTTTAAGTTCTGCTGCTTGGAAAGTGTACTTGGGAACCTCTTTACAAGACCTGAATGACATTTCTGGTTGACATTTGTATGTTATTTTGCATGAAAGAGCTTTTTTAGTGTAACTTTACCCACAAATGAGTCATGATGGACCCATTGTGGATATGTTTAGCTTCAATTTCCAATATTTATTATATGGTTTTCCATCATTACGTCCGTGTAAAGGCACCATGCAAACTTTCCAAACATGGATCAACAACTTGGTTTATTGACTTGTACTTAAATAAAGAGAGGACCACTGGATACAGAGACATACCACAGATATTTGGACAATTTTCCATGGGAATATAGTATTTGGAAAAATTGGACTGGCGATGTTAGACCAATAATTAAATGCTTTGGTACAACTTTATACGTCATTATCTTTAATTGAAGGATAAAATCAGTTATTATTTTCCTTTTCGACCCAAGATATCTTTAATGAAAATGTTCAATGCATTGTTGTTCCTTACGTTTTTGACAGCAGCTTCTCCTCCTGTACACAGTGAAGCTATCTCAAAAATGTATTTTTGTTTTGGTTTGTAAAAGAATACAATGTGGTCCTTTCTCCCTTCTAAGTATGAAAGTGACAAAGTGTAAAGTAAGTTGGTGATAGCCTACTTAATGCTTCCTTGTTACAGGTTGACCTGCTGTTCTTGGGAGACTAGCTTGCGTACTCATTTAAAAGGGAACAAAGATGAAGTTGACACTGAATCTTATCCCTTGTTGCTTTTTAATTATAAAAAACTTTTGAACTGGTTACAAACTGGTAATAAACAAGCTAGCAGACTAGCTTGCTAGCAGTAGCACTACTTCAGCTGCCCTTTTCTTGCATGTTGGAGCCCCCTTTCTGCAAAGTGTTATTTGCTGTACACTATGGCAACTATTTTACTCTGTACATCATTTGAAGTGTTGGAAGCTCATACTGTTAAAATTAAATTTTGCTGTTTAAATTTTGTAGTTGTATAAATGTAGGGTGCCTGTATTGTTATCAATTTTATAGTTCTATATTAAGCAGAACCTGAATAAAATCAATGTATTTTGGAAAATCCTAACCGATATTACAAGGTAATAGAGCTTATTTCTTCACTCACTGAGTAATGTTTAGCTACAGCTATTGCTAGCAAGTAACCATGTTGTTGCTAATATCACTGTTTTAAAGGGAAGTTGCTGATAACAGTACCATTTGATAGTGTTAGCATGCTAGCTGCAATTCTCATGGTGTTGTGTTATTTTAGTTTTGTGTATCTTTAATAGCTAAGATGTTATAAAATATGTTGTTCTCTATCTAGAAATATGGCTTAGATGAAGCTCAAAACTTTCAAAATGAAGTGGTTCAGTGAAACAGTTGGCTAGGTTAAAAAACTGTTGCATCATCTTTGTGCTCCTCTTTTTTTCACTTCAACCTTTTTTAATGGACTTCCTCCATCTTCCCTGATATTAGCAATGACTAAAGGGACTACGGTGTTATCATAACCGATTGAAACGATGGTCAAATCTACAAAATATGATAGCTGTGTCCGTATGTGGACAATCAGATACCCTAATCTTGCGTGCTTTCCTCATGCAACCTGATACCCCGGCCTGCCCCTGAGTGAAACAACAATGCACGACATCCTCCTTTTTCTCACTTCAATTTATTCATGGATTATTGTTCAAACTTTCAGGAGACACCTCCAGCGATGTTGTGGTTTAGAGCTGGCTCCGAGTGAGTGTCAGTCAAACACATTAATTTCCTCCTCGGGTGTTTGGTTTTCGACTCTGGGCACATCATCGATGCCACAGTTTATTTTCTGTAGTCATACATTTGCAAATATGAGAAGGGTTTTGTCTGAAAGCAAATATCAGAAGGTTATGGATTAAGAGTGAAAGGGGGTATCATTTCTGTGTGTACATGGAAACGTGCACGTCCCAATCTTACCCTGCTGGCACCACAAAATACTCTGGTGTTAAGTGGATGGTTAAGTGTTTGTGCATGTGGATGTGTGTTTCAGATAATTTTCCAATATGACGAATGTACAGAAACCCCTCTACCAGGGCAAACATGCCAGGTCCCATTCTCAGTTGCTAGTTTAGACTTTAAGACAGGTTTGCTGTGTATACCTCAAGTATTGAAAGTGTGTATGTGTGTGCGTGTGCTGGTTAAGTGCGGAGACATCCGCTGCGATGTTGTGATTAGGGTTGCTGGCTATTTGCTCTGGAGTGCAGCACATTCCTCGCAGCCTTAATTGATAGCAATTATGTGGTTTTTGATTTGGTGTTTGATTGGGAGACGGATTCGAAGTCCTGATTTTGAAGGGCACAGACTTTTTATTGTCTTTGGAACGTCAGGGTTTGAAATGCCTGAATGATAGCCTGCTACCCTGTAAGTCACATCAAGGGGGAACCAGCGGGTTGGCACCAACTCTGTCTGCTCTCTTTTCTTTCTTTTTTTTTTTTTTTTTTTTTTTTTTTTACTTCTTCTCCCAGCTTTTGTTTTTGTGTCTTGAAATTGCAAAAAAGCTAAAACTGGAAAGTTACTCAGTCTACAGTATATTCCCTCTGTGCCAAGAGCTGTCCATCTTGCTGCTTGTTTTTCTTCAGAACCGGAGGAATTGTCCCTCCAGGGGACACCTGGCATGTTCCCCAGCCTCGACAGTGCAAATGTTCACCGGCTTAAGCTGCCAGATGTTATGAAAGGCTCTGTTGAAGTCAACCTTTAGCTCATAAATGAACAGAGTAAAGTCCCCATGGCTGAGAAGTCCATCCTGATACCTTTACTGACCAGACTGTGTCATCTGATTTACATGGCGCTCTCGCTTTTAACCCTTTGTAAAGCAAAACACAACCTGAGCTGGAAATTAGATCTCTTAAAGCACAAATGTTCAATATGCGGCCTGTGAGCCGAATCTCATCTTTAAGGATCTCAATCTGGCCCTTTTTTTTAACATTTAGGATCTAACTGTACAAGCTGTATAAGAAAGGGGAATTTATGAGATTTAAACTGAATATAATGACATTTATTTAATGGGTTATTTTGTTGTCTGTTTTTAAAAGATGGAACATTTTTAACTTTTGCAAAAAAGATCCTAATGAGGCATTGTGTTTATTTAAATGACCATCTTCCCTGTTTTCAAGGCTTTTCCAGTTTAACATAGAAGTTGTGACTGTTTGGCTCCTTGGAACTTTGCTGTTTCGTTTCCCTTTCAAAAAGCTCATGTGATGTTTTTGTGTTTCTCAATCTTGTTAAGATGTATTTTTGTCTCTCTGTGTACGCGTGGACATTCAAAGTTTTTCCTAACGATACTCATAAAACAGCATCGTCAAAACCCACATCAGAGCGTGGTTAGGATGCCGTAAACAAGGTCGCAGATTATATTTCTCTGTTTGACTGAGATCTTTTGACATTTCCACAAACAGAGCGCTGGCAGGACACGGAGCAAAGCTGTGCACGGCTAAAAAAGAATTGAGAAAGAGAGGAATGAGGAAAATGAAACGAGAGAAAGACGAGTTGAGAGGAGAAAAAAAGAGACTGAAATTTGAGAAATAAGGCGAAGAAATGGAAAGAATCAAAAGGGAGAGAAAATTGGTTAACAATTGTTGTCAGTCTGCCATTATTCTAAATCTTTGACTGTGTCTGTCTCTTACAGACACACACACACACACACACACACATACACACAAACGTGTGAAGCTGTGAAGCTGCAGCTGGCCCAGCTCCTTGTTTGAACTAGCACGCTTGACTGAGGCCCATTTATTGATTGGCTAGTGCGCCAGACCTGAAGACTCATGGGGCTCGGATCTCCCCCCCCAAATTACTCCCCCACACACAAAAACACACGTACACACACACACACACACACACTCTCTTCTGGTCCTCCTCCTCCTCTACCTCCCTCCCTTTCCCCTTCCCCAAGTTTTACTCCTGAGGAAGAACAGGAGCGAGTCAGAGAGGAGACGGCAGCCAGACAGGACACACAGAGTGACACAGAGAGGCGGGCATCGCACATCAGGCTCACACACGACACACACACACACACACACACACACATTCAGAAACTGGAGTGATTGACTGACACGCTTTAAAAAGGGCATGGAGCAAGATTTTCTGTCATGCAGGCTACTGGTGACAGCTCTTCTCATCCTGGTATTGTAATTTTTACTTCTTTCTTTCCATCTTTCCATCCTGTACAACACGGTTCATTTGGTGATATTTTTGTCTTCC
Organism: Labrus mixtus; assembly: GCF_963584025.1. Classification (NCBI taxonomy): domain Eukaryota; kingdom Metazoa; phylum Chordata; class Actinopteri; order Labriformes; family Labridae; genus Labrus; species Labrus mixtus. The sequence continues at coordinate 13,453,466 of NC_083634.1, read as the reverse complement.
AGGCTTCATTTGATTATGAATTTTCACAACATAAATATTTACATGTTTATTTCTCACAACAACAAATTTGATCAGAAGTCCCTGTATTATTTTGAAGTGTGTATGCATGAACAGGTTGCAGGATGCTGTGACCTTTTGCAGAAGAAATCTTCAGATCTGTCAAAACCAGCGTTTAACAAGGTGCTTAGTGTTATTGACTCTGGCCTCCTCTGTGTTTTTGATCAGAGTCTTCAAAGTAGACTTTTATAAACCTCATGTGCAGGTGAAAGGTTGGGTCCCCTTCTTGCATTGCTGTGGCTGCTTCGCTTGCAGAGCGACGGTGACTAAAATCCTGTGCAACGCTGAGCGCACCAAAAGGGATTCAGCAGATGTCTTGCTGCCTGAAAAGGCCATCGTGTGTGTATTGACACAGCCAGTGAAGAAAAAAAAAAAAAAAAAAGCCACCGGAGTCGGGTTTCTTTCCTTTTTCAAGGAGTTTTCCATCTTTAAGGAAAATGTCTTTAGTCTCAGCTGCTGACAGGTGACTCAAATAGAATCTGTCTTTCAGGATAACATAGAAGCTAGAGCTCTCTGCTCCTTTATCATGTGCTCATTTCCTCTTTTGCACTTGATGTGAAAACATTGGATTTTGGGTCCATCATTCAAGAAGAGAAAGAGTAGAAATATGTAGAATGTACTTCTTGTAAATATTGTCTCTTTAGGTGCAGATAAAACCCTAGAGTGGAATCAGAGGTGTTGTGACGGAGTATTAGGATGCTCCAAGTGGAAATCCAAGCCTTGTGTTTATTGGATTCAAATCCCAGCAGGACAGGGGCTGACTAGCTGAGCTTTGTGCCTTCATTGAGAACAATAGCAGCACGATCAGCCAAACATCCTCCTCATCTTCATCCCTCATCCACCCCCCCTTCCTTTTTCCTCACCATCCTTGTTACGCCTCTGGTTCTTTTGGCTTTGCAACACACAGCTCCCAGCTGTAATTGAGTGAGAAATTCACTGATTGCTTTTCAAAGGAGAAATAAGGTGGTGCCCGAAGCACAGCCTGTGTTTATTTATCGTGGATCCAAACATTTGAATAGTTGGCGCGTGCAGAAAGTAGCGCTGTTGCCGATATGTTTGGCTGTATGCTCTGTTGGCTGCATGTTTAGGTTCTTGCTGTTCCTCAGGCGTCATCAGCACTGACAGCCATTTATTTAAGTCCCCTTGCACTTTTAATAATGTGCTACAAAGTGTACGGCATGGGTGTTTTTTGCCTCCGTGGCCCAAAGAAAATAATCAAGGTGGTAATATTATCATCTATCTAAAAGATCCATTCATCTTTGTAGATGAAGCACAATACTGTGCTGTTAGGAAAAGGGCAATATGGGTTAAAAAAAGAAGAAGAAAAACTTGGCCTATCCTGTGATTTTCCCTCAAAATGTCAATGCTGTGTGTTTGAAATTTAAGACTGGACATTCACTGTAAGCTGTTTGTCCGCTCAGCAGGGGTAAATCTTTTTATGAGCAGGTGTTACACATAAAGCTCTCTCCCATATTCAGTGTGTTCAGGGTGAGTAGGCTTGTTGTGCCTCACATTTCATTCCTAATCTGCAGGATTTTGCACTTTTAAGTCCCGGTCAAAAACTCTGCAGGATGTGCAGGCGCTAAACAGCCAGCCGTGGTGGGAGGCTGTCTAAAGGGCACAAAAGCTGCAGTTCTGCAATGTTGACGTATTCTTTTATGGATTAAAACTAAAGGAAGCCTAGGTGTTGAGGTTATTGTGGAAAAGGAACATTTGCTCTTTTTATAGCAATCTATTCAATGTCATGGCCTTTTTATCTGGTGAATGGCGGACTATTTTAATGAATGTTTTTGCACCTCCAAATTCTTGCACCATAGGAGGCAGATGATTTATCCGTGTGTTTGCTCCAAGTTCAAAGTCTTTTCATAATCAAGGTCTTCTTCCATTCTGCATGTATAGAACCCAGTTTTTCTTCAGACTCCTAGTCCTTAACAGCCTTGGAGCGAAATACCTCCACCAAGCTATACTCTCTCCTTGTTCTAGATAATAAAAGTCATTTATTTTCCTTCTTCAATTGAGCCTGGTTTTCAGAAAACACAGCTCACTTACTTCATTCAGTCCGTTCTAAATTAAAAGCCAAGATAAAGAAACATAAGTGAAATTGAGCTGTAGATGAAATAAACACCTTCTTTACAACAAGGTGAGTCAATCCAGTCAATTTTAATCAGAGCACATATAAGACCTTGAAAGGCAGAGAGAGCTTTAAAGATAGACAGTTGGAGAACATATCACTTCTTTGGCTGTCAATCTACTTTTGAGAAACATGTCCTCGCAGTCAAAAAATTAAACTTCTCTTAATATTTGTTTTGGATTCTGCTGCTCTGTCCCTGCCTCTTCTGCCAAATACAGAATGATGCAATTAACAGAAAGAGGAATACAGAGGGAGGATCAAAGTTTAAAACGGGATTAATATTTCAAGATCCTAAGGATGTGTCAGACATTTGAAATATCCAAAGGGTCAACATCAATAGGTTTTGATTAATTCCTCTTTTAGTCCCTCTCATCCTGTCACATGCATTTATGTGTGATTTTCTGCAGCTCCTGGAATGTAGTTAAATGGAGCAGGTTTGATATTTCCTCGTCTTACAGAGAAGCTGCCTCAAATGGAGAGAAAGCAAAAGTTTATTTTCCTTCAAAAAGGAGACTACATCATTGACATACCAAATAAAAAAAAGACAATATTGTCGCTTTGGTTTGTATTGATGAGGGGATTAAAGTGAAACAAAGACAGTATAACACATGGACATACTCTCAATGACATCACCCTTTTTTCGCTGAAGTGGAGTTTTGAAGCCGATCGATGGTAGTCGCCATATTGCATATCCATACCTAACATTCGGAGAATCTATAAATGGGTAAAGAGGTGGAGCTGAGGCAGGCCTTTAGCCTCCTGGCGATCAGCTACAAGGCATTCAGCCATGCCTTTTTTTTGCACAACTTAATAGAATCAAAATGGAAGGATGTTATAAAACAAATTCACTCCCCATGCAGTTTTTACAAATAAAGAAATGAACTATACTGACCAAAATAATTTTTTTGACCAGGCTGTAAACCTGTTTATTTCAGCTGTAAAAATTGGCTTTTTAATATGGAACCTGATTGTAATTCCTTGGCTCTTGCGGTCTGCCTCAAGTGGACACTTAGGGAACTTTTTTTTGTACTTCTGCATTGGCTACATTTGTCAACATCATGGATGGCTGCTTGAAATTAAAATGAGATGTGGACACTGTTTAAGGATTTCCATGTTAGATAACTCTTCGCGTCTTTCTCTTGGCTGTGCAGAGCTCTCGGACGGCTCGATCGGAGGAGGACAGAGACACCCTGTGGGATGCCTGGGGCTCATGGAGTGAATGCTCCCGTACCTGTGGAGGAGGCGCCTCATACTCCCTCAGAAGATGCCTCAGTTCCAAGTAAGGCCACACATCAGCCTGATTAAAAACGGAAAAGAATACTGTATGTGTGACAGTTAAGAAGGCCAACACTCACAACACCAAGCTGCATGGAAAATATTACATTTAGAGAAACAAATGGGCTGATGCTTTATTTTCCAATATACTTCTTTAAATGACAAATTTCACTCAAAATGAATCACTATTGCTCAAGAATATAATTGAGTGACATCTGTAAATCCAATTTACTGACATCTTTTAGTACTCTTGACCCTTATTATACACGTTTAATTAGAGCATACCTTTATTACACCTTCAGTAATCTCAGGGATTATCCATTATTGGTGAAATTTAAAAGTGGCTTCTGTAAATTTAAAGAAAGCATAGACACAATGGTGTATTAAGAGAACTAGAAACATATGCAAGTACAGAACTCACTAATTGATTCTATGCAGTATGTCTGTCTTAAGACGCTTACTCCAGGAGTGGAGGACAGAGGGTGCTTTGAATATGTAAAATTTCAAGTTAGAGAACCCCATTGACATCCAGCTAAATGGAACCATCCCATGGACAATCTGTAACTGTGTGTTCGAACACAATCCGAAGTAATCTCCTCTTTTAGAGAGCAACGTCTTGACTGGGGTTGGACTGGTTTTCATTAAAGTGCCATATCATTTCTTTAAGATTCATGGGGGGATGGGTGGTTGCTCTCGGCTGTTCTGCCAAATAAATCCAGACAGCGTCCCGAGTAGTGTGAGTAAATCTCGCCAAGCGCTTCGTTCCCATGGGCAGCAATGGGCTTGTTCCAAATACGTATAAATGTTATGAGCCCCTGAAGGGTCCACTGAGATCAGTTGCCCATCTACCTACTAAACTCTCTAGACAGACAAGAAATGAGGCTAAATCTTGAAATCATCAGCATCAATAAGGATCAGATTTTCAGACATTTTTTGCTCATGTTCTAGAATAACAATCAATATCCTTGGTCAAAGTACATGCCACTTTCAATAACTGTTTTGCTGTGATAAAGCATGGGTCTTTAAGAAATAAAAAAACCCTCATTGGTTGGAGCCCCACTGCTCATCATCTTTCTTTTAATCCTGGGACAAAGGGGAACTTTCACTTTGGATTCCCTGGCTCGTTCATCCTCTAGACATAGACGCCTGGTTATTTAGGCTCCCAAGTTGCCCCAGTGGGCTTCAAAATACAACTATGAGGCCAAGGGTACAGGACAAAGTGGTCAATTACTGATGGATTTAAAGGGACGGATCGAGTGAGAGGGTATGTTTTCCAGGAAAGGTTGTCACATTTATAGCCTGGGAAATAGCTGAAGGGTGACTTCACTGCATTCCTCTTCTTTACAGTTCCACAAATATATTTCTTACTCACTAAAGGTGGCCAAAGTCACCTCTGTTTCACCGTTGGGGGCTTCAATGGGAGCTGCAGCAGTGACAAGAGCAGACAACGAACTCGTAAAACATAGACAAACTGACAAAACGGGGCCAATAGCACCTTAGGTAACAACTGAAATGTTCTATAATACGATTTGAATGTCCAAAAAACATCAGTCAATCCACACTGGTATTGGCTTAACGCTATAAGGCTGTCAAAACCTCAAACTCCAAGTGCCAGACCCCCATGTGCTGCACAGTAAACATTGAGGTCAATGGCTTTTTGAGGAGTTCTTTTCATGATATCAGCAGCAGTCATTTCTCTCCGCTTGCCCAGAATTTTTTGGTCAGGCAAACCTCAGAATGCTACTGGCTGTAAAAGCAATTGGAGTGTTAAGAGGTGTTTGGGGTTTGAGCTCCGTGTGGGACGTCGAAAGTGGGTGTATGTGTAGACGTTAACGTTCATATAAGTCCAGACAAGATACGTTCTGCAAGCTTGCGTGTCCTTTGGCTGCAGCAGTAATGTATGTGGCAATCATTGGACTCTCCGTCCCATCTTATCCCACCTTACCCTGCTGTTGCGTGGGAATGAGGGAGCAGTAGCCTGGAAGCTGGTGGCAGATCAAACAGGGCCATTAAAAAAGCCCAGCACAAGGCCCCTTATGTGTGTGTGTGTGTGTGTGTGTGTGTGTGTGTGTGTGTGTGTGTGTGTTACTTTGGAAAGAGAGGCTGGAAATGGGCCTGCAACACCCTCCAAACCAATACCACTCCAACTCTCTGACCTTTAAACACATAAACACACACACACACACACACACACACACACACACACACACACACACACACACACGCGCACATACGTTGGTCCCACAGCTAAAGCAGAGAGACTAAGTCAACCTCCCAAAATGTCACATGCAAAGTACAGACTAAACACAGATCGCCTGGCCCTCATTAGTCCAACCCCCCCACAACACACTTCACTTGATCACAATCTCCATTATTAACAACGGCATAGCTGGTTTGAAGCAAGTGTGGACATATGGATTGGGTGTCATGGCAAGAGAAAGCTCTGTTTCATTATTTATGAGGCTTATGGTTGGCAACCACTTCAAATATCAGTCTTTTTTTTGCTATTTCTTTTCATAAAAAACAAGCCAACCTTAGTGGCATTTGTCTTAGTTTAAAATATTTAAAGAGTCATGTACCCTATTGTCAGCCTTCCACCATCAAGAAAATTATGATGAGCAAGGGTAGAGAACATCCCAAAAACTGCTCATTGCTAGTAATGAGGATGTTTTCACTGCATCACTGAATTGCAGAAATTACGGGTCGTGCCTTTAATGACTGTGGCATTTTGGAATTCCTGTGTTTATGTCTATCTTTAAATGGTGTGGTAGTTAAAAGTGAATTTTCTCAAAGGCAATGACTTATTAAGTTGCTCTAATTAACTCAGACTGGGCAACTTGATTATGTGTTTGACTTTACAGTATATAGACCACCCTCTGTGTTCTCACAACAACTCCCTTCTCTCTCATTGCCACTGAGTCCATATCGTGCCAGGATCAACAACAATAATCTGAACAGATTATATCAAAACAAGCTCATTACATGTAGGGATTTTAGAATCAAGAATAAAAGGCAATTAAACTCTTAATATTGAAGTAAAAGGAGGAAGTTTATCCCTCGTTGTTTCTCTAGGGATTGGGCGCAAATATTTCCAGGAGGACGCAATATACCAAAATCAGTACACAAAATATGAAGCTCTAAGAAGGTACAAACTTTGTGATTTTAATTTTAAAGTGCCAAGAATGTCTTTTTTTTCCCTCAAGATATTGTTTCCTTTATTGGATAGGACAGCTGAAGTTAGACAGAAAATGCTTGGAGGAGAGAGTCGGGGACCACATGCAGCAAAGGGCCATGGTCAGATTCAAAACCACGCCCCCCTTCATCAAGCCTCTGTTCATGGGGAACGTGACATAACCACTTGGCTATTGGGTGCCCCCACACAGCGTGTCTTAAATGTAACAAGACGAAGAGTCTTCAGCCAACCAGTTAAAGCTGACAGATATGTTTAGTCTTGTGGGCACTTGGGATTTTTTCATAACCTGGATCGATTGCAGAAGTCATTCTGACACGAGACAAGAGGCGTGGTCAGTTTTGTTTGGATACATGTGAACACAGCTATCGCACTCTGATGCCGAACAAGACAAGTGAGTCGAGGTTGCCTAAAAAAAGTGTAAACCCTAATCAACCTAAGGTGTAAATGTATCATTTTATCATCTGAATATGAACAAAGCAAACAAGTTATAAGCTGCAAGTTAAAATTTTAAGTGATGAACCATAAGATGAACCATGAGTACTTGAAAAATATTTCATGACAATCTAGTCAAGTCATTGCAGACATGCCCCTGTAGATTTTCTAACTAAAAGAAATGGTTCCTGTTTGTGCTTATAGCCTTTTAACGTCCAAGTACTCGCCTTCGATTGCATGACTACTCTCAATTTCCCTGAACTGAACAAGAGCCTGAGCTCACAGCTTGAGCACATTTTAGGCACAACAAAATGAGCCACATTTTAACATGCCCACTGGCCTCAACACTACCAAGGTTATGATAGAAGTTATAGACCCTGGATGCAATTACTTTCAATCTAGTGAGAAAGGATGATGACATATACTGTATGTGGACGTTACGAGCAAGACGCATTTTATTTTATGCAATATTTTTAGAAGTTATGACTATAACATTTTTTTATTGCTACAATAGATTTGAGTTAGAAGGATGGCGTTATTGGCATGCCAGATTGAAGTTTTACTCTTTATACAGTCATTTGTATAGTTGATGGATGATGAATCCCTGTAGTCGTGTCTCATGTGCATATTTTGTAGAAAAGAGTAAGGTAATAGTCTTTGAGTTATTGGTTTATTAGCTAAAGGAATTTTGGTATTACAACCACGTTCCTTTTCCTCAATCTAAAAAGACGCCATGATGAATCTCTAGTCAAGCTCTACTTCTGCTTAGCTTCCAGTTTGTAGCTTTCTAAGTCAAGAGGAAATGAAAAAGAAAATTCATTATCTTCCCTTTTGACTTGTCCCTCTGATTCCAATCTTTGCTATCTGTCTCTCAACTCTTGGTTTTTGAAAGTATCTTGTTTGGGTTTAAGCCCCATGACCTGCTGTTTAGCTTGGCAAAGGTGACTGTCTGGATTCGTCACAGGGTCTAATGTTCTTGCCATGCCACACACTCCACATCCACTCCCTTCGCTCTCTGGAATAATATTGTAAAAAAAAAATTCTCAAGCCTCAGTTTATATGCGAGTCCAAATTCTGCAATGTTGCCTCCAATCATGATTCCAGATTAGCAAAGGACTGATGACACTGGAATTCCTCTTAAGTTCCGAAACTCAAAAAACGATCCTTTGATTAGTTTCCACTGGGGTCTTGGATAATTGGCCTATCATAGCCACCATCACTGGTTTATCATCATGCAGCTTCAAAGAAGTCAGGAATCCGAATTTTCAATAAGTGGTTAGCTCCATAATTCAGGCAAAGACAGTGTGGATTGTCATGCAAAGAGTCGAGATCCAAACTGTTCCAATCTGTTCAGCAGACACAGCTGGGACTGCAATCGTGTGCTGCTGCACTATTGTATGAACAGTGCTATGGTTTTATAAAGCAAAGATCTTTTAACTGATCTCTGAGACTGCCGAGAATTTCTAACAGGAAAAATAAGATATTTACTTATTTTCCCTTAGCTCCCCAACCCCAGATCTTGAATTTGTGAACATTTAAATGTGATTTTGTGCTCAGATCATATTGGCTAAAAATGAAAAGTATGGTAATGTTGGCTTTAACTCCAGTGCTTGGGTTCAGCCTCAAAGAAGTGCTAGCCTTCTTGTTGTTTTGTTATACCACCATTTTTACAAAAATCTTGAATACCAAATTTATTATAGATCGATAACACTTTAGGAACAATTACTTTGGAATCCAAGTACATCTGCATCTAATAGATAGTTGAATCATAGGATCGTGGGTTGCACAAATACTTACTGTAGGATTTCAGTTGATATTCAGCAACTCAAAAAGTTCAGAGAGTCAATGGTTAAGACACCAGCTGTCTTGGGGGAGGTACATTTTGAGTTAATTTGTTTTGTTTCATCATTCTTCCCCAAAGCATGAGTTAGAATCCTTGGAAGTGTTCTTGTTGTCTTTGTAGCATGACTAGCAATGTTGACTGCTGTTGGGCTTTGTCTGAACCAAGGAAAACGGTTCGTGTGGAGAGCAAAAAGCGTTAGATGCGTTTCACAACGTAATTCCCGAACTCAAAAGCAGTCATCATTAATGTCTTTAATTAGATATCTGCACAAAGGTACAGCTAACAATCATCTTTTAGATGTTTCTTGCCAACTCTAATCTCGCTTCTCAAGTTGCCAGCAGACTTTCAACAATGTTAACGCATGAAAACAGAAGTCTTGGCTCGAAGTCCTTTATTGCCAGTGGCTGGCTACACCAGAAGCCCGAAAAGTTGGCTGTTGCTCGAAAAGCTTTTGTCAGACAAGTCAGACATGAGTTTTGAGACTGCCCCAAAGCAACTTACAAAAACAAGCTCATTTTGTCTTCTGCAGGACCTGTGAAGGCCAGAACATCAAGTATCGCACATGCAGTAATGTGGTAAGTTGAGCAAACTGTCATTTTTAATGCTCAAGATTCCTGTTGTGTCAGAGAAAGTCTTACGATTTCTGACCACACATCTATTCTCCTTTGAACTTAATCAGAAAAATGGGTAAAATATTTGTTTTACCCTCAGGATTGTCCCCCAGATACTGGCGATTTCCGTGCCCAGCAGTGTTCAGCTCATGCAGATGTACGATACCAGGGTCAGTACCATGAATGGCTGCCTGTTTACAATGACCTGGACAACCCCTGCGCTCTCAAATGCAAAGCCAAGGACTCGGGCCTGTTGGTGGAGCTGGCGCCCAAGGTGCTGGATGGGACCCGCTGTTACACAGAGTCCTTAGACATGTGCATCAGCGGCGTCTGCCAGGTAGGAGAACGTCATTGAATAGGTCATATTTTTTTCGTTGAATTTAATAACTGTGGTGACACTTTGACGCCAAAATATAAATTCGTTTAGACAAAATAGAGAGGAAACCAATTCCCCCAGCCTTTGGTTTCAGTCTTTGGAAATGTTTGCTATTTTTAGGTCGGGGGCCAAACCAGACCTCTCAAAAACCAAAACTAAAACTGTTTTAAATAAAGTGTAATGAAGAAATCTGACAAATGCATCTTTCAGAGAGCAGTCTCCTACCGGTGTGATGTGAACAATCACAAGCTTATATAAAGTTTTATTGCAACTTGCAAAGTTTAAAGCTGTGAATGAAACTTCAATCATTTGATTTGAGTAAAAACAATCCTTTGAGAACTGTAGATACCATTTATTCATTTAAGGGTTTGATAAATAAATGTTGGGGGTGTAAAGCTTTGAGGCTCAAGGAAACAGCATTCTTAGATTAAAAGTGACTTATATACTTTGGTCAAACATTCTAAATAAACTTTTATGAAGAATAAATAACAAGGCTTATAAAAAGGGTCAACAATGGATAACTCTGTACAACATGCCAAAATAAGAATGTGTGAACTCGACAAACTGACCTAACACAATGAGATAAGTGGAATATTTATAAATATATGTGTAGGGGTCGAAAGCAACTAAATGCAAACCCCTCCTTCACCCTCATGACATTGAAGCACTTGGTAGATTCCAATAAGCTAGCTCCTACGTAAAAGTTTCCACTGCCTTTAGCAAGCAGCTGAAACTCAAAACAGAGGAACTAATGATTAATACAACAGAAATGCATGTGTCATCTTCCAGTGCAACAGTACACCAAATGCTCATAAACTTTAATGATTACGATCAAAAGTAATGAAAAAACAATGCCTAGCTTATCAAACTGGTCGTGTACCTTTTTGTGTGTGTGGTTTACCGCAAATGCGAATGAACTGTTGTTGCTGGGAAACTATTACATTGGAAGAATAGATGAAGGTTTAGTTACCCCGGTCTGACTGTACTCTTAAATTGTCCCAAACTTTAAGCCTCAGGTCAGGAAATGTCGAAATCTGAAATTTGTGGGGGAAAAAATAGATTTTGCTGTCAAATGCTGAGAATACAAGGCCATAAAAGGTCCAGGTTTTACAAAACAGATAATATTTTGTCCATTTATATATTCCTGTCAGCACATAATAATATATATTGGTTTACAAGCTGTGTCTGAACGATTTATTTAGACGCAAGAGCCAGAGAGTATATAAATCCATGGAAGAAATTTAGCACACAGCAGGTTGACTTCACAGTGCTAAAATCATGCCATCTGCTTTACAAATGAATACCAAATGAGAATACAATTTGAGATGTAGCCTTTGACTGACAGTTTACAATGCTTTCCTTTTTTTTTTCTTCTGGTTGATTTGAAAATACAACCCAAGGCACAGTGTGATCAGAGACACATGAGGGTTTGAATGCACTCTCTTACCATGCTAAGAATCACACTGTGGTCTCGGTTTTGTCTGACATTAATTGCACAAAAACTCCATCAATCAACTGTGGATGCTTGCAGATTAAGTTTAAGAGGAAACAGTTGGGAGCACTTTTGGAAAAATGCACGGCAAACTCAGAAGGGATGTTTTGCATTATCTTGGATATACAAACAATTACTGGTATGAATATGGAACAAAACCAGAGGGGTGTTTGGATCATTTGATTTTAATATTAACACGGCATCAAGACTGACATTTTTGTTCAATTAACCACATTTTGAAGAACCACGTTGTGATGCAGCTTGCCCCATTTGTCTCTATATTTCTTATTTTCTTATTGTATATATTTATTATATCTTATATTTATTGTATTATCCCCCCACCCTCCCACCCAAAAAAACCCCAACTATTCGAGTGAAGGCTTTATTATTTGTCGTTCAGTTTTCTCTCTATCTTCTATAGATTGTAGGTTGTGATCATGAGTTGGGGAGCACGGCAAAAGAGGACAACTGTGGTGTCTGCAACGGAGACGGCTCATCCTGCAGACTGGTGCGGGGACACTTCAAAACCCAGCATGCTTCAGGAAAAAGTAACCAATCCTCACCATATATTTTTTTATTTCAGAACAACTATCTAATCACTTGTGTCAAAGAGGTGCTCGGTGAACTCTGCACGTTAGGGTCAGTTCATTCACTGTGAACAGCCTGAGAACGAAAGCTGTAATTATGGGAAAATGTGAAAATATCCTCTGATTATGTCATGGTGATGTCATCAAGGTTATATCTTACATCATCAGAGACACTTGGAAATTCTACTTTTGCTCTACAGTATGTACCAACCCGATTTTTTTTGACCTTACATTTTAAAGAGGTAGTTGTGAACCAACCAAGCAGGCAGTATTTGATGAATAAGGCTGTTGAGTTGCATTATGGGTAGTGTAGGATCAAGTAATTTAGGATTTCTCAGCATCTGTTAATTTGATTTTTGACAATCTCTAGAGATGTCTCTTGCAAGTTCCTCTAAGTTTATTCAAGTGCGATACGAAGAACACTGGAGGGCCTTTTTGAAATCTTACTTTTTAGCTTTTTAAGTTATGAATCATGGTTTTACTTTTATCTGTTTTATAATATAAGTTGATATACAAAAATTAAAAAAGACTGTAGCACTTTCCATTCCTTTCTGTTTGCATTTGCTTTTGAAAGTTATATTCAAATAAACGTATTGCAGTGCTATAAGTCCTCTGAACATACTTGACGGTGCTTTTCTCCCTGTTTCTGTTTACTTCAAGCTGAGGACACAGTCGTCGTCGTCCCCTACAAGAGTCGTCATGTGCGTCTTGTCCTGAAAGGCCCGGATCACTTGTGTAAGTCCTGGTAGGTCCAGGGTGCCCTTCCATCCCAAACAGTTGAACCTAATATGCTTAGAACTGCACATGACGCAGAGGTATTCTCCATGTGCTCTGTGAGTGTTACAGGTTGACTTTTTCCATCATTATTGTTCCAGTTATTTAACCTTTCTAAGGAATATATCACAGAGATGACCTTTTGTCCCCTTCTCCAAACTGTACTGCATTGTGAGCTCTCTCATAAAGATTCCTTTAAAACAGTAGCTTGGAGCAGAATAACCTGAAGAGGTTTTTATATGTCCTCTTTTGCTCTGGCTCCGTGAAGACGTAAGGTTTCCAGCAAATATCCCTGATGTCAAAGTACTGGCACCGAACTCTTCAGTGGATCAAATTGATAAAAAATGTTCCATCCCTGTGTCTTTCCTTCACTCCATGGTTAGTTTTACAAATTATTTCCTGAGCTGGCCCAAGCCAAGAGCTTCTTTTTCTGAATGGGCAGTTGTTGTTGTTCTTTTCATCAATTTTTTTACCCATGTTCTTTTTGGGACAGGGGCGCTTTAATCGCATCCATCTGTTTGTACACAAGGATTGCAGCTGGTTACTGCTTGTTCCTACGATTCCCCGTTGTTTTTGTTTAAAGTGGCCCAGCTAGAATCACACAAGACCCTGTTAGGCCAGGGTTGAAGTAAGGTCAACCACTAGATAAGAATTTGCAGTGCAGGCATGTTAGCAGATCTACATTAGCCTCCTAACAGATCAGAAATGGAGTAACAGACATTCTGCATTCTTTATGGATCTGGCTCTGACTAAAGCATCGGATCAAAGAGTCTGCATTTATATAGTACATAGTTATCACATTTTAATTACTGTTGCATATTGATGTACCAGTAGTGACATAATAACTATGAAGATGATAAAAAACTTAAAAATTGTGTTGAGGAAGCACAAAAGTCTCTCTTTAAATTGAGAATTTTGTGTTGGTTAATCCTTCGTTTTATATAAATTTTGATTCTGATTTGTCCGTTGTGCTCTACTCTTTTTTTAGACGTGGAGAGTAAAACTCTTGAAGCGGTAAAAGATGAACTGGTTTTGGATAATTCAGGGCAGTACCATCTGGAGAACACCACGCTGGACTTCCAGAAACTGTCGGATAAGGAGGTCCTGAGAATCACAGGGCCACTAGGAGCTGACTTCACTGTCAAAGTAAGAGCATTAATATATACAGTCAAGTGAGTTTAAGCTGCATGAAGGCATATTTTTTATTATTATTATTATCAAAACCTCCATTCATGTGTGATTATTTCAATAAAATGGAGCCTTGTATGGTAAACTTCCTTTGAATTCAGACAAAATTGCAAAACATTTAGAAGGTCGATATGTCAACACCACTTCCACAGGTGCTGTTTGCCAGTGGAGCAGACAGTGTGGTCCAGTACATCTACTACCAGCCAATCGTCCACCGCTGGAGAGAGACAGACTTCTTCCCTTGCTCCGTCACATGTGGTGGAGGTAAGCATGGGATTTTGAGATTGATATTTAAAAAATGTTTGATAAAAACTTCTACACTCATTTTGTCTGTGAAGACAAATAAGTGATATTTTTGCATCACTTCATGATCTTCTTTTTTTCGTCGACAGGGTATCAGCTAACCTCAGCAGAGTGTTTTGACCTCCGGAGCGGCCGGGTGGTTGTGGATCAGTATTGCCATTATTACCCAGAGAACGTCAAGCCTAAACCCAAACTTCAGGAGTGCAACATGGAGCCCTGCTTGGCCAGGTTAGATGTTACATTAAGCTGCATTACGCACTCCTCGCCTCCTTAACTTGTACAAAAGTGAAGCCATGATATCTAGAAGAGGGCACTGACATGTGCTGCTGGTGGGGAAAAAAAAAATTGGAGCCAGAGTCCGAGCAGTAGAGATCGGCTGGTGTGGCTGCCCCTCCCCCTTCCCAAAATACACAATTAACAAACTGAAAAAATTGCAGAGGTCCCTCAGTTTGGCACAGTTGTATTAAAAGTTAAATAACTTCAGTGTTAGTGTCAATTACATATCCTCTCAACGTTCCTTCTCTACTCTGCTACTCCTGCACAGTCATTTGTTATGCATGCTGTTGTGTTATTGATCTGGTAATGAATCAGTCTGACAAGAAGTAACTCGACCGATATTTCGATTTTTTAGTTTGATGAATGTCTAAACAAACATCGTGTTCTGTCCACAGCATTATGTCTAATCCTGAATCTTGCTCTGCTTTTTAGTGACGGCTACAAGCAAATCATGCCTTATGACCTCTATCACCCCCTGCCTCGGTATGTACTCCCAACTTTGAAGTGAATAGTGACAGTATTCACACATTCTGACATTTTCCAGTCTTTGTGACTTACGCTTTGTGAGTTTAGATGGGAGAGCAGCCCCTGGACAGCCTGCTCCACCTCCTGCGGCGGAGGCATCCAGAGTCGTTCAGTGTCCTGTGTGGAGGAAGACATGCAGGGAACTATCACTACCACCGAGGAGTGGAAGTGTCACTACTCCCCAAAGACGGCCATCATGCAGCCCTGCAACACCTTCGACTGCCCAACATGGCTGGCACAGGAGTGGTCACCTGTAGGTCCCCATTTTTACTTTCCCCTTTTTGTGCACATTTTTCCTCGTCTTTTGAGCATGCTGTCATTGTTTTTACTGGCTATAATTATACACAGTATTCCAAAACACAAGGCCAAGAAAGTCAAGGTTAAGGGCCAAACTGAGCCTTAATTTGATTAAGGTCCTGCAAGGCCTTTCAGCTAAATGCATAGCAACCACTCCAATATAATGTCTCTTTGTGTTCTGTTGCTGCTGGGAATTGAACGTTGCCCTGTGATTCATTAGTCTTCTCTGTCATGTCAATCACCACATTTGATCTAAATTAGCCCTCGGAGTCAGAACAACCGTGAATTATTGACTCCAGGAGAAACAAAAATATACAAAACATACGGTTACTTGCAATTTTGTCATCTCTTAAGACCTCCACAAGCATTTTCAATATGACAGCAACACTCCCAACCGCTAAAGTTAAAACACAACCTTCCTATGTGATTCAGAGTCGCCCCTGCTTACCTCAATTTAAGTGTCCTTCAACACCTCAGCCCTTAAACACACCATCCAAAACACACAACGCTCTAGTTAAAAGCCAAAGTCAGAAACATATACCGACTATTTCTTTGCCAAAAACATCTAGTTTATCAAGGCAGTGCACCTTGATCACCCAACACTCCTGTTGCAATTTACATATATGGCAGAGCTGCTGTTAAATTGACCATAAATGTCCCATACAGCTTCCTCCTTTTCAGCCTAACGTTTAACAAGCAGAGGCCCAGGGAGTCAAATTTGTGGCCCTCTCCAAACCTACGATGCTGTTTACCTAGCACATTCTTCCTGGTGAACTTGCCTTTAAATGCTTGTTTTGGCAGAGGATACACAACCCAGCGCGGAGAGCTGCAGGGGTTTTGGAAGGCCCCCCTCTCTTAGCTTCCCTTGAGTCAAGGACTGAGACTTTCACAAGCGTGGAGATGGAACTATAAGAGCCAGACTTAACATTTATATCTCCTGACCTGTGCTTTCTCCGTCAGTGCACCGTGACCTGTGGTCAGGGCCTGCGCTACAGGGTGGTGCTGTGCATCGATCACAGAGGACTCCATGCTGGAGGTTGTAAGCCCACCACCAAACCCCACATCAAGGAGGAGTGCCTGGTGACTGTGCCCTGTTACAAGTCCATAGGTGGGTTTGATCAGGTTCTTTTGGTCATTTTGTAAACACAAAAATGTTCCTTATTTCTTATTGTTCTCTTTTTCTGTTCTACTTTGTCTCTCATTGGTAAACTGTTCTAGACACGCTGCCAGTTGAGGCTAAACCTGTGTGGCATAAACAGGCCATAGAGCTGGAGGAGGAGATCGCTGTGTCCGAGGAACCCACGTACGTGCAAAACACACGTTTATAATAAGCATGCAATCAAAAAAGGATGTCAACGTTATCAAAGTGATTGAGGAGCTGGAATTAAAACTTTAAAGTATATGAGTCTACTTCACTTTCCTGGCCCCTCTGTGCTACAACCGCAGACCTGCCAAATGTTCTTCTGAATCTCTCACAGGTGTTTGAGCCTCATTCAAAAGATAAGTTACCAGATTAAACATCTGCTCAAGCTGTGAATGACTCTAAAACTTCAATTTACAGAAAAATCATGCTTTATTTATTCACTTTGAAAGCTGTTTTGTTGTTTGAGGTTATGTCAGGTTACAGAGGAAGCTGAAGGTAAAAGAGGAAAACATCTTTTTTGGAAACAAGCTGTTTAGTCTCTGGCTACCAGCATTACCTCAGCCTGCTTCAAATGTTCCAGATGTTCTCTCCCCCCCCCCCCCCCCCCACACACATATCTATTGACTAATAAAGGCTTTCCTCTGAAGATGGACACTGCCTGGACTCTGCCCAGTGTCTTGCATGACTTGTATTAGCAACCATGTTAGCCGGTTGCAAAACATCTGTTACTTTGACTGATCTTTGGAACGAGGAGTGGGAGAAAAAAGCCAAAACATATGATTTTGGTCTGCACCAAAAAAAAAGCATGTCTTTCCTCAGGAAGCATATAAATATCTGTGTATAATATGCAGTCGTTTGTGCGCCAACAGCAATATCTGCCCGCCATATGGGGCCATGTTACGGATGCAAGAGGAAAGAGAAGGAAATGCCTGTGTTAGACTTATTGCACCTTCTTTGCCAAGCCTTATGCCTGCCCTGAGCCACCACTGTGAGACTGCTTGAAAACTTGTATACGTTCCATTGTCTCGGAAAAAAGCTCCTTTCCCACCTACGACCACTGAGAATATATGATATTTCCATCAATGGAAAATGAGTTGATATGATTAACATGCAGCCTTGGTGGATATTCCAAGAAATGCTCTTTCGCCATCCATGAATGAAATCAAGATTGTTTCATAGCAACAGATGTGCATGACGATACACATTTCATCGCCTTGGATTGTTGGCTTTATTGCTTGGTTTCAAATCAGACTTTCCAGTGATTCATTTGTTTGTCCAAAATACAACAAGTCCCCGAAACCTCATCAAAACACAACTTTGTTATAATTATGAGCTCTTAATGGAGGCATCGTATAAAACAGCGGGGTGCTCCTGTGTTGTGGTCAGACTGTTGAAACAAAGGGGAATGCTGCACAGCTTACGATGCATTAGTAGTAGGCTGTTCTGTGGGATTGTAAACGTACATAATGGTTTTGTTGAGTAATTTGGTTAAATGTTAGTTTTCACTGTAGCATTTTTTTTTTAAATCATATTCCCTGATATCAATCAACATATTAATTATGATATCCATTTAACCCCCAACCCCTGCCTAAAAAAAAGACACTGAAGCAACTTTCTCATACTTACAAATGGGGGTCACAGAGCCCATTTACTCCCTATGATGGAGTACTGGAAAGTAGAAATCACTTTCCAGATTAAAATTGTTTTGTTCATTTCAGTTGAAACTATTTTCCTTCTCTGTTTATACAGCTCATGCTTTATTATTTGAAGCTTTACAATCGGATCATTATTTATAGCAAAACGACATTTAGCTCTTATCGGTATCCATTTCAGTATTTTGCTCTTTTGCTTGTGGGATATTCATTAATATAGTTTACGTAGTTCTCAGAACTCCCACACCTGCAACAGAGTTATTACTGCATGTCATGGTTTCAATAAGGGAAGCTGCAATGCAAATAAGAGTAACGACCAAATCAGTCGGTGACATCTCTCTCTCGTCTTGAGTGTTTTGGAAAAATCCTCGGAGAGCATATCTGCCAAGAAAACCCGAGATGAGCTCAGCCCTTAACAGAACAGCTGCTGAATCTTGTAACGTTTGGTTTGCCTCCAACCAATTATTATTTATTATCAGGTGCACGACTGGGTCTAATGAGAACATCGGATGCAGTAAGACTTAAAAAAAAAAAAAAAAAAAAAAGTGAAAACTTGTGCAAAGGAAAAAAAGGTTTTTTGAACTTCCCATTTGACTTCTTCATCATGTTGAAGATTTAGATAAAGGGTTAGTCTGTAGTAGCCTGTTAAGATGGTTTGTCCGAATCACTTATATATCCAGGACTGCGTTCATGGAAGTCAAAATTATCATCAATATTGGTCCATTAGCCGGTACACCATGTGGCATCACCTGTTTCTGATCTTCAGTATGTGCCGATTGAAAAATGAGAATACTTTTCTTTCTATAAACACAAACTGAATTAAATATCGTCATTACACATACATCATGGAATCGTTAGGCGTTATCACACCGCAGGAACTTTTCCATAGTTCTAGGAACTGTTGGAACCCTCACTCTTATTTATTGATTCCACACCGCAGGAACAATGAACTAGAGGAACCTTTTAGGCTCCTGCTTCAGAGTAGGTACTCTTTCAGCACAAGAGGGACTTATTATCATTGTTGTTATATAATTATAAAGGTTCATATCTGCCATCTCCGTGGACAGAAAAATAGTCCCCATGGTGTGTCGTTCTCAGGCAACTCCCTCCTGGATAGTTTCTCTTCAAAAAGAATCCAGAACTTTTTGGTCTGAAAACACCTTTTATCAATGTTCTCATAAAGGCTGTGAAAGAACTCAGCTTGAACTTTTTGCCAACTTTTTTCAAATAAGCAGCTAAAACATGAGATACTTACTGGGAGTCTCACTAAAATCTGAAGATCCGGAGGAATTCACATATCGCTCTGACTTGAGAAGTTTTATTACTTCGTTTAGACTCTCCAAAAGCCATCGAGGGGATGTCAGTTCAGTCTCTCCGGCATAACTCTAAAGTAACCTCGACAGGCGCCCAGATGATCATGAGGAGCATTGATCTACAAGTACTTCCTTTGTGATCCATTCTTTAGGAGGATGGGGGATGCGCATGAGAGACACTTATCCAAGAATGCCAGTTCCTAATGCTTCCCAGCTGTTTGATTAACCTCGGCAGGACTGAGTTTCATAAATACTTAGTGAGTTTATGAACTTAGCAGCATACTACTTTGAATCAAAATCAAAACGGTGACTTGCTTCCCCCAGCCTGTTTGCATAGGTTTGTGAAATACACAAAGCTAATGAACAGCATATTTCTTATATCTGTATGTGTGTGATTAATCGTCATGATTTCTCAAACTTGCTGGCTCTCCTCTTCAGCTTCATTCCTGGTCCCTGGCAGCCCTGCAGCAGGACATGTGGCGCCGGGACTCAAAGACGAACCGTCAAGTGCCAAGTGCTGCTGTCCTTCTCCCAGACTGTTGCTGATCTGCCTGACGACGAGTGTGATGGGGTCAAACCTGTTACCAGTCAGCCCTGCTATCGTACTCCCTGCTCTGGTGTTCCAGGCAGAGGGAAAGAAGATGAAAAGGAGAGGCAGGACGAGGAGGAGGAGGAGGAGGAGGAGGAAGAGACACCGGGAAGAGAGGAGCTGCATGACTGGGAGTATGAGGGATTTACGGAGTGCTCGCAGAGCTGTGGAGGAGGTAGGGATCACTTTTGACCTCAATAAGTGTGCGTGCCCCATGAACGGAGATTGTGGTCCTCCAAGCGGGCTGCCCGGGTTCGAATCCGACCTGTGGCTCCTTTCCTGCATGTCAGTCACCACTCTCTCTCTCTCTCTCTCATGGATTTCTGACTCTATCCACGGTCCTATCTCTTAATAACAATTGTAGCGAGTAAAGAAATGACAGTGAAAAAGACGGTGTTGATTTTAAGTGCTAACATTACTATGCTACAAAATTGATAGGATGATTAGCAGGTACAACGGGAACCCTGGTATTATAACAGAATCAGAGGTCATGAACCAACATACTAGATGAAATAAGATTTTGAACTGATTATGGTGTTAGATTGAAAAAAAACAAGGTTGCTGGATATCATCCTGATTGGGGCAAGAATGTTTACCACATTTCATGGCAGCCCATGAAATATTTGTTGAAAAAAAAAAAAAATGCGCCTAAAGGTGCACTATGTGAGATGTGAGCGGTGTACAGATTGAGGACAGTTTGTGAATGGAGTTCTGAACATTTACCACACAGAGAGAATTTGTTCCCTCGGCCAAATTGTAACAGTTTGATGGACAGTCACTGAAATCAAACAAAGCAACCCAGCAGTAACTGGCAGCCTTTTGTTAGTGAGTGACTTAAACCATGCCCAGCGTGGGCTTTGAGGTGAAAAAAAGAAAAGTTACATGATATTGGATGATAATGGAGGGAATACTAAGTTTAACCATCAAGTCATACGTCACCCACTTTCACAGCCGCAGTGAATGCCAGAGAGAGCGCTTTCTAAAACATCCTGCCAACATTCATTAAGACCCTTTTTAATCTACCCACCTCAACATCCAGAGCCTAACCAGTGTGTCTCTGTGTGTGTGTGTGTTTGTGTGTGTTTCTTAATTTCTGCACATGGGCGTAGGCGTTTGTCAATGTCTGCGTTCGTGCGCTCTCACCCAAACCCAACAAACTCCCATTCGGGGATGATTACAGAGCAGTATCAGATGTCACGTACACACCCTCAGGGCTGTGCTCCTGTGGACCATCACACCCTGGTGGCTTTTGAAGTGCCTGCCTCATTGTTATTGTCCCCAACATTGGAAGCAGACTCAGAGATTTATGTTGCATTTCTTTCAGTGCGAACATGACATCACACCCTTCATGTTTATCCAAAGTTTAGGTCAGAACTCAAGCAGGCAGCTGTATTTTTTTGATGTTCCTCGTGACTCTTTAGTTGTAGCCACGGCTTGCTTTCGATTCACATTGGGCTTTATATCTGGGTCGCTTTAATGCACGTCTGTTCTTTGCGTATTAGCTAGACACCAGTAATAGATATTCCTAAGTGACATCCTACAATACATTGTCATGTATCAACGATAAATCCACTTAATTACAAATCCTATAGGATCATTTATTGGCCTCCTGAAAGACAAAAACATCTTCTGGCTGCCAAAAGCAACCACTACTTACCAACACTACGTGTAAACTGCTCTCTCATTATATGAGGGAATCTGCATGACATCCAACATTTGACTTTCTTTTAGTAGAGAAGTTACTGTCACATCTTCCGATATCACCGGAAGTTCATTTTTCAAAATAAAAGCAAGGTTTTAATCCAGTCAATCATCATTCTTAGATGAGGATGAATACTTACACTAGATCTTTTTCTTTGACATTCACTTCTTACATATAACTACCTGTGTTTGGATATTGTGTAACCCAGTGTACCTGAAGGGCAGCTCATGGTTTTTGGACATATCTTACTGTTTGTACTGTCTAATTCCAGGTGTTCAGGAGGCTGTCGTCATCTGCCTAAACAAGCAGACCAGGGAAGCAGCAGAGCAGAGTCTTTGTGTGAGCTCTCGTCGGCCTCCGCAACTACTTCAGGACTGCAAAACTCAGCCCTGCCCCCCCAGGTACAGTCCAACCCTTAAATGAAACCCACTTCCTTCACATTTAGAAATTGTTTAAAATGGTTTGTGCATGAACATTGAAGCAGACGTGATTTATGGTTTCCGGGAGAAAAAAGGCAGATATTTGTTTTTGTAAAAAAAAAAAAAAAAAAAAAAAAATTAAATAGCTGCAGGTTTGGCTGCATTCAAGAAGAAAATATTAATCAAAAGCAGGACTGAAATCCTGCTCTGCTCTTTATCAATTTGCCAAGACTATATAACGAATGAAAATATGCAATAGATACAATTTCCTAGAGCCCTGATACATCCCTGGACTGTACACCTGGAACTGCTTAACTTTAAGACGATCAAAAAACAGACATCACACAAGTTGAATCAATTAATCTCTACTAATCACTCTTGTATACAAAAGAGATCCAAATCCCTCTAATCCACTATGTTATCCCTCTCAGTTTAAACCATATGGGCCAATTAAATCACCATTCTGGCCACTTGAGCCCAAGTGAGACTGAAGCATAGTGACAGAGATGGATGTTTGTATCAGAGGGAGCAGGAAATGAAGCCAGCAGGTCAGCTTGTGGAACCTGCTCAGAATCAGACACAAAGGGGATTAGATGTCAGAGGTAGCTATACCTGCTAGGCTCAGATGTGAAACTGTCCTTGAAAGAACTTTAAAAGGTTTTTTGTTGAGCCATTGTCTGCCCAGAAATGTCAGAGGCCTCTGCTGCTGCAGTGATCATTCCCTTTTAAAGAGCTACTGTGGAAGTAGTTTCCAGCAGGGATGACCTTTTTGTGATCATGCATGACAGACATAATCGCCACATTACCCAGGGGGCAAACAATGACACTTTTGTCCTGAGTGGTTGCTATTGGATAACCAAAGAGAGGTCATGAAACCAACGTGATTTATCCCCTTAGTAGCAGAAATGTAGTCACCAACATTCATGACAGTCTACCCTTTACATAATGACATGTCTTGTGAACAAAGTTGACATGTGGTGCTGCATGAAAATGAAAAGGTTTATCCTCTGGGGAGTATGAATATGTGCTATAAACATAATGAAAACCTTTCCATTAGATATAGATCTTTCTTCCATATTAATGGAAGTTTTGACAGATTGTGGTGCTAGTTGAAATGTCTGGCAAGTCGCCAGCAAAGATTCAGATTCTTCCTTCTTCCTTGGGGATCACTTTTTGACCATGAGGTGACTCCAAAGGAGAGCTGATTAGATAAAAAAAAAAAAGGAAGGGAATTCATTTCCAGAGGAGCAGGAACTTACTTAACGCATACCAAAGACATTGAAAGATGAAATATTATTCAATGAAACTCTTGGAGGAAAGGGCGGGACTTTTTATCCTGGAACAATTCCATTTAATGTCAATCATGAAATACTGCTTTGAAATACAGATCATGGATTCAATTATTGCAATCAACCTCAGGGGGCCACCGATAGAATTCATATTATCATGTTCATTCTGACATAGGAAGGCTGTTGTCAAAGCTTTTGACTGACAAACGATTGTAGATGTAACCAACACTGTTTGAGATTTATGCAACGATTGCAGTGTTTTTATTTTATTGTAAATATCATCCACTGTGCATCAATTTGT
Source organism: Labrus mixtus (assembly GCF_963584025.1). NCBI lineage: Eukaryota > Metazoa > Chordata > Actinopteri > Labriformes > Labridae > Labrus > Labrus mixtus. The sequence continues at coordinate 13,429,697 of NC_083634.1, read as the reverse complement.
GTTCAGTGCATGAACAATGTTTTTATTTCAAATGTGAAACTGCAAGCTCTAACTGTTTTGGGGGGGAACAGCACACAGAACGCACCAAAATGAAATACCTGAATGACTAAACAGCATAATGGCATTTTGTATGATATAACTGAGCCATGACTAAACGGTGAGTGGATTTTGCGGTTGGCCACACGTTTCGAGTTAACACCGTGCGCAGTGTCAGTGTTCCACCACTCACACTCTTGTCGGAAAACCCAGAGGCTTGCAGCCTGCCCTTGCCTGTTTTTCCAGGCCTTGAGTCTTGTTTTCAGGCACAACAAACGCTGTATTGGACTTGTTTCCTTTGGCCCTTTACTCCCTCCCCGAGGCCTCCTCACCCTCCCATATTGAGCTACACTCTTTGGATACTGTTCCCTCTGAAGAGAAACAGCCATAGGATTTGGCTTTGCGTATCATACCGGTCCAGAACAAGCTTCATTCCCAATATCCTCCGTCCCTGGACTCTTGAGTAAATATGTACAGTTTTAAAATATCAGCTAATCTGTCAAGCAAACCAAAGCCGTCCAAACCAAAGCTCATAGATGCATTTAAAGACACAGCATCTAGCAAGACACATTTAACATCAATTTCAAGATTGGAATAAGTGTATTAAGGAAACTTTTATTGACCCTCGATCATTCATCATGCGAGAAATCATGTTGGACAGCACTATGAATTAATGAATATTGGTCCATGGAGGTCATTGGAAAAATGTGAGTGAAGAAGTTATGCCGTTGGGATTTCTCAAATATCATTAAATTCAGTGGGAGATGTAATGCTTCTTTGCCAGAATCCGGCCCCATGAATCACTCTTTTTCATTTTCACTCATATCCACTTTCATGAATTTCACTTTCATGAATTTACACATTCATAAGACCGCAAAAGTGTCCCCTCATGGGATCAAGTAAAAACATCAAACACTCCGACTGACCTTCCCCTGACTGCTCTCCTTAATAGATTAGATTATGGGCTACATTCAAATGCACACAGAAGATAACGTAAGGCAGTTAATCAGGAACAGCAGAGATAAGAGTGGAAAAAATCCTGATGTACAGTAGTTTGATGATCAACTTTGTATTCTCAGGTGGGAAACAGGAGAGTGGAGTTCGTGCTCTGCTACCTGTGGGGTTGGCCTGATGACCCGAACTGTGGCATGCACTCACCGGCCCTCTCGAGATAGCAATCACACTGAAGCTGTGAGGGATAAGGACTGTCAGAACCCCAAGCCCAGTCCTGTCCAAGCCTGCAACCGCTTTGACTGCCCACCTATGTGGGACACACTTGACTGGGGACAGGTAAAGAATCTCAACTGAGAAGCAATTACTGTAGACTGAAACATTTAGCAAATATTGCTAATATATCCTCTGGCACCTCTGTGTTTTTGTTTTTGCAGTGCTCCCAAAGCTGTGGTGGTGGATTTCAAAAGAGGCAGGTCCTGTGCAAACAGCGGTTTGCGGATGGAAGCATCCTGGAGCTGCCTGACACCTTCTGCCCTTCCAAGAGCCCCACAAACCAGCAGCCCTGTGCCAAGAAAGAGTGCCAACCCCAATGGGTCACAACGAGCTGGTCCCAGGTAGATTTTCTCAACGCACCAACCCACATTTTAACCAAAAAACAAACATGCTAAGCAATGTGTCAAATAAATATACTTTAAATTATTTGTCAAGTGTTCGGTGACCTGTGGAAATGGCGTCCAGAGGCTACAAGCAGTCTGCAGAAAACAAAAGGAAGATGGAGCCCATTGGACGGTAGACCCTGGGAACTGTTCCACAATGGCCCGGCCCACCAAAATCCGGCCATGCTCCCTCAGGCCCTGTGAGAGTAAGAGAACCTCTGTTTGGCTCTTTTTCATCAATTTGTAATGCTAAGAAAAGGGAAATTTGCTGGAAAGCCAAAAACACATACCATAGCTTAGTTATTTTAGTGGAAAGAGCCTGAAATTGCAAATACAGGGAGATACAGTGAGCACATGTGCAGTAATAATAAAACATTTGCTTTTCTCTTCATTTCAACAAAAGGCTCTGTCAAGCCTGTTCCCACCATACTGGCACAGAAGAAGGTGTATATCCAGTGGAGGAAGGGGAAGAAGTTACACTTGGTAGTGGGAGGCTATGGCTACCTGCTCCCCTGGACAACTATGGTCCTTCGCTGCCCGACCCGCCACTTCCGCAGAGGCCACGTACAATGGCTGAAGGAAGGAAAGCCCCTGGTGGTCAGCTTCCCACACCTCACTGTAACATCACAAGGATACATGAAGATTCAGCAGGTCCGTGCATCCGATGCTGGGATATACACATGCGTTGCAGGTCAGGCAAATGAACATTTTGTTCTGCAGATCATTGGAAGCAAGAAGAAGCTGTCTCTTCCAGAAGCGTGGCTCCTCGCAGGCAAACGAAAGGATGGCCGGCTAGATGTGTCCTCACCAGGAGATCGATTTCAGGAGCTCCCGGTCCCCCTCAACCAATACGACAACCTCGTCGAGCGATTGCTTGAACTCAAAGGCAATCTTCCAGATGAAAAAGATGTTGAGAAACTGCACTCCAGTGAAAAGAACAGGTCAACAAAGGTGGACGAGAGAGTAAACTCAGAACTTTCAAGCCATATTGTACTTATTGCAGATCCCCAGAGGCTAGATGAGATCATGAACAACCTGTCTGAAGGCCTTGGAGGACTATGGCGGGAGCGACTCATCACACAGTTACTCAGTGAGCTCACTACGACAGAAGTTGAAACCAACGAGTCCACACTTCATCCTCCAGAAACGGCAGAATCCTCAACACAACAGCCCTTACTTCACAAACCTAACATCAAAACCCAGGTGACCAAGCCAAGAAGCCCGGTGATAGTCCAACGGCCAAGGAAGGTCGGAGTAGTGCCGTTGTCTGACATGATTGTTTATGTGGGAGTGCCGGTTCTGCTGCAGAAACCCATTGCTAGTTTGGAGCTGAGGTGTGAAGCACAGGGGCATCCCGATCCATCTCTAACATGGACAAGGAATGGAAAAGACTTGCTGTACAACAACAGGTAAGAACTATTCATAAAAGTCCTCAGATTGTGTCCATTAAAAGTAGTGCAACTGTTACATATTGACTGGTTGGAATGGCTTCTGCTGACAGAGTAGGCCTCTTGCCTACTGGCTCACTGAAGATCCAGTCTCCAACCAAGGTGGATGAGGGTCTGTACACCTGCACTGCAAGGAACCGTCTGGGATCTTCTTCTCTGTCGTCCTGGCTGCAGATAACAGGTAAGCAAGTCAAAAGAGTCTAAAATGTCATCTTGCTAGTTCTGTTTTGCTTGAACCTTTCCCAGCATTCCACTAATTTAGCTCAGTATGTAGAGCAGGTGCCCCATGTGAAGAGGTAAAGCCTTTGACACACTGGTCGCATTTTCAACTCCAGACGTTTGTTTTTTTGTGACAATCTGTGATGAGTAAAAACTGAAAAATATAACTGAAATGATTTTGCAGCTTCACATACAAACTCAACGTCAACCTATTGTCATTTTGAGTTTGTCCTAATTTTCTGTCATGTAGTCCAGTTTAAAGTAATCTGTGTTGTTCTTTTGAGGTTGGGCGTAGATATTCTGGGAAAGCATTCTTTTCAGCTAAGAAACACACACACACAGACATAATCACAGATACACAGTAAGCTTCTACATACTCCAGTGGCTCAGGGCTGAGTCAGAGATTGGGAATGTCCGGAGCGTGCCACAGCTCAGATCACCCCTGAGCCACGCAGTCCTTCATCTCCTTTGGGCACGATCAGTCGCAACCTTTCTACATTCTCATCAAATCAACGCCAGCGTGGCTTTCCCTGATGCTGCAGCGCTTTCCCTCCCCGAAGGACAACAATTTCAGATTCCAGGCAGTGATTCAAAGAGGATTAAGTGGGTGCTCCCTATTAGCTTAATCTAAGGAAGAGGATTGGATGGGATTAAAAGTGCAGAAATATGTCCAGTCTGAATTTTATTATATTTGAACTCAAACTCAGTTGAAGGTCACGTCTAATGGGTGCACTTCAGAAATGTTAAGAATGTGATTCTGTGTTCTGTGAATGAGGTTTGAGGGGAAACTGGGCCTGAGAATTAATTTTTTTCCGTGTTGCTTCTGAACAAGAACAGGACACTTTTTAAGAAACAGACGTGAAAACCATGACCCTCCAATTGTTGTCAAAGATTCAATTAAGGTCTGCAAAAGTAATGGTATGGAGAGTCAGAATGTTGTGGTGTTTTTTGTTTTGATACCTTCTTACCTTGTGCCCTCAGTGATTGGCTCTCAGGGCAAAAATCAAGAGTGATGTCTACAAACCTGACCGCACATCAGGACAAATAGTATCTTTTAGAAATTAAAAAAAACCTGCTGTGCACATTTTGAGTTCTCTGAAACAGTAATCATCTATTACCAGTTATGTCTGCTTGAGTTGTATTTCTGTATCATCCCAAAACCACAAAGACACATGTTTTTTTTGTATTTTTAGGAAGCAAAGGAAGAAACTGTGTCCAAGGTAATAGTATGGGAGCCACTGGCCGTATTTGCTCTGAGAGGAGTAACAGCAGCCAGTCAGCTGAGCTGTGCCATGGACAAGCCTGCCCCCTCAGGTACACTTCCGCTAGTACATGTTTGGAATACTCTGATTGTTAGACCTGCTCTCTACAGTATGTGTCTTTGACTTGCATTTTAGATTTCTCTGAGCTATGTCATGTTTCATTTATTCTGAAGTGCTTGATCAAGTCTTAAATGTTTTAAATGACGGTCAGGTCTACTTTTCTAGATCTCTTTGTCTCATACATCCTGTCTGATAAGCTCCTAAACTTTGTTGACTGTTGTCCACTTTTCCTATGTGGTCTCAGGTGGCGAGTGGATCCTTGGTCACCCTGCTCAGCCAGTTGTGGAGGCGGGTCCCAGACCAGGAGTGTCCGCTGCATGAAGGGTCCTGAGGGCAGATCCAGAGAGGTGGAGAGCCAGCACTGCCTCAGCACAGGAAGGAGGCCTTCCCTCACCAGAACATGCAACGTGCAGCCCTGTGCCAGGTGGGCAACCACCCACTGGGGACTGGTAAGTCTACATTGACCACAAATACATCCCATAAGTTTGGGTGTGTATGTACTATATTTACACTATTTAGAACACAATAAAAGGGAACTATAGACACCGTAAAATAATTATTTGTCAGTGAAATGGGGGATGTTTCTTAACTGCGGAATAACCAGCTCTTCACAACATTTGTTTGAGTGATTACGCTTGCAAAATACTTGGGCGGGGGGAAGCACCCTAATCCTTCCTTATCTACTATGAGCAAAGTATTTGTTGCAGTTTGGGAAGCCCTCTTTTTTTATGAGTTGAAGTTTCCAAACGTTTTGTTGTACTCGTGTTATGAGCATTTCCTCATCTATCCATTGTCTCAAAATGTTGCAAAGTAGCTACCTTTTGAGTAGGAATCCTACGATTGTATTTTCAGGCAAACTTTTCATTAGTTTGAAAAGCTGTACTTTCTCATAATTTTGATGATGGTCTTTCCTTTTAGTGTCACGGACAATGTGTTGGTCCCAGTTTGGCCACACAGCACCGCCATGTTTTCTGCCTGGATGCAAACGCTACAAAAGTCTCCTACAGGATGTGCTCTGGACTGCAGCGGTAAACAAGAATACACATTTATGAATTAAGCTGATATATAATGTTGGCGATAAATAGCACTGTAGTAGCTGGTGTTTCAGTGAGCCACTCACCAAAGTATTTCTGACAACTTCTCGACCCTTTTCTTTGTGTCTGTGTGTGTGTGCAGGCCCAGCTCTATGAAGAATTGCTCCACAGAGACGTGTGCCCTTTATTGGCGCGTCGGCCAGTGGACCCAATGCACCGCCACCTGTGGGCGCCATGGTTTCCAGTCACGCCAGGTGACCTGCGCACACCGCCGTTCCGGAAAAGCAACACGTGAACATCAGTGCATGTGGAGGCCTCGCCCCCCTAGCTGGCAGCGCTGCAACATTTTGTCCTGTGGGAGAGGTGAGAGGGGAGAGCAGTGCACTGAACGCAGAACAGAAGTATTGTGAATGTACATTAAGGAATCTTTATTTTGTATTCTCTTTTATTTATTGAATGTTGTATATCATATTCAGTGAAGTATAATGTGGAAATACCCACTAAAAAAACATCCACGTTTCTTTCAGTGCCAGCCTGTTTCATCAACATTTAACCTCATATTTATAGATCTTTTCATAATAAACTTTTAAATTTAACTTCAAATATAAATGGTATTGCCAGGATAGTTTGGTCAAAAAGTCAGCAATGGTAAATGACATTCCCCTGATGGGCCTAGCCAACAATGTTCAAATCTTGCTTTCAGTGTGATGAGGTCTTAACATTTCTAACATTTCAAAATGAAACCACCAACACAGGAAAAAAAAGGTAAATACCAGGAGTGGTAATAAAACAATTTAGTTCTTCTTTGTATCAGGTATTACCCAAGAATGTCCCTGATATGTTTAATAACCTACAGACATGTTGGATAAAACCTCCTGACATCAGATGTGCAGTATAGATCTTCTTGTTTTGAAATGACTTTTTTCAGGGTTTACAAAAGCACACATGAAATTTTACCAAAAACACTTTTTGTTTCCATGGCAGAAGTTTCAGAAGTTAACACCTGGTATTCCCTTTGCAAACATTGTAACGGCTGAATTTGACCTGACTCCATTCTGTGAATATCAAGCAGCATTTCTGAAACGTATCTTCACTTTATTGTTCTGACTGCCTTGAGTACTGACGGCGGTTAAATCCCCTTGAACAAATGTTGAAGTGGAAACCCTTTCTCCTGTGAGTAAATATGTGTAATAACCTGTAGCCTCGTTGTTTTCCAGCAGGAGAGTGTCGGGACAGCACCAGGTACTGTGAGAAGGTTCGACAGCTGGAGCTTTGTCCGCTGCCTCAGTTTAAGAACCGCTGCTGTCACTCCTGCAGCAACACCTGAGGGCGGGGAAATATTCAACGAGGGCCAATGACAACCTGAACAGGGCCGGGGGAAGATGCTCAGAAAGGACACGGAGACTTGCAACCTCTACACCTCGTCCGACACCCACAACTGTGCCCATTGTTCTGGCTTGGACGGGGGATCCTTAGCGGGGAGAAACATTTGGGTAGTTACACTTTGAGTGTGCGTTGTCTACTCTCCTTAAAGAGGCAATCCGTGTGGTATCCGTGGGGTTGAATTTGAAAGTATTGAGAGGAGTGATGCAGCTAAAAAAAGAATGCTTCAGCTTTACTTCTTTTTTTTTTTAATCTGAAGTTATACCTACAGCTTTTCCTGAATTATGTAAAAGTATTGACATACATTTCCACTGCAGGTATTAGAAACTTCTGGTGACTGTTGACTTCTTTCTTGTAAAGAGGAACAGGTTTGTAAAAAGAAGACTTTTAGTATCTGTTGTATTTTAAGGGTTTTCCTAAAGCATTGGAACAGAGGTTCTCCATCACCATGTTCTACTGTAGCACCATCACCTTATGTCCAAAATAGCATACGACATGCAGTTCAGCGTAAACAAACATTAACATGTAATAGATATACTTCCTTGATTGACTTCATACCCGGGGATTCTGGGTAGACTCCAAACATTTTGATAACCACTGGAGACGTGTGTGTTTGCTGTTATTGCAGTGGTCTAAGAAACAGCGTTAATAAATGTTTCTTCTTTTTTTTTCTTTTTTTTTTAAGCTAAATGAGCTTTTGCTAATGATATACAGTAAGAGATGACTGCATTGGACAAATGTCATACATTTAGAAAAAGCTTTTTTTTTTGCTATCATTTATGTCATTCCGCTCATGTTGATAGCACGGATTGAAAAAGGTTTTGAAAGAAGGAAAGTAAGAAAAAAAGACGAGTAGTTGAGAGTGCAGTTTGGGGTGAAAAAGTCAGACAGAGATGTCGTTTGTATGGGTTGCACTATGGAGGAGTATGATTTAAGAAAGTCACATATGGGGGGGGGGGGTTGTTTTGCACTCAACTCATCCAAGTCTTTGTTAAAAACATGGCTTGTAGAGTTCTGCTTCATTTTGTAAAGTGTTATTGTTTGTATATTTTGTTTTTTTTGTGCGTGTCCTTTAACCACTTTGTGACGTTACAGCACATTTAAAAGTGCGTTGAGCATAACAGTTTCTAAATGAACTCATAAAGCTCAGTTTATTTTGTCCACCATATTATATTTGAGAAAGAAAAACCTTACATTTTGACCGCTCTTTTGTAATGCTTGTTCCTTGGTCAGATTTCAGTATAGGTGTTGTATAACTCAGAAGATGTAAATATGACCTACGCGTTATGGAAACGATACTTTTGTTGCTTTTAAGAGGAACGTTTTAAATGTACAGTTCTTACATGACTGTAAACAGGGTTTGCACTTTGAAATTATGTCCACAATTCTTTATCATCATGTGCAACACAACAAAGCCCTAGTAGGAAACTACTTTCATAAAGGTGTCTTTATTTGATTTTACAAGTGAACATAATTAGCATATTACCTATGTTCTCAAGTTGTATGTAGATATTTGTCTTGTTCTTTAAGCTATTTATTTTCATGTTTGTTCTTGTGCATAGTTTTGTAAATAATTACAAGGTTGGGTTTTAAGTATTCCTCTCCCTACAGATCTGTCTTGGTATTTAATGTGCATGCGATGGGGACCCTCTGCTGGTGACTAGATGTGTTGCTCTCTGCTCATGCCTGGTTTGTCATGAAATAAAACCAAATACATTCCTTTTTAAACCTGTTTGTCTCTAGATTCTCTTTCTTGTTAGTGTTTTTAATAAAAAGCAGAGTGCATTATTATTATTGTTCTCTTAACTGGCTCTATCAGTCAGATGGCACTTTAAAGAAACACAATACACTTGAGTTTTAAATGTGTAAACAGCAACCCTCCAGAAACAATCTGTCAGCTGGTAATCAGAAATAAAATCAGAGCAAGGTCTACACCGGGGGGGAAACTGTAGAGCTCCAAAACACAGAACTACATTTGGTCCGCCATCCTTCTCACTAAGAGAAACAAACCTCGGGAACACATTACCATCTGAAATAAAAATCACTGACAGAGCTCAAGGTTTTGAAGTAAGTAAAAGTCTGAGTCATTGACTCTATCCTCTAATCTTCAAATTACTGTTCCTTCTTATTTAGTCTCTTATTTGTATTGGGGCGGCTGTGGCTCAGTTGTTAGAGTCATTGTCTCTCAACCTGAAGTTGAAGGGTTCGGTCTCCAGCTCCTGCAGCAACATATCCGATGTGTCCTTGGGCAAGACACTTAACCCCGAAATTGCTCCCCCTGCTTTGTAGGCGGCGTATGAATTGGATTAGTTACTTCTGATGGTCACTTTACATAGCAATCTCGGCCATCATTGTGTGAATGGGTAGGTGTGACGTGATGAAAAAGCACTTTGAGTTGTCAGAAAACTAGAAAAGCCCTAAAAGCTCAAGTTTACCATGTGTAATGCTTCTGTTTTAATCCTAAAAGCCTAGCCAGGGACAGGGGTTGTAACATAGCCACGGCTAGAAATCAGTATGCATGGCATCTACTTTGTATTCTACATATGACACAATGCTCATTGCAGCGGTCCCTGTTAAATAAACAAAAGAAAGTCATTAAGTGAAAGCAGAAGTAAACTATTGAAGTGGTTGTAAAGCACAAATGCCTTCGTTTCTGTCAACTCATAACTCAAATGAAAACATTTCACCTTCAACACTCAGCAGAACATGTTCAGGAAGCATACTACTGCAATGTGCGAAAAACCAGCCATGAACCAGAAGAACCGGACTTTCAAGAGAGTATTTTATCAAAAGGAAATGCACTTCCTGTTTTCTGCTTTTAGAACGTTCACTTCTCACTCAGCATCTCAGCTTTTGAAGAGGCACAAACGTTTGCAGGATTTCCCCACCCATCAGAGGAAAGTGCTTTACAACATGAATCTAAAGGCTGTGATTCAGATAAGCAGATCATAACTGCACTTATCTGATGTGCCGAGGATTATTTCGGATCAGTTATGGGGGAAAAGGATGGTTGTAATTCTTCTTTGACAGCAATCAGGGTTCTGCGAGTTTCCCTCGTGGATGAACTAGAAGGACGGATTGACTCTCTGCTGGAAGTCTTAGTAAGTCGGGAGTTTTTCACTCGTGATGACCGTGAGGAGGTCTTGTGTCAGTTGGGGCCTCGGGCAAGAGTAAGAAAGGTGTTGGACATCCTGCAGTGTAAAGGCGAGGAAGCAGCTAATATTTTCCTCTCAATTAGCAGCAATCATCAGCAAGAGGCACAGAAATACTCCAAAGAAGGCAACACAGATCAACCTCAGTCCGTAGGTATGCAAATAACACCCCAGAGATGTCATTAGCACACGTTGAAAGGTATTTCTGAAGAGTTTGACTACTGTAATAGCACTGCATTGTTCTTAAACAGTAAATGTTCTTTGAAATAATAATATCAAATCATTTAGTTTCAAGATCTTCGTTTTTTTTGCAAGATATTCAAACATATCTACCTTTGCAGAGTACAACAAAGTCAAACAAAAGCATAAAGATGTCCTTAGGCGCCGGAGCGAGAGCATGCTCTTCTACAACACTCGACATGGAGAGAAAATCCTTTTTTCTGAACATTATGTCAACCTCTTGTTGGTCGATGGACACCAGGGGTTGGACATAAAAAGACACGAGGTTCTGACATTTGGGCAAAAGCGACTGTCTTTGCAGCAGAAGTCAGCAGTTCATAGAAAAATCACACCAGGGGAAATATTCCTAAGTCCAAATGGAAGTCGTCCAGTCAAGAAAGTTCTGGTGACAGGGGTGGCTGGCATTGGGAAAACCATCCTTGTGCAAAAGATGCTGTTTGATTTCGGGGCAAACAAAAACTGTCTTACATTTGACTTCGTCATCCACATGACCTTCAGAGACCTCAATCTGATCAACAAACCCACGAGCTTCCGGGAGATGGTCTTGCGTAAAAACAGGCACCTAGCTAAAGAATTGGATAACATTCTAGCTAATGACAACAATCTGCTTATCATACTGGACGGCTTTGATGAATTCAGGCACTACAGGAGCTGCGAGGTAGATGTATTTGTGTCTGAGCCTGATGAAGACGCAGAGGTGGTGGAGGTCTTTGGCAGTCTGATGCTTGGCGAACTGCTGCCCAATGCTTCTGTCTTACTCACAAGTCGACCTGCAGCTATCAACCACATCCCCGTCGGCTGCATCGACCGTTTCGTGCTCATTTCTGGCTTCTCGTTGGGCGAAGTTCAAGACTTCTTCTCGCGATACTTCCAAGACAGAACTCTTGCTGACCGCATGTTCGCCGTGGTGTCAGCGAATGATCTCATGCTGACATTGTGTTACATACCTGCGTTTTGCTACATCGTGTGCTGCATCCTCAAAGAAAGCAAAGAACTCGGTGGACCAAGCCCCAAGACCATGACGGACATTTACGTACAGTATCTAGTGGCATTGCTCCGCTCTCACACTCAAGCAAGAGCTGAAACCTTCTTTCAGGAGCAACAAGCAGGAGCCAATCAGCAGCTATCTGACACGGTGCTAAAGCTGGGCCGACTTGCCTTCAAAAAGTTGATGGAGCATCAAACTCTTTTCTACAGCAGCGACCCAGATGTGGCAGCAGTGAAGGGATGCAGCCTTGTGAGTACCTTCCTTGACAAGACGGTGGCCCAAGAGCCAGGCTGTACTGAAGAGGTTTACTCCTTTGCGCACCTTACTGTCCAAGAGTTCTTTGCAGCCGTTTACTGCGCCGTCACTGATCAGCCTTTACCTGATGCAATTCAGAACACTACAACTCCCGTGGAGGGATCCAACTACGGACATTTGGACCTATTCAACCGCTTCCTTTCTGGAATCCTCTCTGAGCGCAACGCTAACCTTCTGTCGAGGCAGGTGGGGCTGGGTTGTCATAAAGAAAAAGTGGACTCTTATCGTCAGAGGATCATCAGAGAACTTGCAGCACGCTGTGAAAACGGGGCCCATATCCTCAACTATCTGCACTGCCTGTTTGAGCAGCAGGACCCTTCTCTGGCCCTCGCTGTACAACCAAAGACACTGCGGATTAATGTTTGTGATGAAACACTCTCCCAAATGGACTACAATACTATCAAGTACTTCCTAAACCTGACAAAGGGGACAATATCAGAGCTGGATCTGACTGGGACCGGAGTAAGCTGTGAATCACTAAGAGATATTCAGCCCCTGCTGATTAGATGTCAGTGTCTTTGGTAAGTTTCAGATCAAATTAGATTGAACAGCAAATCTGTTTATGTATTTATATGAGTTTTCTTAATGTTATTTTTCTAAATGTTGTTCCATGTTCAGTACCAGTGGTCATGGGTCAAACCAAATATTGCTGGCTTTAAATGATCAATGTATTAAGAGTTAAAACCATCATTTTGTGGATGATGTATTGTGCACTCACCCCACTGCTTCATTTTTAAGGCTGGGAGAAAACATCCTCGATATGGAAGCAGCTCAAGCGATTGCTGATGTGTTGCAAGTGTCAGAAAGTATAACCCAACTAGGGTAAGATGTCGATAAACTATTCAGGCTTCAAGAGATTAAAAGCCCACAAAGTACCACAAAGACTGTTTCACAATTTGTGTTCTCGTTTTAGACTTGGATGGTCGAACATTGGGGATGAGGAACTACTTGTTCTATCAGATGCCATACGCGTGAAAAAAAAGCTTGAGCAGTTGTGGTAAGAAACTTGGCTTCACTTTACAATGGGGAGAATAATATATTTTTAGGGAATGAAATGTTTGAATCTTTTCAGCCTTTTTATATTTATGTATTGTTAACACTTATAATAGAGGTCTTATTTATAATAAAGTTTGCACTGAGCTTCATGGCCCTTGGAAAAGAGTAGACCTGTAGTTATCAACCTGTAAAATATGTCCATATTCTGTATATTATCTGTAATCTAGTATAGCATGCTCACTGCACCTTAATCTGTATATTATAATCTGAAGAATATACTTATATTCATAGCATTTATTTATATTTATAGCATCCCATTAATCCAGCCATATATACCCAATAATTCACTTTTTTTAGTCTACAGCTGTAAATTTTGTAATTACTGTACATAGCACAGGTTCTTGCACTTTCTGCTTATTTGCACTTCTGGTGAGATGCCAAACCTCATTTCGTTACTCTATACTTGTATATGTGTAATGACGATAAAGTTGAATCTCATCTCATCTCAAGTGTTGAATCAAAGAAAGAACTGACTGTATAGGCACAACATGGTGCCCTAAATCTAAACTGAATAGATATATGAATAAAACATAATATACATCTTATTTTCTGGCCAATTTCTATTCAAAAAAATCATTTAAAAAAAGGGGGGAAACATGCTGAATAGTTTTTATATGATATGGCTTGCTGATAAATTTAAATGTAAAACATTTTAAACATTGTTACTGGTATGTGCTTTTACAGGATGGAGGGAAACCGCCTGACCTACAGAGGTCTGATGACCCTCAAGGACCTGACTCCATATCCTCTGGAAAGAGTTGTGTGAGTAGGTTTTTTCATCAAATCATTCTAATCCCAATTTTTTTCAAAGTTACATTTTTCTGAAGCTGTTTTTGATTCTCTTTTCATACAGAGCCATATGGAATGACCTGACTGACACCGATCCAGAATCCTTTAGCACTAGAGAAAGTGTAACTGTGGATTTCACAGATGATGATGATATGTGGGACGGATGGGGGCAATGGGTGTTGAAAAGGTGTGAGGTCAGCAGCAATGAGAAGTTAGTGATGGTGCTCCACAAAGTGTGCAACGTTTCAGCCCACTGCTTGAAAGCGAAGTGGGCGAAAACCTTCTACGAGCAACTAACACAGCTCATCACCGGCAGGATAGAGAGCTGCACCGAGGAAGACATGTGCAAGAAGCTCAAAAAGTTTGAGAACATTTTGCAACACTGACAGACAAATCTTTACTTACCTCAAGTCATAAGCTATAAATGGAGTTCATGTGTTTGTTTGATGATAAACGCTTTGTGTGAAACATATTGATTGTGAATGATAAATCAGTATCACTACAGGATTATATATACTACATAATATGATGCAATTTCCTGTCTTCAACCTCTAATTTGGGATTTTCCCTATGAGGGAATGCATGCAGGTCACATATCCAGTATGTCATTGAAAATATACAATATTCAAAACAACTAGTTGGCCCGTACGGGGATCGAACCCGCGACCTTGGCGTTATTAGCACCACGCTCTAACCAACTGAGCTAACCGGCCACGGCACTTTCTGATACAAATTATGTTTTGTATCCATTTGTTTCCCTTTAAAAAAAAAAAGAAGAGCCTACCATGCTGGGAATTTATATAAGTGAAAAATGTAATCTTTAACTACATACTGGTTATCAGGTTAAACAAATTACAATAAAGTAGGCCTACTGTTTACAATAATATATTAAAAAATGTATTACCTTATAATACTGATGTGTTTTCTATTTATTTTGATTTCTATCAACTATTTATATTATAAGCTAAATGTTTTATACTTTTTTTGTAATATAATAAACACACGTTTTAAATAAAAAATTATCAGCTGTATTCACCACTGTCAATAAAATGTTGAAACTATATGCAAAAAAAATAAAAAAAACGCATCTTGTTCATTGTATTTTTTTTTATTTTTTTTTTTTTTAGAAACTTACCGGAAGTGTTAAAAACTGCTCGCTCTGATTGGCTGATTGTTGTCCGACGATTTTATCCTGCGACATGAAAGTGTCGTACTAGTGCCGTGTTCGTATGAAGTTAGCCGGTAAGCTATCGTTTTCTTTTATCTTTTGTGCATGAAGCCCGTCAAACTTAATCGTTTATTCACCTCTAATTAAGTCAGTTTTGTCCGTTCAATCATTGCTGAGTGGTTTAGGGGCTTTTGTAATGAAGTGGAGCGACCGTAGAATATTTAAAATGTCACTTCCCGCGAATCGACATAATTTAGCTTCAACAACTGTTTGCTAAAATGCAACAATAATAATCCTCGATTCAAACAGGAGAGAATAACTTAGAGTACTTAGAAGTGGATATATGTGATACTTATCATGTTTAATACCTACTTCATCGATTGCATGTTTTAATCTTACTGAAGGGGCGTGTTTACTATGAAGTTGTGGATCCTGCAGGAGAAAAGCAAACAAGATCAGGTCTGGTGTAGGGATCATACATATTTTAAGTGATGTAGGGGTTGTTTCATTTGTGTACATTATAATTGAGTTTGTTTGTTGTTATCTTCTGCACAGCACATTGGGTTTAAGAAGTTACTATTTGCTTATTGTACATTACTGTCCTTGTCAATCAATCAATTTTCATTTGTATAGTGTCAACTCATAACAAGTGTTATCTCGAGACCTACAAAAAGCAGGTAAAAAGACCTTACTCTTTGTCTTTTAACATTACAAAAGAGCAGGTAAAAAGACCTTACTCTTTGTCTGTTAACATTACAAAAAGCAGGTAAAAAGACCTTACTCTTTGTCTTTTAACATTACAAAAAGCAGGTAAAAAGACCTTACTCATTGTTATGTTACAAAGATCCGGCCTATCCATCATGAGCACTTTAGCAAAGCAGCAAAAGTTACAGTGGGAAGAAAAAACTGCCTTATTAAAAGGCAGAAATCTTCGGCCGCATCCCCGGCTCATGATGAAACAGCCTTCACAGGACTAGACTGCGCCGGGCTTGGAAAGGGATAGGGGGAGAGATGGGATAAGATGCAGGAAGAGGGATAGGGAGCAAGGGGGTGTGGGGGGGGGAAGGCAAGCCATCCATCAACATCAACTTGTGTTGCAGTCTCACCCACAGGATGATCGACATAGAGAGAGGTGCTGCTGAGGCTAGCACCGAAGAACCCAGCAGTAAGAGCAAGGACCTCGAGAAAAAGAAAAGGACCCGTGTGAAACATCTACTGGGTGACGTGAAGAAGCAAGTGGAGTTCTGGTTTGGAGATGTCAACCTTCACAAGGACCGCTTCCTGAGAAAACTCCTAGATGAGTCAGAGGACGGATGTAAGACTCTATAATGCACTCCAACATTCACATCTGACGTTGATTACAAGGTTATTTGAGTAAAAAGTTAATGTTTTTGTCTTTAAGATCTTGACATCTCTGTGTTGGCAAGCTTCAATCGAATGAAGACGCTGACAACGGACACAAAGCTGATAGCGAGAGCGCTGAAAAATTCATCTGTTGTCGAGGTAGTGCGACGTGAATCTCTTTTGAAAACTCTTAAATTAGTTTCTAATGAATGTACTCAACACGCCTGGGTTCCTTTTCTTTTCAGGTTAACCTGGAAGGGAATAAAGTGAGGCGTCAGCTTCCTATCGGAGACGTACCAAATAACGTTGACAGCCGCACGGTCTATGTGGTAAAATAGTTATTTTCTACGTTTAAAGAATTAAATAATTGTTGATTTATTCTCTGGATGTTTATAAAGATTATATATACAGAATATACACATTACATTTGCTTTCACTTTTCTGCTCAATTTGAGAAATGCCTGCTAGAATGAAGAATGTTGTACGATCATAAAATAATAGATATTTCTTTTTTTTTTTTTGCAGGAACTTTTGCCCAGGGATGTGGATCACAGCTGGGTCGAGAAAGTGTTCACAAAATGTGGGAATGTGGTTTATATCAGCATCCCTAGATACAAGAGCTCTGGTGACCCCAAGGGTTTTGCGTTTGTCGAGTTTGAGAATGAGGAACAAGCACAGAAAGCCATAGAGGTGATCACTTCAATTTGAATATTTAACGTGAATATCTGACCACAGTGGTGTCATGTTTTTGCTCTTTTGGAGGAAAGAAACTCACAAAGTATTTGGTTGTTTGTAACAGATGCTGAACAACCCCCCTGAAGATGCTCCCAGGAAACCCGGGATTTTCCCTAAAACAAAGAACAGAAAGCCTCTGCCCCTGCCAGATGACATTCCCCCACCAGGTACAATAAACAGTCATACGTTTCTCTTTCACTTCCCTGGATCATATGACGACATCTGTACTATTTATTTAACAACTTGCACCCTTTTGGAAACCCTCCAGGTGAAGAAGAGGAGAAGAAAAAGAAGAAGAAGAAGAAAAAAAAAGATGGCGCCAGCTTACAGACGTCAACTGAAGAATCCAAAGAGCAGGTGATGGAAGCAGAGCCCTCTGAGCAAAAGAGGAAGCGCTCAGCAGCTGGGGATTTGGATCCAGAGGTCAAGACACCGGGGAAACTGTCCGATAAAAAAAGACGACGGTCGACCACAGCAGAGGGAAGTGAAAGTGAGCTGCCGTCAAAGATGAGGAGAGCTAGTGAAAGTGAAGGTGTGCAAAAGGAAAAGGATGTCACAAAGACGAGTAAGTTATTTTATCATCTTCTGCTCCATTCCAGGTCTAATTCATTTTCTTTTGCTTGTCCTCTCTAAAAACAAAGCTGCAATAAAACCACAAGTAGCATGTTGCGTAACCTGTGTCATTCCCATTGTTTTCTGTAGAAGCGCCTGCTCAAAGCGAAACAGAGAGGCGTGTTGAGGAAGGGAAAGAAAACATGGATGACTCCACAGTTAAAGCAAAGAGGAAGAGAAATAAGAAACACAAGGAGAAACTGAAAATCGAGGAGGAAGTCATCCCACTCCGGGTTCTATCAAAGTGAGATCAGCATCCCTTTTTTTTTAATGCTGTCATCGTCATGAAGTAAAAGAAAACCCCCTTTTCAAAATGTCATTTTTCTAACACAATGATTGTCTTCCTCTTTCGCGTGAAGGAAGGAGTGGCTGCTGCTGAAGGACGAGTATCTGATCTTGCAGAAGCGCAGCATGACGTCCCTAAAGAGGTGCATGACCAAGATATATCGCAAGGAGCCCAAGGTGCCAAAGGAGCACAAGAGACACATGGAGACGGTCGATGATCCTCAAGATGGAAACAGTGAGTTTGAAATCATCTGATCCCAGTGATTTCAGAATATAAAGACTTAACAGCTGACTGTATAAATAAACACTAGTGGTGTTTTAAAAAGTTAAACTCTCTGTAGAAAAAACGTCTTTGACTCTGGATGATCAGCCATTCACAGTTTCTTGCATATTCTTGTGTCCTTTGGGATTAATCTCTCTGTTGGCAGTCAGGTCAGAGGTGAATCATTTTTGTAGTCCAGTGTGATGAAAACGTGACTGAAACTTCAACATTCTAAGTAGGAGTGGGGATTTCCTGTGTAACTCCTGACACCATATGAAAAGCGGTACCTGACTCATAGTATGACGATCCAGTGACTCTGCAGAAATCTGTGTACTGCTTCACCATTTAACGATTACGTCACAGTGTCTGAAAAACTGAAGAGTAAAGTACGCCCCCTTTAAAAAATCACTTCCATGAACATGTATTTATTCAGTGAGTTGTTTGTGTCAGCTTCACAGAAGTAATAATAATAATAAAGTTTATTTATATTGCGCTTTTTGCAGACAAAGGTCACAAAGTGCTTTACATCAACAAAAAACAACAACAGCATACATCCAATGAAAGAAGGGAGAAAAAAAAATGTGACGAAATCTGTTTTGTGCCATATTTGTCATTTAAATTATACATAATGTGAGTCGGTGTGTATTTTAGAGGTCTACCAGAGGGAACAACAAGGTTTAACCTGTATCCCTGTGTGACATTTTTCTATTGTGTTCAGTGATGTCCACAGTGATGCAGCTGTGTCGCTCTTTTTGTACTGTCTGTTTCCACTTTGTAAAGTTTACTTTGCACTCCTACTAGCTGCACTACGGTAGTTGAGAGATCTCAGCCTGCAGTGAAAGTTGATAAGTACAGACCCTCGTCTCTGGAGTCGTGCTTCCCACCTCCGCTGGTCACTCGTTCACTGGAACAGTATTCCACCGTTTGCTTTAAACACCATTATGACCTCAGGACGGAGAAGGGGTGGTACAAGTGGCGCTGTTAACTCCATCTGCGTCACTCAGTAGGTTTCCCAGCGTGCTGTTTTTGACGAGGGCTGCTCTCACTGTAATGACGGTGCATGCCTCAGTTTACATGAGTACTTTGTTTGCACCGATATACAGAAAGCAGCCAACATTCTAGATAAAGTTAGGTATCAATTACAGGTAGATTTTACAGACAAATCAGGACAACAATATCTTGCCTTTTTGAAATTTTGTCCTATAATTTTTCCTATAACAGTGGAAGTATTTGTCCTGGAACTAGTTTATAATAGTTCATGTACAACATGACTCTGCCTTTATAAGATCAACTTCAGTGATGGTGATTTTCTCATACTTGACAACTTCAAACAGAAGCTAAAGATGCTTTTGGTCAGAATAATATTGCATTATTTGTTTTGTTTGGTTAAATGCTAACATATTGATTTGTGTTTTTCTGTTTCCTTCTAGATGAGAAATGTATCAAAACCGAGAAAGCGAATAACCACGGCCCTCAGTTTACCAGCGGTGTCATCATTAAGATCACAGACAGCAAGCCGCTACCGCAGAGGAAGATCATCAAAGTACAGTATATGTTCCAGTGTCCAAGACTCTTTGTCATGCACATTTCAAACATCCCTTTAGATCACAACCAGTCTGTTCTACACTCACTGTAAAGTTGATCACAGCAGCTGGCGTACTTTTCGTTTATTAGCACATTAGCGCAGTAAGATTATGAACTCGAGTGTAACTTCTGCTTCTTTGTGGATTACATTGTGCAGGCTGCTCTGTGCAAAATCTCCCCGGTGGCGTACGTGGACATCCTAGAAGGAGACGCTGAGGGTCACATTCGCTTCCATAGCCCCGAGGAGGCTAAAGCCGTTAGCGACGTACGAGCAGAGCTACAGAAGGAGCACAGCTGGAAGCTTGAGATCCTCTCAGGTATGAAGAAAACGTGGAGGGAGAATCATTTGAGCCTCTGTTGCTCTCCCGTTGAGGAGAAGATGTGGATGACTGAGCTGGCACTGTGGAGCTTTTTACATTATTGATGACTGGCAGAAATAATTTACTGTGACAGCGCCCGTCAGCTTGTCTCACGTTCAAAACTTTCCATCATTGAAATTCCACCTCTAACAGAGCTAAAAGAAGTGTTGCTCACATGGTTGTGTGAAGATTTAACATAAGGGATGATGCCCGATGAGGTGTCAATTATCAGGGCTTAATGGACGACGTGGAGGCCTACGCGTCAGACGGTTGCCTCCAGGAAGTAAAGAAAAGTCAATCATAATTATTATTATTATTTTTAATGTGTTTGCGGCCAGCTGATGCCAATGCCAGCAGAGTTTTATAGGCCAGAAAGATATAGGTTAGGGTTAGTGTTATGTTGCTATGGTTACTCTGCAGCGCATTAATTTGGAACAGTGATTTAACTGAAACTACTTCCCTAGGTGTCCATATATCAAAAGTCAATGGATGCACATGTGACACCCTTCAGCCAATCAGAATCGAGTATTCACACAGACCACGGTATAATGAACTTTCATTGGATGCGTCTCACAGGTGATCATGAGCAAAGGTACTGGCAGAAGATCCTCGTGGACCGCCAAGGCAAGCTGAATCGTCCGAGGGAAAAGAAGCGAGGCACAGAGAAGGTGAGATCAGCCTTGACATTTTTTTAAAGGAAAAAAACAAATTTATAACCTTTTGTTCACCGCTGACGTCATTCTGAGGTTGTACACAGCAGCTTTTTACTGCATGCTTTATTAGAATTCCATATTTAATGAGGTATTTGGGATATCAAATCCTGAAGAAATATACACACATTCAGGATTGGAATTTGGTTTGCATACTGAAAGCAGCTTATCCTGGACACGCCCATATAAGGATATGGACTAATATGTGAATCACATGTAATCTGTACAGCTGAAGCAGATTGTTTATTTGCTTTCACATCTGATTTCTATTTCTCTTGTCACTTTGCAGCTCATATCCAAAGCAGAAAAAATCATCACTGCTCGAGCCAAAGAGGCTCATAAGCACATCCGTTTCCAAGAAGACTGAGCTCTGCTGAAACGAGTGTAAATATTGAAGCACGTAGACGTCACATGATGTGATTTGAGGGGGACACGTTGTGTTAATTTGTTTTAAGCTCAAGAAGAACTGAATGGAATCTTGAACACGTTTAAATTAGTTAAAATGTCCCCTTGTTTTTTATTTCTGCACTGGAGCCTCCAAGGTCATGTGGAATGCTACTTTGCATATTGAAAAATACTTTTTTTTTTGTTTGTTTTAATGAAAGGGAGAGTTTGTATAGGATGTAAATATGATCATTTGAAAGATCTCCCAGTCCAATCATGAACAAGTCAGGGCATTTTCTTTTGAAGACGATTGCCTTTTTGGTTTTTAATAAAAAATATCATTTGTTATTTCTTACACAGTCTTGCTTTTCTTTTGAGTTTCTGTGAGAGGAAGGAGGAACAACTCGCACCGACCTTCATGCAGTCTAATGCTGCAACGATACCACAATTATAAACATGACATGAATGATATGAGAAGAAAATGTGATGCAGTGACATGGTTTAATATTACATTAACGATATGCAGTACAAGAAATGAAAGTGCACATTAGCTAAAACTCTTTAAAGTGTAAGTGCCTGTCTGCTGTTCCTTATGAGAAACTAAACCTGTGTTTGCAGCATGTCCCTTCAGAAACAAAAAATAAATCCAGAAAGCAGATTTTTATTCACCACTGAATTGGCACTGATTACTCGATAGGTAGCTGATAGTTTGCAGATGGCATCAAAACATTGTGAAAGCGTGACCGTTAAACCCAGGCCTCCATCCTTAAAAGTAAATGTGCATGCTGTGAGAAAAGCATCGCCTGTTTACATCAAATATTTCTTTGTATTTATTGCCATACATTCATATTTTCACAATGACTTAAACCCAAACCTGAAATTTGCATCAAACTCAGCCGTGCACCGTGTCTAAATTACACATATTGATAAAGTCAGGTTCTGAAACATTGCCTCTGTATTTGTGCAGTGAAGATGATGGCACCTCATCTGCTCTCTGTCTGTAAGAGACGTAAACACCAGATGAACTTTAAAACTTCAGGATTTTCAGACCTGTGAAAATGAAGAGGCCACAGATGCTCTCTCTTGTGATTGCTTTTGGTTAAAAAATGACAATCTTTAGATTTAATTACATTTCTGTACTCGTATCGATGTGCTATCGACTATTTAAAAAAAAAAAAAAACAGAGATAGTGGTTAGTTCATGTGCCCATGTACAGAGACTGGTCCACACGCCGCCCAGGTTAGAATCTGACCTGTGGCTCCTTTCCATCCTTCATACCCCCCCCCCCCCCTCTCTCTCTCTCTACCATATTTCTGACTATCCACTGTCTTATTTCTCCAATAAAAGCATTAAAACCCCCAAAACAAACCTTTATTAAATTAAATAAAAGATGACATTGTTTTAAACAAGTGGTCTTAAAGTCATATCTTTTTTTTTTTTTTTTTTACAACCTTAACTCTGTCACAACTGTTATTGTAAGTTATTATTGTGTAGAGCTAGAGGGCACAATCACGTCAAATGCTAAAACATGAGGTCTGAATGCTGAGTCTTACTGCCTCTGTAAAAATGTCCCTACTCACCATTTTCTAATGCATTGCACTATTAAAGATGTAAAAGTCCACATTTAGCTGTAACGTATTCCAGAGTGCTTCCTAAGCTGAATATGAAGCAGCTTCAATTAGTGATGACATAATCCTCTAAATGAATGGTCCTGCAGAGCATCAGTGACATGCTTGTGAGTATAAAAATAGCTGCTCTTACATAATCTTAGCTTCATTTATGGCTTTTATTGTTGTTAATGGCAGAAACTACCTGAGGTAAGAGTGGCAGCAACGGCCAGGAATCCACCTGATCTCAAGAAAAACTTCTAGAAACCATGCAGCCAGAACCTCCTGGATTCTTCAGTCCCGTTGGAGATGCATTCATAGCCGGAAGAAAATCCACTGTGAGCAGGAGTTGGAGTTTCCTTGGTGACAGGATAGTTGGAGTTACACACTCTAGTCTCGCACGGTTTAGATTGAGGGCTCAAAGGCTTTCGGTCGTTTTTGCAGATCTGTGCTGGCTCACATGAGCACACGGAGGCGGTGGACTTCTGCGGCGCGTTCTGCTTTTTCTTTGTTAAAGGTTGGGAGATTCTTGCTTTGTTCCAGACTTTAAAGTCTGCCCTCATGGTGGTCGTTGTCTCCAGCGGCTCCTTGCTTTTCACAAAGTTTTGCAGAGTTGGGAGGACCGGTTTGGCGCGTGGACACTGGTGTCCTTTGTAGTCCGCGTGTGTCGTGGACAGGAATTCCTCGCGATCCGACGATGGACTGGTCTTTTTGGCCTCGGGCTCTGATAGAATGTTTTCATAGATTCGATTTGCAGGTTTCAAACTCTGAACCTTGGCCTGTGGTGAATGGGTGACGTAGTCACACCTGTAGCTGGTCATGCGTTCAAATGGCTGTGACTTTCCCATGTCTCTGTCTGGCTTGGAGTCGGCGGCTACACAAACGGGGCCTTTCTTAAAGGAACCTTCTTTGGGAGTAGTGCTCGTGACCAATAGCCCTTGGCTGACCTTCAGGCTGTCATTGAGCTTAAAGGGCTGACGTTTGGCGACTTTCCACTCTCTGAAATCATCTGGAAGCAAGAGCAGTGAAAATGGATTTGGAACATGATGTACAATGTATTTGTTGTTTTAGATCTAAAATGCACGATACTGATGTGATGTGCAAGCTGCTCACTCTGGTACACGGTCTTGTAGTCCTCTACTGAGGACGCTCTTTGTTTGTTTCCAAAGCATAAAGAACGGTCTGGAGCACTGGCAGTTCTCTGTTTTTCTTTTGGCGGCAGCGGTGGTTCTGGGGGCTTGGGTGGAGTTTTTATCACCTTGTGGGCCAAATAGAAAGTTCTGAAACACAAAGTTATGACGAGAGAGTTGTAATTGAATGACACTACTGTTTGGTTTGTGTAGAACGAGGAGCGAGCACAAGGCGTCGTGATCCTGCCTCACCAGACGGGAACATCTTCAGAGTGTGTCATGAATGCTGTCCAGTGAGATAAACACGTTGGATCTTACCTACAGGTGGTCACATCCGCAGCCGTCCCCTTCAGTGCATGGTACGGGTGTTTCTGCATGGTGGTTGTGACCATGGCCTTGTAGCAGTGAGGGTGACGGTACCCTTCTTGATACTCAGTGGTCATGAGGGCCCGACTGTAAATGGTGGAAAAGTAACTTTATACAACTTCAACAACACTGGAGTGATGCTTTAACCTCTGTAAGACATACAGAGGAAAGAAAACAGCAAAGGGCTGAAAATCATTCAGAGGAAGACAAAAAGATAAAAGGTGTGAGGTGAACAAAACACAGACATCTTTGGCATCTCACACAAAGGTAACATTTTATGTAAAACCTGCTGAGTTGTAATTGACAGCTTTACAACATACACAATCAGCATCAGGCTAAGCTGATCACACATTTTGGCAGATGCATCATATTCAACATCCTGCAAAACAAAGTCCCAGAATTTCATTAAAAAATATTAATGTAACATTTAAAAAAAAAAATACAAGCTAGCATTTTATGTTCTCCTCAATAAAAGCCGTCAAAAAAGGTCCGTCCGTCATGTAAGTAAACACATGAGCTCACCTCATTGATGCTCCTGGTTGGTGGTCGGTGGGCTGGGTGATTTGCGCCCTCAAACTTTTGGGCTCCGTCTCTCTTCCAGCCTACTCTCGTCGGCGTCCTGAGGCTGGAGCTTGTGGTAACCTGCTCTCTGACTGTTCACGGCAGGCCTACAGAGTCTGAATTATTGACCGGAGGATGAACATGGGGTGTGTGTGTAGAACGAGAGTAGCACGCAGCGGCCGACAGCGTCTAAAAATAAACATCAGTGGATTACTCAGTGATGCGGACCGGTTGTCAAGGCGAGGACGCCGCTCGTGATGATGCACTTTTTTTTAATTTATTTTTTTTTAGCGATAAACGAGAATTCTAAAAATAATGTGACAATTTAACAAAGTGGACGAGCGACTTATGGGAGGGGTGTGTGGGGAGGGGAGGTTGTTAAATTGCATGTTTCACATTTCTAACTCGCTTTCACTGTGTATTTTTTTTTTTAACATGCTGAATATGCAACACAGTTGGGTCGTGCATGCTGCAACGTGACTCAGTCCCAGGAGTCCATCTGTCACTTTGTACTCATGTCCAAAAAGAGAGAGAGAGAGAGAGTGAGCGAGTGAGAGAGAGAGAGGGAGAGAGGGGGGATTTAAAGCCACACATGCACACACAAACAAAAACAAAATGAAAACGGATGTAGTCAGGGGGGATTCTGACTACGCACTGATGATAAATTATGGATGACTGTGTCCACAAAATCGAGCGCCTTGCAAAATCTGTCCACTAGATGGCGTCCAAAGCTTTTTTTTTTTTTTTAAAAGACCGCAAAAAAACTCAATTAAATATGTATTTTGTTTATGGCACCTACATTTAAAAAATAAATACTCAACGCTGCAAATGCAATAGATGTTGATACGTTTTTAAACTTAAAAGCCTAAAAATGCTATTTTTAGGCTTTTGTCAGATTATAACGGAATCAGAGTTAGAGCATGTGTTACTACTTTACAACCAGGCCTGTATCCATATGGCCTATATGTGGTGTATAACTAGAAAGAAAACAAAAACACGGTGTAGATGGAGGGCTCAACTGCGAGAATAAAGGATATTTAGGCCTACTGATCCCAAATGAACAGAATGCATATATCACTAAAACAGAACTCCAATAAAGAGAAGAAATACATTTATTAAATGAAAAATATTTCAGACATAAAGAATCATTATGTCCAGTGCTTTGCAAGCTGCCATTGTGCGTCACACTGACTTAAAGCTCCTGTGAGGAACTTTCAGTGTACTGCGATCTCGGTTTGCTGATCCTCCTGATCATCCTGCCATCTCTTAAAAGTCAAATGTTTCACTCACTGTGAATATAAGCTGTGGAGAATGTAAACAAAGGCTGTTTCTGCAGCGTGCTGTAATCCACTTCATCTGTCACCTTACCCCCTGGCAGTGATTTCAAGTGTTAATAACAGATGTGAAGAAATGATCTAACTGGTCAATGATGTTCTTGTTTGCTTTCGTAGATCATAAGCAGGCATCGTTTTATAGTTTGTCTGTTTCTTAACCAGCTTAAAACCCCTCACATGATCTTTAAATGTATAGAGGGATACAAACTAGTTTTGTGCTCTTAAAATACCCAACCAAAGGAAAGCTGCACTCATTGTCACACAGTCAAGTCTACACGAGCAGAGTATAATAGAGATGTGTCGCTCACGGACGAGTCAGCTCTATGAGATGATTCTTTTATGTATATGAGTGTAGCCGGCTAACTGAGCCGAGCTAACCCCCCCCCCCCCCCCTGTTGTTATTTAGTACATGACAGAATGAAGGGATGATCTTTTCTCCACTCTGCACGGCCACAGGCACACCACTGTATAATACCATAATGTATTATACCAAGCATCGTGTAAAATGGGGTTAATTATACGATTTAGTAAAGTATAGTATAATACTTACAATGAATCATTTCAGTACAGTGCATTGCATTGTCAATCATAGACCAAAAACAATACTGCATTTGACAGATTTAATAAAAGCCAAATTGTTGCCAAATGCTGTTTGGGAGCTCTTCTTGCTGAGCTGAACCAAAAGATCAGGATCACTAAAAAGAGCCGGTATGTCCATGGTATCATTACTGGAGTAAAAAGTATAAAGCCCCATTACAAACTAGGTAGTGATTTTAAACTGTAATCCGTACTTTAACAGTATTCTATAACATCACTTATTAATTTTAAGGAACTGCTGAAGTCAGATCTTTATTGAAGAGATACTTCAAATTAACTTGTGATGACTTATTACTAGCCCAAAGATCTTTAGTACTTCCCTTTACACTAAAACCAAAAGAGTGAATAAGCTACCGTAAGTTATCTCATGTTTACTTTGTTGATCAAATTATTCATTGATTTTTTTGTTTTTGTTTTTTCTTGCTAATTTTTGTCAGTTGTCAGTTTTGAAAGGTGTTTGTCTTGTGAAGCTGTTTGAGCTGCATGATATTCACATTACATGGTCACGTTGAAACTCAAGGGTTGGACCTTTTGCCCCATATAGCTTTTATAAAAGTTTTATGCCCTCAAATCTCTTGAGTGTTAGGATCATGCCCTCTTAATGAAAAGCATTATGAGTTGTAACGCAGTTGTAATGCAACACAACAATAACTTCAGTCCGCTACTGCCTCTAACTAATGCATTTCAAGTGGTTAAGGATCGCCCCGTGTTAATTACTGTATGTTTACTTCATTCTGAGCTCTCCATCTTTCTCTTTCCTTCTGAGTGATTTGGAGTGAAGATGCATTAAAAAGCAAAGAGGCTGGAGAAGTCAGGAGTCTGCTGAGGTTTATGGATATTTGAAGCCCTTTCCCATTAAGTATTACTGACTGCATATGAAAAATGACTGCTCTCTTCAGTGTCATCGTGCACCGAAAAAAATCATCTTTGCATTTTGAAATGATGGAACAGGGTTAGAGGATAGATGTTGATCATGCTCTTCATAAAATATGGATTAAAAGAAGCTCAAATTTAGAGCAACAGTCTCCAAAATAAATGTACAGAGCATCCTTCAGCATCAGTGCATTACCAGCTACAGCTGCATTGATCTCAGATAGCTGTGCTGAAGATTAGAACATACACAAGGTTATCATTCGGTCGTTTAAACATAGTCTTGTGTTATGAGAGTGGATAAGGGTTAGATTTAAAGTTGAAGTATGTTCAGGCTAATTGGCCACATCGAGGTTGTTTTATACCCCCATCATGACAACCTCAAATGAGAAATCAATGCATCAAACACAGTGGGCACACTGTGGGGTCGCCAAACGACTGCATCTCTGTTAGAGACGCGTTGATGTGCTTTGTAACTCCCTTATCTCCACTTGATGTATATTAAACAGCCTCAAAAAAATAATGCTATTTTCACGCCATTAGATGTTTCAGTAAGTCCCTTCATCAGCCCATACCTTTGAAATAGAACTTTCCAGATTTGTGTGCGCTTTTACGCAGCGTCACGACCAAAAAAACAAACAAACGACAGAAGTAAACATCCTCACACGTTGGCTCAATGATATGTCCTTCCAATGAAGTCACACCAACATTTCATTAATGATTATTGTCTTCATTGTCTCGCTTTCTTGCCTTGTTTTACAGTAAGCCATGTTAAGTTTAAACAAAATGCAACTGCGTCTTTACGCAGCGGTCCGTCTTTGTCAAACAAGGGATATGAAAGTGATAGTATATATTTGCACATCATGGCAACTGTAATGCGACTGCAAGAGCTCGAAGGGAGCGGGTCAATAAATTATGTTAATCAGTCCAGGCAGATTGGAGGCGTGTAGTTGCCATAATGAGGGGGAGCACGCCTGCACTGTGGAAAAGCTCCGAGCGGTAAAGCTGTCTCCACTGCACGCGCGCTGCCTTCCATTTCCCCAGTCTCTCTTTCTACTTTATTGTGCATAATAGCGCGTTTCCTCTGCAGCAGACTACTGTGCAAGGCTCGGCGCAACAAGTTTGCTCGAGCCCCCGCGACGCGCCCGTCAGACAGGTTGACTTGCTTTTGGCTGGAGCGGAGTAGAGCGCCTCTCTTTTTGGTCGCTGTCACCACAAAGTCACACTGCACGTGAACGCGGCGTCGCAGAATCTCACTCACACACTCACACTCACACACACACACACACACACACACACACACACACACACACACACACACACACACACACACACACACACACTTTCTCGCAGAACAGTGTGCCATAAATTCGCGACTCCGCGCCAGATGCAGTTTGCTCCCAGCGGCGCGTGTAGTTGTAGTTAAATGGAGATCGCGGCGGCAAGAGGAGCATCTTCGTGCGTGGAGAAAATGGAGAAAGAAGTGGCGCCTCAGAAGCGACAATGTCACCGCGCAACAGTGCTGAACATATTCTCATCTTTATTTTCGGTGGCGTCCATCGCCTTCTGCGTTCTGCTGAGCATTAACTCAGCTGATATCAAGAACCGGGTTTTGGATTTGGAGAGTGGGAATGGCGAGCACACCTTCATCCGTGCCCCGGGTTACTCCATGGATGATTTTAATTCACTCATTGAACAAAGAGTGGACGAGCTGCTCTCTCAGGTAAGATTTGCTTGTGCACTTTTGATTTTTTTTTTTTGTTTCATTTTCCTACTTAGTTGCCCCTAAACCTGCAAACTGTCAGTGAACATCCACAACAGAAACCCCGATATATTGATTTAATTGAAAGCCACATGTGTATGTGAATGAAAATGCCTTTCTTTCAAAATTTCAGCGCTCCTATGAAAATTTTGTCAAGATTCGGACTGCCAGACAAGCAGCAGCTGAATGCAACTGCCCCCCAGGTAAGGAAAACTCAGTCTCCTGCTGTCTGTTGGTGTGTGAGACACTGGATTTGCCTCCAGCTTGTGTTTGCAGAGTTTTATAAAATAATGAATGGAAGCTGACTGAACAGGTCCTTAGTTTTTTTTCATTGACACAGATGACCCATGGCAGCTTGCCTGGATTGCGTTGATAGTTTTCTAGTGGGGGGGTCCAGTGTGAAGGATGCACACAGCTGACCGTCTATAACACTTAACAGAAAGAAAGGCATTTAACAGGGGGTCTATACATAGAGGCGATGAGAGGTTGTTTGACTTGTGATGTTGCCTGCTCACTTGCCCTCTCCGAGGTAGAAAAAAAAAACCCTCTTGAAATTCACTTTTCCCGCCAGTAGATGGAAACATTTATTCCTTCAGTGTTGGTCAGCGTTCTGGGATGGAGTCAAGGTTGGGTTAGTCAGTGCATCACAGAGGGATGTTGGAGGAAATGCACAACACTATTATTGGCTGTAATCACTTTTATTCTACATTTGTATCCATACCACAGCATTAACTGCTGTGCACGGTTTTATTTGGGGAAAAAAAATGTTGCTTTCTAGATTGAAATCTGCATGAAGACAGATGTGAAATGAGATATTTTGCTATTTGAAATACTCCAGCAGGTTTCAGCTTATATCAGGTGTAATGTAAAGTTTAGATGCTTGTGTAGAGTTTGAGTACGGAGTCCATTCATACTTTCCTCCTTGATGTACATCTAAGGCTTTGTAACAGATGATGGCTTTAAATCTCCATTTATTGTACCACATAGGGTCATTGGTTTTTCACTCAGTTAGCTCAACAAATTGAAATACCTCAAATTACTTCTTTACTTCAAACAACAGTGAGGACTTCTTATTTCTGATCCACCTTGTACAGTAGTAGAATTCACTAATGCCTACATTTGCCAACATAAAATGCAAACAAAGGCTCTTTTAATCTGTGTACTGTCAGAATGTCACCAGGTCACATAGGTGAAGCAGGTAATAAAAAATACCCCTGCTGTAGTCCATAGACTCATCAGTTTATCATTTAGCCTGTGTCAGCAAAGTATAAGTTGACGCAAACAGTTTAAAGTTGGGCTTTTCTTATCTCATGAAAAGTCGATAATTTGAGATCATTGGTTTTCTCTTGGCAACAAGGACATCAGTCCATGTTGCATTTGCACCAGACATGCTTCAACTGTTTGCTTGTAGCATTTTTCGGCTTAAGCCCCATAAAAAAATGTCAACAAGGTCAGTGACAATCAGGACCACAAAAGCAGTCCTTTGATTTTCTTCTCTCTCCCATAAAAACATGTCTCTCGTAGTAACAACTCCAAGAACTCTCTCAGTGTGAAAATGACCTTTTTCAAATTTTCAGCAAGGAACTGACATGAGTATTTAAAGTTTGATGAAGAGGGATCTGTGTGCATCACATCCTCAGTCAACCCCCAGCTGGGACTACAGTAAGTGTGAACAAACTGTGGGTGACCTCTTTGAAAGAGACATAGCGGGGATGTTGTACAGTGCAGCCTTGTGTGGTGGATGTTTGGATGGACAAACAGGTGGGGTCTGTTCACTGCTGGATTAAAGTGGTTTTCAGCGTAGTGGTCAACCCTCGCTTTAGGCAGGTTCTGCTCTGTTGATCTCTGACCTCTCTTGGGTGAAACCAAAAAATGACTCTCCATTCCAACAAAATGACACGTTAAAATAAATCTGTCATAATTAAACACACATGGAGAAAATGAATCAGAAGAGTGAAAGTGGATTTCCTTAAAGACTAATACAACGTGGTTTATCAATTGTGAATGACTCATCTGCTGAATTACAGTGCCAGGAGTAGTATTACTCTCTCTGTTCTTAATCGTTATCATATGCTGGCCATTTATTTTCACGCATTACATTTCTGTCAAGGGCAAAGATAAAACAACAAAAGCTTTTCATATCAAATGAAGCGTGAAAACTCTAAAACTAAGGCGGCGGGCTTCATCTCAGAAACTGGCCCTCGCAAATGTTTTTGTCCGGTGCTTATTCCACAGTGTCTCCATAGATGGCTGAATAAAAAGCACATACATCATCTGTAAGCTTTGAAGACAACATTGTGTTTAATATTGTTGTATTCATGCAGTGCAAGTGATTTACACATGCAACTTCTACCATATTTTGTTGAATGCTAAGGCGCAAGGCTTTTTCAGGCCAAATATCTTCATACCCCATGAATGCTGAATGGGTTCACTCAATATTTATCCTCTCCTCTGTCTAAGAGACAGCCCCTGGCTCTGATGTGGCTTTTTTTTTTTTTTCTTCGAGGGGAGGAACGTAATGTGCTTTTCACAGTCTTCGCTTTATTGCTGTCAAAGAAGATGGAGTAGTTGCAAAGACAGAGCAATGGTCCATAGCTGGAGGATATTTTATAGGTTGCTTCTGAATCAGAGAGAGTTCGTAGCATCTTTATCAAAGAAAGTCCAACCAGAACTTAAAGTACGTTTTATTCATGCCGGTGTAGTCCTCGGTTAAAGAAGATGAAGCTTCTTTAATGGTGTGATTTGTCATTCTAACAGTGTCTGGTTTACTGACTTTTAGCTTCTGATCACATTTTCTTACTTGGGCTCTGATTGGGCTTGATTCTAATGGCTAATGGTTGTTTGAAAGCTCATCCACTTTGTTACCATCTGAAACATATCAATAATTTCTGGATCAATTGCCATGACACTTTAGTTCCACACAATCGTGGCCTTCAGATGGCGAACGCAACTTTTTCGGATCCCTAAAACTATTCCTCTAGTGTAGCACAAACAGCACGTTAACATTTGTATGAAATTTGTCACAGACATTTATTGAGCTCAGAGCGTCAACCCTGCTGACTTTAAGTTATCATCCAACTTTTGCTTCGGTGCCTCCATGGAATTATTGTTTTTCTGTGTCTGTGTGTGTGTGTGTGTAGAATATCTTTACAGCCACTGGTTTGGTATAAATTATGTTGTCCAGACTTTCATGGTCCTTAGATGATGGATGTCTTGTCGTTAACTTTGTTTATGGCTCGATCAGTACGTTTACTTTATTCTTTTCGTAAAATGCCTGGACAACTTTGTTGCGCACATATTCCAACATGAACTATTTCGCTGAATGATTCCCACTGACTTCAGTCATCCAACTTCTCTATGAGATTGATCTTTTTGTTTTTTAGTGAAATATTATTACATCTAATGGATAGGACAAATACGTATGAAGACATTCATGATCCCCAGAGGAGTAAGTCAACATTTTTTTTCTGAACCCTGAATAGTCTCAGGTCTATGGGGAAAAGAAAACCCACCAAACCAAGGAAAAGTCTGAAGTCACACCCACTCAGTCTAGCACACTGTGAGACGAGCCTCCTCCTAATAATTGCTTCAGCATTGGGGGAAGTTTTCTTTTCATTTTTTTTTCTGTATACCTTTTCCTCCTCTGGGATCTGCATTCCAAGCAGGGCCTGTTGTTTAATGGCACCATCATAAAATGTGCTGTCAGCAAGCACTGGTGCTTTGCTCCATCCCTGTTTACTCACCCATACGCCTCAAACCCCCTCTCACCTACATCCCCCCGCACTCTGCAGCATTTCTTGAAGTTAACGCTTCAAAAGAGCTGGCAGCTAAACACCAGCCACAGTGCTCTTGAGAGAACAGCAACATACAAATTGTAATGTGCGAGATTTTGGTGTTCCTCTACTAAACACCCGCTGCTTGATGTCATTTCGGGGCAGCAGAGGGTTGCATCAGCTGTTATGGATTAAGATTTTAAGATACAACCAGAAGTAGATGCAGCCATATCTGTTTGGCTTGCGTTGCCGATCTATATTTGATTCACTTAAAGGCACAGTATGTCAATTTCACCACCAGGGGGCTCTCAATCAAGTCAATAACAGAAGATGACTTTGATGCTGCCGGGGAATCATGGGAGTGATTCTCTCTGCTACTCCACCCTCATCCTGATGAAAACAAACTCCAATTGACCGTATAGTTGAGACGAACAGGCAAAACCGACCTGAGGAAGAGAATACGTTTACCAACGAGCTAATATATCCAAGAATACATTACTTTACTTTTTTTTTATCACAGCAGCACATACAGCAACAGTGCGGCAGCTTTCACTAGCAGCTCCAGCTTCCTTGTGTAGTGATCTCTGACGTAACGTCCAATGTTTCCATGGAAACAATAAACATGATCAACAACTGTCATGGTGGCTGTCGTGACAATGCTGTTAAAACTATAAAATTAAGGATTCATCTGGCTTTGATAACTGTTGCAAATATTTGAGGTAATGTAAGTACTCAACAAAAAATATATTCAGGTGTAAAAATTCGACATATTGTATCTTTAAGCAAGGGAAATCTACAAACACACAAACCCACAAAAATCTCAACGTAATTACCTCCTTTTCAACGTTTTGTTACAGCCCCCTCTCTTTCCACCATTTACAAACTGTATAATCCCAACGGCCTGATACATTTACAGTTGTGCCAATCCCCTCAGTTATCCTCAACAAAGTGAGTAACTGGTAATTAATCACTGACAGCTTTTGAATTTAGCCCTCTGTGTGGTTTGGTGCTGGGAGGTGGCCTAATGGCCATGTAATTACTGAGTGCTAGGTAAAGCTAAGCAGACTTCCAGGTAGCCACTGCTGCCAGCTGCTTCTGGTTACTTGAGTCAGGTTAGGCTGCCTTTGAGAGAGCGTGAGGCCGGAGACAAAAGATGAAACCTGGGAAGCCATGCCTGCAGGCAACTGTGAATGAGCAATTACGATTTTGAGTGCTGCTAAATTGCTTTACAGGATATCTGCATGTAAAGCATGAGTGTAATGTACTCAAAGCAGTGAATAACATCTTGCAGGGATTGTTTTGTGAATGAAAAGAACAACCTATTGACTTAGATTTGACATCTGTCCCAGTAGATTAACATGACATATTTTATCAGTGGTGCATTTGCCCTGATTTTCAATCTCACACAAGGTTTATTATAAAGGGCAGGATGCTGGAAATAGCCCAGATGGTCTCTTTTATACCTTTGACACAGCACTTTTTATGGGGGATGATGAGGCATGCCAGCTGAAAGCACTGGTAATGACTGTGAGGCTTGAAAGGGAGGCTTACTTTTTCTCCTCTTTACTATACATTAACCTGAGGGGACACTCTGAATGGGGAGGAGATGACATGATTTTTATATGAGCGATGTCACAACAGAAGGAGATGGAAGAACCTCAGGCTCAGGGACAGAGCCGAAAGAATGTGAGTGAATTGAAATGCTCGTGCCTAATGGCTCGTCTCACGTGTCCTTGAACATTTCCTGGCCGCGGTCCTCTAGCGTCATTTTGTGTGGAATAAAGTAGGAAGCTTGGAGATCCTGTCTTGGCTGCTTCTACCATTACTACTTGGAGGTAAATGAAGGGGTTTCCATCACCGCAACATAACGGCACACCCCACAATTGAATAAAACGATTGTCTCCCCTTTTTGCCTGACATGAATTTACTTGAAAAATGGGCTGTGCTTTTAATGCAATCAATATCTTGCCTGTAGAGTTCATTGTTCTGGACCACCAAAGTATACATTTGGACAAAAAGATTAAAACTGTTCCAAGGTTGATCGAAATTATTCTGATGTGGTTTTGTTCCTTTCTTGAATGAGCTCTTTGTCAATGGATGTCACCCAAATTGTTGAACTACAGTTGATTGCGGCCTTAAAGCCATTTTTTGTCTCTACTCAGGCGTGTATTTTGAAGGATTATTCTTTGAAGCACATCAGTTTTCTTGTTTGCTTCTGTAAATGCTTTCTTTGCTTTCCTGCTTGGGGGTACATTTCTGGGTTAAATATTGTAAAAAATGATTGAAAGGCTTCTGTAAGCCTGGCACGTATCTGTGTGTCTGTACCTTCAAGGGGCATTTGGCTGTGGTGATACGACATCATCCCCCCTGCTTTCATTGCCCTATAACCTCCGATGAAGGAGGGGGAATCGTTACTGTTTGATGCTCATTCTCTCTTCAGATTCAGCGCTCCTCTGTCAGAGCTGGGTGGCAAATCCTGCACAAAAGACAGCTCACAAACTCTCTGCCTCATTTGCTGGGTGCCCTCTGACACTGGATTGAAAGTTCCAGTCATCTTCCTACTGAAGTCTCCTTTGTGATGTCTTAAGTCCAACCTTCCCTTCACAAACCCACAACTCATCCATGACTTTCCAACAGTCAAAGAGACTTTTAAGAGACGAGGGGGATCTTTTCTTACATGACCCCCTTGTGAAACAGCTGGTCCACTGTTCAATATGGTGATTTTCTTATCGCTGCAATGGCCATTGCAAAGTTTGAGGATTTTTTTTCCTCTCTGTGCTTTGACCTCTAGAGGCCCCATGGTGCTGCTTTCCCATCCTGGGGTACCGGCGCTATTTATCTCTCTTCCTATCAAGATAGTCTAGGCTAATCTCTTTGTACTTATTCTGCGCATGGGATCAGATTTCGGAGTTGGAAGTGTATTGGTATTGATATTTTTAGTACAAATAGTATTGTCCACTAGCGCTTCACTGGACTTGGCATGGTGAGAGCAAACGTTGTGGATCACAATTGGCCATAATGCAATTCCAAGATCAATTGAGCCCAGTTCTGCGCAGGTTTCCTATCTGTCAAAAAAGTTTGTCCTTGCTCCCATTGCCCCTTGCTTACCCATGGTGGATTTATGTTGGGTCACTGTAACGTAGGGTGTAAACTGACTCTATATGTAAAGTGTCATAGATCACTTTTCTTATGATATGATGCTGTGAAGAAGAAAGTGATCGATGTGCACGAGGATCCATACGCAGAATGATGTAAGGATGGCATTTTACATTTTCGCAAACATTATTAAACTGAGCCATTGGTGGTGACATTTCATGATAAACTTCAATACAGCAACAAAAGTAGTGAGAAGAAGATTACATAGCAGTAAAAAAAAAAGTGTTGACAATGTAAGGTTTAAAACTGGTTTATAAATTGGACCTGCACATGTTTTGAATGAGGAAAGAAATGAACACAATTGTTTTATTTTGTATTTATTTTACCAGCATCCAGAAAAAAACTCTTGATATATCCAGTAAGTAATTTGAAGTATTGTTGGTAAGATGATAGCAAAATATCTAAAGCAAACTATATTTTACATGTTTTTGAGGATTTAGACCCCAATTTAGCCCCCAGTGCCAATCTGCATGAACCATTAATTTAATTTGTTTTGAATGAAAGGAGTATTTTCTTTTCAACAATTTCAAATCACTAATAAGTGATCACTCGTGTCATGAAAACTCTCCAGACGGGCAAAGCAAACTAGGCACCCCTGAGGCGCTCCCCACATGCTCTCTTACCCCCCTCCCTCCCATCGCCTGTGGCTTTGTGCCCCAGGCCTCTCAGCCCTAGCAGGCATGGAGGATGGGGGGGGTGAGGGGCACAGATGCTGCTGCTCTGTACTCCATCAGTCTAATAAGAACAGGCACTACAAATAAAACAGGCTGGTGTGCAAAAAAAGTCAGTGGGACGTGCCACGGCAGGAAGCTATAATTTCGCCAGCGTGTGCCTGACATGCAAACTATAGTTTATACGATCTCGCCACTGTTCATGTGTATCCAGAAAAAATATCTGTCTTTAATTTTTAAAACAATGCAAGGCCGGTGTTTGCTGAGTTTGTTTATTTTTAAGTCTGTGTGTGCATCATTTAGTCTAAGGTCCATGGACTTCAGTGCAGAATTGGCTAAGGGAAGTTCCACATTTCGTTAAATTCTTAAAGTCAAAAAGCAACATACCTTCAAAACAAGTTATATTTCATTTTGGTGCTGACTCTGCAAAGGAATGTATGAACATGATACATGAAGTTGAAACCTTGTAACAGTTCAAGATCCTTTTTTTAGACTTCCTTTGAAAAAAGAACAACTTCCTCCCTTTAAGTCGAATTACTCTGTATGATTTCAGGCCGATTTGATTTAGACCCAATTTAGGCCGATGGCACGTCGTTCCCACTCGGTCGGATGATTTTCATGCATGTTTGATATTTTTGGCCTGAATGGCACATTCAGGGCGGAGCCTCAGACAGATTCCAAGATCTCAGGACATTTTTCCCTGATTGTGTCTTCATAGAAATTTTAGGTTAAAAGTCCCTAAAAGTCAGGTAAAATAAGCATCCTGTATAGTTCCCTAAAATTTCATGTTACTCTCCTTACCAAAAAATAAATAAAGTTGCAATACAATCCCGTTTTCTGACACCCAAAATCACTTTTGTACAGCCCATTGTCCATCTCTAAGATGATGCTTCCTGATTGAGATGTCATTTTTGAGATTTAAAGCAAACAAATCAATCTAAGTCCCGCCTTCTCATTGTTAGCAATCCTTTCAGAGTATGTACTTATGGTGGTTACTAAAGTGTTTATCAGAGCTAACATTTTGGAAAGCCCTCTTTTCAATTTTCAAACCCCTAAGTCCCAGCATAAACGAGCAAGAAATCCCTCAAAGACAGCAGGGATTCAGGCGACTTCTCAGAGTGGAAAAAGTGATGGAGGCGAGCTGGGCTTGCCTAGAGGCTGACCAGATGTTGTATGATTCTAGACTCCCCCGGCATGCACCAAGAGGTTGGAGTCCAAATGGTTGCATTACTCCACTGGTGTTTCTTGTCCACTGGGCTAAACACCAGTTGACGTCCAGTATGTTTGCCATTTTTCAGCCACTAGCCCCCCAGTTCCATGCTCAGTCTAAGAACCTTGCTTGAGATCTTGTTGGCTTGTTGGACGCCCCCCTCCTTGCCACTACACACCAGGCCTGCCAGCTTGCCAACCAGCTCTGCCTTTGCAAAGCTGTGCTAAATATGACATGAAATATGAGTTGCGTCGTAGATCTGAGAAGGCAATAAACACACGGAGCAAACGTTTGAGTCCATGTGCACTCACAAACATGCTGTCGCAAAATATGCACGCGGATGACGCCACGCACACATAGGGACACCCTGTACCACAGAAACATGCAGCCAAGCGTGACAGCCCAAGTCCCTCCCATGATATTGTGGTTTGGTTAATCTAATTTTCTAAATTAAGAGAGGGCGAAAGCATGAAATAAATGGGTTGTAGCCATTCAGTCTCAATTTTCTCAACAAGCTGTGATGTGAAAAATGGTGTGGTATATGCTCAACTAATTAAGGCATATGTATTTTTCCCGAATGTTCATGAATGCCTCTTTTTCACTCCCCTTTAGCATGCAATTAATCTGAACAATCAAATAATGTGGCTTAAATCAACAACACAGTGCCCAAGGAAGTGGAAACTTGCCAACTAAACATACCTGGGAATGTAGCCCACATGCATCTGTGTCAGTAAAGATGGATTGATTTGCAGAGAGTTGCCTCATGGTCTGGTCGTAGTGCAGACAGTCTTGGTGTCAGGGGCCCCACCCTTGTATCTGATGCAGAAGAGGGTAGAAACAGCTGTGTAAGCCAAAGTTAAAGCCTGGAAAACCCAGCAGTGAGACAGACAACCCCTCTGCACTTTAATTTAATTGAGCGGTCATTTGATATAGTCCACGCGGGCTAGACGGCTGGTTAAATTGTTATTTTTGACAGCTTGATAAACGGTGCTGATGCTCCTTAGGCTGCCTGAAAATAGCTTTGTTTTATTCCTTGCATGAAATTGATGTACTCATTTGCAACATAGTGGCATGATGATGTGAAGTTTGCTTATGTGGGCACCCGATTTCTCTTTGGACTGGTTTTGAATTGTAAAGACTTCATACACCGTGTCCTAACAGCACGCACGTGTTGGAAATCCTGTCCCATTGCACATGATCGGATGCTCACTTGTTTGTGAGCTCTGATTTAAGACGCACATGGTGGAATTCCTGTCTTATTAGCTAAATAGCTACAGTTAATTAGCAACTTAGTAATACTGCCAAAGTAAGGGAGATTATAGCAAGCTAACTAGGCTACATTATTTAGTTGGGTTTGTGAGCAAAAACACAAATTCACAAATACATCAGGTACAAAGCATGAATCTTATTCCTGTGTTACTATTTAAGTTACAAATAGCGGTCAAAATGTGAGACCCCTGATTTCCACCAACCCAAAAAGCAAGTGTTAAAAGCTAACTAGCGACGTCTGAGCTCCACTTACAGATTCTTCATTAAAATGTTAGACCAGATCTTTGTAACAGTTGTGTATCAGTTTGTGTTTGGAGTCTATGTTTAACCCTAACCCTGAATTGATGAAGAGAGATAATGCCACTTGTTGATGCCCTTCATCTGATTCATGCTGATGACTTGTTTGTGTGCTGAATCAGGCACACTTAGTGAAAATGATATGATGATGTAAATCAGAATACCTCATACATATTTTATAATTTATTATTCAGAACAAAAGCATAATGATCATTTATACTCAGTATCATTCTAATGATAACAAGTTTTTTTGTGTGCCGAAATTACCCAAATTCCTACTGTTTGAATGAACCGATGACTCACTTTCCTCTTCTTTTTTTCTTACATACATGACTTTTCTCATTAATTAGTCTTCTCAATGATTTCCACAGGTACTTTGCAGATGTTCGAGTAATGCTTGAAAAGTTTTTTACATTTTGGATGTATTCCGATTCAGGACAAATGGCAAACAAAGGTATTGATTAAAACATGAAGAACAGCAGATAGAGATAGAAACCGAGGTATAGCTTACATGTGCTCACATTTTTATTTATTGCACTTAAAGTGTTATCGTTATAATGTAACTGTACATGTAACTGTTTCAGGATTTGTGGATGTTCTATCTTGGTATGTGTAGCTTTCTTATTTTTCTGTTAGATCACGGTCTAGAACAGTGGTTCTCAAACTATGGTACGCCCAATGTCGGGATCTGACGTCAGCCCAATGTCCGGATCTGACGTCAGCCCAACTTTGGGATCTGATCTGACGTCAGCTCAACGTCGGGATATGACGTCAGCTCAACGTCGGGATCTGATCTGACGTCAGCTCAACGTCGGGATATGACGTCAGCTCAACGTTGGGATCTGATCTGACGTCAGCTCAACGTCGGGATCTGATCTGACGTCAGCTCAACGTTGGGATCTGATCTGACGTCAGCTCAACGTCAGGATCTGACGTCAGCTCAACGTTGGGATCTGATCTGACGTCAGCTCAACGTCGAGATATGACGTCAGCTCAACGTCAGGATATCAGGATATGACGTCAGCCC
Source organism: Labrus mixtus (assembly GCF_963584025.1). Taxonomy (NCBI): domain Eukaryota; kingdom Metazoa; phylum Chordata; class Actinopteri; order Labriformes; family Labridae; genus Labrus; species Labrus mixtus. The sequence goes on along the minus strand of NC_083634.1, from coordinate 13,389,032 downwards.
AATGTCCTGATCTGACGTCAGCCCAACGTCCTGATCTGACGTCAGCCCAACGTCCTGATCTGACGTCAGCCCAACGTCCTGATCTGACGTCAGCCCAACTTCCGGATCTGACGTCAGCCCAACGTCCTGATCTGACGTCAGCCCAACTTCCGGATATGACGTCAGCCCAACGTCCTGATCTGACGTCAGCCCAACGTCCTGATCTGACGTCATCCCAACGTCGGGATATCAGGATATGACGTCAGCTCAACGTTGGGATCTGACGTCATGAAAACTTTCATTTTAAACCCTGTAAGGATGTCACTTGGACGTCAATAGTGAACGTTTAAAAGACGATAAAAAACGACGTCTCTTTAACATTCAGTATCGACGTCTACAGGACTGCCTTATATGGTTCGGATTGAACGTTTTTGTGACGTCTTTCTTGGACGCTAAAAATACTTTAATTCTGAACCATCAGAAGGTGTCTTTTACAATGTACAGATTTCTCACCTTGGCGCCCTGTCGGACAAAGATAAATTGTGCAACGTCTAAATAAATCAGTTTCTTAATTGGAGCCATCCTTTCTTCTGAAATTCTCGCTCGCTGTTAATGTTTATTGTCTCATAAGTATGCCCCAGAGTGTTTTCACTGCTTTCCCAGGGTCTGTTTACAGTGCAAATGAATGGCAGTATTTATGTTCATAGAGTGAGCAGATTAAGACGGTCAAACCCACAGGAACACGGCAAACCGCATTAAGAATCAGTGGGAAAATTGACTTACTGTGCTTTTTGCAAAGACACCATGCTGCTGGGTGATTATGACTTAATCTTGAGGTGTGTGTTCTGAAGGTTATCGCTCTTGTCAGTCTCTAAAAATAATGGAAGTAGGCAATCTTTCCTCCTTGGCGTCAGTATGACTGATTTGAAGGGCTTCAGGTAGGGATTATCTATTTCTCTGTGCTAAACAGCCAAAGATGAGCAGGGATCACTTCCTGTGACCTTGACCTTCAAAACAAATTACCTTCCCAGCATTCTGTCTACCTCGCCTGACACAGTTGAACATTAGAGACGTTTTTTTTATAGCCATAAGGGGGAAAAATGGAGACATGACTTTGCATGTCACACATTTCAGCTGATTAAATCTGACGTGACATGAGTTTGAACTTGCCAAAGTATTTTTGGTACCCAGGGTGCCCGATTGGTTTCTGTCGGTCATGCTGCCAAATGCATGTGTAATATGAATTTAAGGAACATTTGTAAACATACTGACGCCCTGAATTGACTATTGGATTTCAGCTCCAGCGTGCATTTGCAGTCAACGTTAACATGCTTTTTCCTTTCATGTAATAAACGAGATGGAAACTTTTGCACACTTGTGGCTCTGCAGTTATGTAATGCACGCCTGATTGTGTACTTATTCTCAAAGCAGTTATTCATGCACTGTTGGCTATCCTGCTTCTGAACTAGGAGTCACTTTTTGAGGTGGAGGTCAGTCTGCAGGAGCTGGCAGGGCATCTGCGTTACTGCAAATGTCAGGTCCCAGTTATGTGAGGGTGTAGGTTTCGTCTGAGCAAGAACAGGGAATAGCATGACATAAGTCAATGTTTCTTTCGTTTAAATCTTACGTTACACTAAATCCCATAGGGTAGGGTTAGGCCTTCTTGCTTGTGAGTGTACAACCCATAATTCTACATCTTAACAGGTCTAGATTGCAGTTTAAGAAAATGCTGTAGAGTTGATCAAATACCATGATTGCATATTTTATTTTCTGCTGAAGTGCATATTCAGGAAAAGATGGGGTTCACTCAGCAACATCCTTTGGCTTTTCATAATAGAGGTAATACGCTAAAGTGGGTGGAACTCATTATCGGCCGTTAAAAGCTTGATACTACCATGAAGTGTCGGTTTCATTGACGCATTTAGTTGTGATTATACTGGTGGTGGCAAGGCAAGACAAAATCAGTGGGCCGGATATGAAGCCACCTCTGAGAGGTGCCGCCTGAGGCAGAGTGCAGTGCTGACAGAGGTCAGAGCTGTACAGTTTTAAGTTGCAAAACTGCCCTATTGCATTGGCCATAATGTTTATACTAGCAGGACTTGCTGAATTCATTAGTTTCAAAGAAGCCTGTAATGCTTTCATTCATTCAGGTACTATTGTGCATTATAAGCTTTTACATTTTTTTACATGCAGGCTTGTAGATATGCAAACTCACAGACAATGGCATAAAGGCTGAGATGGACTTCAAGTGCAAAGATGGTTTGTAAGAGAAAATCTAGATACCAACTATGTACTTATAGTTTGCAGTCCCCAGCTCCCCGGCCTGTTTTCAGATTAGCGTCTGCTAGCCAAAGTCAACAGTAGAGGAAGTGAATAAAACGACTTCCCTCATTCGCACCAACACTGCTAATGCCTCTCAAGATCTGGTGATAATTCTTATATTCCTTAATTTTGTTTTTGTTTTTATTACTGTGAGTTTCCAAAGTTTTGAATTACTTTCTTTGAGGGTAAAAAAAGTGCTTGAGGCAGTGTAGTAAAGAAAATGAATATTGTATATTTTTCTGGGTCTGGCAAGAGATGCTTAAAAGACACTGAGAATATTTTGAATACAAGTTGATCGAGCAAAATGCCAGAAACATTTATGGCCCAGGTTAAATATCTTATGAAGACAGTTAAGGAATGCAAGCAAGAGAAGCCATCTGAGAAAAACCATCCGGACAAGGACATCTAGACTGCAGTGGTGGATTTTATAAATTGTATAAATCTGACTTTATCTTGAAGGAAAATCATGGCATATTTGGAAAATACACTTATTTGACCAAAAAAAGTGTGCCGCAAAACCCTTGGTTATTTGGTCCTTTAAAATGTATTATTCGAAAGGTTAAAGAGATGCAAAGTTTCAATAAGTGAACTTTAGAGGTTCTGGTGCACTTATTCTGGTTCCTTGGACAGAGCAAGGCTAGCTGTTTCCTCCTGTCTCCAGTTATTGAGCTACAGGTTGAATAAGCTAGCAGCTGGTGCTATATTTGATGACATCTGAGTCTATCAACAACCCATCCATCTCTCTGCAACAATGAAAAAGCATTTGTTGAACCATTCTTACACGAAGAATGAATGAATTAGACATGGACAATTTAAGATGTATTCTATTAACATTTTTAATCCTGTGTGATGATTATGCGTCTTTTATCAACCCACTTATTTTCACTGAAATAAAGTTTAAGGTAGAGAATGGTTATATCAAAATTTGGCTTTGGATTCAAGGTTTTACATCCACAATACAGAGGCCAAAACGGAAGGGTAATAAGTCTGGAAATTAGGCAAATTGCTTGTAAAACAGGTTACCCAAAAGTCAACAAAACATCATCAAGGCACTGCTTGCCACCTCTGATGTCAAAATTGGGTCAGGTTCAAGGCCCTTCCCAACCCACCCGTGTTTAATTGCCATGTGCTAAAGAATTTCCCATGTGCACACAAACCAGTCAAGTCTGGTGCGGCCTAATAATTGTTCACTCAAATCGCCTCTTTGTGCTGCTGTCTGCACTCAGGCTGCCAGGATTTTTTCCCCTTTCTGCACACTTCAAATGAGATCTCCCCCACCATGCTTGCAATGATGAATTCAGAACGAGCCAATGCAGAGAACTCTCTAATTGAAAGGGGTTATCTGCGCAAAAAATCCTTTCGCTACCCTTTGCTACCGACAGCAGCAACGTAAAAGACGCGCTTAGCTGTTTGATTTCAACCAGGAGCAAAGCAATCTATTACTCACAGGGACATTTATCACTTCCTCTACCAACAAGGAACCCCTTCTGCTCCGTCCAATCACCTCTCTAGCTTGTTCAAAAGCCGATTCAATGAGACGAGCATGGAGAAGCAAGCTGTTTTGGGTCTGCAGCTATTGACTGGATTTATCGACTGGGTAGGACAAAAAAAGTGGCCAAAATAAGCAGCAATGACAAACACAGAACTGGTGAGCAAAAAGAAAAGAATATCTCTTTTTGTTGTAAGCGGAGCAGCATGTGTGTGCACTGCTGATATGGATCCCCCACGAGATGGTTCAGGTCACCAAATCCCTCCTCAAACAGACCTCTGAAAAAAAAAAGATTTATTTGGATTTTTCTTGCTTCAAAGTTGGAGGGGAAAAACCAGGAAACACACAGAGTTTTTTTAGCATGCTTTCTGCAAAAGGGGCGCTTCAGAGTGATAAATTATATAAATGTCTTTGGAGGCCACATTAAATGGTTCATGAAAATAGCAGGCCTTCAGAGAGTTTACTGTGCCGTCTTTGTGCAGCATGCTTTGATGATGCTAAATGCTACAGTGTTCTATCTGCTTTGACAGGACGTTGAGCCATGAAAAGGGTTCATCCTGAGTAAATTCTCCTGTGTGAGAGTTTTATCTCCAGTGAGCAAAGAAATGCAGAAGTGCAACTTTTGGAAATTGGTGTTGAATCTGATGAAATGGTCTTGTCAAGCTAGCTGCACTTGCTACATCCATTAGAAACCTCTGAAACTCGACACTGCCGCAAAAGATGAAGCAGGTCATGTTCTGCCCCATATTGATGCCTTAAAATATCGACTATGTCAGTTTGGTCTTGTAGCTTGTGTGGTTGTTGTTTTGTGTGTGTGTGTCTGCGCATAGAAATTCAAGCTCAGGTCAGACAGACTGTTGGCATGATTCCTAGTTTTCACCAAGAAAGCAGCCCCTGTCAGACATCCAATGACCCTGGGCTGGAGATGAAGAGTGTGTATATATTTACACTGTTTGTGTGTGCGTATGAGTCCTGTGCTTCTCTGGTTTGCCTGTGCCTCAAACTGACATTTCCAACTGGTAGCTGGTGTAAATAAGGCCGCCAACCACAGCAGGTGTGGGGAGCGGACCATGAAGCAGGGGAGGTCTGTGTCCCTTCAACCCCCGGCTGCAGTGAAACCGTCCTGGAGGAGTCAATATTTGCACTCGGTATCAAAGCCGGCCCTGTTTTTGTATCAAAAACCAGGCTGTACAGAAGCTAGCTTGTCTATGAATCCAAAATATGTCGGGGATTCCATATGCAACAGTTGCACTGGTGTATTACACTCTCATAGTTTGCAGAATTAGCATAAACGCTGTCTTCATGTGTGTAGGACATGAATTGTGTCTCGCGCCTTCACCAAAATTTGGACATTGCAACATAAGCATGAAGTGAAATACATTGTCACATTTATTCTTGTCATACAAATATGATCATAATAGAGTTGCACAAACCAATTTTGATATTTGGACATGAGCAATGGGTCAATTTTTTAATTATAATCAGAGGTGTCACCTGCAGGGTCTTATAGCCCATTATTGTTTATTTAAATGCACAACATTATTGTTGGGGTTTTCTCTGCTCTCATCATTGTCATTTCCAATTTGATAAGACATGCGTGCTTCCTACCCAGCACTTAATACTACACAAAGTTGTTGCTAGCCGCTAACGTGCATGTTTTTATCACGAGTTGGAGAAGACCCAAAACAGAGCTAAAAGGAGAGTAAATGTAATATATTAATTGTATTTCTATATATTTCATTTGAACAATCAGATTTTCTGACCACTTGTTTATTCCACCCAGTATCAAGATATATTGATTAATGTTGAATGTTGGGAAGAAATTCCACCATTACTTAAATACTTTAATTTCTCTCTTTTAATTTGATTTAATTGAAAACAAAGTGATTTTGGTTACCCCACCTTTGGAGGTAGTTTGATTTACATTGTTTGAATGCTCCGTCTTTGCTCCTTTGCTATAGAGCAGACTGCTCTCGTGTCTGGGTCCATCCCTCCTCTCTGTCTCTTTAATGTAGGTGGAAAAACGCTTACATAGCTTTGCTTTGATTTGCAGTGTGTACAGAGGAGTTTCCATCACAACTTCTCTCATGTGGTCTGCTGTTCCCGCTCCTGTCTGCTCATTGAAACCATCCTCTCACAGGGCTCCTGGACAAGACAGTGTCTTGTCTCTATCATTGACCATCTCAGGGAATTCTATATCAGGTTTACACAACATCATCTGCAGTGAGGGAGGTTGTTTAAATTTATGAACGGAGGCCCTTAAGATACCAGTTACATATCAGGGGTAAAAAAGTCTGAGTATGTTAGAAAATGTAGCACACAGCGCCTAAAGTAAGTGGCTCAGAGAGCCATTACCCAATTATACAAATGTGAAGTAACCAGGAGTCACAGGCAGACAGGTTTTGGTTAACACTTCACCATGAGGTCCTTTTTAAAAATTTGCACCACATGGGTTTCACACACCTTTTGCATGCAACAAAAATCAGCCACACTTTGCAGGAGTTTGTGGTAAACAAGCCAAGCAGGGCACCGCTCGCCCGACTCTCCTGTGTCGCAGTCTTTTTAGTGTCCTTTTATAGCCTCCTTCCTTCCTCCTCACACTCCACAGTCTACTGAGAACTCATGCAGGCACACGGGGGAGTAAGGAAGTCAGCATGCTTCATTAAGTGAAATGTGGCACAACACACGTCACTGAAAACAACAGAGGCTCTGTTCAGGAGAGAAATGACACTAAGTAATAATAGTGAGCCAGAAGCTGCCCTTAAGAAATGGTTGTTGGTTACACGGCATCCAGTTGTGGTTTACAGATTTTTATTTTATACTGGCTGAGGTGGAAGTGTTGAAAAAGGCCGCCTTTGCAAGAAGCTCCTTCATGATATTGAAAATGAAGGCAGTGAATTACTTTAATGCTTTTGTAGTTGTCGTAATCGAGTGAACTTTATGTGGTCCCAGTATAATCTGTTATCAAATTTGAACACTTAAGCCTTTAATCCAGTGAAATGTATTATGTAATATCCTGATGTAGTAAAGATATACGTCAATGTATTAAGCAAGTATTATTTATATAGGGAGAATGTTGATTGAATTATCCCATTTGAATTTTGGTCTGTGGTGTCATGTATCAGAAAATATTTGACCAAGAATACTTGATCCCCCATAATAACAGGACAAACTCAAGCAATCATTAAACAGTGGATTAGCCTGGAACATGTCCAATGTATCTACGTGACTGCCAAGACGAAGGATTAACACCTTTACCTTAAAATTAGCTGGTGGCAGAGATAGATGTCCACTAAGCTGACACAAGCCCACGGATCAGACTTGGAACGTAGTTCAGCTGCAAAAAGTTGTCTTTAAAACTACAGGCATGATTTAGAGACTATAATTCTTACAGCTTGATTGGACACATTTTGTTACGTATTCATTTTTAAAAGGTCCCATGTTTATATTTGTTTATTCATATTGCAAAATTTCCAACAACTTTTTTTACAAACTTACACCCCCAACTGTTGATACGTGTGATAAACCAATAGTAGATTTATGTCATCTTTAAACCACTGAACAGCCGACATGCAAACAAACAAACAAGTGAGAGGGGACCCGCTCATAAAAACGTAGCTCCATTTAGCACAACTAGTGGACAGGTCCTCCAGAGGGGACTTTTAAGTCATGTCAAGAAAACAACAAATATCTCTCACTCCAGGACCAAAACTAAGCAGATTTGTATTTTTTTCTGTATTATGTGATTAGAAATATAACTTTTGAGGGTCTTGGGCTTTTGTTGGAGATCGGATGTATCTCAATCAATTGTTAATCAGTTTTTGTGTATAGGACTACCGCCAAATCACAACCAAATGAACCCCCAGGCCACATTACTAAAAGTGCAGATCTGGACTGAACTCTCTGTTATATAATCTCTTATCTGGAGATGCCAGCTATTTGCTCCGGACATTGTTCACTTTTACTCACTTTTATAGACTTAATTAACCTAAAAAACAATTGCAGTCATGAATATGGTTCAGAGATTTACACATGAGGAATTATTATGCAAGCTGAACATGAAAACACTTGCCTTACATGTGAACAGATTGACTCATCGTCTATGGTCTGCATCATGTACACGGACCAGACTGAATAAATCCCAACAGACAGGTGCATGTCTGCAGCACCTCCAGGGTGGCTGTGCTGGGGGGATTAAGGAAGGTGAGAGTGTTGGAGCTCTGCCTCGGGGGCCTGAATCCGGCTGCTGCTGTTTAGCCAAGACAGCGCCAGCGAAACAGAAAACAGATGACAGAGAGAGGGGGGGAGTTGAAAGGCTGGCTTTCGTGTTCCTTCTGTTCTATGTCTGTGTTTACCCTGGAGGGATGTCAATAGGATAAGGTAACCATATTGTGCATTATATTACCCATGTTGCAGCATGGTGAGGTTCTTCCATCTATCCTGCTTTTCAGGGTATTATATCATCAGTCCAGCAGTAATATCCCATAATGACTAAACATTTATTAGTATAAGGAAACATGTTTAATGCACACTTCTGCTCAGATGTTTCTAAACCCAACAACCCTGGGGACAATAACTTCTATAACTAGAGATTGAAGTATATAAAGCCCTTTATCCATCCGCTGTAGAAAGTCCATCTTCTTCTCAATAAACCATCCATGTGCTCTTTCAGGGGCTTTTCACAGTCCTGCCTGCCTTGTAGCAGAGCAGTGATCCGTATCAAAGTAGTTTTGGCAAAGCCCCAATGTCAATTAGGGCTCCAGTGTCAACTCAACTTGTGAAAATGTTTCCAAATCAGGATGTTAATTTTTCTCTTTGGATTTTTAAAGACTTTTGTATTTGGGCCCCTCCCCTAAAGCCGAGACCTTAATCTATATCTTTCATCATACTGACCCACATCAGAGCAATACATTCCTAGGTATGTTCAAGATGGCTATATATTGAAGCAGCTTTTGTCGATTAAGACACAAAAGAAATTACTGCTTCATAATTGGTTTTAAAATTATAGGCTTAAGGAATGCTCTGTATGTAAAGCCTTCATTGTCAGAAGCCTGGTGGATTATAAAGAAAAATGGTGCTCTGAATTTACTTTAACTGATGATTTCTTAAGTTGGTTTTAAACATTTAAATCTCAAATTTTTCAATTGTACTGTGTTACATTTTGGACTAACATAATGATGAATGCAGGCTGATGGCTTAGCTCCAGGTAACACTGACCTTAGGTCACAACACACTTGTATGCAGCGCTGTGCCAACACATCAACCACTCAGCGTTGACTAGATTTGCCAAAGCCTTGACATGCTGGCGGGTGAGCAGGCAGACAGGCAGACTCTGCCGTCTGGCACAAGCAAGACTCAGAGACAGAAGGCTGAGCCATGTTTGATGGCCCCAAAAGCTCATCCATCAATCGTCACCTTTCCAAATCTGCAAGACTCTTTGGAGATGCCACAGATACTATGCTCTGACGTCAGCGCTGACAAATAGAAGGGGAAGTTTGGAAATGGCAACTCACTTGTTTATGGTCTGGTGCCCTCAGAGTGGACAAGGCCTTTGACCTTAGAGAGCTCTCGTCAGAATTTTGAGGCAGGCAGCAGTCCAACACTTGAGACAAAAATAGTAACAGAGGGGAAACATGAGATTTATCCCCATCTGTTGCGGTGCTTAAGTCCCAGAGTTATGGTGCTGAAAGAAATCTTAAGAATACTATTCGATGCATAAACAATAGTTGTTTGGGATCTCTGTTTAAATGCACTGCAAAGAGGAGTCATCTGCATTGTAATCTATCTTCAGTCTTGATACATGACTGGCTCCAAGTTAGTGGAAGGAGCAAATAAGCTTCTTACTGCTTCCTCCAAAAAGGTTTTGGGATTTGGAGTTATGCCCAGCAATCCAACCTTTATGTTTCTTGGAGTTATGGGAAGGTGGCAAAGTGAGGGAGGATTTTTGTTTCCAGCTGCCTCTCAATCTCTAAAAAAAGTCTTGGTCAGCTCAGCACACCAGGTCATTTCTATGAACACCAATATCAAATTTGTACCTTTACAACTGTGTTGACTGTCTACATACATTTTGAATTGTTCTGGCTGGTGTCCACAACATATAGCTTCTCCAAGTAGCCTCAAGTAAGCAAACAAGTTGGAGATGCCAATGTTTCTGTCTCCACCAAGTAATGCCAAAAGACATAATTGTCAATGGTTATAGAGAAGATGAAGTGTTATTTCGTTTTTTGCCCTAAAACCAATATAGGGAGTTTGCCTTCTTTGAGCATATTTTCTTTTGTGTATGTGGTACACACTTTGGCTCTCCAACACATTTGGACATTTTGTGGAACCAGTTCTTGTAGCTGCAGGAACCTGGATTCTTTTCCTTCACAGCAGTCGAGCAGTTCCCTCTCAATCCTCATTCTCCTTTTCTTGAGTTACGAGCAGCATCATGCCAAAACACACTCTTGTACCATGGGATTGATGGGTGCCAATGGTTGCCCCGTCTTCTGGGAAGCATTTCCCTGAATGAAGGCTTGCGTTGAAATGTTTACAATGTGGGAACTATTAGCGACCTTCAGGGAGAAACAACCCAGCTTGGTGTAATCAATACTTCTTTTGTTTGTGGAACCCACACACTCAAATCCCATAGTTTTCAACTTCTCAGCTATATAGCCCATGGTAAATTTTGCACTGAGGCAGCTGCTTAGTCTATCTAAAGCAGTGAAGTGTAATACTAGAGTTTTAAGAACATGTAAATGGGCTTACTGAATGTGTCTAGCTTAGCGCTGAGAACACGACTGTATTGCTGGAATGTTATAATCAGGTTCTTGTTACTGGCACCAAGGGAACCGGAAAGACAGTATGTTTGAAATCTTCTGGGTCTATAATAACTTTTACAATTATAAGTATGCTCCCCAGAGGCACACTATGTGCAAATCCGACCCCTGGAAACGATACCAGGAGGGAATATTGGTGATAATGGGAGAGATCATTGATAGAACCTGCTGTGCAGAACGTGTCTGCAATGGTACTCTAAGATGAGAGTTGGTATTTCTGTAGCAATCTCCTTTTGTAGCAGGTGTGCATGTATACGACATTCTTATTTCCGTTTTGGGACACATGCATGTAAGTCATGTGGTGAAGACCCAACAAAACCCTTGATACAATCAAACCAACTGGGTCATCAGCAACACCTGCCATTGGAATTCAGGGATCAACACTCAAGCTAGCAGCTGATTTCCCCCTTTTGCTCAAATCCCAAATGTATGGGGATGACTGATGGGTTGAACACATGCAGAGGAACTGTTTATCCTAGGCAACGTCTCACATCTCCTTGATATTAGTCTCATGTACCTTCGTTGTATTTGGCTTAGAGCTTTTCTCTCAACTGCACACAGTCCAACAGGCATCTAAATGTGCCATGCACCTATTCAACTTTGCCTCCCTCCAGAGTCCAAAACAACTGTTTTCTTTTTTGCCTAAATCATAGAGGCAGAGCTGAACTGAACTGGGATCAGTTGGTGAGTGGTTTTGATGCAGTTTTCTATTTTTCAAACCCTCTGCAATGCAGGTACTTTTATCCACCTGTGAAGAATAATGCCAGGACCAAATTTTTTACATCTATATCTGAATTCACCACACTCCATTTCAGACATTTAATTAAACTACAGGCGTTTGTGCTCGAAGGATAAGAAGAACCTCAAAGGTGTTAAAAAAGTAATTTCATGGAAAGGTGCTGTGAATGCACGCCTGCTGTTATGTTTTTTCTTCAAAGGAGGCAGATGGGTTATGTTTAATGAGGTAGTCACTGATTTGTTCCTTGCAGGAAGGTTAGCTGCCTAGTAGGATGAGTACAATTGATTTGAATATACATTTTTCATTTTGTCGCTCAATAAAGTATTTGTGGCGAGGTCAATTGATGCCTCTGTGTAATTTTGAACTTGTGCGCGTCTACATGGCAAGGTTTAAACATTAGATAACCAAGGTTTGTAAATAGCAAAGGGTTTCGTCTCGTACACCTTGAAAACTTACAAGGATGGCACTGACCTTTTCAAATAATTATTATACAGGCTCAATAACATTTTGTAAGTGATGACTTCAGGAACTAGCCCTGAGAAGCTGTTATTACGTTTTCAGAATGGGGAGGGCATAGCGATGTCTGCCAACTAGGCGTGGACAGCTGTGAACATGAGAGCCATAACAGTAGCTGTGTCCTTTTTTTAGCAAACCTACTTTTTGATGCTACAGTGGTGTGTGTTGGTGTGTGTGTGTGTGTGTGTGTGTGTGTGTGTGTGTGTGTGTGTGTGTGTGTGTGTGTGTGTGTGTTTGGTCGGGTATGAATTACAGCCTGTGTTTCATAACATTGCACATGATCAGTGGGTCATCCAAGTTATCACATAATACTGTGATAGTATTACCTGGTAATCTGTTGATTATTTGGAAGGTTAAGTGCTGTAGGTCCATTTATGGATATAAATAGATAGCATGAACTGTGTCATATAATTAAAAGCTTTACATAAATGCATGTCTCTGTAGTATTCAGCCCAATTCTCTACACCTGAATTTGAAGCTGTGACTGAAAAATGGAACAGAAGCTTGCATTGAATAAATAATTCATGAATGTTTTATGTAAGATCTGTAGTCAATCCCATGCATGCCTACAGAGTCAGAATCCTTTTTTTTTTTTTTATTGCCAAGTGCATTTACACATGAATGGAAATAAACTCTGTGTTTAGGTGCAAAACAATTAGCAATGAAATAGAGCAAAAAAAGTAAGACGCTGTAAATGGGCAGTGCTCCTGCTGACAGGGAACTTCATAGATATGCTGCAGCCTGCCCTTGTCCTTTGCAGTGGCTGCAGCGGTTCAGACTGTGATGGAGGAGGAGAGGATGGACTCAATGATGGCAGTGTACAACTGCACCATCATGGTCTATGCCAGGTTGAATTTCTTCAGCTACCGCAGGAAGTAAATCCTCTACTGTCTTTTCTTGATTTGAGGTCCTGGGTGATGATGATCCCCAGGAAGCGGTAAGACTTCACATTGGAAACACATTGGAAGTCCAAAACCATCTCAACTGTCTTCAGAGCATTAAGTTCTACGTTATTCTCTCTGCGCCAGGTAGGCGGACTCATCCCCAGCAGAGATGAGTCCAATCAGGGAGGTGTCATCTGTGAACTTGAGGAGGTTGACAGACTGTTGACGAGTGGTGCAGCTGTTTGTGTACAGGGAGAAAAGCAGAGAAGAAATAATGCAGCCTTGAGGGGAGACAGTGCTGATGGTCCTGCTGTCAGAGAAGAGTCAGAGACACAGAGACAGAGTACCTACATCGCTTGATCAGCAGATATTGACTTGCAACTACAAGGTGTTGTAGATTCCAGTTTAATTCAAAATCCATTCATTTGTCAAAATCTTTTCAAAGAGGTCTGCAACAATTTTGCACATTAAACATTACCTGGCCTGCAAAGTGCTACCACACAAGTGAACAAAGCATTTGCACCACACAAAGTCTATCTTAGAAGAAGCAAAAATTCCTACAGGAAAAGCATTCACAAAGTAATGACATGATGAGAAACGACAAAAAAATACAGTATCAATAATCATCTACATTTCTTTAATATCTGCTGTGAAAGTGTTTTTGATCAATAACAGTGAAAAGGCCTGGATGGGATTTTCTTCTGGTTTCTGTCTGTGTTAGTTCTATGTTTACTGGGTTATACAAAAATACTGCACTTTATATAACCATATGCCTATGAAACAACCATTGACTGTTGAATGACATCAATATAATCATGCATCTAAACTCTGCTTTGACATTACGTACCTTTTCTTTTGACACAGTTATTTACCCAGAATTTCAGGTCACAGTTTGATCGGTGCTTCCTGCTGTTCGAGTCATGTGTACGCCCCTGACATTGTTTTATTAACATAATTCATGGCACTTAACAGCTGCAGTCCCCACCACAGCAGCAGTGCAGCCTGTCAGTTACCTAACATTGTGCACTAATCATTGAAAACTATTTCCCTGTCTGAACTGTGCTCTACTGCCAAATCAATCTCCTGGCAGTTAACTACACCGTCCAGCTGCTGACAGTTGGTTGGCAGGTATATGACCTGTGATTTAAAAGGACAGCATACGTGATTAATCCCCTAAATAAAACATATAAGTGCTTGTTTACCACTATGCTCTAGTCTAGACACAAGAAATGTATGTCAACAAAACTACTGAACGCTTTCAGTAAGGAATATGTGTCCTTATCCTGGTCATACTTTCAAATTCCCCTGAATTATACGTTTAGCATGCAGTCTTATGCAAATATTGATATTTCAATAAAGGGTTTTAAATTTTCCCTTTGGGAGCTGTAAGCACATTGTAAACAAGGTCAGACATTCTGGCTGGTTAGTTATAAAGAAATTGTCAGCCTTTCGTCATAATGACATAAGATAGACACCGATGGTATTAGTCAGTCCTGTCAATAAACACTGGTTCTCAAAGTCTGGACAAAGCTATGCTCTGACTCTTGAACCAGCTTGGTGTTGTGCTTGGATTTAAGGTTGTATACCAAAGGCAACTGGAGAGAAAGTGGCTGCTGTCTATGACTGCATCGCACTTGAAAACCTCCACCCTTTCCTCAGAACACTACCTCATACATTACTGCCACCAGCCAGTGCTGATCCTGTACAGTCCATATGAGCGTTTGGCTTCTCTGACTAAGATGCAATCAGTTGAAACCCACATCAATTGATGTTTTACATTTGTGTATAATATTAAGAATACATTATAACCAGCAGAACATTAACATTAACTCAGTGTCTTTCTTTATGACTTGGATGAAAAGTTTGCTGGTTTTGAGTTCTTTTGAAGGAAACAAAACTATCAGCTCTGTCTTTGGATTCATCACACAAAATACGAGGTCTTTGTTTCTAGAACTGTCAGAAAAACCAAGACTTGAGACTTTATGTGGAAGTGATGTGGTGGACCAGGCTATTTCTTGGCCCAGAACAGTGTAACGCAAATTACTGCGCCCTTCCAAGAAATAGTCCACCATGTAACCCCCTGTAAAACCACAGTTTATTGATTTTCCACTTTGTTTTTGTCTGGATTAAACAAATCAGATATGATGTCTTGATTTAAAAGCTCATTCCCTGTAGGGCAGTTTGGCATAGAAACAGCTAGCTGATTCAAGTGTCCATGCTATGCTAAGTTAACCAGCTTCATGCTGTTATTTCTTAAGCTATTTAGAATACCATTAATTGAGTGGTGTCAATGTTTTCATTCAACTCTCTGGAGGAAAATGAATCAGTTTATTTCCTTAAATGTTAAACTTGGTTTCAAGTGTGACATTCTTTTTTTTATTCTTTGCTTTGGACAAAGTGGAATTTCATTTCTTTAAGCACGAACACGTTGGCGTTCTCAGAGCTCTTTAACTCAAAGTCTATGTATTTTTCTGATTTCACTGATTTCCAATCAGGCAAAGAATATAATAAACCTGGTACATATGGGATAAACCGTTGTAGCCCCAAACATCCCTTCATTGCTGGTCTTCGCAATTGAAAAGAAACACATTCAAGTGTCACATTTTCATAGAAAAGTCAATGCGGTCTTTGTGTGGCATTTTAAAGCCCTGAGACAGTCGTGGTAAGGTTGGGTACCAGGCTGTAAGGTTAGAAATAGTGCCTCAGGGACGGCACCGAGTTAGAACTTGGCGTGGATCAGATGGAGCTCAGGTTACTACCAGCTGCCCACCCAGATTTGCTGGCAGGTTAAAGTGTCCAAATCCAAATCCCTGCCAACAGTAAGCTCAAGCCCAAGCCCTGAGGAGGGTATTGTGTCTCTGGCACAACCTGATGTGGAGCTGCAGCAAGAGCTTTAAAGAGGGGAGCTAAGAGATATTTCTATGCCTATGTTAGAAAAGCAACAAATCAAAGGTGCTCTGCCCATGGAATGACATGCCCCATAAGATTATGGAAAATGTGTGTATGCACAATCAAATATAAAGTGTGATGCAGAGGGCCTTGAATAGATTACATCTTTAAAAACAAACAGGGGTTTTGGAAATTGAAAACAAACAACGTATGTTTCTGCCTCCATTGTATTGCTCTTGTATCAGTCTTTTTGTACATGTGCTTGTTGCACTCCAGTAGCTGCTGTTTTCTCATTATTTGTGTGGAGAACTATATTGTACACAGAGAGAACACATTGCCTGCACACTGACACATTGACCCCCAGTATGTGAAAACTAATAACGTTTGAGGGAAATGTGTTGGCCCAAAAACAACCTTTTGTGATTTTAGATTTTCAGGTTGAGTCTTGCATCAGCTTGTATTTAATAGAGCTTGAAATTAAACAGCATAACTCAGTGAACTGTTTTCTTGTTTCATGATCTTTTGCCTCTCTTCTGCATCCATACCTTCACTGCCATTGCAGCGTGACCTCAATAACCCATGTGTCCTCAACTTCCAACTTCCTTTATCTCATTCATTTCAAGCAGTGTTCATTCATCACATTTTGATCTGACTTTGATTCTGGTCAATTGCCTTATGATGGTCCTCTCATTGGACATTGCTCAGTTTGTATTTTTAGTGCCATAGCAACGAGCTTGGACTTGGGGTCCAATGGGGGTGTGTGTTGGTTGGACTTTTGAAGGCACCATTCCCGTTCAATGAAAGGACAACATTGTCCGCATCCCAAAGATCCCTTTGTGTGTGGATGTGTTTGATGGGGGGGAGCTTGTCATCTTCATGAGACAGTATGTTTGTTGACTCACGATGGGAGACCTTTGTCACTACAAACGGCAGTTTGCTCCAGTGCCAGCACTTTTGTCTCTTACTGTATCTCATTGCAATAACCTCAAATGATGTGCTTATCCATGCTAGTACCCTGACCTCTTGGATTTTAGTGTTAGTCAGATTGTCAAACACTTTGGTTCAGACTGATGTATCCATTAGATTGAGTTGCATAAAATGTTGTGCAGATAATCATGGTCCATAAAGGGATATATCCATAGGACTTTGGAGATCATCTGACTGTATAATAGCGCCACTATTATGTTAGCATTTATTTTTTATTATAATATTAACAATCATATAACATCATCATGTTAATTTATGGATATGAATATACACTTTGCTGAAGTGTATATTCATGGTACCAATAGCATTAAACCAAACGACTTAGGTGATCTCCTGCCTTTCCTCAAAAACAAAATGGTTGACATTTCCTTACGGCTCAATTGGTAATTTTTTTTACCATTGCTAATTCGGAAATGTATGCATGCTTACATATCTTTTTGGAACACCTTATTTTATAACACAGCAATTTAGATTCTTGTTCATATCCTGACATCTTAAACTCCACTTCCAAATGATTCAACAGCATAAAAAAAATCATTGTACTATTGTCTGAGATGGCAAATTAAACGAGATATTAAACTGCTATTATTGCCAATTATGAAGCAGTCTGTCTCAAATCCTGCCATCTGGAGATGCTGCTTAAGCAAATAAGTGGCCACTGGCAGGTGGGGTCTGCTAGAACCACTCAAAACTTTTGCAAAGTTATTTGTGTCTGCCCTGATCCACTGTCTGTACCGCTCAAGGTATCAAGTGTTGTAAGTGTGTGTATGTGTGTGTAAGGGGGGGATTTGATAGGGAAGTTGAGATTTTGTGTATGTCTTTGCAAGGGGGAGTTGGTCGCCATTGAGGTACCAGAGCAGCTGGTTTGAAATGCCTGGCACTGAACCCGCAGTCAGGAGTCCAGCCATTCATACACGGGGAGAGCAAAGGCAGCCAGGTCGATATCTGCCATCATGGACCACTATAGGATTTTGGCCCTCTGTTCTCAGAAGAGGTAGTCTTAGATGATCATATTTGGCATTAGTAAATTGAGTGGAGACTAAGTAATGCCCAAAGAAGGGCTTTTGGGCCAAATTTGGCGCTCAACCAAAGTTTTTGTTGGCGCTCCAACAAGTTACAAAAAAGTGATATAGTTTTCTTTATTTGGTCTATTAAATTCAGCAATATCTGGGGTGTGTTTTGATTACCTCAGGCATATTATCAAGAATTTAAGACCAAGGAAAATAGCCTTGCCTTTTAATTTTAACATGTTTGGTTTCTGCCCTTTGCTCTGCAGACTTGGGCATCCTGTTTTTTATAAAAGGCTTACAGCTAAGTAGGTATACAATCTATAGTTTTGTTTTTCTTTTAAGATTATTTTTGGGCTTTTTGCCTTTATTTGATAAGACAGCAACAGAGAGACCAAAAGTCTAGAGTGAGAAAGTGGGGGATGGCTTGCAGCAAACAGCGCTAGGACCGGGATCCTGTGACCAGTGAGGTGAGGACTGTATATCCTCTTTACATGGGGCATCCACTCCACCACAGAGCCAAACCTGCTCCCCGGTTTATGATCTACAGTTGAATGATTTACCATGCAACAGTCTGTGTTAAGTAAAAAAAAAAAAAAAAAAAAAATGAGAAAGTAGAACATAGTTTGAGCAGCATCCACTGGAGAGCAGGACTGAACCTGTGAAATATACGGGCAGTCACATTAATCTCCATGATCAGAAGGAGTCGTCTCGTCTGTCAGTGCCAGGGCTGCTGTGATTAATGGTGAGGAAATTACCCCTGTTTGACTGAGTACATCCAAATTGCCTGATCGACTCTGGGCAGGTCAGGAGGCTTTTAACTAGTTTGTCTTGTGTCACACAGTAAATGAGGCTATTAATGGAAGAACCACTTTACTTGTCCTGAAAGATACTACCCAAATGAAACCCTGTTTCTCTATTAGGGCCATTCTTAAAGACCTGTGACACTGAACATAAGGACCTTTAGGCAGAGTTAAATGATATTATACACAAGTATATCACTTGAGCTTATGCAAGGGTTGTACTGTATTTGTAAAGACAAGGATCCAAAAGGGGATGGCAACATGCTTGAATTCTCTCTCTGCTGGAATGGCCTCAAAAATGGAACAGAAACACCTTTACTTCGTATTCAGCAAATACATTCAAGAAAGTGGTCCTTATGAACACAAAATATAACATCAATCCACCACCACTTCCCGCTATTGCCCCCAGGCCAAATGTGAGATGAATGACAAGGTTTTCAGTTTCAAACTCCTCAAAGCTGTCAACTTCAGGCCTCAACTGCCAGTTGCTTACCACACAGCCTGTTTGTAAGCGTAGACGCATTTATTCTTCTCACCGCAGACATTACCTTGCTGTTTTGACCCCCCTTTGTTGCCCATACCACAGTTTTTATGGGGCCTGCAGGGCTCATTCTAAACTGTTTAATATCGGAGACAGGGCCTGTTGTTTCTGAAGATCCTTTCTTTTTGGAGTTTTTTGCCATTACAAACAAAATTCCACCAAGCAGACATAAAATCTCTCCAGTGCCTGATTGTGTGTTAACCACCCCGTTCCTGATTCGTAGCAGTTACCCAACTCACAGGGCCATTACTCACAGCTGTCACAACTGAGCCCAGGTCACAAACATGTGTCAACTGAGCATGACACTCTGCCTGGCATCAGGATACCAAAGCTCCTGATCTTTTTCATCACTGCCCCTGCTGACACTAACGGCTACAAGTCCTCAGGAGAACTGCCCAGGTTGATTTATGGCGAAAATGATTCTGTTACACAGACTATGTTTGCAGCATGTATTTACTTTTCAAGTGCTGTTGCTGGATCTACATCAGAGGGTAGAGTATTGGAATAGATCAGGGAGGATGCTTCAGGGGCTGAGTCAGCCAGTATCCACACCTGTTATGTAGGGTCATATTAAATTCTTAATCCTCTGTACCATCATTATACAACATACCAAAATAAATCCCTGCATAGTTTGTTGATCCTGTTGCTTGAAGGACAAATACCAATCGAGGTAGAAAGATTCATACATTATAGACATATATTGAATTTGGTTCAAAACCATCTTCCCATAAAACTTAAAATGTAGATGTTTGCTGATGATTTATGATTCTATCTGACACAACAGAGCTTTTACTACTTTCATTGTGACTGTTGCCAGTGCCTTTCACTGGTGACATGTAGTGGACAGATGGTGAGAGGGAATACAGTCGACAGTCAAGGTTCCCATGTGCCAACACAGACATCATTATGCCAGTGACAGACGAGGCAATGTGCTATATTTCATGGTTTTGTTGCCATGTCTGAACCAACAGCTGACCAAGATCTCAGGAGAAATGTGTTGTGAACACATGTCAGGACACGAACTATATTTCTGTGAATGACAGGAGGTTTTATCACCAAAACAGGGAGCTGTTCACTTCTTTCACCTGTGGTACTTGTCTGAGTGTGTCAACTCGTTCATCTAAAGCTTGTCATCCAGTCCTTTGCCATTTTTGCAATATGATAGGGGAATTTACAACCACCCTGTTTAACAGCAACCTGTTATGTTTGAATGCCCATGTTGTAGTACGAATGCTAAATCTGTTTTCTGTAAAAACTGTTTTTAAAACATCCTGCAAGTTGGACAGTTAATACTGTACCTCCAGTTAATACCGATCAAATTAAGCTATGTGTCTTCTGATATTTTTGGATTTAGGACTGGAAATGCTTGTACAACTATGTTAAGCCGCATTTGTTTTTTTATATTTTTACCTCAATTACCTCCATCCTCCATATTGATATATCTCATGCGAGGATGCTATGACTTCACATGTTTTAAATTCCAAAGTAAGGACCAGATAATGATGCGCTATAAAGCAAATTGGCTGGAAAAGTGTGGTTCTCTTAGGAATGACTCATAAGGTACTGAGAGAAGAAAACTTTCACAAACTGTCCCTGCAGCTTTATTCCTGCCATCCATTAATGCCAGTAAACTCAGCCAACTCCAGGAAAACAGAAAACATTAGCAAGTATTCCAGACCTTATCGAGCCACCAGCCTTTATGACTTCTACATACTTTCTTTGAATTTTCAAATTACGTCTTCGTTTCATGACTTCTAAGTTAACTTTTTGCATTATGGCATTTTGAGGACTCCTCTGAGACCTAACTTCAAAACTTGCTGCTTTTTGTGCCAGAGAAACTGATAAATCGAAAAGGGAAATCATTTGCAATCCTTCCACAAACCCACACTCCATCCAATTTCCCCAGCCGCTATACTTACAGAGAGTGAAATATCTGCTCTCTATATTTCTCAGTATCCATTGAAAAACACAGCGTGACTGCTTTTCAGTTTTGTTTAGAAACTGTAATGTGTGCAGCTGAGACACTTCTCTGAAATATAAGGATAATGCTTGATGGCATGATGCTGAATTTCTTTACATCTTTAGAGTGTAGATAATTTGTGCAAAAGCTCTGGCTTTGTCTGTTGAATTTTGAGATCCAAAATAAGTCATGCACATATAAGCAACTTCCAGCTCAAGAGCAGCTATTGCCCTTTAGGAGCTGTAAAGCTGGGTTAATTTCACAGTCCTTTGGGGAAACTTAACATATTGGCCAGCACAAAATAATACCTATAAGTCTTTACCTCCCAATCTCGATACTTTCAGGTTGTACTCAACAAATGTTTGATGATGTATGTCAAATCCTGCGTGTAAAGCCATGCGATGGTAACTTTCAGTGTTAGCCAGCACCAACATGAGTTGCCCCTACTGGCTTGTTTACAGGCAGCATGCATAGCAGTTGGTTCGCTCTATGAGGTGATATCGAACTGTTTTTTTTGTATGTAGCAACTTAAAAATAGCAACAAAAAACTGGTTCAATTATATAGTGTGCAGCCCTTCATTTAATGTGGTTTAAAGTACATGCACAAATACAACTCTATCAAGCACCTTGTAGCCTACACATATTAAAGCTTTGTGATTACCAACACCTGTGTGCAATTGCTGCTGCACCCCAGATGTCCTGCCCTCACAGGGATGTTGGCCACTTTACATAGCCCAACAAAAAACGGACTCCTGGTCCTGGGTGTATTTTTGGCTTGTTAGTCAGCTACAGTGACACAAGTTGGAGCTGTTGAAAAGTCTAAACGTTTATTTTTATTGTTATTTTTAGACATTTATTTTAATGCTTGGTGGAGCTTAGCCAGTTTATGTTAACAAAGTTCAATTCTGAGCATACTTTTAGCATTTGACTTCAGTTAGGTATTAATACTGAGGAAGAAAAGTCAGACTTGGAATGCTTGCTGTAAACTCTTACAGAATTAAAAACACCCATCTACATTCTGCAGTGCCCTTGATTCAGAAGATGAAGGAAGCTTCTTGCCAAAATTTCCTTGAAGGCATTTGTTTATTTTGACTGAATGAGACGGCACACAAAACCACACAAGTGGATGCTTGACAAGTGTAATAGGACGATAATAAACAGTAGTTCTTGAAAGAGGGGATTTTCTTCCATCAGCGTCTCCTTGCTGAGGCAGCCGGCTATGCAATTGTTTCAAGTGTTTCTCAAACCCTTGCAGGGAGACATTTGTCTGGAGTTGAAATATTGCTGTTGCAAAAAGGATGTTCTTGCTTATCTATTCCGAAAAAGTCTGACTGAGTTTGGCTTTTGTATCACTGCAGTTAAACTTAAAATGTTTTTTTTGATGCACCAGCATTATATGCAAATCAATGAAGTTTTAAATTCTCCTTGTGCATAAGAATTATTCTTCAAAGTTCGGGATACAATGCTTTTCCAAATACATTTATGCCAGAATGCTATTTCCCAACCTCCCATTTGGTTTCCCTTAACTTAGAGTACAATCAGGGAAAATCTGGTCCGCTCTGCCCCAGTTCAACAAGTTGCATGGACAGTCGGTACTTAAAAAGACTCATCCTTAACAACAAAGACAGCAGCCCACATCTGGTTGCCTCCACTGATGAGTAAAAGACTTTTAACCACACATTGTGGGAAACCAACATCTTGCAGAGTCCAATTATGACAAAACTGCATAAAAACAGCTGGATGAAAATAGAGCTTGAAATTGGAGTTATGTAAAATCTTAATCAATGTTACAACCATCCCACACATGAAACATATTTGATGAGTCATATGACCTTGGTAGACTTATTTAAAGATGAATTTTGGACAACTGATCACAATTCCCAAATTGTGACTGGCTGCAAATAAGCAACTTTATTTGCCTACATGTATCTAACAAATATACCTCTTATATTCTTCATTTCCTAAGATCAGAAATCATAATATCAAAGTAGAAAACTTAACTTCAATGATCAAAGTTATACATGACACACTTTTCTCTTCTCATGAAGTTTTAGAAGTACCCTTCGGCGTTCGTGGTCAAACACAACAATGGAGGGTATACTTTCTCATCCAGAATATTTGACAATGGTATAAGTGTGTAACTCTAGCTGCAGTGTTTGAACGCTGGTATAAAACAACAGTATGGTAAAAATGAAACTCCATCTTTTTAGTGGTAAATCATTATTTAGGCTGCTAAAGTCCTCTCTTTCAAAGCTGCTCCGTCGCATATGCTGATTTTGACAAGGACGCATGACAAAGTTTCACAAAGATGGACTTTTCATTATGAAAGTTAAGCTTGAAAGCAGCAGCGTCTTCATCAAAGTCGTGTTGTGTGTCTATGAAGTTTTAAAAAGAATTAGGATCTCTAAAATGTGCTACTCTGACTGTAATTTATTTAGTTACTGCTCACAGCTGGACAGTCGTTCCCTCATAGCTTGCTTAGCCATCAGCTGGTTTCAGACCGACAACAAGGATTGGCACTAGTTAAACTACTTTTTTTTTTTTTTTTTTAAATCTATGTACATGCAGTTTCACTTCCTGGAACATGTTTATGCTTTCTCCCTCCCCGCTCATTACTTCTCCTGCACGCGCTTCCTGAGGTTTCTGCCTCATCCGAGATGCATGGGGCCTTTGTCTGCACCGCGCAGATGAAAGGTCCGCGGTGAAGCGGCAAACCGCGCGGAAACAAAAGGATTCTTTCTCTTGCACTCACACACTGGAGCAATCTGAAAGACAGCTGTTCCTCTCCCAGTGTCCCCAACTCTCATGACTTGCTCTCTCTTCTCCCGCTCTGTCCCAGCCACCCGGCTCGTTGCTGATTTATGAAAATATCACAAGGGAAATGAAATGAAAGGGCCCACCAAAGAGGTAGAAGATGAGGCATGTTTCAGCGAGCCACTCTTCCTGTTTACTCTGTCCTTGGCTGTTCAGATAGCTGGGATTCTGTAGCACTGGAAAGCGCGACATGGATTCACTTATATCACAAGTTCAGATTACTTTTTAGCACCCACAGATTAAACCCATAGTAGGCAGGTTTGTGCGTAGTGAAGGGATGTAAATCAAAGCAGTACACTGTAGCTGCAGCATGTGGGTTTGTGCTTAAAAGCAGAGGGCACTCCAATTACTGACTCTGTCACCACAGCATGATGAAAGTCCTCTTAGCGTGGATAGCTCACTGCTCGGCCAGGAGATTCACACAGTTTAAACCCTTGTGTTACAACCCGGTCCAGGCAGGAGCTGTGACTTTATTGGAAAGCGCGAGCAGGATTTCCATTCATCAGTTTTTATTGTGTGTTATCACTTTTTCAGTGTCTGCAGATGGGAAGAAGGCTGACAGCTAGATCAAATACAATCTTCCTGGTAGTCGTCAGCTGAAAAGTGTCATAATTAACTCCAGAGAGAGCAGTGTGTCTCTAAAGTCTTTGACTAAACTGAATTGCAGTGAATTGCGTCGGAATGGATTTCCAAATTTAAAATAGGTTGATGTCCTTCATGCAAGGACACATTCAAGGATCTTGTAAGTTATTGCAGGAATTTGCGTAGATCTTTTATTTAAGTCAGTGTTAAAAGACATTGTGCATTGAGACATCCAAAGACTGTTCTGAATGAGGAATAAAACACCCTTGGTGAGCTCCGGGGAGCACAAATGAGCGAGCGAACACAGTATAATAATGAGCTTTCTAACTGCAGCTCTGCATAACTTTTTTTTTTTTTTTTGCATGTGCTTTCTGCATTAGCTGGATTCCTTGATCCCATGCCCCAAATGAGTAAGACAAAGGACCCAGGAAAAACAGGTCAAATTCGGGCTCTGACCTGGCAGTTCACCGCATAACAGCTCAAAAATAAATGGAGATGGAGAGCAGAGCCACTTGCACCCTGGAGCTTGGAAAAAGAGCCAGCCTCCTGAACAAATCCAGAGCATGGCAGGTTTACTGGTCATAAACACAAGAATCCAAACACAGGATTTATGGTGCTTCTTAAAGGCCTCTGGCACTGTTGAAAGTTATGTGCAATAGGTAAACACTTATGTAAAGTATAAGTACCTCTGCAGTAAGTCGGTCTAAATGTAAGGCATTAAGTGATTTATTCACTGTATCTGCACTGACAACAAACTCATAAGTTCCCAACAAATGACCGGAACGTGGTTACAAATGCCTGAAATGTCTTAACACTGACATCTCCCTGGACTGTAAAGAAGCAACTGTCTGAGTTAGTGCAATCCTTGTGCAACCCTCTGTTTAATGTAGAGAATGGTTCACCGAGATGGACCTCAAAGAAAATGGTTGCAAGTGACAGACCTGGGGCTAAATTTATAAAGATGCTTTATCAACTGTAGCAAGCCAAGGTTCGTCCCCAGGAACACAACAGAGAGGAGGTGGCTAACTCCTGGAAACATTAACTCTCTGTTAACATTACCTCATTGTCCTCTCTTCTTGGTCCAAGTAGCTTAATAATGCAACTTACACACAAACCAATTATACCCCTTCCTCGAACTATTTCTACACTAATCACCCAGTACGCTGGACCCCTCCCTTAATAAAACCACTGCAAAACAACACAGCAAGAATTTAAATCCAGTACTGCGTACTACTGAGTACCTCTTACTGTAGTCACCTAATGAATACCCAAGAATCCCTGTTTTAGAGCTCAAATGCATTAAGAATATTTATACGACACAATACTTGAAAAGTGACTTCTGAGTCGACCAGTAAGGAGCTGCTTTTAGCCCTGGAATGTTTTCTGAATAAGACTCCTGTTTGACCAAAGAATCGGTAAACACCATTAATTATACCTTTTGTCAATATCCTCTGCATTGGTTTTAATGGCTGCCAATCTCTAGCAACCACCTGACAGTGATGTACCACAGTCTAAACCCATACTAATGCATAAAACAGCATTTGTACTGAAGCCTACAGGGTCTGTGTAGACTCCTGGCTTCTGCGGACGGATGAAAGCACAGCAGTATGAGAATCGATTAGCTTGCTCAGCCCGCTAGAAAACAGCAGTGATGAGAGGAAATAACCAAAGCTAATCACTTATTGCCTCGCTTTGTAAGAACAAATTTACAAAGGGAAACTGATTAGGGACAAATTGAGCTGAATAAGTCGTAAATTGGGCACTAAAGGGCAAATGCAATCAGAAGAAAAATGAAGCGCGAAGATGCTGATGTAGACAGGAAGTGTTTTCACCTCTCTGAGTCAAAGTATGAGCCAGGTAAAAAGCAGTAACATACGATGTAATTGATTAATCCACTACAGTGTGTACACTGTACGGCTACACTGAGCAGGACAGAGAGACACATTTAATCTGGAAGGCACTGTACATGCCGTTCAATATGTATTTTCTGGCAGCAATCAGATGGGATTGTGGGATTGTGTTTAGTCAATATCCCATGTATTAATGCACGCTGTCAACAGCATGGCTACTGAGCCTTTCCAGCAAGTTTAAAAAAAACTGTCAACAAATCCATCTGGATAGTTTCTTCAGTCAGGTAATATATCCTGAAGTTGACACCCCTGCTCTTGCCCCTACCCCTCCCTTCGAAATGTTTACATATACACGATGTAGCAACAAGTACACCAAATATTGAACTTGGAAAACTTACAGTCCTTACACAAACACTAAGAATGTCAAATATGATGAATTGATGAAAAAAAAGAAGAAAAATGTGAACAATGTTGAAAGATGAAGTTGTTTATTTCTCTCCTTGAAAATGTATCTGAGAAGATATTTTTGACAGTTGCTTTAAATGTCATCTCATAGAAGGCCACTGTGGTTTTATACGCACTTGTACCGTGTTGACATCTGAAGGATGTCGGGTATCTGCTTTAACTGACATTTTGTTGCGCACTCTTAGCTCTGAGTTGTCAGCTTGTGATGCCAAAGTTGCTTTACCATGAAATAAAAGTTTACTGAGTCTCTGTAATATACTCACTCTGCTTTCTCTTTCTCTTTCTCTCTCTGGTGAAAAAAAACAACTGATTGACTTGGATGGATTGGAATGACCTCAGGTATGTGAAATTATTTTATACGACTACTACTACTATGTCTCCTCTACAAGCTTTACTATCTTTAAAGTAGCAGTGCTGTATTAGTGTTACCATGCATAATTAACCTTTTGTAAAGCAAATATGATATACTGCAAATTGTTGGTCTTAAATCTGCAATTGTAATAATTGGTAGCACCATCACTTGCAGTGCACAGCTACTATGTGAATACAGCTTTAATATATGAAATGAATGCGTCCAGATCAAATGCCACTAATAATACCACAGACCTTAAAATCACACTTTAATACCCACACTCCCTCAGACCCTTCAGCAGTGCTTTGAAAACACAACACTAAGTTCACATTAAGCTCTTGTGTCTCTGTATTGCATAATGGGCAATTTGCACCCCACTATTCATCCAGAGAACAGACGAGATGAGGCATGGAGTGCAGTTAAACTCTCAGTTTGCATCCCCCCCACAGTGCAGGAATGTTTTCTTGAATAAGAGATACGATTTATGTAATAACACAGAGATGGCAAACGAGACAGAGTCTCACTTGTTGTTATTGTTTTTGGACATCCCCTCAAGCTTTGCACATATTTCAATCTGCCTTCCTAATCTTACACTGCAGGGAAGAGAGATGGGGAAAAAATGTTGGCCTCAAAGTCAAGTTTAGAGATACCAAAAATGGCTGATGACAATATTCAGGAGGGGTTTGCTTTAGTGCTAAAGGAGGGACTAAGGGATCAATTCAAAAGACCTCTAATCCCACTGACTTTATTCCTGGGTTCTGGCAGCCATCTGAGGCAGCAAACAACAACAACCAGGCAATCAAAACTTAATCTCCTCAATCTGCCTGATATGGTTATTACAGGGTGGATTCATGTAAAGCACATGAGCCCTACTTAGGGATCTATTTTTTTTTTACAGTGTCATGCCCTAATTCAGTTTAAGTATGCACTTGTAAAGAATCCAGGATGTTCTGTTGATGTTAAAAGGTTGATTGGTTCCCACCAAAGGTATGCTACAAAAAGGATCACAAGTTGTGTGTGATGCACATGTTGAGTAATTAGCATCTTCACAGCTAGCTTTTTGAGCTAAGGAGGGGACAATGTATATGGAGGTGCTCCAGGCAGAGGTATTAATACATAAACCAATAATGATACTATATAGATACAACTATCGTGTTGGAGCAACTCAGGACCGGGGTTATTGCTAAATCTTTTCCCTCCTTATCTCATTTCTTTACACAATTTCCCTTTGGCCTGATTTAACCGTCTGCCTCATGCACATCATCACATATCTTTTCCCTCTTGTCAAGCTTGTCTCATACCGCCAATGCTTGACTTTAAGATAGATAGATAGTCTTCTCAGTAGCAGCATATAAGCGTGAATATGCACTAACACACAAAAGTAGGTTAAAACGATAAGATATGAAAGTAGCAGGGCGCCGGACAGCCGAGTGGTTACTTTGCATGGCCCCGTGTACAGAGGCTGGTGATAAAAAAAGAATAAATATTGATAAATTATTCACATTTTCACACAGCGGTACATTTGTGACGATTACTAGTTCTATCCCATCTTCCATCAAGACCTCTCACTGCTTCGTTCCTGGCCCTCCTCATGATCCGGCTCACTATAAACAACGCCACCTGTTGGGCTGGGGCCTTCATTACACTCATGTAACACTGAATAAGAAAGGAGGAGGGCCACTGAGGGCGCCTGATAGGCTCTGCAAGTCATAGCACTGGCACAGAAAGCTATGCCTGGCACTCATTGACTTATGCATTCGCTAGTGAGGCCAGAGGGAGAGAAGCTGGAGCAATGAGGCCAAGGTTAAAGCAACCTCTGATTCTCTGCGGAGCAGGGATTTAAGACAGAAACCTAAGAGGGTTTATGATGATGACTATTCCCTCCATGTTTTGGATAAGAACACTAACATGATGTCACTGTTATTAACATGGAGATATGTACAGTATGTTGTCAGTGTGATATATCTGCAATCCAATATCTCTTCTTCGAGATGTTTGGTGCTGAGGAACTGGGTAATCGATACATGTTTCACACTTTAAATCCGAGGGGCACAGTGCAGGGGTTAGGGGGTTGAGCACTTGAAAGCACGCACAGCGGGACATGATCAGGGTGTGGGCGATGGGGTTGGAGGTCAACGCTCTCAAATAGCCTCGATGAGTACGATGGGCCATCGGCTCCTTTGGCTTTGAAATGGAAGGCGACGCTGGCTGCTCTCCCCTGCTCGACCGGCTCTGGGCATACCAGCACCCGCCATCAAACACAGTTGTCGTGTCAGGTGTCTTCCAGGGACAAGTTATTTTTAAGATGATGAAGGAGGGATTTGCGGGTGTATTTGACGATCACATGCTGTATTTGATGTACTATCAGCAAATTAACAGCCAAGAGTATTGATTTGAGCTTTGCTGTGTAGTTATTCCACTCCACACAAGTCCTACAAATAGAAGGTAACACCTTATACTGCGTGCTTGATAAGGATCATTTCTACAAATTAGCAGGCACGTACGTCTAATGTGACAGATGTGACTGCGGTGGCTGACAAATCATTAGTTACCAGCCAAGAGGGAGATATGTGTGTGGTTAATTAGCTCCTGCCAGCCATCCATATAGAACAAAATACCCCCGAGCTGCAGAAGGCACAAAATCGCAGCCTTTTTTTTCACGACATCTGTCTCGAGGGCGCGTTTGCACATCTTCTAATTACAGTCTGATATGTCTGCAAGGAGCAAAAATGCTCTCCCTTTCTCCTTCAAAGGGGACACACCATGTCAGCCTGTTCTGTATGCCAAATCAATTAGTCATCAAAAGTCCCTCGAAGAAGAACGGTTAACCTTTATCTCCATCAATGTTTCATTAGTTACTCCTCCCCCCCCCATCGCCTGTGCCACGTTCCCCCCCCCCCCCCCCCCGGTTGCAATAAAAAGCAGGGCTCGTGGTGGATAATGTAAATAAAAACATAAATGAAGTCATTAGTATTCCCTCTGTCCTCTTGCAGAAGTGCTGTATCGCAGGCAGTTGGAAATGTTTTTTTAATGAATGTCTCCGAGCCACTTGCTTTCATGGATTATTCAGCGAGAAAGAGGTTAAGCTGCTGATTGTTTACGTGTCACCCGATCACTTATACTGTAACACTCAAGCAGAGATGCTGTGTGCATCTCTCCTGCAAAGTCAGGTATGAATTCTTTATACTGTGCCCTGAAAAAACAATGAATATTTCCCAGGAGGCTCTTCCCTGCTAGCTTGAGTGCTCATTGAAATGAAAAGTGGTTGGTTCTCTAAAGTGCAATCTGTGCAGATTAAACAGAGGAGTAAAAAGTAAGATTTCAGCATAACCAATATACTTGTTTACTTTTTTAAAGTTGTCAAATGTTTGCCGGCGGTGACGAATATCCCACTTGTCTTGGATAAGAGCTTGGTGTTATCGTTGACTTGTTTGCTCTTGTCTTTTGCAGCTTTGTTTTCAACAACTCATCTTTACAAAGCAATAGTTCATAGAAGATATGCTTCTTCACTCTCCTGAATTTCATCATCACTCTCATATTAAAATGAAGCTAAAGAAGACTTGAGCTTAACTTAGCTTAGCTTTGCTTGTAGACAGACAAAAAGGGGTTAACAACTATGGCTATGTATCAGTGAACTTGTCATTCAAGTCCTACAATGACTGCAGGTGTTACTGTTGTGTTTTTTAATAGGCTAGGCTAACTAAGTTATAATTATGTTGTGTGCCTTTGTATTGATGTTTTTTTATTCACTTGTTGTCTATTTATTGTCAATTTGTTACCTGACTAGAAAAGTTCGATAGATAAAGTATTATTATACACATCACATTTAGTTTCAGATTTTGAAAAGTATTCCGTTTTAAGGCTTCAACTTGTGACCTGTTTCTGTCTTTTACAATGAAACCAGAATTCTGTTGATGTTTCTCTGGATATTTCTTATTTATGACTTTTTTCAGATAAATATTTAATTGCCAAGATGAAAATTGGTTTCTCCTTTATCCTTTTATCACCAGGTTCTCTGCCACATTTTCACAGACTTAATGAATAACGAGCCTCTTAGTTAATGAAAGCCATTGAAACAAATACGATCAGACATGGAGGTTCAAAGCATGCAGCTCCATGACTCCAAACATTAAACTGGATCACATTAACTAAGCTGTCATCTCCTGTTGCCAGGACGCCTTTTTCTCCTCATGATCTCTTAATTGGACCCTGAGAAGAGTGACGGCAAGGTGGGAACTCCTGCTGTTCACCCCCCCCCCCCTCCCCCTCACAGAGCTCAATCTGTTGTAACTGCACGGCTGTTGTGCCGCTGTCCCACTCCATTAGGAAAGCACTGACAGCAGGCACAAGTGACCGCTCTAGGAAGCAGGATCAGGAGGACTGTCTCCTTCTTCTTCTTTTTGTCTAACTTGTTGGAATAGATGGCAGGCGGTTAGACTGCAGCTGGCCGTGCCTCAGCTCATCTAATCACAATCCTGCTCTCCAAAGATCAGCACAGGCATGTCCTTATTTCCTATAAGGGATTACTTCATGCCTGAAACCACTTAGAGTTGATATATGACAGAATAATATGGGTGAAGTTGGAGTCATTCATTCTGGAATTGTCAGCACCCACATAACAAGCTAAGTCAATTGAAACCAGTGGAGGAACAGCGCTAGCCAGTCCTGGCACAACAGTGAAGAGAAACTTTGGTAGCAAAGTTTTCCAAAAGGAAGTTTTTTTTTGTTTTTTTTTAAATGACCCTGTAATTAAAGTAAGATTGTAGTGTTATTAATACATCACATACCTACACAGAAAGCTCTCAGTAGGACCTCAGAGGATATTGTGCATTAATTGTGACATTAAAAAGATTGGTTTAGCAAGGCAAGGCAAGTTTATTTACCTCGCACATTTCAGCAGCAATTCAAAGTGCTTCACACACATAGCAGTTTATCCAAGCATGATAGCTTTGCTCATCGGTTGGTTTGCTTTTCTAATGGAGCTGTTTTAGTCTGTTGAAATGGCATTTCTCTTACATATATCTGTTATTGTACTGTTTGCATTGTGGAAAATGGAATTGCATCGTATTTTGGCGCAAATTACCTTTACTATGCAGTAGCAGGAGTCGCTCTGAACTCTCTTGTTAATGCAGGAAAACTTCCTCTCATAGCTCTTGCTTTCTCCTCTTAACTTACTCGGTTGAAACTCGGTTGTTAGCTCCCTTAGCATACTGTCTCCTGTTTCATTACGCTAGGACGACTTTGTGCCGATGGGATCTTATTTCAGGATGCTGTCCTATACTTCGCTCTGAAGCCTCATGTTGTGATCAAAAAGAACAACGTCTGAAAAAAACGAATTGTGCTCAGTTTTGATTTCTCTCCTCCCTTCTATCTTGGTTTTCGGGCCTGCTCCGACTCATTAACAGCTACACAGTTTGCCAAAGCAGGGGCAGTCATGCAGACGGGCGAAGGTTCAAGCTGATGGGCTTTGTCACCTCACATTAATCCTGCCGACGATGATCAGAAAGACTCGGCCGCCCCAAAATTCCTGTTGAGTGGAACGCTCATCCTGATGAGAATGCTTTTGTGGAAGGTTTACTTGCTTTTGCTTTTTGTTTCTTTTGAAGAATCTTCTCAGAAATGTTGTTCACAGTAATGAAGATCAAAATAACTGTGACACTCCAGGGTCACAGCAAGGATTTAGACAACAGTCCAGAGAATAGCTTTGATATATTTTTGCTGTTATGTAAGTAAGTGGATCTTACCATCCAAATTCCACAGAGAAAACAATAACTTTGGCTGTCTTTACATGTAGTGCAAATTAGTAAAAGGTTTATAAATGATAATTGTTTGCCATCAGCACTGGCCTGTCAGTGTGTTTTGTGTTGGTTCGTGTTTTAAGATGGTCCTGAAATGTTTCAGGGTGCATGCTTGACTGCTAAACTAACATTTGAGTAAATCCTGATGTCTTTCATTAAAGTGAACGCTCTCGCCTCCTCTTGTGGTAAATTAATAACATTTTGAATAAAGTGCTCATTAGGGAGCACTGTCATGCTTCTGTTGGCAGCTAGAAGCTCTGACATTAATTGTCTTCATAAGAATATTGTTTCAGTTGAACGTCCCCTTCCAGTTGACTTGTAAATCATTTCCCACAATGTAACAGAGATCAACACGTTCATGTTGTGAGGTTACTGCAGGGGGTTCTTCCAGCTCGATTGTCTGCTTTTCTCTTAAGAATGTTGTCAACACAAAACATGAGGGGGGGGGGGGGGGAGTTTGTATCGCTGTTGATAACGCAGCTACAGCAAAGATAACAGGATGAATATGTGGTGTGAAATGGTCACCAGAGGAATGGGGAATCACCGACAGCCTCTCATTTTGGGGTTCATGAACGCGGTGTGGTGTATGATCAGTGGTGGGGAGCCAATACTGCGGGGTGCCACCGAGGACCCGTCTGCTCTGATTTGAAACCACCCCCAGTGATTCATTAAATGATATTGGTGACCCGGGGCGGTTTCGGGAAGGAAACCAAAACCTCAGGCATTCTGACCACCATTCCCACCATCGTTTCCACCATCCATTCCGACTTGGAGATGAGAAAGCAAGTACTCCAGCTCGCTGAAGACATGCTTCACTGGCTTTCCCCAACTTCATTTTCTCCCTGCGTGCTAAAATGATGCGAAAATCCACTGCGAAAAATACGGCTTTCCAGAGACACATCTCCAAAGAAATGAAATCCTCAAAAATCCATCTAATAACTCTAATAAGACAGTGAGATTTATGAAAACATGTTACCATATTTGTCTTTTATCCAGGGATCAGTTTGTGCTTTTCATCTACCTTCAAAAGTGAATGCCGCTTCAGACCACTAGAAATCCCCACTAGCTAAGTGGCAAAGCTGCTACCAGTCCCAAACTCTAATCTAGCTGTAACCCAATCTCTGCACGGGACTTTTTTGTGTGCAAACGAGCCCTCTCACTCACTTCAGCCCCGGAGCTTGTGGTCTGCATTCCGCCTGTTGTAGACACAAGCTGTCTAAATAAATGCCCACCACTGCTTCTTTTTTTCTGGTGGCAGCTTGGTTTCAGGGGGGCCCCTGGCGCTTTCATGCCAACATCCATGCGCCACACATGCTTCATGAATATCTCCAGATCAAAACAATGGCATGCTACCCAGGCTAACGCATGCAGACACCAGCTGGAAACCTGTTAACGGCCAAATCGCGTCGGTCTGTCAGTGAGCAGCTTGACGCTGGTGCTGCCTGTTCATTCTTGTGCCTGGCTGCAGTGCCTGCAGAAGTCGAGGGCTTTCACTTGGCACTTAAGGCTGGTATCACATGCACTAAGTGTCAAAGCCAGACACTATATAGCCTTGTGCATTGTCAGACAGTACAATTAGACCAGTCCTCCCTGTCGGCAGACAGCATCTGCTGGGCTTCACGGGGCTAAAAATGGTCCCACACTCTGTTAATAAAGACTTTCATTACATTCCTTGCTCACTTTTAGATACGTCTAGTGAGTTAATCTGCATATATTTCCTGTGAATGTAGTTCCTCTCTAAAATCCTCCTCCTTCACACTGTCCTGTTTGGTCACCTATCCTGATCAGTAATATTCCAATCCCCTCCAAAGCATGTCAAAGAAGTAAAAAGGCTTGTGACAGGAGAGCATTTCATGTCCTCAGCAATAATTACACTTTGATCAAGAAGAGAGGAGACCTTCTTCCCTCTTCTAATGAAACAGTGAGGGGAGAAACAGACAAAGTGAGCCATCCAAGAGACACTGGGTATTTTCTGCACATGTTCAAGTTTAAAAGAAGAATAAATTATCTTTAAAAAAAAAAAAGAAAGTATTTTAGAATCAAGGAAAAAAGATTGCCATCACTGCTCGGAAGCGACTTGTAGCAATTGCAGGATGCAGAATTATATTTCTGAAAAGGTCAGGGAAAGCTAACTGGAGATGTGATGAATTGAAAATGACAAAATGGTCTTAGACCCAGCCATGGATTCATGAAATGGAAGGTTTCATTGATTAATAAAAGGCTCCCAGTGCAGCCTTCAGTATCTGTGGAGCGATGATGCGATTCAGGATTTTTCTATCTGAGGGGTTTCATGATTTCACTATTAACCTTTGTTCGACTTTTAGCCCTCAATCCTGCCACCAGCTCTGTACCGGTCCAAGACATTTTTAACACATCATGCTGATAATGATAAACCTCCTCTGTTCGGCTAAATCTAAGCAGAGGATTGTTAGCATTCACAATGATCTAATCATGTGTATAGATCATTTGGCAGTTTAGGTTTTCCCCTGCAAAATATTGTCTTTGTGCACAGATACTGGAGGAAAGAATTTTCTGTGGTAAGTGTGTAAATCTTTTTTTAAAAGGCTGCAAAAGAGCTCCAGAAAGTTTGTTAACTTGGAGTATTTCACATCCCCCCTCCTGTGTCAAGCTGCAGAAAGAGCCAAAGTTTTGGTGAATCAAAAGCACAAATTGACCCTGCTCCATCTCTTGTCATCCAGTCTCATTAAAGGCTCGGCTTTTGGGACCACAAGCATCTGGATTTTAAAAATAGGACCCCAAATTGCCTTGTTGTGACCCCATTTGGTTTGTTTGTTTATTTCCTGTAGACTGTGCATCATGCAAAGCATTTTCTGCGGCGGCTTTTGTTCATCATGCTTGTTTTCACATTGTTGCGCTTTTGGTGCAAGTACCTTGATGAATCAAGCACAGATGTTGGAGTTTGGATGCCAGAGGTACTAGAGCCTTGGCAAACGGTGCTCTGGCCAACCCTCAGCTCAAATAAATACAGACAAGTCTGAACATGTCAATTATTTCTGCCGCTGAGGCCAGAGTCAACAGCCACGCTCTGCCCTGTCCAGCAATTACACATCTCAAAATTAGTTTTATTATAAATCTTGACAGGGAAAATGAAATGGTAATGCTGTTGAGTTTTTAAATGTGGCTTCTAATGACTTGAACCAGAAGCCGCTTCAAAAACTGTCCCGCCCGAAGTCAGCAACATTTGAGCTCGCAGCTTCAGGAGCGGACCATTAAAAT